>NC_081164.1:1718400-2368579 GCF_012432095.1 Onychostoma macrolepis | reverse complement strand
CTATACTGGGGCATTAGGACCCACACAGACCACAGGGTGAGCACCCCCTGCTGGTCTCACTAACACCTCTACCAACAGCTACCTAGTTTTCCCAGGAGGTCTCCCATCCAGGTACTGACCAGGCTCAGCCCTGCTTAGCTTCCATGGGCAACCGGTCTTGGGCTGCAGGGTGATATGGCTGTGGCATTCATTCATTCATGAGGGTGAAAGAATTTTTAGTTTTGGATGGACTTTCATTGCAAGGTCAAGGTCATGGTCATTTTTATTTATATAGCACCTTAACACAAACATAAATGCTGACCAAGGTGCCTCACCAATAAAAAGATGACAGTCATACAAAAATACAAAGTTTAAAATATTAAATCAACAACTTAAACCAATTAACCGAATAAAAATCAAGACTAAGAATTTAACTCACTAAGACTAACATATACTGAACAAAATCATAAACGCAACACTTTTGTTTTTGCCCCCATTTTTCATGAGCTGAACTCAAAGATCTAAGACATTTTCTATGTCTTGATTGTGTTTTGATTGTGGCCTGTGGAATGTTGGTCCACCTCTTCAATGGCTGTGCGAAGTTGCTGGATATTGGCAGGAACTGGAACACGCTGTCATATACGCCGATCCAGAGCATCCCAAACATGCTCAATGGGTGACATGTCCGGTGAGTATGCTGGCCATGCAAGAACTGGGATGTTTTCAGCTTCCAGGAATTGTGTACAGATCCTCGTAACATGGGGCCGTGCATTATCATGCAGCAACATGAGGTGATGGTCGTGGACGAATGGCACAACAATGGGCCTCAGGATCTCGTCACGGTATTTCTGTGCATTCAAAATGCCATCTATAAAATGCACCTGTGTTCGTTGTCCATAACATACACCTGCCCATACCATAACCCCACCGCCACCATGGGCCACTCGATCCACAACATTGACATCAGCAAACCGCTCACCCACACGACGCCATACACGCTGTCTGCCATCTGCCCTGTACAGTGAAAACCGGGATTCATCCGTGAAGAGAACACCTCTCCAAAGTGCCAGACGCCATCGAATGTGAGCATTTGCCCACTCAAGTCGGTTACGACGACGAACTGCAGTCAGGTCGAGACCCCGATGAGGATGACGAGCATGCAGATGAGCTTCCCTGAAACGGTTTCTGACAGTTTGTGCAGAAATTCTTTGGTTATGCAAACCGATTGTTGCAGCAGCTGTCCGGGTGGCTGGTCTCAGACGATCTTGGAGGTGAAGACGCTGGATGTGGAGGTCCTGGGCTGGTGTGGTTACACGTGGTCTGCGGTTGTGAGGCCGGTTGGATGTACTGCCAAATTCTCTGAAACGCCTTTGGAGACGGCTTATGGTAGAGAAATGAAACATTCAATTCACAGGCAACAGCTCTGGTGGACATTCCTGCAGTCAGCATGTCAATTGCACGCTCCTCAAAACTTGCGACATCTGTGGCATTGTGCTGTGTGATAAAACTGCACATTTTAGAGTGGCCTTTTATTGTGGCCAGCCTAAGGCACACCTGTGCAATAATCATGCTGTCTAATCAGCATCTTGATATGCCACACCTGTGAGGTGGATGGATTATCTCGGCAAAGGAGAAGTGCTCACTAACACAGATTTAGACAGATTTGTGAACAATATTTGAGAGAAATAGGCCTTTTGTGTACATAGAAAAAGTCTTCGATCTTTGAGTTCAGCTCATGAAAATGGGGCAAAACAAAAGTGTTATGCGTTTATAATTTTGTTCAGTGTATAGAAAATTATGAATAGGCCTGAGAAAAGAGACACAATTTCAAAGATGATTTTAATGCAGATGAAGAGGAGGATAACCCAACAGATTAAGGTAGCGAATTCCACAGTTTAGGGGCTAATACAGAAAAGGCTCTGTCACCTTTAGATTTCAAGCAGGACTATGGGACGGTTAATGATGTTGAGTGTGGGATTTGTTTTCATTAAGAATAATCAATCAACCATAAGCATTAATATTGTTCCAAGAATAGGAAAGATCTAGCATTAAACACCAAAATAAGCGCTACAGATCTGAGAATGCGAGATTGCTTGCTGCTGAAGACGCTGTCGCTCTTTGTCTCTTTTCAATGGTTGTAGAAATGGTCGTTAATTCTTATGGGTACAGCACAGATTTTACAGGTAATAACAGGATTAAAAAGTCATGGCAACAAATTATTTTTTATAGTCAGTTTAATAAGTTGAAACGATTTTCAGTCAATTTGATTCAACTCAACTTATGTCATTGTAGGCTTAGGCTACTTTTTCAATGAATTTTAATGAATATACGAATTAATAAAATGGATTTGATTTATTTTTTGTTGCAAAACTTTCATTTATTTATTTTCAACACCGCACCCCCCAACCCCCCCATTTTTTCCCATTCACTCCGAGAGCGTTTGCAGGGCTCAAACAAACTAGGTGTGAAAAAACCCTGAAATACTTATGGAAACAGCTGCTTAATATAACCATTCTATTATAACGGTATGCAGACCTGTGACCGCTCATTTCGTTTCAAATCTACTGTGGTATAAATAACATTTTCTACTGGATGACACGTCGCTGCTGCACAATCATTGTGTCATCACAACCAGGCCTGCCTACACTTTAGTGAACACAGATTTTTATATAAAACTGTTATGCTACTGCTTTTACTAGGCAGAATTTAAAATATAAAATCTTGCACTACTGGAAAAAAAATAAAAGGATACAGTTTACTGATATTTTAACACCACGACTGGACCTATACCAATGTCACCATTTTTGAAGTACCCCTAGCCACACATTAATATGCCACAATTAAATAAAAATTGTAAAATTTAGTGAAATACTAACAAGTTTGTGATGAATAGTTCTATTAAGTAGCAACTAGTTGGTGGTCACTTTATAAAGAAATGATATGCACCTGCATTCCTATAGCCTGAACACGCAAGGTCACCTTTTCCACAAATTATTTTTAAGTTTTGAAAACTTGAGGCCAATTGTCAAGAGCTTGCTTTCATGGCCCCCAAAAAGCCATCGTCATGGAAATCTTGGGTGTCTACCCCCACCCCAAAATAGGGGTCATGTTAACACAACCGTAGTCACATTAAAGAGCAAGTTCCACTGTTTAAACTCTTTGACATTAAACTAAAGGTTCATAGGGGAGCACTTTAAACTGTACATGGCTCCCCTTAACAGTTACAGTAACTAAACCAGCAAGTATTCCACCATCCTGTAGTGGTATTTGGGGGGCAAAAGAGACCAAGAAACCTGCTTTGCTTAAAACATTTATTGGGGTTTCAATTCTGGATGACATTCGCATCAGTTTACCAGAGTCTTTTAGCCCTTGACCGAGTAGAAGCGGCTTGAGGAAGATGGTTGAGCAGGAGCATTCTGGTTGTTCATTGAACTGTAGCTACTCAAGACCTCAGAAGCACTGGATGTACCTTGACCAGCAACACTTGTTTCATAGGGCAAGTGCTGGAACCCAGGGGTATACTTGCTAGAAAGACTTTGAGATTGGAAAGAGCCACCGTAACTGGTGCTACCACCATGTGCAGAAACAAACTGACCAGAAACTCTCGATGAGCCTCCTGCAGAGGACAGGGAAGAGAACTGCATTGGAGAGCTACCCTGTGATGCAGTAGCATCGGAGGTCCGAATAACTGGTGTCAAATGAGTGGCTGAAGGCTGCCATTTTTGAGACTCCCGGCTTTGGGACGCAGAAGCGCCTTGATATGATTGGCTGGACTGACTAGCAGCACCTTGGGGTGAGGACAATGACACACTTGCATATGGGTAAGACCCATGGACAAGCTGACTAGCAGCATCTTGAGGCTGAGATGATCCACCATAAGCAGTGCTTCCCTGCAGGGTGAAGGGAGGAGAGGACCCAGCCTGGGTGCCAGAGCCCCCTGTGAAGGTAGATGTAAACTGCTTCCGTGAACCCTGAACAGTAGTAGATGGACCAGCTTGGGGTGAGGACAGTGACACTCTTCCATAAGAGGATTCATACCCAGGGGCAAATGGACTTGCGGCATCTTGAGGTGATCCACCATAAGCAGTGCTTCCTGCAGGGTGAAGGAGGAGAGGACCCAGCCTGGGTGCCAGAGCCCCCTGTGAAGGTAGATGTAAACTGCTTCCGTGAACCCTGAACAGTAGTAGATGGACCAGCTTGGGGTGAGGACAGTGACACTCTTCCATAAGAGGATTCATACCCAGGGGCAAATGGACTTGCGGCATCTTGAGGTGATCCACCATAAGCAGTGCTTCCTGCAGGGTGAAGGGAGGAGAGGACCCAGCCTGGGTGCCAGAGCTGCCTGTGTAAGTAGAGGCAAGCTGCTTCCTAGAAAACTGAACAGTTGTAGACTGACTGGCAACACCTTGGGATGAGGATGATACACTTGGATAGGAGTGAGACACAGGGCCAAGTTGACTTGCAGTACCTTGAGGCCGTGGCGATCGATCATAAGCAATACTTCCTTGCAGGGTGAATGGAGTAGAAGACCCTGACTCGGTGCCATATCTAGAGGTAAACTGCTTATGTGAACTCTGAACAGTAGTAGACTCACGGTCTACACCTTGGGGTGACAGTGCACACTTGCAATATAAACTATCATATGGAGATGGAGAGCCAGGGGCAAACTGACTTGTGGTACCTTGAGATGGGACAGAACCACTCATTCCCTGCGAGGTAAAACCAGTAGAGGCCCCAAACTGAGCTCTAGAGCTGCCCTGGGAGGCAGAGGCATATTGCTTACGGGACTCCAGACACCGGCAGACTGACTGGAAGTGCTTTGGGGTGAGGAAACGGGCTTGAGTAGTCAATATGCCCTTGGCTAGAGGTAGCTTGAGACGGTGGAAGCAATCCACTGTAATGGTTGCCTCTCCGAGATGCAAACTGATCAGAAGCGCCCACTTGAGGCAGAGAACCAACCTGTGAAACAGCTCTATAGGAAGACCCGCTACTTGTGGCCTGGCTATAGATATCTTGGGGCGATGACATGGGAGCGCTTACATATTTGGTAGGGGACAAGGGAGCATACTGACCCAGAGTGCCCTGAGGCTTGTGAGAAAAACTAGTAGAGCTACTACCTCCCTGTACTGAGACATAACGACTAGAAGTTGCTAACTGAGTGCCAGACCTGCTCTGGGTGCTTGGAGAACCACTAGGTGAACTTTGAGCACTTGTGGACTGGCTAGAAACCCCTAGGGGTAAAGCATCAAGCTTGTTAGACATCAGGGATCCTGGAGTATATGGACTAGAGGCACCTTGAGACAAAGCACTGTAGCTACCTTCCCCCTGAGAAAATACACGTTGACCCGAACTTTCTGATAGTATAGGGCTACTTTGAGAAGTGGAAGTGGCACCTGGAGCAGATGAACTGCTGTAAGAGATACTCTCCTGAGAGAACACAGGCAAAGAGGCTTCTGCTGATTTATGAACAGAGGTTTCCTGGGAGGTTGACAAATGCAAACCATCACTGGTGGACTGGTCAGAAAAGCCAAGCTTGGCAGGGTAGCTACTACTCCCTCCCTGGGTAGAAACGAGGTGTCCAGAACCACTTGCAGCATACAGAGTCTGCAAACTCAATCCACTAGCAGCACCTGAAATACTTGATCCAGCAGATGTCAAGCTGCTTAAAGGCTGTTCATCTAGGGGCAGAGGCAAGAAAGCAGAGACAGAGCTGCCTGGAGCAGTTTGGGCATGGGACGTTGACTGAGAGCTGCTGGAACCACCTTTGACAAACTGGAGTAGATTAAACTTTGACCTGCTCTTCAGGGGTTTGTTAGAGAACAAACTGGAGCCCACTTCTTCAACAGGCAAAGTCCCAGTCACACGGGCCTCTGGCATAGAAGACTGGACAGCATGAGGTGAGAAAGTGTCAGAAGGCTGACCCCACTGTTGATGGGCATTGGAATAAGCGCCACCTATAGAATTAAACAAAACAGAACACATTTGTACACAAGTCCCACTAAACAAGCATCTTTGAAAGATAAAGGAAAAAGAAAACACTGCACCTTTAAATCCATCAGTATTCTTCCAAAATAGCAGGAAAACTACTAGCAAGGGTAACCTACAAATTTGAAGAAAAATAAACATTAATAAATGTTTGCAGAGTCATTCAGAAGCACAGATTGAATTAATAAACTGACCTTTTCCACCCTTGACCCATGACAAAAATCCACAAATGCTCCCAAACTCTAATGTTTTCACGGTCTCAAACCCCTACACATAACCTACAAATCCAGACGGTGGTACGTGTATTTTGTAGGCCTTCACCAGTCCAATTAGAGCAATTGACTAATTACATGAAATATTGTTCACCTGGGAAACGATGATTGATGATTGTTTTGTGAAGGCTCTGACACCCTCTGCAGTTTAAACATTTTAAAGCAGCTGATTAATCCCAGAACATTACTTTCACTATGTCTAAATTCCCCATACACCTTATACAAATTTTTATTTACTGGATTATGTGCTAATTATATTACTTTAATCAAAATAACTTTGATATTGAAAGCATTAGTTTGCAATTAATTTCTCTCTACTATGTTTCTTTTGTAAATATGTGGCATGGATTTGAAAGAGTTATTGTTACGGAGCAGACGAGACATGAGATGTACGGATCCATGTGCAAAGCTTTATTCAGAGACGTGGTTGTGAAATGGACGTAGACTCAATTATAGCAAGCAGGTACAACACAGGCAAGACAAAGAGTAATCCTAGGACAGGCGTGGGTCTTTGATCAGTGAACAATATCCAACAGGGCAAGGCAACGAGATAATCCAAGTACACAAGCAATAATACAAACGAGGTGCAAACAGAGTCCGAAACAGCAGGCAAAGGGTTAATCCAAGATCCACAGGCAGGAGATCATGAAACAGGAAACAAAGCAACACGAAATGACTGAACTGGAACTGCTTGATAAGGCAGCTAACACTAGGGTCGTTTCTCAACCGGAAGGCTGCATCCTCCGGAGGTCGCATTTGTAGGCTGCATACGTCATAAAGATGATCTTATTTTAGAATATTAACAGTTACCATTAGTTTACCAACAGTTGACCATTATTCTTAGTTAAGTGTAAACTCTTGTAATATGCTTTTGACTCGCAAATGTAATGCTCAGTTAACTGAAATAAACCAAGCTTGATGACATATACAGCCAACAAATGCAACCTCCGGAGGATGCAGCCTTCCGTTTGAGAAATGGCCTAGAACAATACTCGGCAACTAGAGCAGGATCTAAATGTGTCTTAAGTAGAGTGTGTAATAGCTCTCAGGTGAGCCTGTGATTGGTGACAACTGTGTGATCAGTGCAATGGATGATGGGAACTGTAGTCTGGAGTATTTTCAGCTAATTTTCATTTTTGAGTGAACTATTCCTTTAAGCTGGGATATATTAAAGTTATTAACATGACGCATCATCTTTATCTGTCACTGTATCTGTTAACTGTTTCACTGAAGGATTTCAGATCATGACATCAAATGACACGACAATCAAATGAAGGTGTCAACAGGTAATTGCTAAGAAGCAGACTGTCTTTGTCAGGTTTCGTTTATGTGAGTTTTTCCACTTTGTGGCATTCCAAAGTTTTGACGTCTTTGCTAAGATGAAGAAAGTTTTTAAATTCAAAACCTCAAACTTTAGACTGCAGACTGATGCATGTTGTAACTTAACCTCCCAGGACAACTGTTTCAAAACAATGAAGCAGCTGCTATTTTAGTATTCATCAAATCAATCAAGCAGATTGTTCCATTGTACAGCTCCCTCACTGCAGGCAAAGCTGGAGCGCCAGCCAACATCTGTAACCGCCGTTACCACCAGAATCTGACGGCATGTTTTGAATGGCAAGTTTTACATCAGCGTGCAAAATTTCTTTTCATAGTAGGTTTTCAGGTTGTACTTCAGAGAAAAACGGTGACATCAATCATCACAGCTTGTAAACAAAGCATACCTTTCACTGTGAGTCACTTTTCAGTGTCTGCCAAATAAATATACGTATGTACAGTAAACACAACTGAATATAGTCAAAGTGCACAGATTACCACACAATAAATGTGCATGCACTAAACTGAAATTGTAACAAAAGTTGTTACTCCACATTGAATTGATGGCAAACATGCCCGTTTTTTATCTTGAGCAAATTAGTCTCATGACTTCCTTAATATACAACTATGAATTTATCAGATTATGTGTGGTGGATACAGTTTTTCTTCTTGTTAAACAACAACTGTGACTGAATGTTTTTATGTCAGTTTTGTGAATTTTATTTAAACAGATATCTTGGTGTTTCTATCCAGCATTTTATGCAATATCACAAAACCAATCAATTTCCATTGCATAAAATTTTGTTGCATATTCATTCTGATGCCATACATGCCATAGCGTTCTGAATTTATCTGTATTGCTACCATCCAAAATGCTGTTAAAACTCGTTGCCAGATATGGCCTTTCAAGCTGTGCCAGAAACATAGTAAGATATAAGAGACAATTCTTTTTCAGTAATTGTTTCATCTGCTTGAATGGAGACAAGGGTTTTGTGTGCCGTGTTCCCATTATCTCATAGATTTTCTTGTTCTTTATTCCTTTAGTATTCAGAAAAGTATCATAGGAAAATTAACAGGGTTTTTTTTTTTTTGATTCACTCAAGTAGGACCTTGAAACATTGTTAAAGCATTCTGAAGAATGTACTGACAAACATTTACGGTAAACTAAAACATACACATTTGTAATGATAAAGTTCCTATTTAGTACATTTAAAATATATTAACTTAAAATGTAAAATTGCAAAACGTACTACTGTTAAAATTTTGATGAAGAACTTTACATGTGCTTTAATGCTAGACAACACATCAAAATAAATGTACTTTAAAGCAAAGCAAAATATTATAATTTCAAATGTACTTGAAACCTTAAAATTGGCATTATTACACTTTGTAAAAGTACGTTAAGAAATGTCTACTCTCTTAAGTCCACTTAAGTGGCATTTCATTAATATTATATTATCTGAAAATACAAGTGTGTTGTTTTATATATTTGAACACATACATGCTTCTAAAAAAATCACCACTGATCTACTAAACTGTATGGTCATGAGATCCAGCTGTCTATCAGCATTATATCCTCTGAACAGAAAATATTGCCTCCTGCTTCAGCATCCGCTCTCTGGTACTGTGCACTAGGCAAGTAGTTAGAAGAACTAAGATAAGAAAGACAAGGAAATCCCAAGCACCAAGATAATATCAGAGTAATAGCTCCATTATAGTTAGCTCAGAAAACATTGCTGATGTCCATATGAGGAAATCAACTTCCATAGGAATGGACAAAACTTGCAGTAATATGCGTCTCATTTGCTTTATCTTCTGATCGTGATGTTAGTTGAGACTGCCCACCGTTTCAGCCTGTTCATACATGTATCAGCAGAATTCCTTCATCAGCAGCGCTCAACTCCACAAAAAATACTCCTTTTGTTGCATTTAACAATGATGTCATTGAAGACTGCTGTGGAATTAAAGCCTCCTGACATACTTGGCCCTTGTTTTGGGATCAAATCTGTTTGGGCCAGTTGGATAAGATTAGTTGGTAGACTAATTGGCCAAGCCAAAAGAACACACTGTCTGCAGGGTATGTGTTTGAATCTCCCCACTGCTGTGATTAAAGCCGATTAATTGTATTTCCCACCCAAACCCAACCAGCCCTTGAGCTCTTCACTGATCCCCTTTCCATTTACTCAACATTTAGTGACGCAATAAAACTGCTTCAGGTTTCCCAGAAAACGAGGAATTATGATTTTTCTTTTACTTATAATGAGCAGTTGAGTCAAGTCAAGTCACTATTATTTGTGTAGCGCTTTTAACAGTGCAAATTGTGACAAAGCAGCTTTGCATCAGCTTGATATAAAGCTGGGTGGCTTTATATCAGCTTTACAGTATTTAGATGGGGAAATAGTTTGTCGAAATAGTGTCATTCTCCTCTGGCCAGACAAAATCATCAGTTTAAATCTAGGCTGCAGCAGAGTCAGATTGTGCAGAGGACTCATCTGGTTCCTGAGGTCTTGTCCCGATGGCTGTCTAGGAGACAGGGTCTTCACTGGAGATCTGTCTCTGGGGCTCATCTAGGTGTCCTGGTCTCCGCTGACGTTCAGGGCTGAAGAGTTGAGGAGACAATCAGTTTGGTTTTAGAATCAGATCATTTATTTATTTAATTACCTTTGTGACATTTCTTCCAAAACTATCATTATGTGAAAAATATCTCATTATTGTGAAATAGCAATGAAAATCATCTTGTTCACACACAATGATTTTTCAAACTTAAAACTCTACTATTGTTTTTGTACTATTGTACTAGTGTACTATTATGTGTGTGTGTATGTGTGTGTGTGTGTGTGCGCGTGCGCTGGTATATATGGTTTATGAGGACACAAATGTGTATAATGACATGTGTACTACAACGTAAACATGGTTTATGAGGTCACTTCCTGTGTCCCCGTAAAACAAAAGGCTTAAAAAACATACTAAACGGTGTTTTATGAAATTCAAAAATTGCCAGTAGTTTCCTGTAAGGAGTAGGTTTAGGTGTAGGGTTGGTGAAGGGCAATAGCATATACAGTTTGTACGGTATAAAAACCATTACACCTATGGAGAGTAACCGTAAACCACAAATTCAAGTGTGTGTGTTTAATGTTTTTAAAGAAGTTTCTTATGGCTGTATCTATTTGATCAAAAATACAGCAAAAAATGTGATTTTGTGAAATATTATTGTAATTTAAAATAGCAGTTTTCTATTTTAATATACTTTAAAATATAATTTATTCCTGTGATCAAAGCTGAATTTTCAGCATCATTACTCCTGTCCCCAGCGTCACATGATCCTTCAGAAATCATTCTAATATGATGATTTATTATCAGTGTTGGACACAGTTGTGCTGCTATTTTTTGGGACCTGTTATACTTTTTACAAGATTCTTTGATAAATAAAAAGTTTAAAAGAGCAGTGTTTTTTTCAAAATAGACATTTTGTGTTACAACATACAGCACTATTCAAAAGTTTGGTCTCCGTACATTTTTTCTTTCTTTCTTTTTAATACTTTAATACTTTTAAAACTTCAATACTTTTATCAGCAAGGATGTGTTCAATGGATAAAAAGTGATAGTAAAGACTTGAATAAATGCTGTTCTTTTTTTCTTTTTATTCATCAAAGAATCAAAGAAAAAAGTGTCACAGGTTACGAAAAATATTCAGCAGCACAACAGTTTCAACACTAATAATAAATCAGCATATTAGATTTCTAAATTCTGATTTCTGAATCACGTGACACTGAAGACTGATGATGCTGAAAATTCAAAATCTGAAAATTAATTTTAAAGTATATTAAAATAGGAAACCGATATTAGAAATTGCAATAATATTTCACAAAATTAATTTTTTTTCTGTAAAAATTCTCAAGTCTTGTTGAGCATAAGAGACTCTGTTAAAAAAAAAAAAAATAGCATTAAAAATCTCACTGATCCCAATCGTTTGAACGACAGGGTACATTGTGAGGTCCAAATGTCCAAATGAGCATAGTAAGCCTAAAATTACACTCAGTTTGCAATATTGTAAAACAAACTTTTTCAAAACTCTAAACACTTGTAATGTATAAAAACACTTACAGCTAATTTGTCTCATAAATCAAACTCATAAATCTAAACTCAAGAAAGAAATTATTAATCAGCATAATACAATGTCACTGTTTTTCAGAGACACAAAATTAGATTAATAAGTTTTGAAAAAAGTTCAAATAGATTTAAAATAGGTTTGAATGAAGTGTGACATTTTGCATGTTGTGTGTGTGCGTGGGACAATGAGTAAATGTAATGCATGATTGTGTGTGTTTTGGGGTTTTATGTGTAGAGTTTAAAGAGAAAGAGCCACAGTTCCAGAAATCGCGTCTTAGCAATTGTCAAAAGCTGTAAAACAAGAGCTACAGAGCCGTGATGTGTGGCCACTGTATATGCTGTAAAGCCTCACATGCTCTCACTGGTTGTTTTGGTAACAGGACTCTCGTGGAGGAGGAGGGAGATGAGGCTCTGTACCAGGCACTGCGCTTCAGAAAAAAACAGGTGGGAGTAGATGAAAACCAGTGCTTTGATATTAACCTTCCCACATTCCCATACGACAAAGAATAGATTTTCAGATACAGTATTTCAAAATATATAAAAATTGCCAAAAACATTATGCTAATATATATGCCACATGGGTTCATTCACAATATGCTTTCAGCATTCTTAGTTGTTTCAATTAATTCACTGTGATGCATTAAATAATCAAGCACTGGAATTATACACAAATACAACAAGAATCAAGGACTGTTGAACTCACTAATTAGAATGAAAGCAAGAGATAAACACACACACACAGAGAGAGAGAGAGACATGGGAGAGGGTTGATCCTGCGGGAGGTCAGTTCCCTCCATATACTCTTCCCTCATCTGTCATCATGGCCTTATTTTCATGAGCAGTGAAACAGCAACTGCTGTTATTATATAAAATACCAGAGTCTGTCCTCAGAAAGCTTTCTGACAAAAAAACGAACATGAAATTACCTCCAATACAGGCCATCCTGCTCATGTAATAGTTTTCATGAAAGCCCAAATTAACATTAAATTAAAATTGAACTCAACTTACATCTGAAAACCAAATAAGCAAAACAATAAACATGAACAACAGTGCATGCATGATAAATGTCACATTTTTAACAATATGTAACTGTGTGGTTTTGACAGAAAGCGTAACGGAAGAAGACACAGGTCACCGCCCTGCATTGGACCAAATAATTGCTTTAATCTAAATACAAACTCTTTACTACAATGGTAATCTTCAAAACCTAACAGAAACGTATGCAGTTGCATTAGCTAAATGTAGTACATTAGACCTATATTTAGCAAGCAGGATGTATTTTTGAGTGCAGAGAAATAGGACTGTGAAACACTCACACTCACAGTTGTTGCATCCAGGCTTTGATCCAATCCTAGTTGCTTACAGTAAAAAGTCAAATGTTACTAAATGTTTTCTTAACTAAGAGATTGCTCACAAAAGCATTAAAGCCAATTGAATCTTTCAGATGTGCTGCTGTAGGAATAAGAAAAGATATTTATTTGTGTCTGGACCTTCATTCAGCATAAATAAAGACAAGCCTGCTTTTCCTGACAACGTTCAACTGATTAAAACCAGTAATATAAAAACGCTTTCTATTAATTAAAGTCAAAGTCATCTTAGGTCAGTTATTTGACAACACATTTGACCATGTAATTATATGATATTAATATCTTACAAATGAAATAGTTTACATGAACGCTTTTTATATTTCACTTTTTGAATCCCTTGCTTATGTCACCAGTCTGCAGGAGTTATTACAGACAGATACAATGATATTACAAATACAAACCTTCCAGTTTATCCAAGTAACTATCGCACAATCCTTCATGGAAGTACACCCACCCACCCCGATTCACATCACAGCTCTTTGCGTCACAATTTTCCTTTCATTAGCTGGAAACAATAATGTCTATCCACAAAGCTGTTTCCTGCCTTTGACCAAACTGGCTCCCTATTTCTCTGGAAAGGCACTGCTTTGTGCATTGGTGCTCTGTTTATGTGATATTCCACAGGAAGGTTTCCATTTAATGTTTTTTTTCTAACACTCTTGTGAAATTTACCCTTACATCAAATAACAGATAGATACTCTGTTGGAGTGCTGATCAATCAAATTAGAAAAACGGATGCGTAATAATTATAATAAAACGAATAGTTGCAGTCCTGACTTGATTTGAGGCAGATCTGAATGTGTTTGGCAAAACTGCAGCATGTCCTCAGATACATCAGCAGAGAGAAGTAAGTCATATCACAGGAGGAAAAAGTTATGACATTTTAATTGCAGATTATACCGTTAAGATACATTAATTATAATAATAAACAATAAAAGATGCATTAACAGATGAATCATTCACAATAGGATTATCATGCATTAAGAATCTTTTCATGCATTAATGTGTCCATTTTTATTTAATTCAGACTTTATCAATGCAAATTGACACCAGTAAGCAAGTAAATCAGTGCCTGCGTTTTCCTCTCTGCAGCAGCTTTCAAATGCCATGTGCACTTCTGCATATTCAAACTTGACTTTTGCTGCAATAGCATTTTATTTGCTTGTAGAAATTAAGCATGATTTTCTCTAATCTCTCACTGGGCATTAAATAGGACACAGTCTGTAGCTCTCAGTAAAAATCAGAAAGGTAAAAGTATGTTTAATGTAAGCTTTAAGAACAGGGCCTAATAAATTCTGGCAGTTTTCTCTGTAAATCAGTGCAAAAAAAATACTCCTGAACTGAAATCTCTAAAAGGACTTTTAGGCCTATGCTTTTTTCTCTCACCGTTGTTTTATTCATTACTCACCATTTTTGTCTTTCTCATTTTGTGTAACCCGCACTTGGAATCAGTAGTGCTGACATTGCACACGTTGAGGCAGAAATACTTTGTGTCGTGGTCAACGTGAGCAGGAAATGCAGAAGCTGCAGGAAGCCTGACTGGCTAAGAATAGCGCTTACTGATGAAGTGAATCTACTTGAACAGGAAACTGCTTCCTCCATGCAGCAGCCCTCGCCCAAAACCAGTCCTCAATCGACAGGACTTCTGCTTTCAAAAACCCATTTTTGCTGATTCAGGGATTTTCTGTTGCTTGCAATTCAGATAAAAAGTATATGTACAATCAATGCACCATGGTTTTTAAACCCAGAAAAAAAAAATGCATTTACCTTTCAAATATATGTGGTCTATTCCATAGAGTTACTAAGTGTTTTTCATTTATTGAAAGTGCACTTGTGTTCTTTAAATTAAAAAAAGTATATTTAAAAAAAAATTGCAGATAGTATAATATACATGATATAAGGTCACTTATACTCTTTTGTAATTTTTTCTATTTAAAAGTTTTACTTTGAAGTATGTTTTAAATAATTACATTTTAATAATCTCTTGTCATGATTTAAAGTACACTTTTGGTTGGTGTCAGGATTATGTCTTGTGTAACTGTTTTTGCTCATATGTCTTGGTTTCATGGTTACTCTTTCAGTTTAGTCTTTATTAGTCTCCTTAGTTCCTGATTATGTTAACCTGTTTATAATAAGTTCTCTTGTTATCCCTTTATATATACTAAGATTGGAAGCAATTATAATATAAGTACATGCTGCCTGAATCATAAACCGTTTTGATTTTCATTGATTTTCCAGAGGTTTTGTTAATGAATTAAAAATGAAACAAAGATAAGTTTTTTTTAGTTAAAGTGCTCTCTTTGAGGAGAGAAATGAGAGAAATAACATTTTAAGTGTAATCCAGTCAAATAATTAAATAAATGTTCAGCTGTTGTTGATTAAATCGGTTGAACACTCTTTCACATGACAGAACTATAAAAGAAAGAAAAAGCCAAGAACCTGCTGTACAGCACAGCAGTTTAACATCTCGGCCCATCAAAGTGATGTACAGTGTTTGCAACGTTAACTGCTTGCGTAGTTTCTGCCCTGGGCCAGAACAATTAAGACTATATGCCAGATTGCAAGAAAGGAGGCTTCCCATGAGGGACGGAAACTCTCTAAAAGGTCAGATCTACCCTGAAAAATAATGCATTTGTGTGTAAATCCCATGTTTTTTTTTTTTATGAAAACCACTTGTAATGATCATTGTTTAAAAAAAAAATAGAATGGTGATTTTCTTCCAGGTACATTATCCATTTATTTTGTGGGCATTTCCATGAACTCTAAAGCACAGCGCAATGCAGTGCAAAATTCAAAATCAAATAAATAACATGGAAAATTGATTCATACGAATACAGTACATTGTGCCCTATTTTTCTGGATTTTTTTTAGAGTGTACAAGTCATTGCAGCAGTGATGAGGCCAGAGCAGATTTAACTGCCTGACATAGTTTTTGCAAGAATACACTTCTTTGAAATTGTTTATTGATCTCTGAATGTTACATTTACATTTATGCATTTAGCAGACGCTTTTATCCAAAGTGACTTACAGTGCATTCAGGATATACATTTATTTATCAGTATGTGTGTTCCCTGGAAATGTCTGTTGAAGCCAGACATCAAGTGCCAACATAAATGACAAATTTAACAAACCTACATATAGCCTTAGGAGCTTCAGAAGTTTATACAGAGCCTTAAGTGCTACACAAAGCATCTTTCCTCTTTCTTATGATGCTTATGTCAGTTGGAAACAATATCATCCTCTTCTTCTGAGGTATAGGAATGAAAGTATCCTACAATCCTAAAGTAGCCTACTAACTTCTCACTGCTCGTTGTAATTAGACGGGCCATTTTTGCTGATGTGTAATTGTGTGCAGTTGTGATAATGAGTTTCTGTTTGATTTTAGAATGAGCCCTTTTTAAAGCTTGTACTGTCTTTGAATGATTGTATTTATAAGCACACATGAATGCTGTAATTATCTGTCAAATTTTCTTTTAAACTCAGTATTTCATTTAAACTTTTTTCCTAACTTTATTCATATAATACCATGACTAAGGTGCCCTTGAGCAAGGCACCGAACCCCTAATTGCACCCCGGGCGCTGGAGTAAGGCTGCCCACTGCTCCGGGTGTGTGTTCACTGTGTGTGTGTGTGTGTGTGTGTGTGTGTGTGTGTGTGTGTGTTCACTACTCACTGCTGTGTGTGTGCACTTGGATGGGTTAAATGCAGAGCACCATTTCGAGTATGGGTCACCATACTTGACAATACGTCACGACTTAACTTAATAATGGTGATGAACAATAATAATGACATTTGGCGAAATAGACTGCTCATGAGTTGACGTGCGACAAAACTACATTTCCCATAATTCAGCACGACACGCATGCACAGTTTTTGCTCTTCATTTTGTTTTATTTATTGCTATAAAAATGTTGTCTTTGTCAGTAAGTTAAAAAAGACAGAAATATACATGTTTTTTTTTTTTTTTACCAAAATCACATCAACATACTGGGTTGTCAGAGCTGTTAAACGATCACTAAGTTACTTTTTAATGTGTTGCTAATTGATTTCTTAAGTGTTCTGGTCAAAAGGGGCCACTGTCAAGACTTCATATTGGTCTTGAGTCCCTTCTTCATTGTAATTTCGATACTTCAGTTGATACCTCAAGTCATGAAGCTTGTTGAGGAGAAGTCTGGAATTACTTTTAAGGGTTAGGAGAAATTTTGTGTCCAAATTTTTTGACATAGTAATAATAATAATAATAATAACCCAAATAAATGATTGTCTTTAGACTGGGAGTTTTGAGTTCTGAAAAATTGTTTCAGTATGCTTTCATAGTTTTCGACATTTATTTCAAAAGATCAAAGCCCCTTTAATTTCTGTGACACTGTGCACGTAGCAGGTAAGTTCCCAAAGGAGTCCCTTAGCCCCTCCCACTTTTGCAGACGACTCCTCCTATCGATCCGGAAGCCCCTCCCTCTCATCCTCCCCCAAATTCCCGCCACTCCCTCTCTCATAGAATCTATTAAGTGGCAAAAATTCAGGACAGAAAATGGCGACGGCGGGGAGCCGGACGTCGTCGTTAGGCGGATTATTAGACTCCAGTAGCGGCACAAACGTCGGGAACGGACTTCAAGGCAGTTCCAGCGGCTCCACACTTTCGAACAGCAGCGGGAAAGTGAAGCGAAATGCCGGGGAGAGTTCGCAGTGGAGGCGGAAGGTGAGGAGTGTGGATCTGGATAAATGCGAGAGCGGGACGGCAGCGCTGCACTTCCTCACGGTGTCCGGTCCCGGCTCGATCCAGACCGCCTTACTGCAGCAGAGCCTCGCCGAGCCGCCGCTCGCAGAGAAAGCCAGCGATAATCCGTGTAATAGTGCTCAGGAATGGATGAGAAGCTCTTTAAAGAGCAGCGAGAGTCCCGGAGCTGAACATGGAGGGGCTGCTGTGGACGTGAACGCTTCACACAACAGGTAAAAATAACTCTCAAACTCCTCTTCAAACGTCTTTCTGTCGTAAGATGTATTTGGAGAAACTTTACTTATTAGCGATATAGCTAAACTTCTCTCTGACAGAGCTCCTTGCTTTGAAACTTATGCGTGTGAAGGATTAAGGAAGTGTTGCAAGTGTGAGAGACTTTAATACAGTCTTACTGCGAGTGACAGTTATGATGCAGGTGATTTTAAAAATTCCTCAACGGTTGCTTTATTTTTGCTGATCAGAAAGAGCTGTTTAAAAGTGTAGCAGGCTAAACTAATTAAAAGTTTACAAGCAAACCGACAGATAATTTAATGCTCAAAACTTAGTTTAAAAACAGTTAACTGACAAACAAACATCTGATTGTATATTTTTCCCCTTTATTTGTTTTATTTATGTTTATATCGCTGTTAGTCGTTCTCCTCTGATCTGTGACATGTGTGACCCTGGAGCACAAAACCAGTCTTGAGTCGCTGGGGTATATTTGTAGCAATAGCCAACAATACATTGCATGGGTCAAAATTATCCTTTTTTCTTTTATGCCAAAAATTATGATATTAAGCGAATATCATGTTCCATTTAGATATTTTGTGAATTTCCTACTGTAAATATATCAAAACTTAATTTTTTATTAGTAATATGCATTGCTAAAAACTTCATTTGGACAACTTTAAAGGAGATTTTCTCAATATTTAGATTTTTTTTTTTTTTTTGCTCCCTCAGATTCCAGATTTTCAAATAGTTGCATCTCGGCCAAATATTGTCTGATCCTAACAAACCATACATCAATGGAAAGCTTATTTATTCAGATGATGTATAAATCTCATTTTCAAAAAATTTACCCTTATGACTGGTTTTGTGGTTCAGGGTCACATGTGTGTTTCTAATGTTGCATATGTTCAGTTCATATTCGAGTGTGTGAGCCGAGTCTCGTGTTATGATGATGATGTGTGAATATCATCATGTGAGAAAGCTGGCGTCTGCAGGTTGAATGGCAGTTGTTTTCAGCAGGAAGACTGCGAGCGCAGGATTTGCTGCAATACGAGCTGCAGGCTTTGAGACTGTAAAGATAATGAGAGATGAATGGAAGCTGAAACCTAAAGAAACTGCTGGAGAAAAACAACTGCGTGCCTTTGTGAGCTCCATTTTCCAGGATAATACTTGAGAGTATCTCTGAGCACACAACGTGAGATTCTTACGTGAGATTGTGCTGTCAAATGATTACATTCAAAATAAAAGTTTTTGTTTACATAATACATGTGTGTGTACTGCGTATATTCATTATGTATATATAAATGCACACACATTAAGAGAAATGTTACGTTTATATGTTAACTATATATATATATATAATGTAAATTATGTAAAGATAAATGTATACATGTAAATATTATGTAAACAATTTTTTTTATTTTGGATGCAGTTAATCATGATTAATCATTTGACAGCACTAGTTTAATACTTGTAATTTCCTGTATCATTATTTACTATATAAATAACTAGTGCATGACATTTTTAAATTTGTGATATTGATATTGAAACGTGTATATAGCAAAAGTGTTGGTTAGTCACATGATGTTACCTTTAATCAGCCTGTTTGTTTTTCCTGTTTTATTGTCTCTCTCTTGGGTGTTTCTGAGCCATATAGGGATTCACAGTGACTCCAAACCATGTTTTACGTCACTGAGCTTATTCATTTACCGCCGTTCCCCCTCAGGTGAGAACAGGAGCATCAGTCATTGTGTGTTCATGTGTGCTGGAGTCACTGTACAGGTGAAACAGTCCTGGTGAGAACAACAGGTGTTGAACCGTGTCTGTTTCTGACACTGCTGTTGAAGCAGATGTTCTCCGGCTTGAGTAATAGTAGGACAACTCATGTGCTGAAACTGTTTTCGTTGAGAGATCAGTGCATCTCCTTGAGCTGTTTTTGATTGTTAAACTTGAGGAAGTGTGGAAGTTATACACCACTATCGGCACCAAAATAAAATATAATAATGGTTGTTTTCTAACTGGTTTCCCAAACACTCTCCCAGTCTTTTTTTAGACGTCTAATTGAATTCTTCTGCTCCAAACTCACTGGTTGGGATTCTCAAACAAATACAGTAACATTTTGATGCCACAGAGTCACAATGTTTAGACTTTTCGTGGGAATCAGCCTGGCTGACATGTAGTTGTCTCAGTGGGGCAGGGGAACATATTGAACAAAAAAGTGACATTGGGGGGCCATATTATTCAGCTGTTGAGCTTGCAGGGAAAACCTTAAGGCAGCGTTACTTTGGGTCTATTTACGCTTGGCCACGTCATGCGCTTTCTTTGACTGGATGGCATCTCAAAACGCATTTGCTAAAGATTGCAATCTGGTCGTACAAACAACTTCAGGAAATAGTTTGAAACTCATGCATTCACATGCATCTAGCAAATAGCGTGGCAATTGGGAAGATCGGATTTATATTTGTTTTGCAGAAACACGTTTATGTGGAGAAGTGTAAATGGAAGAGTTTTAACAAATTGGATCAGAGAAAATGCATGAAGTGAAAACTCTAAATACTAGACCTTTGTGATTTTTGTTTACATTTGTTGCAGCAAACTTTCTTCCAAGTCTAGGGGATTTTCAAAGACCTTGTTTTTTTTAGGCAGAAATATTGGATGTGATTTATTACAGTAGTCATTTGTTATGTCATTTGTGAATGCGGACTGAATTGCTTAATATTTCTCAGCAGATCTGCAATCGGAGCTTGACATTGTGAAACAGTGGCGTGGTTTTCCAGCGCTGTCCGGTGTGTCTGCACTGGGGTCTGGAGTTTCCTGTGTGCTTGACACAGTTGGTGTGCTTCCATTGGGTGTTCCCAGCCCACAGAATCGTAATTAATTTGTTTGCGTTTCCAGCGGATGTGGCGGGGCTTTGACCACTCTCATTAAGCATAGATGGCTGGTCCAATGCTGGAGAAGATACTACCTCTAGAAAAGAAAATAGAACGGGCCGTTGATTTAGGAAAACAAGAATGTCAGATTAAATGGATTATGTTGAACTTGTGGGTCAAGATCAAGAAAGTTTCTTTACATAAAGGCTGTGTTTTGTAAAAGAAATGAATACTTTTATTCCACAAGGACATATTAAATTGATTAAAAGTAACAGTAAAGACTGTTACAAAAGGTTTCAAGTAAAGGCTTTTCTTTTGAACTTTGTATTCAAAGAATCCTAAAAAAAACTTTGATCATACATTTTTCTTGAGCACCAAATTAGCTGGTGAAGTTTCTGAAGGATCATGTGACACTGAAAACTTGAGTAATGATGCTTAAAATTCAGATTTGCATCCCAGGAATAAATTACATTTTACAATATATTACAATAGGAAAGAGTTATTCTAAATTGTGATAAATATTTCACAGTTAATTTAAAATATTTCACTGTTTTTAGTGTATTTTGGATCAAATAAATGCAGCCTTGTTGAAAATAAGAAACTTTTAAAAGAAAATGAGCAAATCTTACTGACCTCAAACTTTTGCTCAGTGGTATGTTTGTTTGTTGGCTAATATATGCTGAAATTTCTTGACAGTTTAACAGACTTGTAAATAAGTTAGGAAAGACCTAAGGTGCATCACAAAGATAGTCTTGTGTGTAGAACTACTTTCTTACACCTTGGATTCGAGATCTACTGTTGCTATTTAAGATGTGTCCAGTCCTTCATTACTAATTCAAAAAATGGCATGTTAGAACTAGCAGTGGCTTGGGCTGTTTTTGAGAAATTGCAGTGAAAAGAATGCTGGAAAATTGTGTGTGATTGCATTTATACACCAGTTCAACAAACAAAAAGTTTTCTGTGTCGTACAATGAGAGCGGTTCGAAGACGACCGTTATCACGATTTTAGCAGACTCTGATTTGACGACTGGATCTAACGGCTATTTAAAAAAAAAAAAAAACATACATTGAAAAATAAACCACTATAAACTAATAAACTATGTTCTGTCCTGATTGACGCTATTCCATCTTGAATATTTATCAGCTCTTGAGATAAATTAAAACCCTTTGTTGTGAACTAACAAATGGTTGATTTTGAGAAACTTTGAATGTTCACGCCAAGTAGTTTTCTTAGTAGGTAAAATACATTTTGTGTGATTAGGCAGTGCGTTTTGGTTTTGTGAAGTATCTAATGTTTCGTTCATGTCCTATAAAGAGCATGTGATTCATTGGCCTGTCTCTGTTAATGGTGGTCTGTCAGATCTCTAAAACTGACCTTTCCAGGGCCGCCCTCAAATTAGCTACAGACCAACATCTGGGGCCAGAATGACTTCAGTGCTGAGCTGGCGCTCCTCAAACGTTTGCTCTGAAACACGCTCTTGACTGGCATTCTTCCTGTTGGAAATGTCCACTCGACGAGCTCATGCTTGTAAGAAGACTCCCAAAGACTCGTGAGGTCCTCTGGAGCTTTATTGTGACAAATATAGCCTCTCGTGGGAGTTCGCGGCAGCTTAAAATAAAGATCTACGGTGTATGTGGCGTCCTAAACGCTCACTGAGGGAGTGACTCAGTGGCGTTTGAGTGTGAAATTTGACACTTGTTAAAATTGAGTTTAGTGCAGTATTGTGCTTCACTTATAGAGGATAAATTTAGCGTTCTCGTAGTGTTTTCTGTACTAGCATGTACATAAGGCCTGTTCACACCTAATGCAAGTGCTCTGTTTGAGGAAACTTTTTATATATAAATATAAAAGGGACAGAACAGAGGTACGTTTATGCAACATTGCTCTTTACACGTCTTGCCCAAAAAAACATTATTATTCCTCACAATTAATTACAATACACAGAAACTGCGGCAGTGTTTTTAAAGGGCTTTGAAACACACCAGCGTTATTCAATGCGTTGACGTAATTTCAACTGAAACAGGAAAACATGGCTGGACATATCAAGGAGTCCTGCCCCCTTTTTTAAATGGCCAATAGCGTTTCTTTTATATCACAGTTTGGCCCAGAGCCGTTGAGCTTGGTTAAGCCACATTTGACATCGTGTGACAGCCACAATTTCATCCATATCCCTATAAAATGTTTTCCATTCTATTTGTTTTGGTCTAATTTTATTTAAAAATTAATTAAATAAATTTATTAATTTCTGTTGTTCTTATTTGTAAGGCCCTTTGGATAAAAGCATCTGCTTTAATAAATGTTTAAATTAAAATCTAAATTTAAAATATAGCATTCAGCTAGGGCTGGGCGATTTGATCAATTAATTAAATGTTAAATGTTTTGCCAATTTTATTTTTTAGAAATCGAGGAATTGCAATTTTGAATAGAAATATTACCAAAGGTTAGAATTAGACACTTTGACCATATGCCAATGATAACAGTAAAGAGAAAAGAACGATTCAACCGCATGTCGATGCGTGATTAACCGTTCACCTGTGACACGCTCATATCGCTAGGCACCGTTCACACAGAATGCACTTTTGATGTGACGTGGCAGTGGAATAGGAAAAACATGCAAGAAGATAGGAGTGAGCTTCTTTTAACTTGAGCGCCGCATTTTTAAAATGCCGTTTCATGCATGATACGCTGCACGAGACGCGAGCACGACAGTCAGATGCTTCCATGATTACCCATTTAAGCTAAGCTTTTTTGTGTTCTGAAGATGAACGGAGGTTTTATGGCTTTGGAACGGCTTTAGTGGGTTAATAAAATAAAAAGTTACTTGAATCATGTTGTAGTTACATTTTCAAGTTGATTTCTAGTTAAAAATTGTAAAAATTGAGAATCGGTCAAACGTTCTGAAAAAAATCTAAATTTTAATTTTTTGCCATATCGCCCAGCCCTACATTCAGTGTAGAATTCAAATGGGCCCAATACATTTTGTGGTCTATGCTGATTCACGCATACGATCCGCTCTGTGCTATCGGGTCTCTGGACCAGAACAGACTGTGTGAAACAGCGCCAAACCAGACTTCTTTTGCCCCAATGGAAAGCGTATTTACACCGTCTGAATCGTTCCCTATCCCTAGTGCACTACGTGCCATTCGCCCTACAGAAAATAATAATTCTGTGAACTACGATTTGAGCCTCAGCGTCTACTTGTAGCATTTGATTGGACAGAAAGTTTGATGAGAAGCTGAAGTGCAGGGTGATGCCATCAAAATTGTTGATCCATTTTAGCAGGAGTTAGAGACTGTAAGTTTTCAATGCTTATATCTTGTAAATGCGAATTTTGTCATTGTTTTGGAGTACACTAGCTTATAGATAAACTTATGGCTAACATTCATACTAAAAGCCATAAAACTTTTTTTGGATTTCATGGGGACTTTAAATCATACAGAGGAGAAAGATGAGTTATATTAACAGAATGAGTTGCAATTTGTTTAACTGTGGTACTCTTCACTTTGTCAGCTCTAAAAATATATTTTTGTTCTTATGTGGAGTGTGTAAATATTAAGGCTGTGAACGTTTTCTAATATTGACTGAATTAATGTTTTTGTTTGTATTGCTAAGACAGAAACTTAAGCTTGGTTGATCTGTGTTCTGTCGCTGCTTGTCTGTATTTTTCCTGTCATCTGTAAAACAGCTAAAATTGTGTTTGTCGATCAGCACCACATGCTGTACAGGAAACGAATTTGCTCTTACTAACAACGTTTTTGTCCGATGTGATCTTTTGGTTCTGATTCATCTTGCATTTGGTGTGAATAATAGACATTAATGTCTGTTGGTGGATGCATTGGTCATTTATGAGTAGTGGATGAATAAAGATACGTGGATGAAGTATATTTAAAAACATTACCACAATTACTGAAAGTGAACAGCAGTGCATTGAAAAAAATGTCTAACAATGACACATTAAGAAACAACAAATAAGTACAGTATATATATATATTCACCAACTTGACATCTTGAGTTGTGCCTCATAACGCAACAAAACAATTGTTTATGTGGTGCAAATACAGTAAGTATTACTGGTATAGAAAAAATGGTATAACTATAAAAACTATTTGGTTTGTTATAGTCTAGTCTACATTACATACAGAGTTGTGCCATAAGCACAAAGCAGTGACTGTTAAAAGCTGAATTATGAAGCTATGCATATAATGAACTGAAGCGCTTCTGAACAGCCATATTTAAGCCATACTGTAATTTCAGTCTTAAATTATTCTTTTTAGGAGCCAGTGGCTCTAGAGTTATTGTTTTTCAGTCTGGAGTATTAAGGTATTAAAATCATTGCATTATATCACAAGCCCTTGTGATATACATATTTTTAAAATACATATTTGTTTGTAAGTATCTGGCCATACAATAAATTGCCATTATGTATTGTATCCCTAGTCTCAAATTTTTTATATTGGTACAGTAAGTCTTGAAGATTCATGATCTTAATTATGCTACACTGCTAACAGCTTTATTTAAAGGCATGAAGTTTTTAATTAATGTTGAATATTTCAATGTACTTCAAGATTTTACAAAAGTATTTACAGTTAGCCATTTGAAAAGAACAGGTGGAGAATGAGATTGTGTAAGATGCTTTCTGGATGCAATTCAGCTCAGTGTAAATGCATGTGATTGCTTTTAATTAGTTGCTTATCTTCAGTGAGCTTAAGTTTTTCAGTTTTTTTTTTTTTTAAGGCTTGCTTTAGTTTTTGAAATTGACAGTGGTAACAAGAATTATGAAAATTCGATGATATCAAAAACTTTATCATAAAAACATAAATGCAAAAATAACTATATAGTGAGATAGATCGTTATCGTCATATAAAATTACTTGTATCGTGATGTAAGATCATATCGCCCACCCCAACTGCCCTGTATTATTGCAGCGCAGAAATTGAAGATTGGTTTTATATCCGTTTTGTGTGAATGAAATGTGCAAAATAAGTCTAAGAGCAGTTTGATTGCAGAAGACGCATGGAGTGCAAATATTGTAGATGACACAGAATCATTACTTCAAAAGTTCTAAAGAGTTTAAAAAGTTCTGAACCTTTTTGAAATATTTCCTTTCCTCTGCATTCCAAAGACAAATTTTTACATTCTGCCATTTCCAGCACAGTAATGTAGTGCTGTGTCTTTGTGGCTTGTATTGTCTCTGTGGAGTGTTTTAGCATGTTTTGTCTAATGAGCGGAGGCCTCTCCATGGCCACCAGGAACTGCGTGTTTAAAGCCCAGGGTTAGCTGAATGATCACGCCTGGACACCGGACACAAAGGCCCGGATATTTCCATACCCATTAGGCCCTGTCTGCAGGCATGGGGTCCCCCTCCTTTTAGGTTTTGTTTAGTTAACAGCAGGACGAGGCAAGCTGGAGATTACATGTGAAAAGTAAACACATGGGAGCGTGACTAATAAGGCCCAGATTACTGGTTAAAACAACAGGTCATGTGGCAGGCCTCGACGAGATGCCCTCAAACTCACCCACGGTATGAGCAAATGCGCTCTGAAAACAAAGGAAATGTCTTAAACCATGTTCAGTCACTCTCTGTTCATATTCAGAGGTTTTGGAAGTTGGTCCAAGTTAGACATGTGCCGGTAGTAATGCGATGTATCACGGTAATGAATATGCGCGATATTGTTATCGTGGGAACTATAAAATACAGTGAATAATTATTTATTACAAATTATTCAGATTTTTTTTAATGCATTTTAAGAATACTTTTCCCATCAACTGGTTACAATGCACAACCGCTGTATGCTGCGTCAAAGGCGCGTGTGCACAGATGAGAGCGCATGGCAGAACATGTGAAGGAGACTCACTGAATGAAAATGCACATTCACTCTCTGACAGCAGATGGCGCTGAACAGCAGCAGAAATGCAGCCTTTTCCCCCAGAAACCCCTGTTAACAAAACGGCTGCACTACTTTGTTTCTGAAATTTATTCAAATGATTTAATTTGAATAAGTTCAGATTTGTGTATTCGCAATGGTGTTCATCAACGTGCCAAATACTTAAACATTTAGACTTAATAGGCTATTTATTTTCAAACATTTTTTACATTTTAATCTGGACTGCATGCCTAGATATTGTTTGAAATGTTTTGATTCTTTGTTGTTCTGAGACCCTTTACTTTAAGGCTCCAATAGTTAACATTAGTTACTTCATTCATGATAAACTGCCAATGAAAAATTATTCTAAACATTAATTCGTCGTGGGTAATTTCAATATTTAAAAATACATTAAAATGAAAAATTGCAACAGCGTTATTTAATGAACTCAACAGTTGTTTTTTAACAAATATTAATAACTTCTGTAGCAAATGTAGCTATTGCTCATTGTTAATGTTAATGCATTAACTAATGTTAACTAATGAGATCTTATTGTAAAGTGTTACCTGTTGATCTTTATAATTATTTTGCAATTTAATCTGTTGGAAATTTTTTACTTTATTCATTTTTTTGTGTATTGCTTTATTGCATTTAAATGTTCAGTTATTTTGTTATAAGAAAAAATTAAGCCTGTCATATTGTATTATGACAACACTTTTTTTGCAGCTAAATTTCAATATCGTGATAATACCTCATACAGTGATTAAAATCATGAACAATTAATCGCAACATGACAATTTTAGGCCGTCATATGCCTAGTCCGAGTGCAACCGCCTCTGGCTTCCTCGTTTGGAGCGTGTTGATTGTACACAGTCCTCTCCACCACGTCCGATGAGGGCTGTTGACATACTGTGTGTTGTAACGGCATGGGAAAGGGCCATCGATTTTCCCAGCGTCTCGTTGGCCTCCGGGGACTGTCAGCGGGAAACTTGATTCGGCCTGTAAATTGGGAGTGACTGTCAGTTGATTGGCGCTGCGGACGGGCACGGAATCCATGGGCTTAGGAGGCGACACAAAGAGAAGCATTGTGAAACGCCAGCGCTGTTGTCATAATGAGGAGGATCCCAGCTCTGAGGCCAAAATAGAAAATGGCCAAGTGTCCCTTGACCACCTCGCAATCCCACTGGCCTCTCGTGCCTCTCTTTAGCTAAAGTAAAGTTCAGTATGTTGGACGTTAGCATGGCCTTCTCCCAGTGTCCATTCGGGCAGCTGTCCTGGGACATTGTTCTGCCGTTGTCTTTTGTTTTACTCTGTTCTTTTGAGGTTGGGTTTATTCTCCATTGACCTTTTTCCTGAGTCTCTGCCCTTGTTTTGTCTACCCTTTTATTTTTTTTCCTACTTTTTCCCCCTGCTTCAGTGTTTGTTGGTTTCTCTGGATGCTGTCAGAAAGACTCTTTTAATGGAGATGGACTGTGCTGGTAGTTGGCCTTTCCTAAGCTATCCTTTCCAGCACCGTGAGCTAGTAACCTTGTTACTCCTACATGGACTGCCGATGTAACCTGACCTCCACCCCCACAACCGGGGTCAAAAAGTTACTCGTGATTTGGCCTGTTACTTTTGGACGCTGCCCACACTCCCTCTCTGGAAGTGCATGCGAGGTTACTCAGGGAAATACAGCCCTTTGTGTGTCTTCTATATAAGTAGACACATGGGAGCATGACTTAAACATAATAAAACCCAGATGGTTTAGACTGTAAATAGTACAAAAGTTTCATAATTGGACCAAAAACGATACAGATATTCAAAAGCTCAAATGTGCTTGGATATGTTTTTAGTGAGAACTGTTAAGATATTTGTTAAGCTAATTTAACTTAATGAACCTTGCAAGAAATGTTTACTGCTAAGTCTACTATTCAACATTTATACAACAGTTATACAAATTAGGTTGAATTAATATTCAATTCATTGTTGCAACATAAATGAAATGTTATAAATAATTACAGAAAACATCATGTTTAGCTGTTTCCCACAATGTATCTGCATTGTTGTTAGGGCTGCACGATTTGGAGGGGAAAGAACTGTTCATTTTTTTACAAAACAATTTGGTCAGCTGTGGTTGCTAGAATAATTTTGTAAAAAAAAAATTGAGAAAAACTGTCAACACATACACAGCACAAACTGTAAATTTTACATGATAAAACTAATTTACAAACAAGAAAATTTCAGTCTAAACCAGTAAATTCAGCAACACACTACTAAAATCTGTTTTGTACCTTTTAACATGTACTGACAACCACCATAATAATGCAGGAGGTAAAAGAGAGAGCCACATGAAGAATTAAAGTTCATCACAAGCAGCTTTTCCACAAGCTGAAGTATACAGATGGTGCACAGTCATTCACACAAACGGTAACGCATGACACTTAAATAACAGAAAATGTAACACAAAACCCAAATGTACAATTAAGAAAACTATTAAGAAACATGATTATTTAAACAAAATACGTTCAAATATGGAGTGTCCCGCAGGGAATTCTGGAAATATCAGTTTACAGTTTTTGACTAAATTATATGATGATTTGTTCTTTTAGTTCTAAAAACAAAAAAAAATTCTGAAGCATTTTACTGTAAAATTACATGAAATATCTTTTAGATCTTTTACCGTTTTTTCCCTGTATATAGTATGGGAACTTACTTTTAACCTATTAGCAGTTTTTTTTTCCTGTAGCATTTTTACAGTATTTTACAGTTAAAATGACACTCCTTTTTTACAGTGGAGTTAGAATTACTTAAATAAAAACGAGACACATTAATGTGGTAATATTGTGTCATGGTCAGCTCACTTCAGAGCTGAGGATACTACGTCACCCCTTAATCACCAGTGTCTGCGCTGTACTTTCGTGCCCCATAGCCATCTCACCATCAGCTGAAAATACTAGGAGAGCTGTCTGTTCCAGTCCCTCAGCTGGTTTCTGAGAGTCAGGGTGAGCAGGGTTCAGTCAGTGCTAGAAATAAGCGCTTAAACGAGAGCTGCTGAGCGAGAACTGGTTATTAGATTTGTCACTGACTCTTCTCTGCATTCATCTTCTTTGAAGGCAGATACAGTGGTGCATTAAAGCAGAGCGCATGTTCAGCAATAAATTCAAAAATGATTGCAAAACTATTTTTTAATTCATTGTTAAAATTCATAGCTAAAGGCAGAAATACATTCCCAAATGTTGTATATAAATGCAGTCAGATTGAATAAGGTCAGAGATCACAACGGTTCTCTGCAGTGTGTTTAAATGATCATGTTTGGCAAACAAGCAGTGGTGATGCAGTGTGAGGCACGACATTTCGTTCCACTGTATGCCCCCGCATGTAGCGGAATGACAATAAAGCTCAACTTGACTTGACTTGACTTGATTTTTAATTCTTCTGTTTGATTCCTATAATTCCATAAGAGTCGCCCGCAATGCCCATGTGTGTGACACCCATTATAATTGTTTAAATTAAAGAATTTAAATTCATTGGTTGATAATTTGGAGCATTGTGCAGAAATTTACAACGTATATGTATTGATATTGTTTGTGTAATATAAACTTCGAATACTATGGCAATTTACAAATTGCTGTTTTGTAAATTTGTTGCACACTTCACAAATATGGATTGGTTGGATATTGGTTGACATTTACATGCGATTTCCCAGATTTCATTTTATGTTTGGATGGAAGAACAACTGCTACTGGTCTGTATAACCTGACTGCTGTGCTGTTATTGAACCAGTGACTACTTTGTTGCATGCTGGTCCGTTGTTGTGGTAGCATGGATTTAGATAACTTGAACTTTATTTCAAATCAGAAATTGAACTGTGGTACATTGGTTTCTCCCACTAAGGAAAACAAAGACAAACCGGATGTAACGTGGATGGCAGATATACCATGCTGGTAGCTGAGAGATTTTGCCATTGTGTCTCACTTAAACTCATTATTTTCTGCTCAAAATAGTCTCTCACAGTAATAGCCTTCAGCAGGGAAAAGATTTGTATTTGCCATAACAATAAAGCATATGTATTGGGTGACAGTGAATGAACATCAGTTTGTAGCTGGTCCAGAAGAAAAATAAAAGATGCATAAAAGAACATCCTAATTCTTTCTTTCTTTCTTTCTTTCGAATTCATTCATTTGATGTACTGAAAAAAAATCAGTCTAGTTTTCTGATGTAACATCCTTTTGAAAAGACCTTTGTATTAGGGCTGCACGATTATGACAAAAATCATAATTGTCGATTATTCCCTTGAGATTGTATTTGCGATTATTAATAACGATTATTTTGAACAGATTTAGTTTGAAGCTGCATGCCATATTTTTATATAAAATATATATTTTAAAAAAGGCTGAAAACACTCTTCCTGAACCTTTATTGCTTTTCTATAGCATTCAGCCTCAAATGTCAACTATACATTGGTTTGGTTTCTTCTTTAAACAAAAAAAAAAGGTATAATTATGCATGGTATAATAATGTTATACTAAAACAAACAAAAAAAATGGTTTACTAAAGCTATATATTTAATTTACAATTAAACAGACGAAATTTCAAATTATAGTAACATTTTACAGTACAATTTATATTGTCAGGACTCCAGACTAACATTCGAGAGCAGTGACACCAGCACCTGATTTGGTAGCACTGAACATGTAATATTACAAGTTTTGTCTCTTAGAAATGCATTAGAACCGGAGCTTGAGTTGGGATGCAGATGTACATTTGACAGTACCATTGTGAAAACTGTAACAGCCTCATCTTTTATACATAACCAAAAGTACAGCACCTCAATACCATGGTAAAAAAGTAGCGTAACTATATGGTTTCATGGTATTTGCATTGAAAAACAGTAGCCTAAAGACATTCAGTCAATTACAAATCCACATCAACTGATAGAATAATTAACCAAATAATGTAATTATATTCCATTACTCCTTTAACATATTTAGTATATTAATAATATAATAATACACAATATGAATATCCTACTTTTCTGCCACCATACCATTGTTACTGTTAATGTTGCTACAGTAAAACTATGGTAAATGTGGGTGATTTGTGGATTGAAACATCTTCTAACTGGATCATGTTGCACTGTTTCTGCTGCTTTCTGCATCAGTGTTGATGAGAATAACATTGGCTTTAAACTAGTTTAAATGAAAGGGGGGTGATTTGTACTGGAGAACTCTGCTGCTTACTGGATTTCACAGCGTTGTTTAGCGCGTGATCGCGACTGGTCACTGTAATAAACGCATGCGCTCTAAGCTCGCGCTGCGCTGTTTTCTTTTGAGGCGAGCAGATTAAAGGTTCGTGTGGCGCGCAGTTCAAACGAGTACCGCTATTTTATTCCGCTTTTGACACGTTTGGCGTTTAACATATCTATCATGCACAACAGAGTGACAACGACTATCAGTTAGACTAAATGTCTTTTATCCAGTGTGTTTGAGTTTGCTGCAAACACCTCTTAAGCACACAGAATAATGCAAGTGGGCATTTTTAATTGTTTATTTTTGTAATCGCAGCTTTGAACGATTATGTAATCGTGGCATCCATAATCGTAATCGCGATTAGAAATTCTATTAATTGTGCAGCCCTACTTAATAGGTTTTCATTTTTAATTGTTGTTTTTTTTTTTTTTTTTTTTTAATTGATTTAATTGATTTTTTTTTGTTTTGGTTTATTACTCAAGTAATTTTGTTTACAATTTACTTTGTTATTGGTCTAGTCTATTCTAAAAGAAATTTAGGAATTACACAAACTTTAGACATGTCTTTTTTTTTTTTTTTTTTTGTTACTGAATGCTTTTACCTGAAATCCTAAAAATGAACAATGTTATGAGACATGAAATAATGTTTCGACTCTGTGTGACCTAGAAAGCGTTTAATCACTCCAGCAGTGTGAACGAGCTCTGGAGTATGCAGGGGAGTTAAATATAGACTTTATTCATATGTCATTATTAATATCCTTTCGAGAAACCTGTGCTTTGTCAGCACCATTGACATCATCTATTAACAAGGATGTTGACTGTACAGTTACTTTTTATCTGAGTTGAAACTGACCCAGAGAGTTCATTCTGAGGATGGAGTAAATGTTTAACATGTTTTGTGTTCGAGCTGGTGTTCATGTGAAACCAGCGCGCAGGAGTATGTAGGTCATCATGTGATCAGTGCACATGGAGCATCAGTTATGGATCGGAATGGAATTTATAGTCTAAATATATGATTTGGTTTTTATCAACTTTTGATTCATTGATTTGAGCAATACCGTTAGCTGATATGACACAAAATATCAAGTCAGTTTCTCTCTGTGAGCTTTGGTCGCACCAAACATGTCTGGATATTTCTTAAAATATCTGTTTCAAATAAAGCTGATGCTATTTGTGAGCTGAATGTCTCATGGGGCTTGAGCAGTCAGTCTGTATGTTTTTGTCAGCAGTATCAAGGCTCTAGGCTGCGACTATATTTTGTTAGAGGTCGCGCTGGTGCTGCTACCAATTCGACTAAGTGATAAGTGCTGCCATTTGCTTACGAGAAACATTCAATTACAAACAGGCCAAAAGTGGAACAAAAACCGCAATGCTCATTTGAACTGCATTGCGCAAACCAATTATCAGCTTGGCCTAAAGACAGCACAGCGCGATCTCAGAGCAAATGTGTTTACTGCTGTCCGCTCCCGATCACGTGACCATTATTAAACGACACTGTGATCCAGAGTTCTCCAACACAAACCATCAGTGTTTTGGTGATTTTAAATTATTTTAATTCCAGACAAAACAATGCTGATATTCTCAACAAACTAAAATGGAAAACAGGAGGAATTTACCATGTACTTATTCGGGTAACTCTAGAAAAATTCTGGCAGAATTTTATTATATTATTAATGGAATTAATGGAATTTTTTTCATTTTGTTTATGCTTAATGTGTTTACGTTACTTTTTCTCAACAAATCATACAGTTAATTGAACTAGAAACCATATAGTTACTTTTTACCATGGTAGTGTGGTTTTACCTGTGGTTATGATCTACAAATGTATGACACTATGGAAGACCAATGGTTAATTTTAATAAAAGTTGAAACTCAATCAGAATGTTTACATTTTACCCCAAAAAATGTTTAATAAAATGTTAATGGAAATTAAATTTATATCTGCATCCCAGCTCAAGCTACTGTCAAATATGCTATTTCCAGAGACATGTAATATTATTCATTAATGTGTAATTAATAATTCTACCTCAGTTCTTCCAAATCAGATGCCACTGCTCTCAAAATGTTATGAATGTTATGAAATGTTATTCATAGGGTCTCTACTCAAATGGTCAAATGTCCCATGACTACTTTTAATATTTCTGAACCTGGAGCACAAAAGCAGTCATAAGTAGCACAGGTATATTTGTAGCAATAGCCAACAATACATTGTATGGATCAAAATTATCGATTTTTCTTTTATGCCAAAAATCATTAGGATATTAAAGCTGTAGTCCATAAGTTTTGCCAGGATCCTCACATGGGATAGCCTACCAGCCGGGACAACTACTTTGTTTACAGACGTGACGTAATGATGCAGTGCTGTGCTCGAATTTCCCACGAAAACCTACCCGTACCACTCAAATTAGAAAACATTATTATAAGCTAACCGTTGTGAATCGGGCTAAAGTAAGGCGATAGTTTTGAACACTGGCTGGTTATGTACTTGCCCAGATACTGATTTCGGATCATTTTTAACCAAAATAAGTTACAGACTGCAGCTTTAAGTAAAGATCATGTTCCATGAAGATATTTTGTAAATTTCCTACCGTAAATATATCAAAACTTAACTTAATTTTTGATTAGTAATATGCATTGCTAAGAACTTCATTTGGACAACTTTAAAGGTGATTTTCTCAATATTTAAATTTTTTTTTGCATCCTCCGATTCCAGATTTTCAAATAGTTGTATCTCAGCCAAATATTGTCCAATCCTAACAAACTTCAGCTCTCGAGTGATGTATAAATCTCAATTTACAAAAATTGACCCTTATGACTGGTTTTGTGGGCCTGGGTCACATTTAACCTCAAAGTTAGTGATTCAGCATGGAGTATGTTTCTTTGTGATATTTAGACACTTGCTTGGAAGAAAACTGGTCTTTATGTTAGTGGATCATGATAGTCTTGTTTATTACAGCTTTGTTAACTGATGCTAAAAGGACTAAATGGAAAGTTACACTTCTATAAGAATGGCTGCTTTTACAGCATGTCCAGTGTGTTTGGGAGTGTGTTTGTGTACGTGCTCCACCTGTGTTTCCAGCTCGGTCCACGAGTCCTGGGTTCCCTGTCCCCTGCAGGGCCTGTGCTCCACTTCCAGCGCCTCTCATCAGAGCTCGCGGCTCAATCGTCCTGACATCAGAGCTGTGTGTGTGTGTGTGGAGGGGGAGGTACACAAGTGCCCCGTGATGGAGGTGCAGGAATGTGATCAGGAACAATGTCCACAACCTATCACACCTGCAGCACTCTTGTGAACACGCACACTCAAGAGCTGTCAGGAACACAGCGAAAGCACGGATGTTGTGGTGTGTTGTTGTAGCTGTAGCAGTGTGTGGGAGTGAGGTTAGTCGGCCAGTCCTGCTGAGAGACGGTGGGGGTCCTGCTGCTCCGGTTGGGTAGAGTAAAGCGGTCTGCTCGGAGGAATTTCTCTGCATTCCAGTTTCAAGCCAGAGCAATGTGCAAATTGAAGGCTATAAAAACACATGCAAATATGTGAATGTAGGCTATGCTGTGTATTATGTAAAAACTAAAAGAAAAAGAAAATTAAAGTAACAGGACTGTATTGACTTCACTAAATAATCAGGAAAAACAAAACCACAAGCTAAGTATAGAGTCCTGTGAAATCAGTTTTAATTCTTCAAAATTCTGTTTTATATTTTTCCAAATTCTGTTTTTCCAGTTAAAATTTTTCTGGTTTTAGGTTTTTTTTTTTTCTTCTTCTTCTTTTAGATTTTTCTGGATTCTGTTTTAAAGGTTAAATTAAATGTTAGCATTCAAAAGCATATCTAATCAATTTAAATCATGAAACCTATACAGTTTAACAGCACTTTGAATTTTTTTTTTCATTTTTCTGGATTCCTTTTTAATGGTTTGTTTAATTTTTTTAATAATCAAAAAGCATGTCTAATCAATTTAATTAATAAAACTTTAGCAATTTAATAATTTATTAAAATCTTCACAATAGGGCCCTCAGAAGTGTTGTAGTTTTTCAGAAATTCTTTGATTTGATTGGTCATCTCAATCATTTTGACATGGACTAGCTTTGCTTGAGCGCTGACCAGACCAGCTGAAGGTCATCTTTCAACACGTTTGTTCATATTGCTTGATTATTGACGCCTGTGATCCTACAGTAAGCACACACTCACTGTACTCAGAGCTGAAACCCTAAGCCCTGTCTATTGTGGACATGCTGGGACTCTCTTCTGGAGTTTCACTCGCAGTACGGTTATGATATTGTGATACCGTGACATGCATTGAATTTTGACGTATGGCGATGTGTGTATCATATTGTGAGTGATACCCAACCTAGTTTTTTCCGTATGTTCCCTTGCTAAGTGGCAGAGTTTTTGTTCCAGCCCGTATTTAACACACACACACACACAAAGATGGTTTTCATGCAGTCTCTTTCCCACTTATAGTGCATACAAACCTACTGCTATATAGATTCACACAATATTGTTTTTATACATGTATTCAGTGCATCTTCGTTTTTTTCCCCTAAGTATTTTCAATTCTTTAAAAAGGTAATTATGCGATTTTATTGATAACAAGAGTATTGGTCATTTTATTTCATTTCACCTTTTTTATTTTCTTCAAAATAATCATCTGACTTTGCCTTGAGGTCAGTTAAGATTTTTTTTTAATTAATACTTTTATTCAGAAAAATGCATTACATTGATCAAAAGTGTCAAAGATTATTATAATGTTACAAAAGATAAAAAGTTATTTTGAACTTTCTAGTCATCAAAGAATCAGGGAAGAAAAAAATCACTGTTTCCACAAAAGATATTATGCACAGCACATTCATTTTCAACTTGTGGCAATGCGGACTGGATCAATGGCTGCTGGAAATTCAGCTTTGCATCACAGGAATAAATTACATTTTACATTAAATTAAAATACAAAATGTATATTAAATTTATTACTGTATTACACTGTGGGTTTCTTACTGTATTTTTGATTAAAAATGGTGAGCGTGAGAGACTTAAAAAAATATATTGACCTCATACTTTTGAATGGTACACACTCAGAAAAAAGGCATAATAGCTGTCACTGGGATGATACCTATTCAGAAGGTGCACCTTTTATTTACCCCTAAAGGGTGCATATTACATTAAATGTACATATTAGTACCTAAAGACCATACTGTTTGAAAAGGTACCACCCCAGTGATGGTGTTTGTTCCTCCTTTTCTTTTTTCTTCTTCTTCTCTGAGAGTGAAATGTAATCGATACTGATGTAACTGATGGCTCAGTTCATAGACCCGACTAATCGTTGGCCGCTGTTTTCATTATGAATACTTATTAATTAGTCATGCAGCCCTACTGTTCTTTGTTGCTACATCACTGAAAAAGCACAAATCGAAAGACGACAATTATGTTAATCTAAAAATAAACATTACATTCTAGATTTGTTTGTCTAGCTTATAGCTCTGGACAACCAACTTAATGAGGTTCATTCTGGGATACAGAGTTCCCATGTATGCCTGCTTTATCTTCACTGCTCCAACACATGCATTTACACAAAACCAAAGTACAGTTACAGCTGGCTTTTTTTGCAGGTGCTTCTAATTGTCTCTTTGACCAGGAGAAAAGTTGACTGCTTAATAGGGGTGGGAGGAAAAAAGCGATTCTCTGATGCATCGTGATTCTCTCTTCAACAATTATGAATCTATTTTTTTTAATACATTATTTTTTTTTCATTTTTCCCCTGCATATGGCACGTGTGCGCGCTAGAGCAATGGCGGGCTTCATTGCACAGAATTTGCGCTGTGAGACGTGCGCATTGCTTGACAGTGTGTGCTTCCACCTGCTGTGTTTTACTTTAGATATGCTTTCATTCATACCGTTTGGAATGCAGTACTATTAGATGCACGAAACTCGCGCACTGACAGACTTTCACGTGCGCTTTGTGTTTGTTTGTGCTGAAGCTCGATTGTGGCTGCGGTTAAATGCACTTGCATTTTTGAATACTTTGTACACACAGTCAGTTATGTTTTCAGAGCAGGACAGAACATCTGATATATGAAAATAGATCTGTGCATTTGTGTGACTGCAGTCTGTTAAAGCTGCCACTGTCTATGATCTCATCAGTAATAATCAAACAGCAATAATGTTGAGGAAAAAAGAAAAACCCACAACTATTGTCTGTAAACCTTTGGATACTTAAAGAACGCTTATTTTAAATAAGTACTTTTTAAATAAAAACATTTTTAAAAAGTAAATTTTGCACAAAATAAATTGATATAAAATTTATATGAAAATGTAGCTATGTGCAGTAGGCTAATATTGAAAACTGAGAATGTGACGCAATGTGATATTGAGTTGATAATGATAATCGTAATTGAATTGAATCGTGAAACCAGTGAAGATTCACACCCCTATGTTTAGATGGCATTACTGACATACAGAGATTCCAACCATAAACAAAAAGCTTAGAAACTGCAATTTTGGTTAAAATGTAAAGTTGTAAAGATGTATTTGCACAGCAGAAGAGTTAATTGGGGAAAAATGTAGATCAAGAATCATTTTGGAATCGGATCGGATCGTGAAGTGCCTGAAGATTCCCACCCCTACTGCTTAATTTGTTTAAATTTTGTGATTTTAGAGGGGTTTCTTGCATAGTTTCCCAATGTTTCATTTGGATTGAAATACTAGATCTGGGCTTTGACTTGGCCATGTTTTCATGTTTTGGGTCATTATCATTTTGGACTGTTCCGCTTGTACTGTATAAGCCCAGAAAAACCAAGTGACTCACAAATGCAACAAACTCACAAAGAAATATGCGCGTTGTTGCTAGGAGATGCATGACCGATGCAAACAAACATGGATGTACAGGAGCTGACGGCAGTAGTTGTTGCCACTCTGTGTGCTGAGTTGCAAAATAATGAGGCAAGAGCGTTTGGATGCGGTCTTGGGTGGGTTGATGCGCCTGGTACAGCTTTTACAGATTGCAGCACGAGGTGAGTTGTGTTGTTGGGCAAGGTATACGCTATGATGTGTGTTCTAAAATCAGCTCAAAATATGTTGGATTGAGAATCATAGTCTGTAGTAAAAAAAATCATACCCATTAGGTGATTTATTTATTTTATTTTATTTTTTGGGGGTGAAATGTCAACTTTTAGCAAGAAGCTTTGACTCATCTAGACTGCTAATCTGGGAAAAGTTGTGTAGTCTGTTCCAGCCTTGAGCATTTGCTTTGTTTTCTCTGAAGCTCACTTGAATTTGTTGTAAAATGGATCATTAGACATGATGTTATGGTGCCTTTTGAAGCCGGTCTGAAAGCAGTTTCCTAACAAGGTGCCTTCATACATAAACTCCACACAGTCAGAGGCTGATGGAGGCGTTTGCTTTGACATTTCTGCTTATTTGACTTGTGCATGCTAGCCTGTAATATTTACAAAAGTTAGAAGTGTACCAAATCAGAGCATTATTATAGTGGACAAAACTGTGAGAAGAAAACTGTTCACAGAACCACAGACTTACAATCATGTGTTTAGTATTATTATCTCCAGTGTCCTTTCTCAGTGGGGATTTGCTTGTACAAAACAAAAATCTGACTTAACGTTTTCACTGTTTCATTATGTCCAACAATGTTTCAATTTGTCAGGACATTTTAATAGGCTGAAAGAAAAAAAAAAACTGCTGTAGAATTAGCTCCGCTAGCATAAACTCGTGTATATATTGGCTCATTTCTTTTATAGTCTTTTCTATATTCAGGAAAAAAAAAAAATTATTAGAAGGTTGACATCTCAGAAATAAAATCTGGGTTTTTCCTTCATGTTCAGCTGCCTGTCTGAATGGATGTCTGAGTCTGCAGCAAACAACTATTTTGATAAGCAATTAATCTGTCGATTTCAGTTAATTGTGTAAAATAAGAGCAATGTTTAGTCATTTTATTGGAAAAGCATGGCTGTCCACCTCTTGGATTGTCTTCAAAAGAGTGTGCAAACTGCAGGCTATAAAACAAACAAACAAAAAAGGTTTTAAATACCTTTTTTTTTTAAAGGCATTACAATAAAGGCCATAAAAAAGAGGAAAATTAGAGGAATCATATTTTAAACATTTTAAACATTTAAAGTAACACATTTCCTCTTCTGAACACACATTATACTTTTAAGGGAGCACTTGATTCATCAATCCTATTAATAACATTATTTGTAATATGAAAATATTTGCACATCTCAAACATTAATATAATATCAGGTCAGGCTATTATCTAAAATGAAAATGTTCAGTTTTACATACAGTATCATTGTGCACTTTGAGTAGTAAAAGTTGCAACTGTAAAAAAAATCTCTGAATGGCATTGAACAAGCATAAGCACTTTGTGAAAAACACTTGACAGAAACCTGTTCTTGTGAAAATGCATACTAATGAAGTGCACTCGTGCTTCGGACAGCATGGGTCATGCAGCATTAACTTCATAGAAAGAAAATGGACTCCTTTCTCAGGAAGTTGGAAGAAATATTAAAGTTGCATTGGATAAAAGCGTCTTTCACATGCAGAAATGTGAATAATGTACAGTAGGAAAATATTTAATTGATTAGTAGTATAATAGCATTAGAATAGTATTTTTATTCTAATAAATAATTGATCAGTAGAAAAATACTGTTTAAACCGAACATAAGTCTAATATACAGATATTCTATAGCTGAAAAAATCTTAAATTTGGCTGAAAATGTGAACAGAAATTATTTTAACATTGAGCAAGTATTTTTCATATGGGGGGAAAATGTGCATGTGAAATGAGTTTCTTGAGAGACTTGCGTGTACAGTTGTGTATGACCTATCTAGTAGAAGCAGAGAAGCTTCTGTAACTAAATAACCAGCGTTCCTTTCTAAGTGGATAATGAGCCTTTTGTCCTTTGTGTATTCTTTAGCACTGTGTTGTTGTACTGTACAGATCTGCTTGCATTAGCCAGAAGTCAGTTTGAGATTTATCTCGAGATCATTGGGTCTCATTCATGAAACAAGCAGAATTCATTTGTTTAAATTGTTTGTAAAATGCTAGTTCAGTTTGTTTTTTAAGGCTAATTGATGACACTGCATTTTAATTTAGCTATTTATAATGTATAATAACAAAACTAAGTAGTTAACCATATTATAGATAATTGTTCTTCTATTATTATTATTATTATTATTATTATTATTATTATTACTATTACTATTATTACTGTTTGTCTGCAAGCTTAATGCTTTAATTGAATAATTTCTGTTATTAGTATGTTTTTATGCCAGTGAGTATACTGGTGCTAAACCTGAGAATAGACTCCAGATGATCCTACAGCATTCCTGTACATGCAATTTACATTCAGGTATAATTCATTAGTGTGCATTGTGTGTGTGAATGATTGGAAACCATTAACATACGTTTATCTATCAAATCTATTAAAAATGCATTCATGAATTCAAGAAAGTAAGTACATATTCAAGAAAGTTCATTTTATACTCCTATTTACAGGAGTTTTATGAATGAGCCTCATTGTTGGTATTATTGTTTTCAGCGCAAAAGCAGCATCAGTCGAGTTTATTTACAGTCAGTACCACATGCATATTTGCACTACATATTTGTAGTTGTACAATATTGATAAAATATTATACGGTATTTCCAGTTGTTATTGAAATAAGGCCAGCAGAAGAATAAGTGTAAGCACGTACTCCAAACTAAACCTGTGTCTGGGATTTGAAGGTTGTGTCTTTTGCCAAGAATTTTCATTTTTGTGCAAAATGACCAAATCAGATAGTGTGATACTATGTTTCCTAGATGGTATGTGTGTGAAAAAATAACATGATGGAAGAGCATTAATATTGTGAGCGTTCCTCCCCCCCCCCCGCCGGGGGGGCTTTTCTCTCCTGAAAGGCTCTCAGGTGTACAGTAAGCCTGTGATTGAAAGCACTCCTAGTTTTACAGTGTGACCCAGTTCGACTGTAACTGAGTGTGGTGATATCGTGGTGAGGCTCATGTCAGCGGCAGTTAGCAGCTCGTTTCATGTGCTAGTTCACATTACAGTCAGAGCCTGGTGGACGAGCGTGACAAAGTTTGCTCTCAGTCACGCCCCCGTCATGCTTAAAGGCAAGGAAACCTGATTAACTTCACTAAAGCAGTAGACACCAATACTTCATGCCTGTCCCAGTTCCTTAAAGTTGTTTTTTGTAGCTGTTGGCAGGACAGTGGTGTGCGGTTTCAGAAATGGCCAGCGAACAAACATGTATTTTCCAAGGCTTCCTGCAGTCGGCCCAGCGTGTGACGCCAGCGAGCAATGGCAGACCATATGACCAAAAAAATGTCAGTTTGTGTTCCCTCTCGCTGCCTGTCTATGTTTGGAGTGGTGTGACCAGTGGTCGAACTGTAAAAAAAAAAATTCAGGGCGTATGGTGTGGTCAAGTAGTTTCCCGTAGGTCCCATAGCTAACTTTTACATAATGATTACAAAATTGGTCAAATTTTTACACGCATTTTATTTAACAAAAATTAAGCTTTAATAAATAAACAGCTAATAAATTTATAGTTGTTCTTATGGGGCCTGAAATGGGGGGAATTTTGTCAATGCCCTGGTACCTTAGCTGTTAAGGCCTGTCATGGATAAATAAATGACAATAAAACTGCCAGTAGGTGGCAGCAAATCCCTGTTTTAATCACTGAATAATTGAATCATTCAGATCAAAGGATTTGTTCAAAATGGCTGATTCAGTTATAAAGGAAGCAAGATCTTTATGAATGAATCGAATCATTGGCTCATTTGATTTGTTCCAAAACAGATTCATTCAGGATCGAAACACCGCAGTGTTGCTCTGCACTGTTGTATAAAATGAATGGCACATTTGCGATTGCTGCTGATATTCAGGAAAACAGTCTTGCTTGTGTGCTACGCTCAACCGCGTTCATAATCGAAGGCGATTCGTCTTCGATTATGAACACGATATTGCCTAGCTTGTCAGTGAACTACGGCACAGTGTATTAACTGCCGCTCTATCTGAAAGCAGGTGATGGCGATTTACTGCTAATCACAAAACCGGCTTTACGAGATGGCGCATGATAATTTGAACGCGATTAATTGCACAGCCCTAATTTGAATAAGGTATCTAGAATTATTTATGGAGCAGATAAAATAACCGTGATAACTTAGGTCACTTTAATCTTAATAAGAAATTTTCATGCCGTTACATCACTTAAGAACGCATGTTGAGAATAGGCCATTGAATGCTGTTTAAATAAAGCATCCCAAGATGCACCTCATGATGTTGAATGTCCAGACTGTGCAGAGCTGGAATCTGAACGAAGGGTTTGCTGTATGTTGTGTGATGAGCAAAGCTCTCAGCATTTCACAACACTCCTGCTCTCATTGTTTACCAGTTATTTCTGCTTTGTGTGTTTGCTGGAAAGGTTAGTCTGTGGCTGGTTCTTTGTTTCTGATAGCTGGTTTAGTTCCTGTGCCGAGCGCTGGTTAGTTGAGTGCGTGTTTGGAGTCTTTCTTTAGCGTCTGAGTGTCCGGCCCCTCCAGCAGAGATGTGCTCATTGTGTTCAGAGTAACCCGAGCGCTGAGAGTGCGGCGGCCCATGAGAAAGGGTGTGCACAGCTACAGGCCTGCAGTCTAGGCTTACGTGCAGGGCTGAAATGGATTCCCAGCCGCTGGCTCTTCCACATCCCACCTGCATGGCCCACAATGCCTCTTTGTTCCTGCCCCATGGCACTGTGGGATAGCTGTTATCCGAGAGGCAGGGGTTGGCCACCACCGACTTTCTCATTCAAAGTAAAGATGGTGAATTCCTGCTATCCAGTTTCGTTGTGGCTGGCTCGGGCTCGTGAGAGCTGCTTTCTCCTAGTGTGGGAGTGAGCTGTTCTGTTGTTTACTTGCACGCTTACAGTGTTGCCGTTTGATTCACGTTAAAGCCGTTCTGTTCTCGTCCAGAGCACTGAGTGTGAGAGTATTTGTCAGTGCAAACAATCGTCTGTACACGGGAAAACGTGACACCGCCTGCAGTTTGATAATGTAACATTTATCAAAATGTTCTTGCACAACGAGATCAATTCTTTACTATTGATAATACCAGTGCTGTTACCACATGCTAATGAACACACATGCTTATGTTAAAGTGCCCCCTATTATGGATTTTTGAAAATTACCTTTCATACAGTGTGACGTTGGTCTGAATGAAAATGCAAATTCATTCTTTGCCACTAGGTGCTGCTTGCGGTTTCCCGGTAACGCTGTACACAAAGCAGCACTGCGCTCTCAAACACTGCTTTAAATGAAATCGACCAATCATATATATAAAAAATAAACAAACAAACAGAGGCGGCAATCACCAAACTCTAACTCACTTTTCAGGCTTTTTTTATTAATCCACTGTATGTTTAATTTTATCTGTAATTTTTAGGGCTGGGAAAAATAAGGTTTCTGTGATTTTTAATATTTAACATTTGTTAATAATATCATTAAACATGCCAAGTAAAGACAAAACTAAATGTGACGTATGCATTTATTGTTTTGTGTTTATATGACATTTATTTAAAAGTTACAGTTAATCATGTCCTGTAAGTGTTGTTAATAAATGACAGTCTGATCATTTGCATTTAGGCTTGTTAATGATGGCTTTCGAATATAATTTATAATTGTTTATTTTATGCTTAGAAAAACATCTATTTAATTAATGTATTAGTATTGATGACACTGGCCTTGTTTTAAATATACGGCCTTTGTTAATTGTATGTTGCTTTGGCTGTTTAATTGCTATATTTTAAGACTATTAATTTTAATATTAAGTGTGGTTTATTCTCAGTGTGATTACTTACATTTTATCAGTGTAAATTTAATCAGCTCACAGTCTTGGTTAATTTGTTAAATATATATACATACATACATACACATACATATATATATATACACACACACACACACACACACACATACACACACATATATATATATATATATATATATATATATATATATATATATATATACATACATACATACATACATACATACATACATACACACATACATATATACATATATACACACATATATATACACACATATATACATATATACACACATATATACATATCTGGCGTGAAACTGTCAAATTGAAGGTAAACAATTGAGAAAGAAAATTGATATGTTGGTTCACAGCAGTTTAATGTTCCTGAGGCTTTCTGTGTCATGAAAACACATCTTTAACACAGATTTATTAGATTTAATGCAGTGTTATTTTACATTTGATTATTCAATTTCTGTACCTGAATACTGTTAGAATTACCTGAAGAATACAAAGCACTGTTTATTTTATTTGTATCTTTGTTCTATTACATTTATCTATGCTTCTAATTTGTTTATTTTCTATGCTGATTTACTCGCCTACAAAATCACCCCAATCATTGATTTTTATTCCCCCAAATAGAGCTATTCAAGTCATCTGATTTTTTTTTCTTATCACAATATACATCGCAGAAAAACAAAATATTGCAATGTGAGTTTTTTTCCAATATCGTGTAGCCCTAAAATATAAATATATATCTATCTTTTTGTTGAGTCCTGTTACAAAACCCCTCAAAGCATAAGGCAGCATGTTTTTTGTCGTTGTGTGAACTCTTACCGACTCAATGAAAATAAAAACATTTAGGAGAGCATCTCTACCCTCTTCCTGCAGAGTACCATAATTATCTTTAACACACTGCTATTATTGTCCCGTTGGCTTGACCTTCTGTTTTGAAACCACGGTTGGCTGTATTTTTATTACGGCATGTCAAATTAAAACCGCCCGTCCCTCTTCCTACAAGACCTTTACTACAAGACCTGCTGCCCGGTCCAATAAACGCACAAGCAGGTGGTGTCATCTCTCTTCTTTTCCTGGAGCTTACTGTAATTTCATGATCAAGTACCGTCAAACTGTGTACAAAACATGGTATTGTTACTGTTATTTTTTTTTTTTCTTTTGTAATTTTAGTATCATGCTTGAACATTGTTTTAGGTTAATGTCAGTTCATTGGATTAGCCCCACAGTTTTTGGTGAAGTATTAGCAGTCGGTCGGTCAGGAGATAACGCTTCTGTAAAATAGTTGCTGTTTTTGCAGTTGCTGAGACGTCACTGCACTTCCTCATTTGATTTGACTGGGGGAGCACAGGAAGTCTGGCTTTCCTGTCTTAGGGTTGTTATTGTTATGCAGCGCTCACTGCTGCTCATTGAGGAAGCTGAAAGAGCCGATGGGACACCAGTGATCCTGCTGCTCGGTAAAGATGGAGAACCACAACGGCCCACCTCTCGCTCCTCATCCTGCCGCCACATGTGGATACACAGTGCCAAATGGGTGCTTAGGCTCTCTCTCTCTCTCTTACTGCCTATCTTTCTCAGTCCTGTTTTTTTCTGTTTTTATTCTCCCTCTCTCTGGAGGTTCAGGGGCTTTTCCACCATTCACTTTAATGATGCTTAATGAGACCCTCAGTTGTGATTTTGATCTTGTGTGAATTGGTACATGATGGGTAAGTTCTTTCAGAAAGATAACGCAGTTCTTACTGTGCAGTGTTTCTTCCGTTCACTACAGAAAAATAGTGACCGAATAATTCAGTCTCCTGAAGTTATTTAGAGTTATTTATTCATGGATGAGACTGCTTTGCATTTATCACTGCATTTGATAGATTGCTTGTTGTTCCTCATTTGTAAGTCACTTTGGATGAAAGTGGCTGCTAAATGAGTAAATTCACTGCTAAAGATAGCCAGTGTGCTGTTAGTTCCATTTTGATTGCTTTGATTGCTTTAAACACAGAATCTGCACAATGTTCAATGGCTGAAATTTGGCATTTTTAATTATTGGCATCAGCTAAGTGTAATGTTTGGGACTTTTATGTTAACAGTACCAAGACACAGGACCCCGTTCTAAACAACTTAATTGTTGAACAAACACAGTAAACTAATAATGTCTGAAGTATTAGAAATCATTAAAGCAATTAGAATTAGAAATGTTGAATTAAACAGTCTAATTACATGTTTGCCTTTCTATTTTTAGTAAATATGATTCCCAGTGCACACATGCTTACCTGAGAAAACTGTTTGTTAGAGTGTTTTCACTCTAGCACTTCTGAATCCATGCATCATTCGTCCATTTGTTATTTGATTTAATATTGAAAGTAGAAAAATTAGAAAACGGCTCCTTTTTCGTTTGATAATTTATTTCCAAAAAATGAAAAGCGAGAATTCGGCTGTAATTTTTGTTTTTCGTTCAGGGATAGAAAAATGAAATAACAGCTTGAATATTTGATTTTTACACGTGGGCGGGAATTAAAGGTCAAACTGTGCCGTCATCAGTTCTTCCACAGTTTTCACGCAGCAGAATTTTCACTCAGTCCTCCGCTGCTGCAGTTGTATGGATTTTTAACGCATTTATTGCAACTACATTTCATCTTTTTTCATTAAACAAACAGACTAATGAATAGCTCAACACTTTTTTTATTTATTTATTTTTTATTAAACAATTAGCCTTGTACAAACAACGTGGTAATATCAGTGCATTTTTACGTTAGAATATACAGAACAGGTGCATGAAGAAAGAAAAGAAAAAAAGTATATATATATATATATATCAGGGCTTGACATTTAAGCATTTTATGTGGTTGTCCTTCGGACAAGTAAATTTGTCATTTACTTGTCCGAGTATAGAAGTTACTTGCCGGAGAGAAAAAATTACGTTAAATTGAGTTATAAATATAATTATTTATTGTAGTTATACAAAACGCATTTAGTTTATTTAGATTTTTCTTTTTAAATGAAATAATGAACAAAATAATAAAGTGTGATAATACTATTATATTTTAAAATTAAAAAGTTAGAATTAAATACAAATACAATTATTTTATAGTAAACTTAAAAATAAAATGCTAATATTTACTTATTAGCTTTAACCTGCAGTTACAAATGAATAAATAATGTTTTGATACATAAACAAACAAACAAAAAAATTTTTAAATACTGTAAATGTGAAATTAAAACCACCAGTTGGTGGCATCAAGTCACTGTTAATAAGTGAGTCATTGCGACTGAACCGAATCATTTAAACGGTTGATTCATTCAGGCACAAAACACCGTCATGTTGCTCAGAGACGCAAAACAGCACTGTGGCTGTGTTTGGAGTTATTTTTGTTGGTGAATAGAGCAAAAACAGGCGACATGGTGTCTAAAACGTAAGTCTCTTAATTAGGGCTGGGCGATAAATCGATTTTATCGATTAACTCGAATGTGTAGTTCACGTCAATTTGTTTGAATGAAAATTGGTTTTCTCTTTAACGTCCACCGACGCTCCCGTAGTCCCGAAAGTGCTCAGCCCTCCCGACGCGCGTTTGCCATATTAGAGTTTAGTTAGGGTTTCGTGATCCTCCCGCAATCCGCCGCATCCCAACGTGTTCGGAAAGATGACGTGTACTGCGGAATGCGGATCCCTTAAAACAGTGTTGCGCGGCTCACGAGACTCATGCGGCTCGCCAAGCTTTAATTTGTGGCTCACATGGCAGTAAATAATACGATTATATGAGCAATACAGAGATTTCATAAAAACGTAAAAAAAAAAACAAGCAGGGCTATAACATAACCCATAAAAAAACTCAAACCGTGTCTACACCGGTCGTGAGTGTTGCGGTGCGATCAGGGCTTATGATTTCCGGAAAACGGAAACGCGGACGGAATCTAGTTATAAAAACAGAATGTACTGTATAACGCGGAATGTAGGTCATTACATGTGATTTTCTGGATTTTATTTTCTCATTTTGTCTCTCATAGTTGAGGTATACCTATGATGAAAATTACAGGCCTCTCTCATCTTCTTAAGTGGGAGAACTTGCACAATTGGTGGCTGACTAAATACTTTTTTGCCCCACTGTATACCCAAGCCGATTTATTATTCTATCCTTTAGTCAAGTCAAGTCACCTTTATTTATATAGCGCTTTTAACAATACAGATTGTGTCAAAGCACTTAACAGTATCAAATTGGAGGATAGAGTGTTACTTTAGTGTTTAAAATATTTATTTTGAAACAAATTACTTTAACTTAAGCAAACAGACTTACTGGGTGAGCAGGGTAGGCTATGACAGTCATCATATCATACCCTGCCATGCCCAGCTGATGCAAAGAATAAAATTTATATCTACACAGAAGAAAGCCCTGTCTAGGCTCTGCCCTCGAGTTGTGTCGAGCTATTCATTAGTCTGTTTGTTTGATGAAAAAAGATTAAATGTAGTTGCGATAAATGCGTTAATCTGTACAACTGCAGCAGCGGAGGACTATTATTCTGCTGCGTGAAAACTGCGGAAGAACTGATAACGGCAAGGTTTGATCTTCGGCTGACCAATCAGCAGAAAGGGGCGTTTAATTCCCGCCCACATGTAGAAATCGAATATTCAAGCTGTTTATTCATTTTTCTATCCATGAACGAAAAACGAAAATTTAAGCAGTTTTTTTCATTTTTCTACTTTCAATATTAAATAAAAAAATGAATGAACAAATGATGCACGGATTCTTCTGGTGCACACCAGGTTTGTTTGACGTCAGAGTTTGATTTGTTTGGATGATGTGAATGCTGCCAAACTCACGCACACTTGTGAACCGTACCAGATTGCTTTGAAACCAGAGAGAATGTTTATCTAATTTCTGCTCAACTCCAGCAGAAATGCTCCCAACTTAAATGCTCTTTTGCAATTTTTTTTTTTTTTTGTATGTTGAGTCCTGATGATTTTCGAAATAATAATAAAACCATTGGTTCAAAAACCAGAGTATAAAAGTGAGGCAAGCAATGTTATTTTTCCACCTCCTTATTTAACTTTTCTAACTTATTAAATATGTAAATTAAATATACATTTCATTGCATATGTTTTTTTTACTATCTCTAAGTTAAATGGTTAGCCATCAAAAAATCAGTCCAAATCACTAGTACACATCTGTGTTGATTGTAGGAAAATATCTGTGTAAATATGGCAAAAGTAAGTTCTCACACATGCTTATTAACTTTCTTCTCTTTGCAGTCGAGACATGGAGAGCAAGGAGACTTTGCGTGGGCTGCAGAAGATGGAGGACCGGCCAGAAGAGCGCTTGATCCGAGAGAAGCTCAAGGCCACCTGTATGCCCACCTGGAAGAGCGAGTGGCTAGAGAGGCGGAGCAGGAGAGGGCCGATGGTACGGGACAGTTAAGCATTGATCATCGTGACTCAGTCTGTTAACATGAACAAGCAATTAAAATTGTATTCTATAAACTAACATTAACAATGAACAATATTTTTATTACATTTTATTATATTTGTTAGTTTGTGTTTAGCTCATGCTAATTATAAAGGTAGTTAAAAAAAAAAATAGTTCTGGCCTCACATACATGGCCTATAAACAGGACTGGATTTGAGGGAAGTAAATTGTATAATTGCAATTGTTTTTTTTAACTAATTAAATGGTTTCAATTCCCAGTCTAATTGTAATTGTGGTGTCAGGTTAGTTTTTTTTTCAGAACAGTCATGATTCTCTTCCATTTTATTGATTTTACTGATTTTCTACAGTACTGCTGTTAACAATTAAATCACTGGAATAATTAACTATTTAACTATTGTTAACTACTGTTAATGGTTAAATCATTTAATCACATGCCCTGTTACCAAAAATAGTAGAAAAATGTTTGGACTAAGAAACAGGAAGTGAGAAGTTCTGAAGTGGAACGGCTCCTCCTGAGTTCAGCGTGCCTTCCTTACATAACCATCAGAACAATCGACCCTGTTAACGGACTTTCACACTGTCTGCCTTAACGCTCCACTGCAGTGTCACTGCAATTAGACTGTAATATTTTCTCACTGGAAATAATAATTTATAGTAAAACAAAACATTAACATTTAAGAAGGCTTTTAAACTGGCATCTGTCTGTTAACAGAGCAGTTATTGATCAGCGTCAATTTCAGTGTCCAAATATTGCCCGTTATGACACATAACTACAAGACAAAATAAAAAGGCAAATGAAGGCACAGGAAACAGGATGGAAATGGTTCGGCTTTTGTTTTTATGGGATTTTTATCAGTTTTTTCTTGTCATTGTATCTCAGGTAGTGAAGCCCATTCCTCTGAGAGCAGACGGCACTGAGGCCGGAAGCGACAATCACAGCTCCTCTTCCTCTCAAAGCAGAGGTCATCGCAGCCCTTCACCTGGACCTTCCTCCTCATCGTCCTCCACTAAGACCGCTGGGAAGCCTGATTCTCCTGGTCTGCGCAGGCGGAGAGCCTCCCCGGTGCCTGTGAGTTTTAAGATGTTTTTATTTTTATTTTTATTTTTTGTATGTATGCATGTTTTGAAAATATCATGTGACAGGGATTCCACAGGTCTAGTTCAGCCAAAAAAAATGTCATCAAGACAATAGCATCATAATGCATTTCTGCAAAAGACAATTGTCTCAACCAGCTCGATTCAGTTCAAGTTTCAAGTTAAATTTTTCCAAGTTTGCATTTAGGTGGTCTTTAAAAGTCTCAAAATCTGTTTTGAATGTGTGGTTACAGAGCGGGAGGGTGACGCCCCCTCGGAGAGCTCCCTCGCCTGATGGCTTTTCCCCATATAGTCCAGAGGAGACCAACCGCAGGGTCAACAAGGTCATGAGAGCCCGCCTCTACCTGCTGCAGCAGATAGGACCTAACTCGTTCTTGATTGGCGGAGACAGTCCTGACAACAAATTCCGGGTGTTCATTGGTCCACAGGTACGCTAATACAGGCCTCTGACATGCCATTTGGTAAATAAAGCTGAAATGACTTTATTATGTGAGAAGACACTCATATATGACTAGGCATGAAACTAAAACAGCTAGGAAATCGGTTGCCAATTATCTACAGGGTTTCTGCAGGTCTAGAAATGTCTTAATTTGCCCTTTCACCAATTAAGGCCTTTTTTGTCGGTTTATTTCAAATACCTAAACAAACATTAAATCAAGATACACATACTTGAGAAGCAAAATGAAGATATGAAATCTTGTTTTCTTAGAAACTAAACAAAAGTAAGTGCCACATGCTTAAATTTCTCAGAAAACAAGATTTCTTGCGTCATTTGGCTTCTCAAGTAAATGTATCTTGATTTAAGAATCATTTGCACTGCAAAACGAGGCTTTATTTGTTTAATTTATTTGTAAAATTAATTAAGTTAAGGAGATCTATTGGAAGTAGTTTTTTCAAACTTTGAAGCATTGCTTATACAACACTTTTACATTGAGAGACCATGTTGACATGATGTGTTCCATTCAATTTATTCTTTAAATTTACTTTCTGAAAAGGTCTTAAAGTCTTAAAGGGGTCATATGATGCGATTTCATGTTTTCCTTTGTCTTTGGAGTGTTACAAGCTGATCCTGCATATGTAAGATCCATAAAGTTGAAAAAAGATTAAAGTCTCAAACCCAAAGAAATATTCTTTCCAAAAGTTAAGACAGTCCATGCTATGGGTGTTGAAATTAATCGATGCATCACGATACGGATCTGGATGATTCTGCATCAATGCAGTAATAGGCCATAATCGATTATAGCCTACTGACATCATTCACATTCGTGCTTGTCATGCCAGTATTACAAAAATGCACCCACTATTTTTAAATTTGAGACCTGTGCACATTTTTGGAAAAAACAAGCTTGTAGTGGCACGTGTGTGCGCTAGAGAGACTCGCGTGGCTTCATTGCACAGAATATGCATGTTGTGAGACACACGTGTGCATTGAAATAATGGCGGGTGGAAGCACAAGTCAAGCAGTGTTTTACTTTTAGCTATGCTTTAATTTCTGCCGTTTGGAATGCAGTACTATTAGATGCACTGACAGACTTTCGCGTGCGCTTTGTGTTTAAATGCACATGCATCTAATTTTATGATATGAAATTGATGTAAACACAGTCAGTTATGTTTTCAGAATAGGACAAAACATCTGATAGGACAAAATAGATCTGTGCATTAGTGTGAATGCAGCCTATTAACGCTGCCACTGTCTATGATCTCATCACCTGCTTATATAATTTAATAAAAATGCACAAAATAAATTTGATATAATCGTGATGCATCGTGATATCGAATTGAATCGAATCGAATCATTGACATGATAATCATAATCGAATCGTAAACCAGTGGCAATTCACACCCCTAGTTCACCCCTAGTCTTAAAACGCCTCATTTAAACACACCCCCACAAATTTACGTCACTGTATTGGACGACTTGCTTAACACTGCCCAAATGTTTACGCAAAGAAAGAAGGCGGAACTTTTATTCTCGCTGTAGTATTGTTGCCGCCGCCGCCATGTCGTGGAGACGCTGTGTGTTTCCAAATATGGTAGGGAGCGTAACATTTCCGTCACACGCTTAAGGTATTCGGCCAATCACAACACGCTGGATAGATGACCAATCAGAACTCACCGTGCTTTTCAGAACGATGAGCTTTTGTGCTCAGAGAGGAGCAACAATAATGTACGGTATGTGGAAAATGTGTTTTTGAACCACGTAAATGCATTGCATTACACCAAATACCGAAAATGATGTTCTTTTTAGCAATGTCATATGACCCCTTTAAATTTACCTTCATAAAAACTACAGAAACCCTTTATTTGTTCTAGTGTTCTTATACATAAATACAGAAGAGAAAAAAAAGGTTATCAACTGATTCTATATATAAACATCCAGATTTCTATAAAACAAACAGTATTTGTAAAGAAAAAATGGTATTCGTGAAGAAAATTTAAATACAAATGCTACTGTTGTAAAGAGAACTGTTCTAATTCCTGTTTCAATGCCTAATATATTACAGTTTGTATTCTTTGACATAATTGTCACTACTATAATTTGTATTTTTTCATCATAATATGGTGTCCGTTATGTTGAGCAGACGTGTAGCTGTGGCCGAGGGACATTCTGCATCCACGTGCTCTTCGTCATGCTCAGAGTTTTCCAGCTGGAGCCGTCAGACCCTCTGCTGTGGAGGAAGACCCTGAAGAACTTTGAGGTGAGGAGACTGTAATATGACCAGAACACAATGAGCTCTGTGTATTTGCTCAAGCTCAGCGCACACTGATGCTGTGATCTCATTCAGGTGGAGAGCTTATTTCAGAAATACCACAATCGCCGCAGCTCGCGCATCAAAGCTCCCTCACGCAGCACCATCCAGAAGTTTGTGTCTCGCATGTCCAACTCTCACACGACATGTACCTCCAGCGCCTCCCCATCCAGCAACGAAAGCAGGTTTGTAAAGCTCCAGAGACCCTCTTATTTGGTTGAACTATGCGATTTGCATTCTTGAGCAAAATAATTCAATCTGAATTCATAGTTTGTTGCTATTGACATCATATACAGTGCCATGCGAAAATATTCAAACCCCTTCATTTTTTTTTTTTCATGTTGTTAAATCACTTTAAATTACTTTTTTTCCCACATCAATCTACAACTCCATACAACACCATAATGACAAAACAAATAACAGGTTTTTAACATTAAAAGAATCAGAGAAAGCTTTTATTGCCAAGTTTGGTTGCACATACAAGGAATTTGTTTTAGTGTCATAAGCTTCCAGTTCACAGAGACAACAACGACACGGACAATAAAAATAAGATGAGAATAAAAAAAATACACACACGTAAATATAAATAAACAAAAAAATGAAAAATAAAAATAATTTGGAACATAAATGATTGTATATACAGTTGTGCTATAGATGATAGAATGGAAGGAGTTGCAGGGATGTACTAGGATGGAGGTGGTAGCAAATAAATATAAGGTTATTGCACATTGTTATTGCATAATGGTGGGGGGACATTTAACTGTTCATAAGTTGGATTGCCTGGGGGAAGAAACTGTTCTTGTGCCTGGCTGTCCTGGTAATTGGGGCTCTGTAGCGCCGGCCAGATGGCAAAAGTTCAAAAAGGGGATGAGTTGGATGTGAGGGATCCAGAGTGATTTTCTGAGCTTTTTTCCTCACTCTGAATGTATACAGTTCTTGAAGGGTGGGCAGGGGGGCACCAATAATCCTCTCAGTAGTCCGAACCGTTCTCTGTAGTCTTCTGATCCCTGATTTTGTAGCTGAGCCAAACCAGACAGTTATTGAAGTGCACAGGACAGACTCAATGACGGCTGAGTAGAACTGTTTCAGCAGCTCCTGTGGCAGATTAAACTTCCTCAGCTGGCGAAGGAAGTGCAACCTTTGTTGGGTTGTTGTGAGTGTCCCAATTCAGGTCCTGAGAGATGATGGATCCCAGGAACTTGAATGTCTCCACTGCAGTCACAGCGCTGTCTATGATGGTGAGTGGGGGGAGAGCAGGGAGGTTTCTCCTGAAGTCCACGATCATCTCCACTGTTTTGAGCGTGTTGAGCTCCAGGTTGTTTAGACTGCACCAGACAGCCTGCTCTTTAACCTCTTGTCTGTAAGCAGACTCATCACCATCCTGGATGAGGCCGATGAGTGTGGTGTCATCTGCAAACTTCAGGAGCTTGACAGAGAGGTTTTTAGAGGTGCAGTTGTTGGTGTACAGGGAGAATAGCAGTGGGGAGAGAACACATCCCTGAGGGGCACCAGTGTTGGTGGAGCGGCTGTTTGACATTGAATTTTCCCAGCCTCACTAGCTGCTGCCTATCTGTCAGGAAGCTGGTGATCCACTGACACACAGAGCTAGGGACAGAGAGCTGGGTTAGTTTGGTCTGGAGGAGTGTAGGGATGATCGTGTTGAAGGCCGAACTAAAGTCCACAAACAGGATCCTCACATACTGTAAGTTCCTGAATTGTCCAGATGCTGCAGGATGAAGTGTAGTCCCATGTTGACTGCATCATCCACGGACCTGTTTGCTCGGTCAGCAAACTGCAGGGGGTCCAGCAAGGGTCCAGTGATGTCCTTCAGATAAGCCAGAACCAGTTTTTCAAATGACTTCATGACGACAGACGTTAGAGCCACAGGTCTGTAGTCATTAAGTCCTGTTATCTTGGGTTTCTTTGGAACAGGGATGATGGTGGAAGGAAAGGAAGGAAGGTACTTCACACAGCTCTAGTGATCTGTTGAAGATCTGTGTGAAGATGGGGGCCAGCTGGTCAGCACAGGTTTTCAAGCAGGCTGGTGTCACACCATCTGGGCCTGGTGCCTTCCTTCTCTTGTTCTTCCTGAAGACCTGGCGCACATCATCTTCACTGATCTGAAGTACAGGAGTGGGGGAGAGGGGGGTTGCTGGAGGTGTTAACAGTTGTGTAGAGAGATGGTCAGGACGGATGTGGGGGGTTTCAAATCTACAATAAAACTCATTCAGGTCTTCAGCAAGTTGTTGATTCACCTCAGTGCTGGGGAATGGTGTAAATAATAATAATAAAAAAAAAGTAAAGTAATTTTAAAGCAGTTTAAAATAAGGCTGCAACACAAAACGTGAAAAAATGAAGGGGTTTGAATACTTTCGCAAGGCACTGTATGTCTTGCTTTTACCTCACCAGTCAAGTTTCTGAACCCCCAAAAAGGTGTAGTTATTGTACTCCTGTATCTGTGTGATGCAAGTTGTCAAATCAAGTCATTTTTGAGTTCAGTTCATTCTTATCTCAAAAGTCAGAGGAAAAAATGGATTCCTCATGATATGATCCCTTTGAAGCAAATTATATTTATCCTTTTTGTCAAAGGCCTTGTGTCTTAGTAACTTTTTTTTTTAAAGCTGTGCATGTGTGTCTACTCCTGTGAGCAGCATGAAGGATGAGGAGGAGCAGATGTGCCCTATTTGTCTGTTGGACATGCTAGATGAGGAAAGTCTGACGGTGTGTGAAGAGGGCTGCAGAAACAAACTCCACCATCACTGCATGTCTATATGTAAGTAGCCGGAAAAATATCAGTGCTCATGATCCAGATTATCCCACGTCACCTGGGGCCTGTTTCATAAAACAAGTTTACCAAATAAGCCGGGCTTATTTCAGTTTGTCTGACTTATTTTGAACCAAATCAGCTGACATTAAGTCAGATTAATGGCGCTTTTCCACTGCGTGGTTCGACTCGGCACGGTTCAGAACGGCTCAGTTTGGCTCTGTTTGCATTTCCACTGCAGTTTAGTACCGCTTTAGAGTGGGCGAGATTATTCACGTGTCATTATAGTTGCGCCGCCTCTACTGCCGTGACTCCTGAAAAACGTTTTACGTCGCTCCGTCACGCTCTCGCTGGATCTGCTCCTCGGCTATCAACGGGAGGACAGTCTGTACTTCCTCAACAGACCACGAAACAGCCATTTTTTGGTTGTTAAAGGAAAGGTGCGCTCATTCAAAACAGTCGCGTTCGATCCTTCGCTGGCTGTGCTGATTTAAATCTAGCGGGTCTGTTGTGTCTCGTGCTGCAAGTTCAAGGCAGTGACGATTTTCTCCGGCCAATCAGTGGTCAGCAGAGTTTACACGTCATGTTTTGGTAACGGTACGGTTCGCTTGGAACCTCAGCAGAGGTGGTACTAAAAAATGTACCAGGTACTGTACTCAGTGGAAAACCCCCCAAAAGTGAGCCGTACTGAACTGTACCGTGCCGTACCATGCAGTGGAAAAGCGCCATAATTGAAATACACCTGGCTTATTTGGTAAACTTGTTTTATGAAACAGGCCCCTGGTGTTATATTTCGAATGATCACAGGAACTAGCATTGACTGTCCACATCACAGGAAGGAGAGCCTATTAATAGGTCCAGACAATTTTACAAATACAGCCCACATAAAGGAAAGGCAAAACACATACTTTCAGAACCAAATAGTCTGATAAAAAAAATTTTGAAACTTTACGGAAAAAAGTTGTAAAAAAGGATTTAAATTTGAGCTCAGTTTCTATTTGAATTGATATTTCGGGCTAATTTACATTTATTTGTAGAGAGGCCTATCAGTCGATTTCCATCCAGCAGTATGAGTATAAAGTCAAAGATAAAGGCTTTTGAAGATATTTTCAAGTTTTATAAATGCTCATTCATTGTCTATATGATAGATCTCTTCATATATTTTCCCCTCATGCCAGTTTAAAAACACTGCACAACACAAAGTTGCATATTTACACAGACCAACAAATAAAAGAAAAATGCCACAGATGGAATACAAAAATTGGTATTTTGTGAATATACCAAGTGTAACCAGTAATATTCAGCTATTCAACTAAAGCTGGATTCAAACCTGAGTGATGTTTGTGTTACAATTCTTTCGGATGCCAGTCGGATATTAAAATGTGCAGCATGTGGAAGATTAGTGTGCAAATGGTAGATCAGGTTAGTCAAAAAACACGAAGTGTTGGGATAATACAATATTAGCAATCGCAGACATTCACACTCAGACAGGATTAGATTTCTTAAAGGACTTTTGAAAAACTAGGTAATTTGCTCTGGATTTTTTTACAAAAGCTGTGTGAGAAAAAAAATCAGACAGGATTAAAAACACACAGTATGTCTGTGAAACATTTTACTAACGTCTGAGAAAACTAGTCCACCTAAATAGAGCTTAATGCAGTAAATAGACTAAATATTGCAGAAAACTCTCATAATCCCCGCAAAAGACTGATTGCATGTAATAACAGGAACACTGCGCACAGAGGATGATTTGAAGTGACTAGTTATTTGTTGAATGATCATCCCTGACCCATTTCTAGCCCTATATCCCCTTACAGCCCTTCATGTGGGGAGTTGTGTGAGCATCTCTTGTGTCCTGTTCATTTTTCAGGGGCCGAGGAGTGCCGGAGAAATCACGACCTGTTAATCTGCCCTCTGTGTAGAGCCAAGTGGAAGTCTCATGATTTTTACAGGTACATTTACATTGGATAAAAGCGTCTGATAAATGACAATGTCTGCGACTTACAAATGAGGACAATAGAAGCAATCAAAACCAACAAAAGAGCAATGATATGCAAGTGCTGTGACAAGTCTCAGTTAGCCTAACGCAGTACACGTAGCAAAGTTTTTTTTTAATAGTAAATAAAAAGAAAACAAGTAAATAGAATAGAAAAAGAATAGAGGATGCTAGTGTTAGAGGGTCTTTTTTAATAGTAAATAAAAAGAAAACAAGTAAATAGAATAGAAAAAGAATAGAGAGTGCTAGTTTTAGAGGGTCGAGTGTAGTTGTTTTGTTGTTGTTTTTTAAATAAAGAAAACAAGTAGATAAAATAGAATTAGAATAGAAAGTGCTGGAGAACGTAGGAAAAAAATGCAACAGTTCATGTATAAATAAATTGACTTTCTGAAGCTGAAAGCAACAGTTACAGACGTTTTATGAGCATTACGACAGAGTACCTCATGAATATTTTCGTATTTAAGGAGGTGTGCAGTTGACTAGCAGACCCATAAGAAAAGAGTCCCACATAAACCCAAGCAGGCAAGAAGCTAATTGGACGCAACAAGTCCAAACACAGATGGAGGTTAAGAATGCTGCTGTCATCAAGCCCAAGCTGTCAGAGCAGCAGACAGCGCTCACTAATGAAGCTGGCAAAACCAGTGCTGATGCTTCATTCAGATTTGTCCTGTTTGTATTTACTCTGAGAGGTCATGTAGAGGTCAGGATAGGCAGCATCACAGAGTCTGGTGTCGACTCCTCTCTGGTGGTTAGGTAAGCGAGACAGGCCGGCACCAGCCATGTTTGTGTGTCTGCCCGGGACTGACATGCTAGCGGCTAGTCAGTTTTTGGTGTTTTCCAACTTCCCGCAAACCATCCAGAGATTCGCCCCACACACAGTGACGCCCGAAACCAAATCCTGATGTTTCTTCTTTAGGAAACAGCAATTATTCTAATTTCATGAAGTAAATCCCCTTCATTTGTCATGGTCTTACCATCTCCGGTTACAAGAACACAAACCACGAGTTTGGTTTGTTGCCTTTTGTGAAGTTCCTGCGGTATTAGACCTTACACATGCATTGTTTTGTTGTTATGAGACACTACAGCAGCCATTAGTGTAACCTGTCTTCTGCAGTTACCATTTCAGTGCAAAAATGTTAATTATCTCTTGTAATACTTTGACCAGTATTTCAATACCCAAGACTCAGCAGTGTAGCAGTTTTTTTCTAAATATAAATACCGCAATGATTAAAGTACTGTAACTAAAACTGTCTGCTAATCGTTCTGCCAAAAAATAACTAGAATAAAAGTTGATTATTGACAAACTGTACATTCATGCATTTAGCAGATGCTTTTATTTAAAGTGACTTTCAAAAAAAAGAACAAAATAATAATCAAGGACTGTGTTTTGAATGGTTTGCCTGAAGACGAAGTCGAAGGAATTATCTCTGCTTAATAAGAAACGTGACAACTAAACATGGTATCATGATACTTCAGTTGGCACAGTAAGATGTGATTTATGCCGTACACTGCTGTTCAGAAGTTTCCAAGGCTGAGTTCATTTGATCAAAAATACAAGGACAATAATATTATGAAATTACAATGTATTGTTGCAATACAGAATAACAGTTTTCTATTTAAATATATTTTAAAATGTCATTTATTCCAGTGATTGTAAAGCTGAATTATTAATGCATTCTTCAGTGTCACATGATCCTTTTTTTATAGATGGATATTTTATGATACTTTAATGAAAAGAAAGTTCAATAGAAAAGCATTTATTTGAAATATAATTTTTGGTAGCAATGTAAAAATCTGTTACTTTTGATCAATTTGAATTTCTTAAAAAATTTTTAAAAACATAGTGACGCCAAACTTTTGAACAGATGTGTACCATGGGTGATGCTTGAACAAATAATAGCTGTTTCTCTGTTTATATGTGTGTGTAGTTATGAAGCACCATCTACAGTTGAAAGCACAACAAACCGCTCCCAGAGTCAAACAGCTGCTGCTGCTTCAACATCTTCATCTGTTCATACTGAGAGCTCGAGAACGGGCCAGGAGGGCGACTTCTCTCTCCCACAGTATGGAGTGCAGCACATCCCACAGACATACACAGAGCTCGCCGAACCCTGGATCAAGGTGCGCTCAACCTTCAAACTATACACAAATAAGATCATGCTTCCGGTCTTCAGTCAAAAATGCATTAACATGACATTGTATGTAAACATGTATGCCTTTCTTTCTTCTGTGGAACATAAAAGAAGATATTTTGAAGAATGTGGGTAACCAGTTTTAGTTCCCGGTTTGGTTACCAACATTCTTCAAAATATCTTTTGTGTTCCACAGAAGGAAGTCAGTCCTACAGGTTAGAAAAAACATTATGGTGAATAAATGAATTCATTTTGGATGGACTATCCCTTTAAAAGCAGGCAGAACAGGATTGATTTAATTACTGGCCATAAAAATAATTGCCGGCTATCAGTATTGATAAAACTCACTACTTATTAAAGATCATCTCACATAAACTGGCATGCTTGACTCGTGTTGTCATCTAAATTCTCATTACTGTAATGCAAAAAAAAAAAAATCAAGTGCAGTTATAAGTATACATTATGATGGTATCTTTCCTCTTTTGTGCTTTATGGTCATGAAAATCTTACGCTGCAAGAAAACGTTTTATTAAGTTTATTAAAAAACAACTTACTGATCTACTATATAAACTAAGTATTATTGGTCTGACTCAGGTTACTATATCTCTTCAGACTGATCCGACTTACGGTTTTCCTAAAAATGAAGATTAAAACTGTGAAAAATCCCATAGACTTACATTGACGGAATGTTCAAATGAGCCAAAACCTTGCAAGCTCCAACTGACAAACATTCAAATGTAAACACACTGAAGCCCATTAGACTCGATCAAGCTTCCCTTCTATATACTATTTCTAACCCATTCAAACTCATATAGACGGTTTCATCGGGCGCACGCGCCTGGACCGAAGTTAACTTCCGGTCTGTGTTTGTTTATTGGTCTTGTTAGTGCACGGCGCCGGCTACAAACGCAGTTAAAGTGATGAGTAATGAAGTTGGGCTCAGGTTGTTGTGCTGTGGGATGTGTTTCACATACATTTATTTATGTGTGGCGACCTGCCACGATATCAAAACGGACCGATTTTCCAAATGGCTTCGTTGAATAAACATGAGCACGTAACGCACGTTTAAAAATCAAAATGAGGCGTGGGTGTTTTATATCACTGTATTTCTGAAGGACAACTGTCTTTAGAAAATGTTCGATGTCATTTTCATTTCATCTAGCAAGTTATATGCCTGATAAAGCAGCGTTTGTAAGCTCAGTGCTGCTTTGTGTAACGTAAAGCCCCACAGCCGTTTCCGGGGAAACCTCTAGTATTCCCGCTTTAAAGCGCCTCCTGCTGGCAGAGAATGAATTTGCATTGTTGATAAGTCCGTCCCAGTAGTTATCGCTGCATCTCAATCCGTCTGATTTATGCAGCAAACATATTTTGCTTGTTATCAAAGCATAATCTACTCTAGAGGGACTTAGCTGTTGTTACTGATTGTATTTGGATGTCTACCGGAAGTTAAGTTAGGGCCACAAAAGCGCGCATGCGCAGTAATGTTTGTTTATGTTGTTGCCGTTGAAACCGTCTATAAGCTTCCACTCTATCTAATACTATTTCTAATCTATCATGCTAGCAACATGCTAGTAACATGCTAATCATGCTTGAAACATGCTAACATCATGCTAGTAACTTGCTAATCATGCTAACAACATGCTAGTAACGTGCTAATGCTTGAAACATGCTAACATCATGCTAGCAACTTGCTAATCATGCTAACAACATGCTAACAACATGTTAAACATGCTAGAATCATGCTAGCAACATGCGAATCATGCTTGAAACATGCTAACATCATGCTAGTAACTTGCTAATCATGCTTGAAACATGTTAACATAATGCTAGTAACTTGATAATCATGCTAGCAACACGCTAGTAACTTGATAATCATGCTAACAACATGCTAGTAACTTGATAATCATACTAACAACATGCTATCAACTTGTTAATCATGCTAACAACAAGCAAGTAACACCCCGAGAACCATAGCAACCACCTAGCAAACCACCCCGAGTGCCATAGCAACCGTATAGTAACAACCCCGGGTACCTTAGCAACAACCCCGGGTACCCTAGCAACTGCCTAGCAACCAACCCGGGTACCCTAGCAACCATCCAGAGTACCCTAGCAACCACCCCGGTACCTTAGCAACCGCATAGCAACACCTTAACAAGTACCCTAGCAACCGCATAGCAACTCCTTAGCAACCACCCCAAGTACCCTTGCAATCGCCTAGCAACACCCTAGCAACCACCCCGGGTACCTTAGCAACCGCATAGCAACACCTTTACAACCACCTCAAGTACCCTAGCAACCGCATAGCAACACCCTAACAACTACCACAGGTACCCCAGCGATCTGTTCTTCTGATAGACTGTATTGCCTTTAAAACATTCAAACTTTAATCTTTAAAACTCTTTTACGTATTTCAAACTACTTCAAGCCTTAAAACCTTCAAAATTCAAAGCTTTTAAAACTTTTACACACTTTCTGGCTAGGCTTTTTCAAGCCAACTTAAAGTTTGTATCCAAACTTTACTATCTAGTTCTTACTATTCTATTTTGTTATTACAGTCTCTTAATGACGTTTATTAACTGACGTGAACTCTCCGGCTGACTTTCTCTGTGTGGTTTTGTGTGTTCATGCTCTCTCTCAGGTGTTTGGTTTGGAGTTGGTCGGCTGTCTCTTTTCCCGAAACTGGAACATCAGAGAGATGGCTCTTCGACGGCTGTCACATGATGTGAGCGGCGCCCTCCTGTTAGCCAACGGCGAGCATTCATTGGCCGGGGCGGGGCTTGGGACAGCTGCAGGGGAGGTGTCCGGAGACGTGGTGGTGGAGTCCTGCTGTAGCGTGCTGTCCATGGTCTGCGCTGACCCCGTCTACAAAGTCTATGTGGCAGCACTGGTGAGATGCTACACCTCCGTATTCTTGACACCACGCTTGCCTTTTTCTGCACATCTTAATTCACCCTTCTGCAAATTAAGGCCGTAAAAAGACTTCAATCAGAAAAATCGTGACATTTAATGAATCTAATGAATTAATCTTCTTCAGTATTGTTGATTTCCAGTACAAATATCTAAACATCTCTAAATCTAGACATTTACTAAATCTAGATGCAAATGTAAAACGTCTTAAAAATGAACAAAATTGAGTTTATGCTTAAAACAAACATTTTCTGCTCCCTAGATATTCACATTGAGAATATGTTGATGCGTTGTGTTGCTTTTAATTTGTTTGTCATTTTCTTTACTTGCTCTTAAAAATCGGTTTAAAACTTAAATTTACCTTCATCAAACCTGCAAGAATCCCTGATTTAAAGGCAGATTTAGGATACATATAAACAGTATCAAAGCACAAAAATATCACATCAGTAATGCTGTCAGTAGTACAATAGCGCATTGCCTGTTAGACATGACAATGAATCAGTGTGTGCATTAATCAGGCTGCACTGGTTTCAGCGCGACGTCTCAGGTTACATGCACAGCGTACATGCTTTCTAGGTTGATTAAGCACTTATGTGAAGCAGATGTCTTTATTATTCAAATTCTCCGGTTTTTATTGTGTCCAAGTGTCGTGCATGCTGAATGCTGAAGCGCTGTCACATGTGGACTTCCTTGACCAGAGCTTCACATGCCTGACTGCTGCTGTGATCATGTGAACACTTCAGTCACATGAGATGCTTACAGCGTGATGCTTCTGTTATGATCATAGAGAGGTTGCACAGTGCTGGGAAGGAAATTGCACAATTCTTCACCAAGAGAGCACAGCTTAAAGTAGATGAGTTTTGTGTCAGAACATTGTCTTGGTACCCTTTTGTCTTTAGCTTTGTTCACATCAAATTCAGATTTTCATCTCTAATGTGGATGTTCACGTGAGCTGGTCTGAATAGAAAACACTCCTTAACTGAGGCACATTCAGAAAAGTCCTGCCCTGTAGAGTACATTCCAGTTGTTCTCCATCATGCCAAGGACACATCCAAATTGGGCTGGGTGATATAGCTAAAAATCTCTATTTCTCCACATTTTTACTATATTCGAAATATATTTAAATATTTTTGATTGCCAAGATTGCTCCCTTTATAATAACTGAAGCTGTCAATCACTTCAGTTCAGTGCAAGCTCACTGACTGCAATTTTGCGAAAACTTCTGTTTAAAATTAAAAAAAAATCTATTTACAGTGCACAGTGAATCTCATTTACATTGTGTTTACAGAATTTCTTTTGGGGTTGTAATGACAGGATTCGCAAGCATGCAGAACTTGAGCTTGCAGCCATGCGGTGAACAAAAGCACTGGTATTTTGAGTAGCATTTTGAGCAGTATTGAGTCAATACTGCTCAAAAACATGTAAATAGAAACCATTGATGCTCTTCACTTTAGTGCACCGCGCACACATACTCACGATCACTTTGACGCTGTCATACTCATGAGATGAAAATGGCTTACAGTATTTAGAAAGCTAAGCTAAACTTAAAACTTTATCATTACCACTGTTCAGCCAATAAAAATGACAAAATTCCCAAGAAATAAAACAGAAATCAGGCCCTTAATGTTTTTCACTTGTGCCAAAGTTAATTTTGGTTCTGGCTGATATCTATTTATTTCTGCTAGATATAAAAGCAGTCTAGATAATTTTTTTCCCTTTGGTCAACTTTGATCAGAGGTTTATCAGAACTGTACTGAGTTCTAAAGTGCAACAAACCACGCTGGCTAGTTTTAAAGTTCACTTCAAACCAGGAAGTCTGGAAACAGCGGGGATCCTCAGACTGAAGCTGGAAAAGAAAGGTTTCTTTTTTTCTTTGTCTCTTAACCTATTTCTCTTCCTTTAAAAACAAAAAACAAAAAAAACAATAGCTCTTGCTGCTTGGACTTCTGGGATGGCGTCTTTCCCTCGGGCTCTGTGCTCCAGTGAGCCGCCTTCATGAAAACAACAAGCGTTTTGTCCTTTCGGGGCTTTCCAGCAGTTTTCCTATGTTCTTCGAACACACACCAGAAAGAGTGTTGTCTCTATGAACTAAAAATACTACTGACAAAAGCTTTTGAGATGTTACCTTACGTTAGACTGCTCTGTAAACACAACAGCGTAGTGAAGTAGCCGTTTATCTGAAGTCTGCTTGTGTACTAAATGTGGCGAGTTAAAATGTCATGTTTTGCTATTTATTTTTGACTTGGAGTGATTTTTTTGCAGGGAGAAGAGCATTATTTGAGCCAGGATTTTAGCCTTTAGTGTTGTGTGTGTAGGCGGTAGAATGTGTGTTTGTTTTCAGGAGGGGAGTGTATGGTGGGTTAATCAATGCCGGGCAGCGCTCCAGTGTGATGTGCTATCAGTCACCACTCCCAGCTCTCTCTGGGAGTCAGGGTCAGGGTGAACTCTTTCTCACACACTCACTGTACAGCACTGTTAGTGTAGAGTCCAGTGCTTCTAGACTGGAGCGTCACAGCCTTGTAACCGCAGCATTAATACAAATAATAAAATGCATCTGAACATATACTTGTGTGTGTGTGTGTGTGTGTGTGTAGGCAAGCAAAGTAAAAGAGGCTCATCAACTTTTAAAATACTTATCTACAGTTTCTTTTATTGCTGATGTCAATCAGAATCTGTCACTTTTTAAAAGCTAGGCAAGTTAACCAGGTTGTGTGACTTTGAAACCATCAAAATTGAAGAAACATTTAGAAACTTAGCACTCAAAACTAAAAAAAAAACCAAGACAAAAATGATGCTCTATGTAAGGCTGCATGATTTGGGGATTTTTTCGGATTATTGTGATTAATTTAATGTTGTCATTGTTTTTATTAATAAAAGCTCCATGTTTGCTGTACTTGTTGGTAGGGCTCTGCAATTTGGCCAAAAATGTTTGTTAAGAGCGAGAATTATACCTTGAAAGAAAGTGACCAATTCTTCGTTTTTAAATGTTAAATGATTAAGCTTTTATTTTGGCAGAAAACCCCTTAAAGCTCCTTTTTGTTTAGAACAGCAGCTAATTTATATGCACTTTCAATGTTTCAGTTAATTGCGCAGAAATCTTTGGGTCATGAGGCTAAAAAGCAACTGAAAACTTCTTGTAGCCACAGTCCTGAATATGGCAACACTGTTTGTTTGTGCTTGTGTGGATCTGTGTTAAGAGTTGATGTTTGTTTCAGAAAACCCTGCGAGCGATGCTGGTCTACACCCCCTGTCACTCTGTGTCAGAGCGGACGCGATTACAGCAGCTGCTGCGGCCCGTGGTGGAGACCATCCTGGTCAAGTGTGCAGACGCTAACAGGTACTCGCCTGAGAACGTCTTTGACTGGGGCCTGTTTTTAATACACAGTGGAGAAATGAGTTCATTAATGGTGATTTGCCCTGAAGTGAATGATCAGAAGATCTGCTGGACATCAAATCATACCTCAGGCTCTGGTCTGAAGTTAACAAGCTGTCGCCACCTAGTGGTCAGGCGCTGTAACAAACACAGATGAATAATACATTTAAGAGTTTTCAGTATGAAATCAAAATGTATACTATTTGCTCCACCACACCTTCCTGGTCTTATTATAAATGATTTAGGGGTGCATGCTATTCTAAAGTAAATAATTGTTCTCTTTATCATTTTTCTTTGTGGGCACCACTTTAATATTTTTAAATTCTGCTTTTTTTTTTTATTATCTAATCAGTAATTGATGGATGAGTATCACCCTTTTTTTGGAATATAACTTTTGTTCAGAAAATGCATTCGCCCTGTATCAGTTCAGAAAAATGACTTGCTTTGTTGTTTACTTTAAATGCTCTTTTGGAGTGAGTTAGCTGAGTGTGTATTTTTTGTGCTCGTAGTCGCACCAGTCAGCTGTCCGTCTCCACTCTGCTGGAGCTGTGCAAAGGGCAGATGGGGGAGCTCGCTGTGGGAAGGGAAATCCTCAAAGCAGGTACAAATCCTAGCTGTAACAGTGTATAAATGTCCCACATTCCACACTTTTTATTTTAGCAATTTTCACAGTATATTACGAGCATAAGTGTATCACGTAAAATAGTGCATAAGTATGCAAATAGGGATGCACATATACATTAGCTTTGTGTGAGAAACTGGAAGCTTACATTTGTTATTGACTGATAAACTAACACTCCACCATAGCTCTCAAAATCTTGTGTATGTGCATATTCAAAGTTGGCATGCCAAGACCTGTCACAGACATGAGACATGGTAAAAGGGAAGATTTTTATTGAAAAACAAGTATACTTCTCATAAAGCTATTATAAATGCCTTGTATAAAAAAAGTACTTTAAAGCACAGGTTTGGAACGAGTAATGACAGAACTTGAGTTTTTGATTAACTGTTCCTTTTTGCAGACATTCTTTTCTTCTCTTTGTCTCTGTAATATTTGTTTGCTTTTCAATAAAGATGTTTTCATCTCTGATTGTCCACCAGGCTCTATTGGTATTGGTGGAGTTGACTATGTCCTGAACTGTATCTTGGGCTCTAAAACGGAGGCCAATAACTGGCAAGCACTGCTGGGTCGGCTGTGTCTGATCGACAGGCTCTTACTGGAGTTTCCTGCTGAATTCTACCCTCATATTGTGTCTGGTGGAGACTGCAACCAGGCCCAAAACATTGTGGAGAGGTACAGAAATGCATCCAAATCTTACTGTGCTTCTGTTCTTCATTTATTAAATACTGTATTAACCATTATAAAGGTTTATCATTTTTGCAACCCTGTTAATAGGTTTTTTGGGACGTGTTTTGTGATTTCATTATTTTCAACTGATAAAATTTATACAGTTTAAAAAAAAAAGTGTTCCAGAAAAAGTACCAGGATTGTAGATTTAACCTTAGTCTTGCATAGCCTGACCTTCAGACAAGAGGAGGTCTGGCCTCCATAGCAGCTTTGATTGGCTAAGGCTGCCCAAAAGGCCGTAAAGCAGCCAATCAAAGTCAATGTTCCTATAATAACAGATTGGCATGCAACCAACGTCGTCTTCAGTCATTAAGAGTCTATGCTGTAAACTTCACATCGTTTGGAAATCCAGTGTTTAGTTTATCCTAATAAACAATCATTTTCAGAGTAAAATGGCAGCTTTCTTCTTCCATAATGCAGTTTGGCGTCATGACAGATTTGTTTCCAGATGTGTGAAAGAAAGTGACACATCTACACATCTACCAAAAAACCTATAGTGTTCAACCAGTCAGATGATGACTGCGAAACTCATGTTTTGTGTACCTTATGCATCAGGCAATCAGCCAACGGTCTGTAAGCATGATGTCTGAGACTGGGACTAATTTATCCCAAGATAAGTTCTATAAGATAATTGCAAAATGGACATTGTCTCTCTATCGAGTTGAATTGAAAAATTGAAAAATTGAATCGAGAGCTTGTGAATCGCAGTCAAATAGAATTAGGAAATATGTCGTGATACCCATCACTCATTAGGAACTTGCTAGATTGGTGTCTGTTTGCTTTTTCTTTTGTATTTGGTGTCAATAGTCATTACAGGGTTGTAAACAAAATGTAGGCTGTGTTGGGGAAATTTTCTTTTAAAAGTAATGCATTACAATTTTGCGTTACTCCATAGAGGTAACTTTGTTACTTAGTTACTTTTTATGGAAAGTAATCCATTGTTACTTTTTGTCACCTGGGCTGGGCTTGCTTATTTATATTTTACCTTTTCACACCAAAAGTGAGATTAATAAGCCTCCGACTGAAGGAAGTGTGCCTGCTTCTGCACTTACTCCCAGTTTCTCTCAATACAGGACTTGAGAGGTGTCAGTGAATAAATTGGAAAACGTGAAAAAGTAACGCATTTTGTTGTAAATTTAAAAGTAATGCATTACTTTTAAATAATAAGTAATCTGATTACTTAACTCGCATTACCCCCAACACTGAACATATGACAGTCCTATGTCAATATTCAGTTTTTGAATTAAAAAGTGAAGGGAAACTGGTTTGCACCCTCTTTGTGCAGAGTGCTTTACTGTATTATTTTATTGCATTTATTTTGTCTTTGCAGGTATCATAAGCTGCTGCCTCTTCTGAGTTTCGCGCTGCAGTCCATCGATAACTCTCACTCCATGGTGGGTAAACTCTCTCGTCGCGTCTTCCTGAGTGCCGCCCGTATGGTAGCGCGTGTGCCTCATGTCTTCGTTAAGCTCCTGGACATGCTCAACGTCACCAGCTCCACTCACTACGCCCGAATGCGCCGGCGTCTCCTGGCCATCGCAGAGGAGATGGACATCCTGGACGCCATCCATCTGGGACTAGACGACCTACAGACTGGGCACAGTTCACACTCCAGCGCTTTCCTCGAACCCTCAGCCCCCCATAACTCCCCATGCACCACTGAAAGAAACTCTCCCACCCCTGATCTACAGCAGCCCAACACCAAGGTGGCGCTTTCAGGTCAAGCCAGTTCTGCTCCTGTGGACGATATAACAGAGAGACTCTCAAACGTCGTCACAAGCCCTGCTGAGTTTCCAAAGCCCCCCGTTCAAGCCCGAAACAGATCTGTGAGTCAGTGTTTGAACTCCCCGTCATCCGGTCAACCCCCAAACCTTCCTTCTCTGTCCATGGCCAACGCCTCTGCCTTCCCTCCAGAAAACCCCAAAGCCCTGCCGCAGAGTTTTGTGCCCAACAAACTCTCCCAGTCCTCACTCAATACCCAGCGCAAGTTACCTCTGCAGAAGGGACTCAACGGAGGCGTCTGTAAGGAGCCGGAGAAGCTGCCTTCGCCCGTGTTTACCCAAGCTCGACCATTGGGTCAGATCCACTGGCCCAGACCCAATCGCCCCTGTCCCTCTGCTTCATCCGAAGGAGCTAAAGCTTTAAGCCCAGGAACGAAGAGCAGCATGAAGCTGGACCTTCAGGAGGCCAGGTCCAGAGACGACGCTGTCTGCAGTGGTGGATCTGCTTTCATCCCCAGCGAGGACTCGGTCTTCACTCCAGTGGAGGAGAAATTCCACAGTCTGGACGCCTCGGCCGATCTCAGCTCCAGTATGGAGGACCTGTTGGAGCCCTCCATCCCCGCGGCAGACAGCACGGTCACCTTCCAGTCCGAAGTGGCGGTGCTGTCACCGGAGCAGGCGAACACGAGCGACGACACGTACAGCGAGGACGTGACCCAGAACCAGAAGTGCAAGGAGAAGATGGAAGCTGAGGAAGAGGAGGCGCTGGCGGTGGTCATGGCCATGTCTGAGTCGCAAGACGCCTTGCCAGTTATCCCGCAGTTACAGGTGGAGAAAGGAGAGGACGTGATCATTATTCAGGTGGATGTAAGTGCATGATCATAGTAAACATAGTAAACGCCCAGAAATGAGGGTGAATTGTTTTTACACTGTCATGAAAAAAAATGTGCAAAAACTGTACAGTGGAGGCCAAAATGATTAGACCACTAGTGTTTTCAGCAGCTAAAAATGGTTTTAAGTCCGTTATTTCTATCTTTTGATGTAGTGTGTCAGTAGGAAATATTGGTTTACGTTTCCAAACATTCATTTTGCCTTTAATTGTAATCCTCTCCAGTGAGAGGACAGATCAGGGGTGTGCAGTCCTGTGACAGTCCCAATGAGCCCCTTCATGCACCACCTGCTTGCCAGTTAATGGCAGTTGCGTTCGATTTTTATATTTAATTTTATTATGTATTTTTCTTGCAGCTATATTAAATGGTCTGTGCGTAATAATAACCATAATAAAACCATCTTTTAACTGCTGAAAATACTAGTGTTCCAATCATTTTGGCCACCACTGTACCTTTAGGGGTACAAGAGCATGTCACTGGAGCAGGACCCTTAAAAGGACAACTTTGTACCTTATCTACTATTATAGGGACAGTTATGGCCTAATGGTTTAAGACTCAGACTTATAAACTTGTAAACTGTGAAGGTCGCAGGTTCAAGTCTCAGTACCAGTAGGGGAAGTTGATGAACAGTGCTTGGATGGGTGAAATGCAGAGGACAGATTCCGAGTATGGTTTACCATTCATGACCTTTGCATCACTTCATTTTGCTATTCGCGATTAAAAATAATAATGTCCCCTTAAGGTGCTACAATGAACCTTTTAGCAGTAAATAAGGTACAAAGATGTTCCTTTCAGGGTACTGCCCCAGTGACAAGCTGTTGTACCCCTTGAAGTTAGAGAGATTTGACTGCAATATATCATCTTGTGTATAATTTGACGATCAAACGGTGTATTTGGCTTCATTTTTCCCCCATTTTGCTTTTCATGGTCAGACACCAGAGACTCTGCCTGGTCATACCAAAGCAAAGCAGCCATACCGGGAGGGCATGGAATGGCTAAAAGGTCAGCAGATTGGCCTGGGTGCCTTCTCGTCATGTTACCAGGCTCAGGATGTGGGCACTGGCACTCTGATGGCTGTCAAACAGGTGAGAATATCTGTCACATACCACACAGCACTTCATATGAGATTATCACCATGAATTTGTGATCTTCAGGTCGCAAACCTCACCTTTGAAAACGTTACTGATCAGTCCTACCTTAGCAAATTTTGATGTCCACTATTTTCTCAGACAAGCCTTTGCTCTTTTCTATCTGGGTGTTAATTGAAATGCAAATCGACATTTATAACAATAGTGAGAAGCTAGCTACCTTTTTCCTACGGCCCATGATGCTTTGCGCAAATTATGGGAGTAACTTCAGTTTACACTGTAAACAATCAGCAAAAGGTTTGCTTTATGAACGCAATAAGAAGAATTTTCAAAAACTGGGTGCAATGAGGTGACATTATTTTGCTCGCCCTTTCACCATCGATCATTAAAAGGAAATTTAAAAGTGTAAAAGCATTAAAAAATTACTTTCAACATACCATGAATAACTCCTAAAGATCCTCCTCCTATCCGCAGCAATATTACGGACGTGTTAAATATCATTATAGTAATACGTCTTTATTTCGTAACGATTACATTTTACAGCATCCGTGTGAAAACAAACCTGGAAAGAGATGTGAGGATTTGGGGAGAAAAATGAAAGATTTTCAGTGCATTCCAGGGAATTATTCATGGTTTATATCGTAAATTAAATCGGGAGAGCAGACCACAAATGCACAGTAGGCTATATGTTGTCTTTTTTCAATTACTTACAGCAGAATACAAAGGAAACATGAAAATAATCAGAAGGAAAATAATGCAGCGGGCTGAAAAAAGCTATAGATATCGTTCATATATATATATATATATATATATATATATATATATATATATATATATATATATATATATATATATATATATATATATATATATATATATATATATATACCAAACTTAACATTATTCTCCTGACTTCTGAAAATGTACAGCCCATATTCAGTCAAAATGACAGATAACGGTTGTGTGTAGTGCAGTCTTATGATCTCAAATGATTTGTTGCAGTCTTTTTAAGTGGAACTTCCCCAAACCAGAAGTGCCTCCCATAATTTAAAACGCAGTAGGCTCATTAGGAAAAAGGTGGATACCTGGGCTAGCCAACACTGTTCCTGGACAATTACCTTCCTGCAGTCTTCACTTCCAACCCTGCTCCAGTAATCCTAAACACCTTGATTAGCTGCTTCAGGTGTGTTTGATTAGGGTTGAAGCTGGGCTCTGCAGAATGGTTGAGTTGTAGACCCCTGACATATACAAAGGCACTGAATATGGACACAAACGGGGCTGTGCGTGTTTTGTTTTTGGCAGCAATGACAGAACATACCATATGCAGAGTTAACTGTGATTTTTATTCCTCAGGTGACGTATGTGAGGAACACCTCCTCTGAGCAGGAAGAGGTGGTGGAGACGCTACGAGAGGAGATTCGCATGATGGGCCTCCTCAACCACCCAAACATCATCCGGATGCTTGGGGCAACCTGTGAGAAGAACAACTACAACCTGTTTGTGGAGTGGATGGCAGGTTGGTTGTCTACAATCATGCAGAGAGTAAAGCTGCGGTCACATAAGTGAAATTTTGTGGGCAAAATAGTTCCATTTATCAGTTTCAAACCTTGCAGTTTTCTCTTGGTCATGGTGGTGCATCCACATGACTAACTAACGAAATCTATCCTCACATAAATTCCCAATTGTGTGGATTCTTTCTTATTGAATTTGATGGATTTCCCCCACAAAAATGACAGAACAATGGCAAATGTGACCGTACCATAGTTAGTGTTGGGATCCTTTTGGCTACTTTCCTCTTTATAAGCAACACTTTTCAGAGTTGCCGTTTTGCCCGATTTTGCCCTATTCCATAAATGTAATACTTTGACTCCTCTGTTTTCTTAGGTGGCTCTGTGTCTCATCTCTTAAATAAGTATGGTGCCTTTAAGGAGGGTGTGATCATCAACTACACCGAGCAGCTCCTACGAGGTCTCTCTTACCTCCACGAGAACCAGATCATCCACCGAGACATCAAAGGTAAGCTACTGGAGCTTGGCTACAGCAAACACTGCTACTGTCTCTGTGCTAGGAGCAGGGCTCGCAAAATTTCAAAATCCCTGGTAGCCCTTCGGGCAGGTACTCTTCAGATTTTGGTAGCCCGAAAATTAATTAACTAGCCCGAATTAAAAAATTACTATTTTCTTTTCTTTTCTTTTATTTATTTATTTAATATAGAAAATCAGATAGGAGTTTAAATGTCAATAAAAAATATTTTCAATACACAAATATCAACAAATATGAAGGAAGGAATTTTATTTCACTATTTACAGGGTATCTGCAGAATTTTTTTAAAATATATTTAATTTATGACCCATTTTAAGAGCTGCACAAGTAAAATGAACACAGAATGAGCGGGGTTGGACAATGTCTATGGTAACATACAGTTTTGAGCCATAAAATTACATGATTTACAGTTCAGATACAGGTTTCCACAAAAACAAAAATCTTATACAACAGCGTTTCAGGCTATAGGCCGTTTTTATGAAAAGGGATCAATCAAACATATAAATTGTTAATTTAAAACGTATAAATATTACTGTCTTAATTGTTTAGATTTTTAGAAGGCACATCAACTTCTTTCTCATTTACAACTCTATGTGTTTGTTGCGTAAAAACATGAGTTGATATTTGCATTGATCTGAGCATAAACGGCAAGAAAGGCTTATTGGAAATGCAAATTCATTCTCTGCCACGAGGTGGCGCTTTAGGAGCGCTGAAATATTGCGGTTTCCCCGGAAACGCTGTACACAAAGCAGCTCAGTGCTCATAAACGCTGCTTTATCAGGAATTATAGTTTAGATGAAATTAAAATGCCAACGACACGTTTCTGAGGACAGTCGGTTCCCTTCAGATACATTCACATAAAGACAACCGCGCCGTGTTTTGTCTTGAAACGTGCAGCGCTCATATTTATTCAATGACATCATTGCCTTTTGAAATTTAATCCTGCCGTATCGCGACTCTTGTCTTTCCGTCCTGTAAGACCTCTTGAAATTATAATTAAGACATTTCTTACACCATTTAACATATTTAAAACTTTTTATGGCCTTAATTTTGATACAATTCACTTTCAAAGTTTTTAAGGACCCACGGGAGATCTGTATTTAAGGAGCCCGTCGGGCAGGCAGTGATACATTTTGGTAGCCCGACTGGAAAACACAATAGCCCCGGGACGTCGGGCTAGCGATTTTGCGAGCCCTGAGGAGGAATGGTTTCTTTCCTACTTTGTGTCCTCTTGTGTTGATAGATATAGAAGACAGTGACTTTTTCACTTTTTGGGCGTGTTTTAAGCTCTGTTCCCAACCTAATCGAGTACCTTACTGCCTAGTGGACAGCATCATACAGTAGATGCACTCCTTACTCAAAAGCTACTCCAAAAGCTTGGCAGCAAAAATACTCTACATTTGCAGACTTTTGGCCAAATTGTAAGGTGGCATTGCATGTGTCTTTCACAGTATGGGGCAATCCCAGAATGCATTTCAAATAAGCTCAGTTATTCTAAGATGAACAAGTCAAGAAAATTCTGCTACATTTGAGAGCAGCTCTCTACATTGGCAGTAGCAGAGCAGAGCTTTATTGCATGTTTCTATACTCACAGTCGTCTTATGATCATTGCAGGTGCCAATCTACTAATAGACAGCACAGGCCAGAGGTTGCGGATAGCTGATTTTGGGGCAGCGGCACGTCTGGCTTCAAAAGGCACCGGTGCGGGGGAGTTTCAGGGTCAGCTCCTGGGAACCATTGCCTTCATGGCTCCTGAGGTAAACATGTGAATCTAAAAATGCAAAACCTGCCTCTTCACTACAGTGAAGTGTGTTTAAACAGACTGTGTTTTGTGTTGCATGTGTGGTTTAGCATTTATAGCAAATCTCACACACAATATTAAAGCTACTTGCATTCAACTTGAACAGTATTTTTCAGTGGCAATGTTTCTTTTGTTTGCAATATTTATTGATATGTCAATGCAGCTGAGACATCCATCTGGGCGCACAATAGTCACTTTGCTTGGGTCTATTTAATTCAACTACTTAAAGAAGTTAGCCTGCTCAGACTGTGCTCAGCTCTGGTGGTTTGGTTGGAAAATAAGAGACTGAGAGAAAGAGAGACCTTCCCAGACAAAAGAAAGCTTGTTCAGTTTGAAGAGGTTTCAGTAATGAATACACTGCCGGTGGAGGCAGGGCCAGCTGAACTGTTTCCTAATTAAACAGAGTTTGGGCACACAATAACAACAAGGAATTAAGGGGTTGGCCAATTGTTGCTGCCTTACAAGAACTGCAATTTACTTTCATTTCAAGTTACTCTGAGATCTAAATCCTCTTTGTCCTGGTTTCCTGACTGGCCACGTAACCATGAACACCACACAGAGAGGTCACCAGACTTGACCACGGTTTTGTGGAAAGACATTTAAATGTCCAGAGTTTAGAGGGCAAGGAAAGTTGTGCACCTGTGTGCCCTCACTTCACAATACATGGTGTGGAGAAATAAAACACTTGAATTGGATCAGTTCATCACTTGAATGGCTGGCTGATGTCAACTTTTAATTTGTTTTGTTTGGACCTTTTAAATTAAATGTATTGTCAGTAAGTCAATTCTTTTAACTGGTTAACTCACTAAATCAATTAAAGCAACAGAAACAACATATACAATGTGTATTGTATATATCCAGAGTTCTCTACATGCCTGTACTTATAAAAATTAAAAGTTTCTTAAAAATGAAGCAGAGAACTTTTAATTCATGCAGTATCATTCAAACTGACAATGTAGAAGTGAACCTCTTGATGCTTTTTAGGTTTTGCACAGGATTTCAGATTAAAACTTCGTAGCACAGTTTTGTCCTGTTTGGCCCTCCATAACTAATAACTCTGAAATGTCAGAGAATCATCGACAAGTGTATTGAAACGAGATACTGTGGCAAGTTCCAGTGATTCTGAGGGGCTTTTATTTTGGAAATTCATAGAGCAGAGGACTGAGAGAGTGTTGGGCTGCAGAATAGCCATCACGCTCTTTCTCGTCTGTAACTCGTGCTGTGAGAGTAAATCAGTCGCTTATTGATGAGAGATGACAGAATCTCCCCCTGTTCTCCGAGTTCTGTGAAGAGGGCAGATCAGGGGTGTGCAGTCCTGTGACAGTCCCAATGAGCCCCTTCATGCACCTGCTGCATGCCAGTTAATGGCAGTTGCGTTAGATTTTTATATTTAATTTTCTTATGTATTTTTCTTGCAGCTATATTAAATGGTCTGCGTTTCTACACACGTCTCAAGTGTCATGTGAGGGATTGTGATTGTCATTTCTGTGCCTGTAGGTGCTGAGAGGGCAGCAGTACGGTCGCAGCTGTGATGTCTGGAGTGTGGGCTGTGCTATTATCGAGATGTCATGTGCGAAGCCGCCCTGGAATGCGGAGAAACACTCCAACCACCTGGCACTCATTTTCAAGGTGAGAATGGAACTGTGTGCACGTCTTAAGATCAAAAAACTGTTTAGTTATCAGGGCTCCTACGGGGTTTGGAAAATTATGGAAAAAAGAAAGCAGAGTATGGAAAATATTTGTTTCCAGACTTTTGCCCCCATTTAGTTTTTTTTATAATAAATTAAGAATTTAATAATAATACATTTATCATACAAGAAGTGTGTTCATGGCAGCTGTTTAGTGATTCTTTAGTGACTGTCAAACATGTCTTTTTCATTATGCAAGATGCAGGTTTCTTCTCACGATATTCTTAGCACCGTATTACATAGCCTCAAGGACCTTTGCAAAAATAACAAATATACAGACTTTTATGTGCACGAGAAACCATTAAACTTGGCATATATTACAATTACACTGAAAAAATTAAATATTTACAGATGACTGTACTATATACTAAATATCAAGGTGAAAATAATGGTCTAAGAAACATTTATGTTAAATATGGTCTGAAAATCTTCTGAGAGGTTTGGAAATTTGAGTCTGGAAAAGTATGGAATTTTGAATTGGAAAAAGGGGAAGGAACCCGGAGTTATGTTTGCTAAAAATTCAACCCATATATCCAGGGTCTCTGCAGCTACTTAAGTCTTAAATTTGGCTTGATCAAATTGAAAGGGATAATTTTTTTTTTTCTTCTTCAGTAGAACAGTAAAGAAGATTTTTATCTGAAGTTATGGTCCTTGGTGAGTCAGTGGCTACCATCGTTTTTGAGAGTCAAAAAAAGCATATCAGGAAACACAAAATTAATGGCTCCTGGTGATATATTGAGGTCTTATGAAGTGAAATGATCGGTCTGTGCAAGAAACTGAATATTATTTACAGCATTATTACTTGTAATCCAGAGCCTCAGGCAAATGGTCTGGAGTGATGAGCGATTCATGAATGAATCATTCTTTTGAAACGGTTCTTTTTAGTGAACTAGTTGAACCAGTTCACCAAATCAAAAACGGTTCTGAAACGGTTCACGCCCCGAGCAGCACATGTTACTCAATCAAAACTCACTTTCACTGAGGACCACAGTTTCAGCTAAGAATCTTCTTTACTGTTCTACTGAAGAATTAAGTCCATTCTTTTTCAAGTCTTGAATGGCCTGAGGCTGAGGTAAGTTAACAGCAAATGTTCATTTTTGTGTGAGCTAGGCCATAAAAAGTCTTAAGAGATCTTAAATTTAGGGACTGAAAAACAGGAATCAACTTACTGCCTAATGTAATTATTACAATTCAGAAGACTGATTTAATTAAATAAATGAGAGCACTGCGTGTTAAAAGTCAAAATGTGGTCTCCTTTGCGTGTTCTACAGGCTTGCAGTTTCAGAATCAGTGAATACCATCCATTTATGCCAAGCAATTGTTAATATACTAGTATTGATGAGTTATTACAATATTTAATTTATGCTTTTTATATTGTAATATGTTACAGATTCTTGTAAGATTGCATATTTTATTGCCATCTTTTCAAATGAGCAGCTGAAGTAGTAAAGCAGAGACTTTTCAAAATAAGAGTCCCCATGTATTTCGGCTTGGTTATAAGTAAAAGTTCTGAAATATGCATAATCTTTTTTTTTTTATGGTTGTTATTGGTGTTTTGGTTTCACAGTATACTGTATCTTTAATTTAATTCAATGTGAACTCTTGAAGTTTCTCTCTGGGCTGTTTGTAAGTAACACATTTAGTTTGAAGATTTTACAAGTATTGCCACAATTATCAGTTTATTGCTTTTCTTTAAACACAGTATTATTGTGTCAGCAAAGTCCAGTATCAACCTCTAATTTGTATGTTCTGGTATTAGTACATGAGCAAATTTCAGTACATATGTATATATTGAATAAAACATGTCTTGAGTATTTTAATCTTGCAAAACCATTTTGTAGTTAAATATGTGACCCAGTCTATTTAATCAAGTAAAATAATCTCTCTGCAGACGCCCTGTGTAATACATTACCATGAATAAGCATCTGTCTTCAGGTGTTTTGTTTTTTGGAACTTCAAATTGTGTTTTGCACATTCATTTTCATGCTAAATAAGATACATTTAATTAATAAAATTTCAATGATAAATGTATATTTTAAAAATTATTATTTGCATTTTCCAAAATGTTTTAATTTATATTTTATATTTGATCAATTTAAATAATAAATTCACTAATTAAAAACATTTGGTATCAATACTCCTATCCTCACATCAGCATTGCTTTAGGATGTGAAAAAAACGAATGCTTTTAAAACACGTCATTTATGACTTTATTTTAAAGTGTCCTTGTTTACACTGTAATTATACATTTAAGTATGGAGTAATATTAATTAATTACATGTACTTACTATATGGTTAGTACACTCTACACTCTAAAAAATGCTGGGTTAAAAACGACCCAACTTGGGTTATTTGGCAACCCAGCGCTGGGTAAGTTTTGGAAAGAACACATGCTGGGTTATTTTGACCGAGCTGATTGGGTTAAATGTTTTTACCCAACATGCTGGGTTGTGTTATTTAAGACAACTATTGTTTAAAAATTATTATATTGCTGGCTTAAAATAGGCTGGAAATTAAAAATCACACACAGAATTACTATAGCCAACAGCAATAATCAAAAGATAAATATTTAATATTAAGCAAGAACACCCATGGACAAAATATAAGACAAATTGAATTTATTTGGGTGAATACCTATTTAAACTCGTTTAACAAGCATTTTAGACAAAAAATTGTATTAACTCCATAATCAATTTTCACCGAAATTGTGCTAATCACTCGTAGCTGAATGATGCTGTGACTGACTCCATAACCTGCCCACAAACAAACAGTACTGAGATTAGAGAACATCAAATTCAATTCAATATTATAACGAATAAAATCAGTTTATTCAAGGCAAAAGGCGTTTTCATCATGTGAAACGACCGCTGCTGACGCATTTATCTGACTGACATCTCGTCCTTATATGTTGCGTTGCATAAAATATTATAATTTACAGCACAGTAAAGACTTTATAAATTAAATAAAACGTATACAAACTTTATTTTGTAACCCAATAAATTGACCCAACAAGCTGAACCCAGCAATTGCGTAAAAAAAAATAACCTACCATTTTTTTTTTTAGTGTAGAATTAGGGTTTGGCTTAGGGTTACTTGCATGTAATTATGCGTAATTAATTAGTATTATAATAGTAATTACATATAACATGTGTGACAAGGACACCTTAAAATAAAGTGTTATCGCATTTTTCCCGGCACTGACATGTATAGATTCGTGTGTGTGTGTATTTGAACTCCTGTCTTACTTTAAAGACCATTGCACACGGAGTCTGAAATTTTCGTGCGTTAAAGAATAAATACGACCTCACGTTTACACACTGCCTCCGAAACTTTCGTCCGTCGGAAAAAAATTCGGATCAGGTTCGATTTTCTGCGTTTTCGCATCCGTAGCATGCATTTTGATAGGAAAGTATGACGAATACGGAAAAACGCACGCAAAAATGCAAAAACTCTGTGTGCAATGACCTTAAATGTGTTGTTCGGTAGCAAACTAATCCACTCTACTGACCCAACTCTCCTGTCCCAGATCGCCAGCGCTACCACAGCGCCCACGATCCCGCCCCACCTGTCTCCGGGCCTGCGGGACGTCACCCTGCGCTGCCTGGAGCTCCAGCCCTCCGACCGGCCGCCCTCCAGAGAGCTGCTGAAGCACCCCGTCTTCCGCCACAGCTGGTAGAGCCGCGCCGCGGGACCTCAGACTACTGAAGCTCATCCTGCTGTCATGCTCTTCTGTCTTTCTCTTGCCACAGTCACTGAAGAGGGCCCTAAATGCTGTAGCCTCAATACCTGATGCAGAAACCCGCTAGCACATGCGAGAGTGTGTATGAAAGTGCCATGTCTGTTTTTAAGTTGAGATCTGTGCTTACCTTCTGATAAGTCTGGTCGTCTTTAGTAGCAGAGAGGCCGAGATCAGTTCATCTGTTAAATCTCCTCACATTTTAACACTTTTGGTTTTAGCGTGTTTGTGTCGGGCCTCATGATTTGTTTTACACCACGAATGTGTTTTGGTGAAAGACAAATCTTTGCTAGTTGAGCTAGCACACCGCTGAATGTGAATGCTTATGATGCCGGTATGGTTCGCTTTTCATTTCTGAGTGGAGATCTCCTGTATAAATGTCTGCTTTTACTTGTTTGGGTGTAATCGGGAACCTTTTCAAAGCTATCACCCAATTTTAGACTGTGATGTGTGTCTGTAACTCTGATTTTACTTGTTGGAAAGTCTCACTGGAACATCATTTCTGATCTCCAACTCTATTTCAGTTTTTATGTTGTGATTTGACTCACGATTCAGTTGTTAATTGCTCAGCCATGTTTTTGGTGCTGTTCTGTTCACATTCACGAAAATCCGACTTAAGCTTCCTAAAGGAGTATTCAGCGCCTGTACCTGAGTATTTCCTCACGTGTTATTTACTCCGTTTCATGCTGTTGAACATTTCGGTGGAGGGATCATATTTAGCTCAATGATATTAGTGCTCGTAAACATTGTTTTCCCAAAAACAGTTAACATTATGCATGTTCTGAAGACATGTCAGGTGTATGAACTGTAGCTCTTCAAGTGTTGTTGCTGTTTAGGTTGAAAAAGGTTTTTGACAAATTTTAAAAGAATATTGATGGCCTTATTTGGACTCCCTTCACGCAAATCTCAGAGTTTTAAACGTGACTGTTTCAAAACTATTTTTAAAAGTAAAGTTATTTAATGCTAAAGGCTGATCAAGCTTGAAGAGTTCAGATGTAAATATGAATTTTGGTAGCTAAATGTATTTTACTTGACTCCTGCAAACCTTTTTTTTTTTTTTTTTTTTTTGTGGAAACCATAATTCTCATCATAAATACTTATTTTGTTCCTGCATTTGGGTGTATTTTCTTATTTTTTTCTTTTTCTATGCCTTTATAAAAGCTTTAAAGTTATGCACTCTTGTTTTTTTATATACTGGAAAGGTGTCCGTTTCAGTCAGCTTCATAAAATCTAATCAGTATTACTTGAGTTTTTCCACATCTTCTGTCATTTCTTTTCAGTTCGATCATCTCAACCAGCTTGTTGCTCACTGTATGTTATTATTCTGTTATTTCATGGGCTTTTTTTTTTTGGATCGGGGCTGAACTGACCTGTATGAAAGGATGCTGTTTCTTGTCACTTGGTGGTACTTTTTATGTGAAGATTGTCTATTGCTGTTTTATTCCAGTCTTTTCTACCTCAGGTGTCCTCTAGAGTTTTCTTCTACCAAAGTTCACTTTCTCAATATATATAAATAATTATATATATAAATATATATTCTTTTATTATAATTTTATATCTCTTTTTTTTTTTTTTTTTTTCCTCAAAGATCTCCAGGGCTTCAGGGCTAACTTATATTAGCTCCTTTTATTGTGCAAATACATCTCTGGGTTCAGCGAAAGAAAATTTAATTGGCTAAAGCTGTATCTTTTAATCTTGTGTAGCTTTTGTCAAAAATGTTTTAATTATTAGGTTTTTACCCCATTTGAAACATTTTATAATGAAATCTACCTATTTTGGTCTTTATAGCAAATAAAACGTATAGGAAAATCTCATCCTCTCTGCCTCTTTGTTTCACATTTTGACCTATAATCTCGAGCGGGTTTTAACAACACACAAAAGATGTGCTGATTACATCCGGTCAGATCAGTGTAACTAATATAATGTGATTTATAATGAGAAATGACAGCTGTAACACGCTTAACTTCCATTGCTGTAACTTCACTCAGATTTATTGTGTATAAGATGGTGCCTTCATTGAGCTGATTGTACTGTGATATCAGATATCAGTATGTGATCGAGAACATTACCTGTCCTTGAGTATTCAGGTTAACTGTCAAGTGACAAGATGAACATCAGGACAGTTCTTACCATGTTTTTTGGTACAAACTGTAACTGACCGTGTAAAACTCTGAATGCAACGTCCTACTTTTTTTAGAAATTAAAAAAAGCACTTCCTAGACCACAGGATTATTTAATTAGTATATAAGAATGCAATTGAGTGTTTATTGGTTTAGTTGTGCTCCTCAAATCTGTTTTGCACCATTGTTTTGATTGCAACCAGATTGACTGAATGTTCAGAATTTAATCAATCAATCAGCAGACATCTAGACATCAAGTGAGTCTTCTTACAAGCTCAAGCTTTTTATATATTTGTATTTATCTGAATTATATATATATATATATTGAAGCAAAACCCAAAAATTCACAGGAACGTGGTTTGTTCGTCCTGGGTTTCTAGGGGCCAGAGGTTGGTTGACTCCATGCAACACAGACACACAGCAGTTATCAATAAGAATTGCAACTAAATATTAGTTCAGTAGTTTTAACTGAAGTTTAAACATTTTATTCTGTTTATAATATAAGTGTTTGAGTTTCAAGAGAAAAAAAATGTGAACACTACTTTTTTTCTGAGCCAATTAATTTCCCTTTGCTTTTTGTAAAAGAGTAACAGACTTGATCAACTCTTACTACTTACTACTTTACAATTGAATGTATGGTGATTACAATACATTAGAAATATGGAAATAAAAGCTATTGGGAATATTTGCACTTTATTTATTTGAAACGATAGATAGATAGATCGTTTTACAAATTATATTCTACACCACTTAAAATGTCTTGGGATTGTAAAGAAAACACAAGAGTGTGAACACATTAGAAACATTTATCTTTATTGATTTAGTTTCTGTGAACAATCAACCTCTTCCATCTCTAGATAAAATATTAATACTCTAAATGTGCTGTTGTTATAGTATTTAACACAAGTTTACACTAGTAACATCATTCTCAAGAGAAACTAGACTTTTTTTTTTTTCAAAGTATACTTTTTAACATTGTCCTTCAGTGAATAGTAAACAGAAGTGTGCTGATCCTCCGATGTGAGGCACTTCAGCGCTCAATCTCTTGTAGTCATGGAAACGATGTTACGCTTCCCTGCCGATTCGCGCAGACATGGCGAGTAAATCAGACGCGCGCTGTGATTGGCTGCCGCTCTCTCACCATACAACGTCACTCACTCACACCATTGAACCACTATGCGCACCTCGCTCGCGACCCTCCTTTCCGGACCGCTTATTGGCCGAGGACTTAAAGGGGCGGGAAAACAAGACCTTCAGAACAGCATCTGTGTTTTGATTGGCTGCGTGGAAAGCGCTCGTGAAACAGAAGCGCGCTCTGCACAGGTATGGTCCGCTTACCGTGTATAAATAGTATGTGTTTAATACCGCGTTCAACAAGCGACTGTCACCTAAAGAACTGAACTCAGCTGTATAGGTAAGTCCAGTCTAACACGAGTTTATTTAATACTGAGTTAACCTTGATCTAAATGAGCGTTATAAGAAAAGTTTCCAGGTACATTGCATGTTTAATGCTAGAATGACTCTCTCTCAACAGTCCAGTAATCTTGAAACGTTCTTTTATTAATAATATGTATCAGTATTATTTTAGTTAAATACAATATGTGTTCAGCAGTAAAAAAAAATTACCTTCAATTTAAAATGAAATATTAAATATTAGGATTAAACTGTCAGAAAAATAAAATAAATAAAAATTTCACTGATCTGTCCCTGAAAGAGGCTGATCCTCCAATCTCATTATTTTACTGTCAGACTACTGATGTTAAACAGCCTAACGTTACTAAAATAGTAAAAACGCGTTACTTTAATATATTTTGTACATTTATATGATAAACATACATGTTACGTTGTTACTGATTTCTCCACATCATCTAAAAAAAAAATTTGCGTTTAATAAAATGTTAAACACAAAACTGGTTAAAAACGCTTTAGTCATACATTATTCAGATTTGTATTAACGCGTCCCGAATATTAGGATTAGAAACAGTGCACTCTGCATTAAAAAGTTCGCGCTTACTACATACTTAGATGCTCGGAGTTTGAAGTACGTAGTGCGTGAGGTGAGGCGCGCGCCTGCGTAAGCGGAAGGTCCGTTCACATTCACTGCTCGACTGCACACTTACCGAACATCTGACCTTATGAGATCCCCGGACGGGACAGCTCTCCGATTCTGACAGCCCAGTTATATACACTAATATATGATTGTAAGGTAAGAAGGAGATCTGCTGTTTCTGAAGGGACTGGTGTATGTGTCGGTGCTGAATGTGGTGTTAGCGGTCTGCTAGTGTCACATGTAGGCGCGGTTATCAGTCACTCAGCTCCTCCACAATTATTACAATACTTACACATTTTGCGTTTGTTAGTTATTAATAAACTAAAAAGGAATTAGTATTATTAAGCGAGCCATCAGAGAGCAACGAAAGCTGTTTCCACGAGCTGTTAGCGACACGACGAACCGGAGCGCTTCATTTATAGCACCTTATATTCGTAAACACAGTGTAATTATGCTGTGATGGGATGATTAAGAGGCAAAGATTATTACAGAGGAATAACTGGATCATCCTAGTCGAACAAGAACTGCCATTTCTGTGTGATTCATATTGACTAATGTCAACCAGTTGACAGCAACATGACAAATTAGCTGTTTAACCTGCATGCTATGTCTGTCAGCCTCTTTAAGGTTTGTCCCAAGATCACACAATGCTGAAAAATTCCAGTGAACTCATGTTCTGTGTGTAAATAAACGCCTACCAGTAGTGTTTACTTGTTTTGCTCCACATTGAGTGGTCAAGTGTGTGTACTCGACATGGCACGAGACAGGCTGCTCTGTGGAGCCATATCTATGTGGGTTAAAGGTAATGTCCTTCCCAGCTGAAGGGTTAATCTCATTAGAGCAGAGCTAACAGGCTTTGCCATGTGCCTCTATCACTTCCTAATGGCTGTGACTGCACTCTTCCTCATATTTTGTCGTTGTGATGATGCACAGATACGTTTGTGTTGACCTTTTTCAAAGGAGTAACTGTTTGGTCGATTAACAGATCAAATTGTTTTGTGTCTCATTTGCCATAGTGTTTATTTAAGCACCACCAGTCAAAAGTTTGGACTAATTAAGATTTTTTTTGTTTCTGATTTTATGTTTTTCTGTGCTCACCAAGGCTGCATTTATTTGAGATATATATAACTGCTTTCTATTTTAAAATATTTTTTACTAAATATGTTTTTGTGAAGCAAAGCTGTATTTTCAGCATCATTACTCCAGTCTTCAGCGTCACACGTTCCTTCAGGAATCATTCTAATATACTGATTTGCTGCATTTCTGATTATTATTATCAATGTTGAAAAGAGTTGTGCTTAATATTTTTGTATAAACAAGGATACACTGCTACTATTCAAAAGTATTGGGTATAAAAAAAAAAATAGTTTTATTCAGCAAGGGCATATTAAATTGATCAAATGTAAGGGTAAAGACATTTTTAATGTTATGACGTGAGATTTCTATTTTGAATATATGCTGTTAATATTAAAATTGAAAAGTGTTATTTTAAATTGTAATAATATTTCACAATAATACAGAGACGTATTTCAAAACCACTAAAAATCATAATTATTCCAAACTTTTGACTGGTATAGTTTTTATCTTCTTTATAAGCTGTGAACCTGTTTTCTTAATATCAGTCTTGTCTGTTGAAAAAACCATGTGGGTCAACCATATAGGACTGAAACGGTAATAAACCTGTCTGTTTTAAAGCTTGCACGTTCTTGTCTCAGTCCGTTCAGGATGCCTGGATCACTCCCTACTGTTTGTGAGGCCGCGTGGCCCAAGGATGTGGGAATCATAGCCATGGAGGTGTACTTGCCGTCTCAGTTTGTGGAGCAAGCGGAGCTGGAAGAGTTCGATGGGGTCGGAGCGGGGAAATACACCGTGGGGCTGGGCCAGGCGCGCATGGGCTTCTGCTCGGACCGCGAGGACATCAACTCTCTGTGCCTGACGGTGGTGCAGCAGCTGATGGAGCGCAGCGGCCTGTCCTACCAGAGCGTGGGCCGGCTGGAGGTGGGCACCGAAACCATCATCGACAAGTCCAAGTCCACCAAGACCGTCCTGATGCAGCTGTTCGAGGAGTCGGGCAACACTGACGTGGAGGGAGTGGACACCACTAACGCCTGCTACGGAGGAACCGCCGCGCTCTTCAACGCCATCAACTGGGTGGAGTCCAGCTCCTGGGACGGTGCGCTTCTCACTCACACCTTACTGACAAATCATCATTTATTAAAACAACAACGTCCAGCTCACATTTCACCACAAAATCAAAAGAAAAATAATATTTATGTTAACGTTTTGCTTAAAGATTTTCCCCACAACAATTACTGTAATCCTTTAACATTAACAGCTTATTATCAAATAAAATAAGCTGTTAATGTGTTTGGATTACAGTAATAATTGTTTTATTTACAGTAAAAAGAAATTATGAAGAGTATATAAAGAGTTCAGATGCAAAAGTGCCATCTGAAACTTTCATTTAAAATGAGCATTTTTATCAGGCTCCTATGTTTAGGTTCAGTAATTTTACTCTAATGGCATTGTGTAGGTCCTTCTCTATGCAGTTAAAGTAAAATTATTGAACATAAATATAGGAGCCTGATAATTTCAGAGGCTTTTGCATCAGAAATTTTTTATTTTTATATATACATTTATTTTATTTATTTTTTTGAAAATTACAATGTTAAAAAAGAATGTACACGGAAAATATACTTATGTCAGTAATATTACAATGCAAAAAATCATAATGGTCCTGAAACACACTTCATTATCTTCTATGCAAAGTCATATTTGGCTTTGTTTTTTATTTAAGCTCTTATTATTTGGTGAATTGTGAACATGGAATTCAAACATGGAGTGTTTGCCTGTTGAGCTAATATGATCTGATGTGGCAGGCCGTTATGCTCTGGTGGTTGCGGGTGACATTGCTGTTTATGCCACGGGCAGCGCCAGGCCGACAGGGGGAGCCGGAGCCGTGGCCATGCTAGTCGGACCCAACGCCCCTCTGGCCTTCGAGAGAGGTATGAGACCTGCAGTAACCTCCAGCATTCATGACCTGTGTCACAATAACCTAGAGAGACACAACAAAACAGGTTTTGTTATCTTTGTGATAAACAAAGATAACAAATATCTTTGTTATCCCACTATATTTACATAACTTTATGTACCACATTTTATATTTTTTATTTCATGAAGTAATTAAAATGTAATCACTTATTTTAACAGGGCTTCGTGGGACACATATGCAACATGCGTATGATTTTTATAAGCCAGATATGGTGTCTGAATATCCAGTGGTGGACGGCAAGCTTTCCATCCAGTGTTACCTCGGTGCTTTAGATCGCTGCTACTCCGTCTACAGGAACAAGATCCATGCCCAGTGGCAGAGAGGTGAGCAAATACATCTACATATACTCAAACAATAGAAACCCATAATTCAGATTGTCTAGCATTTATTTATTTATTGAATATGAAAATTGTCAGTATTGACAAATATTTTGCCAAACAGAAAAAAGGTCAAAAGGTATCATTAAAAATGAAAAAAAGACACATTGGGATGAAAAAAAAAAAAAAAAATTGGTTTATTTAAAGCCTTTATGCATAATTCATAAATTATGCTTTATGCACCTTATAATGCATTATATGATCTCATGAATAATTGTAACGGCAGTTAATATGTTATAACACTAATAAATTCATTGTTACACTATGCATTTATTCGGTTATTCATAGAGTCCCAATAGTTTCTCTGTCTTTTCTCATAAGAAGCAATTCCTCCTTTAATACATTACATGCTCTGTTATACCCAACTAAACCATGATCGTTCATCATGCACATGTTACTGAATGCTACACAGTATCGGCCAAAATGTTCTCTTTCAGTTTTCAATGGCCAAACAATCAATGCATCTCCAATAAATATGCTTCATGCACTCTATTCCAAATCTTCTAAAGCTACAGTAAATGACACATTTGTGAGGAACAAACTGAAATTTAGGTTCCATCTTTCACTTCTTCAGGGTCCATGAATACACATTCCAGCAGTGAACTATAAAAGTGTGTGTAAAAACTCTGTCATAGTGTCTGATATAATCAGTCTGTGTTGTTTAAGGCCTTCTCTTGCTTGTTTCAGAGGGTCTTGACAAGCGTTGCAGTCTTGAAGACTTCGGCTTCATGGTGTTCCACTCTCCTTACTGCAAACTGGTGCAGAAGTCTTTGGCTCGACTAGTGCTCAACGATTTCCTCTGTCATCCCAGTCCAAACACAGAGAGCGGGCCCTTCAGCGGTCTGGAAGCTTTCAGGTTGGTGATTCGTCTTTAAGAAAGGTCCCGCCAAATGAGTGTCACCCACCAGACAGTGACGTAACAGCTTACACAGCGGCCACATTTATTGAATATTTATTTAAATTTGCATTTTTTTTTTTTGGAATGTGTTTGAAGATTCTTCTCACAGCTGTTTTCCATACAACAGCAGCTCATCTTGTAGAAACCAAACATTTTAAATTTCTTTCTCATTTTATTTACAGAGATGTGAAGATCGAGGACACTTATTTCGACAGAGATGTTGAGAAGGCCTTTATGAAGGCCAGCTCAGAAGTGTTTGAGAATAAGACAAAGGCGTCTCTCCTTATATCAAACCAGAATGGTAACATGTACACCCCATCAGTGTACGGCTGCTTGGCTTCGGTTCTCGCACAGTAAGTGCTCCTCGTGCCTCATCTTACATTCATGAGTGTATGTTACAGCCTTTGTGCTTCTTCAGAGCTGCTGTAAATGTGATGCACTTGTGAATTATTTCTGTTTTTAATCTCTACAGACATACACTGCAGCAGTTGGCAGGACAGAGAATCGGTGTGTTTTCATACGGCTCAGGCTTTGCTGCTACGCTCTACTCCATCAAAGTCACGCAAGATGCTACACCTGGTATGTACACACACACACACACACAGAAGCTGTCTCTATTAAAGTGTAATTTCTCTAAACTAGCGTGGGCAGTTTGACCAATCTCACATTTGTGGTGTAAGAAATTTTTTTTTTTTTTTTTTTTTTAATACAACACAGTTGTTTTTTCTGTAAAGTCAACCCAAAAATGTTTTAGATATATTGTAACATTCAAAAGTTTTTAAGTTTTTTTTAAAGAAGTCTCTTCTGCTCATCAAGGCTGGATCTATTTGATCAAAAATACAGAAAAAAACAGTAATATTGTGAAATATTATTGCATTTTAAAATATCAGTTCTCTATTGTAATATACTTTCAAATGTAATTTATTTCTGTGATGCAGCGCTGTATTTTCAGCATCATTTCTCCAGTCTTCAGTGTCACATGATCCTTCAGAAATCATTCTAATATGCTGATTTATTATTATCAGTGTTGAAAACCATTGTGCTGCTTAATATTATTTGGGACCTGTGATACTTTTTTCAGGATTCGATAAATAAAAAGTAAAAAAAGAACAGTGTTTATTCAAAATATAAATTTTGTGTTAAAATATACAGTACTATTCAAAAGTTTGGTGTCAGTAAATTTTTTAATTTTTTTATTTTTTTTAAAGAAATTGATACTTTTATTCAGAATGGATGTGTTAAATGGATAAAAAGTCATAGTAAAGATTTGTATTGTTAGAAAAAAATTATATTTTAAATAAATGCTGTTCTTTTTAACTTTTTATTCAAAGAATCAAAGAAAAAAGTATCACTGGTTCCAAAAAAAAAAATGTTAAGCAGCACAACAGTTTCAACACTCATTATAAATCAACATATGTGACCCTGGAGCACAAAACCAGTCTTAAGTCGCTGGGGTTTATTTGTAGCAATAGCCAACAATACATTGCATGGGTCAAAATTATTGATTTTTCTTTTATTCCAAAAATCATTAGCATATTAAGTAAAGATCATGTTCCATGAAGATATTTTGTAAATTTCTTACCGCAAATGTATCAACTTAATTTTTGATTAGTAATATGCATTGCTAAGAACTTCATTTAGACAACTTTAAAGGTGATTTTCTCAATATTTAGAAATTTTTGCACCCTCAGATTCCAGATTTTCAAGTAGTTGTATTTCGGCCAAATATTGTCAATGGAAAGTTTATTTATTCAGCTTTCAGATGATGTATAAATCTCAATTTCGAAAAATTGACACTTAAGACTGGTTTTGTCGTCCAGGGTCACATATTAGAATGATTTCTGAAGGATCATGTGACACTGAAGACTGACGTAATGATGCTGAAAATTCAGCGCTGCGTCACAGGAATATATTATATTAAAATAGGAAACCAATATTAGAAATTGCAATAATATTTCACAATATTACTGTTTTTTTTTTTTTTCTGTATTTTTGATCAAATAAATACAGCCTTGATGAGCAGAAGACACTCCATTAAAAACATTAAAAATCTTACTGATCCCAAACTTTTGAGCGGCAGTGTACATTTTGATGTGTTTTGGTAAATGAAAGGTACTTCATCTTAATTTAGAATGAATATTAACTACCAAATGACATCACAAAAACAGCTAGCAAAACTAAATCTCTCCCATGATAATCAACAAAGCTGCCTACCGTTATATAAGCTAGTCATCCTGCCCATCCAGAATTACAGTCATTAATAACTCCTCTTTATTATTATTATTATAAGGATCTGCTCTGGATAAGTTGGTCTCCAGCCTGTGTGACTTGCAGGCCAGACTGGACTCTAGAAAGAAGGTTTCTCCGGATGTTTTTGCTCAGAACATGAAGCTCAGAGAAGAAACCCACCATTTAGGTAATCAAGCGTTTGCATTCTGTCCTTCTCTTAATGATTTTGTCTCCATTCAAATCTTGGATCCGTTTGACGTTGTGATGTTCCTCACATTTCCACAGCAAACTACATCCCTCAGGGCTCAGTAGACGAACTCTTCCCAGGAACATGGTACCTCACTCGTGTGGACGAGAAGCATCGCAGGCAGTACGCCAGACGCTCGATGAACGATGACCGACCGCTGGAGGCCGGACTGGTCAGTTCCAGCATTGCAGCTGAGGTATGGGGTTTTTTTCAAATTGGTATTTGTTTCATACAATTTTAATGTATTGTCATAATAATAAAAGCAAATAGTTTTACAATTTATTGCATTTTGTTGTTGTTCTAGTTACAGTTGAGGTCAGAAGTTTACATCCCACTTTCAGAATCTGCAAAATGTTAATTATTTTACCAAAATAAGAGGGATCATACAGAATGCATGTTATTGTTTTAGTACTGAGCTGAATGAGATATTTCACACAAAATGTTTACATATAGTCCACAAGAGAAAATAATAGTTGAATTTATAAGAATGACCCCATTCAAAAGTTTACATCCCCTTGATTCTTAACACGGTGTTGTTCCCTGAATGATCCACAGCTGTGTTTGTTTGTTTAGTGACAGTTGTTCATGAGTCCCTTGTTTGTCCTGAACAGTTAAACTGCCTGCTGTTCAAGGGTAAATTTAACTTATTTTGTCTTCTGGGAAACATGTAAATATCTTCTGTAGTCTCTCAAGGGCAGTACTAAATGAAAAAAAAAAAAAGATATTTAGGCAAAATAATAAAAATGTACACATCTCCATTCTGTTCAAAAGTTTTCACCCCCCGGCTCTTAATGCATGTTTTTTCCTTCTGGAGAGTCAGAGAGCATTTGAACCTTCTGTAATAGCTGCATACGAGTCCCTCGGTTGTCCTCAGTGTGAAAAGATGGATCTCAAAATCAGTCATTGTTGGAAAGGGTTCAAATACACAAAAATGCTGCAAAACCAAAAAAATTTGTGGGAGAAGGATTTTTCTGAAGAACAGCAGTTTAATTGTTCAGGACAAACAAGGGACTCATGAACCACTATCACTAAACAAACAAACACAGCTGTGGATCATTCAGGGAACAACACCGTGTTAATAATCAAGGGGATGTAAACTGGAGGTCATTTTATAAATTAAACTATTTTCTCTTGTGAACTATATGTAAACATTTTATGTGAAATCTCATTCAGCTCAGTACTAAGTAAACAATAAGACGCATTTTGTATGATCCCTCTTATTTTGGAAAAATATTTAACATTTTGCAGATTCTGAAAGGGGATGTAAACTTTTGACCTCAACTGTGCACTTTCTGATTGTGCTTTTCTGTCTTTCTCAGCATACTCCCAGTCCACTCAAGAAGATGTCCCGCATCCCGACTGCCACAGCTGGCCCTGAGGTGCTCATTAGTAACGGGGACCATTAAGTTTACCTCTGTGAGGTGCACACAATGGCAGATCACATTGAGGACACTGATCTGAAAAAACGACACGCTAAAAAGGGCCCCAGGACTTCTGCAGCCAGATCACTTATCAATGAGTGATATGAAACTGAAAGCTTTTTAATGTTCCAGGACAGACTCCGCTCGACCGTCACTGTGCTGAAGATGACCGAGGGTAGTTTGGAAATGAAGTGTTTCTCTGTGGTGAGCTCCCACAAACCGCTGCTCACAGTCGTCTATGCAGAAATCCGCAATTGTTTCATTCTTTTAAGTCCAAATATCTACTTGTTGGCATTTCACAAGCTCCATGCTGTCTTTTTTTAAAGCATTAAACTAACCCCGTCATTTAAAACAGACATTTAGGAGAAAACCTGGATGTCTTGAAGAGAGTCCCTTGTTGTTTTTAATTGATCTAAACGCTGTGTCTCTCTGTCCTCGTCTTGTTTTTGCTTTTATAAAACTCCTTTCTAGTCAGTCTTATCACCATGGCCATGTCAGGGAAATGTGCCTGGATCACATATTAATGAGCCATAAGCTTTACCAGTTTTAATTACATTCACCTATATAGTAATAATTGTTTAGTCGCTGCTAAACGGACTTCTGTTAGCATTTATGTCCTTGGAAACGGGAATCATTTATTTGATTTTCATTCTAGCCAAAGTAGATGGTGTTCATTTATATGAACTCAGACGAGGAAATAAAGTCATGACAATTGTATAGAAGATAAAAAACGTGATGATAGCTTAGTGGCAATGTGTTAAAGCTATGAAATAATATAATAATCAGTTAAACTGGTAACATTTTTTGGACAAAAGACAGTTTTGATGATGAAAGTGAGAAAGAGCGCTATCTGATCGTCAGCTGTCCACCTAAAAATAAAAACTGTCATCTTTTACTCACCCTCGTACACTCTCCGAGGGAAAAAGGTACAAAAGCTGTCGCTGGGGCCATACTTTTTCAAGAGATAGACCTTAGTACCTTAAGGGTCCATATTGGTATCATAATAACAATATTAATACCTAAAAAGTACCTTTTTTTAAAAAAAAAAAAAAAAAAGCACCACTAGTTAAAGCTTTTGTGCTTTTTTTTTTTTTTTTTTCTGAGAATTGGACTGACTATCTTCTGTGCAACAATACAAGACAATATTTTGAGAAATGAGTCCTGGTTCCCATTGACTTTCAATGTATGGACAAAAAATAAATAAAATAGTAAATGGGAATTGAAACTGTTCTTCATAATATCTTTCATGATGCACAGAAGAAAGTCAGTTCTGCAGGTTTGGAAGAACATGAGAGTGAGTAAATGACAGACTTTTCATTTTTGGGTGAACTGTGCCTTTAACTCACTCTTTATCAACTATTTGTAGATCACAACTAACTCTAATATTCCTCGATCTGTTGAGAAATTGCAATCTGAAGCGCTTATATGATCAAATGTTTGACCTGTGATTGTTCCAAACTACAGAGCACTTCTCAGTAATGATGCAACTTATTTAGAGATTTATAGTAGGAGAGAACTAATATTATTAATACTATGGTAATGTAAATGTTAGCACCTTAACACCTTGTTGCTAAATGGTTTATGGCAGATTTACGAAGCTAAAAGCAAAAAAAGAGATATTTTCAGAAGGAGATTATGCTTGATTGCATAAACACTGATAGCAAGAAGGTATTTCCTTTCGGAACATTCTTCAGTCCGTGGGTCCATGTGAACGTCAATAACAAGAGCACTTCTGCTCCGACTGCATATCCATCAACTTTGAGAAGCCTTATTCTGAGCATGTACAGAACACACAAATATATTCTGAAAACTGTATAGAGATATTTTTCTTTTTCATTCTGCTGCCAGGACATGTTGACTGTATAGAGTTATAACTTGAAACAGCCAATGTTTACAAGACGTCTCCCTCAGATCAGTTCATACCAATAATTGGTAAGTAATGTACAGCACTAACTTATATTTGTTGATGGACAAAAACTGGTATGTGATCAGAAAACAAGCTGTATAGACGATGTGTATGTGGGAATCTGATCATATATGAACTGCGGATTAAATGTTGATTTGCTGAAGTCTGTTTATTTTTTGGATTTGAATGCTTTGTATCCACTGAATTACTGCAGAGCTAAAGTAACTTGTATCACAAATATTTAGTCGAGACACAGTCCTGCATGCACACACAGCTGGACGTGATTCCTCGATAATCCTGCCAGGTGTGTCAGACAAATCATTTATATTTTTGGAGACAGTGCTATGGACAAAAGCACAAAGCAAGAGGATTAATAAATGCCCCTAGAATATCAATTACTTTAGACAAAAATGGGAATAAATATTTTATATAAAATTTCATTAACCTTTTGACATTATTCAATCACAAAGACTTTTTTGTACTTTAAAAAACGTTGTGATTGAGTTGGAAATGGGCTGGCAGACAGCTGGCAGGTTATATGTACACAAGCGTTCTCTCTTCTTTACCCCACAGAAAGGCTTTAGGACACTCCAGGATTGCACCATTCACAGCTTTGACTTCCTGTCTGCCAGCTCATGAACGACGCCCACTCTGTGTTCTCTGAATCGCTCCAGGACACAAGATCATTTCCCATTTCTGCATATGCTGTGGCAATCCAGAATTTCTGGGGAAGCTGATGTTTAATGTTAACCAATAAAAGATTAGCAAGATTTATATATATATGCTAATAATCCCGGTCTTGTCCCTAAATGTTATGGCTCACTCTCAAAATATGGTGACAAACATGTCCAATGACTTGAATAATTAAAGGTTTTCAAATAGCCAAGAAACTCTATGTAAAAGTCATAAGTTTATAACATAAGTTTATTAATTTATGACTTTTTTTTTTCTTTTCTTTTTTATAGTTATTATACTTGTTTTGCTTTTTGTCTTGATGTATTTGAAAATACAAAAGCTGCCGAGGTCAAAGTTCAGTTTCCAAAGTGTTGAGTAAAAGTTAATTTTTAAAAGTTACATTTAATTTTTATTCCATGTAGTTCATTTTAACGTGTCCTCATGCTTTCCATTAAATATTTAGGTTGGAGTGAGCTTTATGTGGAATTTACATTGAAAATATTACTGCTTTATTATAATTTTGCAACTGTAATTTAGTTTATGGCACTTCTCATTTATTTATCCATAAACAGTGATTGACTGCATTTTGCTATTCCAACAGCACATTTCCGCCGTTCGAATACAACCCCCTGCAATTACAAAAAAGTTGGGACATTTTGTAAAATGCAATACAAATCAGGAATCTGTGATTTGCTCACTCTCTTTAACCTGTATTTGACAAAAGTACAAAGAAAAGATTTCCAGTGTTTTCACTGAGCGACTTTATTGTATTTTGTACATACATTGTAACAAATCTTGATTTTGATGGCTGCAACACACTCTAAAAATGTTGGGACAGAGGCATTTTTAACACATATATCAACTGTCCTTTTAAGTACAATGTTTAATTGAGGTTACTAATTATTAAAGAACTAGACCTGGCATTCTTGATCTAATAACCATGGGCTTCCTTCCCATGAAAGATGTCATCTTGATGGTAGTACGTGTCTCTGAACAATCCCAATATATGCCTCCATGTCAATGAACCCTTCACACATACAACGGTGCTTTTGCTTCTGTCGCCGATCAAAGTCTGGATGGTCCCTTTGGTCTTTGGGACTGAGTACTCAACGTCGATTTTTCCCAGAAACAAGCTGAACCATAGACACATCTGAGATTAGCTAAATGACAGTGGTTTTCTGAAGTACTCCTGAGCCCATGTGGCTATATTTCACACCGCAGCATGACGGTTTCTTATGCAATGCCATCTGAGGGCACATTCACATGTGGTTTCCTGCCTTGCTCTTCCTCTGGAGATTTTTGATTTTTTTGACACTTCTTTCATGAAATTTGGCACAAAGTGGCTTTGCTGGCAAAGACTGAGATGCTGCTTTTACACCCGAACACAATCCCCTCATCTATTACCAGTTCACCTGCTTACTGTGAACTGATTCAAAACAGTTTAACCTGGATATTCAGTAACCTTTTCACTTTTAACTTTTTTCTGAGTGTGTTGCAGCCATCAGCATCAAAATTTGCAAAATACAGTTAAGCTGGTCAGTGAAAACACTGGAAATCTTTTCTTTGTACTTTTGTCAATTAAATAAAGGTTAAACAAATCACACATTCTTGACTTCACTGCATTTTACAGAATGTTCCAACTTTTGGGAATTGAGGTTGTAAATAGCAGGTGGTAATTGAAAACATGATGCTTTTCAATTCATCATGGAATTGGGGGGGAAAGCAGTTTCCATACATCTGCATTCAATGAATTTTGAATTACTGCTTTATTTGGAAATGACTCATGTCATCCTTGAAAGGAATGTGAAAGGAGCCCTTTAAAAGGAAGACTCGGATGTGGGAGCTGCAACATAAAGAGTGGTGTAGTTACTCACCTCCCTCCCTGTCTGCCTATGAATGCTCAGTGACGAGCGCCAAAGTAGTGCTGGACATTTTTATTTAAATTTTTTTAAAGAAAATGGGTTCACCTTGTGTTCCCAGCCTTATATCAGCTGGTGAAAATATACGCTACCGGTTTGCACAGCTGTTCAAGCAGGTGACGTCCAGACTGAGGAGTCTCTGAGGACGAGGAAGGGTGATTTGCTGATGTTTGGCGTAGAGAGGGACATTCCTTTCACAAAGATGAAGCTCCCAGCATCTTTAAACAGATGGTTTCCAACACAAGGTTAAAGGTGCGAGACCAAAAAGCCAGTTCACAGTTCAGCAAGCATTGAAAACGGTCCACTATAAAACAAGATTCTGTTTAAGTAAACACAGACTAATATAGGAAAATACTAAAGCACACTGTAAAAAAAAAAAGTTGTGCCAACTTAAAATTTTAAGGCAACCAGCTTCAGCAGATTTTTGAGTTTGCTCAACTTGTCGTTTTAAGTTTATACAACAAAAATTTGAGAATCTCCCACAAAAATAAGCTGAGCAGTTCTGGGAATGTCCTGTTGTCATCAGTCTATGGACACATGTAAACCTGGTTTTATCATCCTTACTGCAAATGGATTGGTCTGTTAATCCAAGTTTGTGTCTTCTTGATGATGATTCTGGTCTCTGTATAAGTTCAATGCAAAAGAGAATGATGTTTGCTGGTTTTACAGCTGCGCAGAAGACAATAATACAAAACTGGTTTACACCGCACATGTGTGGAAAAACATATTGGATCCGTAGCCTCCTGCAAATAGTGACTTGTGAACGTACAACAGCACGAATCAATGAAGCCAAGCCTTCTACTATTGATGCTTGGCAGTGCTTTCTCTTTGATATACGTGACTGTATAAAGGAGTGACTTTTATGTTTTTCTTGTCCTTCCCTCTCTCCCTCCCTTTGACTGGACTTTGAGATATTGAGTATGTCTGTTGTTGTTTTTTGGATGTTATGTATGAAAAATAAAAAATGTTGATAACAAAAAAAAAATAAGTTGAGCAAACTCAAAAATCTGCTGAAGCTGGTAAAAAAAATTTTTAAGTTCGCTCAACTTTTTTTTTTTTTACAGTGCATTTATTAATCTTAGTTAATCTTAATTAAATGTTAATTTAAACTAAAAAGTTGAATCTGTTAGTCAGTGTGGGGAAAGTTACTTCTGATTACAAGTTGTTTAAAATGTAATAAGTAGTGTAACTATTTCAGTTACTTTTTGAAAGTAATGTAGCTGATTACCTTACATTTTGTATTACTTTTCTACATTTCTAATGTATGTTTTCAACTGTTAATCATTTATCATTTATCATAATCATTACTGTCAGACTTTCAAAATCCTTCATCACTTGAATTAAGATTAGAAAAATTTAAATTTTATAGCACAGCCACCACAAAACCAGACTTTAGCACCTCTTTTTACTTCGAGATAGCTCTGAGGTTAAATACAGATTTAAAATCATAACAAGATATAGTTTAATAGCTATGATGCTGTTTTCGAAATCAAATCTTTGCATAGTTATGACAGGAAACACTGGCATCTAACAATGCCTTGGAAAAAAGAGTTCATATTAAAAAATGTACACTTATAAAATATGCAGATGATGTCCCTGCTAAAAAAAAAACAATAGAAGCCCAGTAGAAACCATCACAGAAATTCCAATGGTTTCCATTAATATAAACCATTAGCTTTTCCCAGTAAAACCATTACAAAATTCCTTTTTGTAGTGTGTTTTGGGCATTTTTCCAATAGAACTTAACATCCCACCAATAGAATCCATCACATACCAGTAGACACCATTATAGTTTCCATTAAAACCAATACAATTTCTATTGTGTTTTTCAGCAGGGATGGCACTGGTGGGACATGTAAAGGATATTCAGTCATTAGATACTTACCTCAATTTTGTTAATTTTCTCACAGAGGAGATATTAGTAAAACCAAAGAAATGTGTTGTGGGGATAACAACATACGAGCACTTTGTGAACCTTTGTTAGTTAATGGAGAGGAAGTTGAACAGGTGGGATCTTTTAAATATTTAGGTACAAAATATTTTCATTTGATAAGCATTCAGACGATGTTTTTAAAAAGGCTTATCACTGTTTAACATTGAAAAGGACATTTTGATGGTTGTATATAAATCGAATCTGTTCTTACTTTTAATATTGTATCCTGGTTCAACTCTCTTTATGTTAAAAGCAAAAACAAACTTTCAAGGATAAATGTGGCAAGTAAAATAATTGGTGAGATACAGTCACATCTTCTGATCTCTTTACTTTAGCATTAAAAAGGAAAGCCTCTGTTATTGTGGGAGACTCTTCTCATCCCCTGAATAGTTATTTCCAGTTACTTCCTTCTCGCAGGCGGTATAAAGTGCCTTTAGTGAAAAAGGCCAAGTATAAGAAGACTTTTATCCCAACTGCGATTGGTATTTTAAATAGGATCTTAAAATGAATTTTTATGTATTAATATAGTTGTGTGTTGCTGTGGTGATTATTTGTATTGTTTGTTTGTTGAGCCTTTTGTCTAAAGACAGATAACAAATTACAGTTACATTTATTTTGTAATTAAATTACGTAATTCTGTTATATAGGTCCTCCCCAACACTGCTGTTAGTAGCCTGTTATTTAATAGACCTGGGGCCAGTTGCATAAACTTAGGACTGTGTCTTAAGAACTAGTTTGGCCAGCTAGCAGTTACCAATCAGTCTTACTTTTCCAATCTACCTTTTCATAACTTAATTAAAAAAGTTATGACCAGTCTTGAAGAAAAAAAAAAAAATGAGATGACTAACTTTTTAAGATGCAGCCGGCCCCAGATCTAACAAGTACAGCACTGAGAAGTTTGCACTATTGAGGTGTAAACAATATATTCAACACAAGATGGTGCTATAATCATGATGCTTGTTCCGCTCCCAACATTTTAAAGCTAAATTAATAAAGTAAAACCGTGTTTCGACTAAAAATAACGTCTCTTTAATTCTTTAAGCCTCTAAATAATTAAAAACCTGTCAAAAAGTATATTTTACTGTCGTAACATAAACCAAAAAGTGTTAACCAAACATTTTTACAGTTTAAGATCTAAATTTCCTACATTCTTACATTGTGTCGTTTTCCGACCGTCGTACAGTAATTACACGGAAGGATGAAACACAGCGTGAGTAAATAGTTCGGATTGAGGCGAGTCAGTGGCGCGTGCGTGCGTGCGTGCGTGCGCGTGCGCGCTCCCTGCAGGGTGGAGTTTAACACAGCGCCTCAAAGCAACGGTGCAGAAATCACTTCTGTTCTGACATTACATACCAGCATTTACTCAACACAAACTTTCTGCTGGGGGACAGGGATTGTTAACATTGGTTATTGTCCGAAGGTGGACAACTAGTGATCAAAGAAAGCTGAGGTAAGAACTAAAAACTAATTCGACACACTTGAAGCTAAAGCTGCTAAACTTTTTCAAGGGTGGGAAGTTTCCTTCCGATGCGAAGATCTTAAAAACTCAGATATGATAAACAAGACATTGAATCTGTGCGTTAAAAGGAGGTTTGGGTCACAGTGGGATTTCAAGAAAACGCCTTGGTTTGGCGATTGTCCTGGAGAAGCTGTGAATAAGGCTTTTAGCTCATAAAAGTTCACTTTTTTCCTCCTCAGGCGAATATGCCGCATAGTTTATAACGGAAGAAACGGCGTTTAACGGTTAAAAGCGCTTTTAAAGTACATTTTAAAAACACTTTTGTCAGTTCTTCCCTTTAAGTGGTTTATTACGATGGCCTACAGCTTTGTAAACTCTGAAGTGTAACAGTCGCTCGTTACGGAAGGAATGGAGATACTTGAGATACTGTAACTGTAAAAACTTGAGGAGAAACGCGGCCTACAGCGACTGGACTAACGTTAGCGTTATTATTCCGTCAGCAGCGCGAGATGGACTGTTATTCCTGTCATGGTTTTGCTGTGAATCATGCAGAAACACACAGACGGTCCTAATATGTCGAAACGGATGTCAGATTATTCCATATGTTTATATTCACTGCAAAGTTGAGACAGTTCACAAGTGTGACTTGTAGAAGTAGAATGTGTCCGTGTTGGTTTGAATCGTTTGGCTTTTCTTTTGCAATGTGTTTGAAGTACAGAGTGCTTTGATAGAGGAAGTTGTGCTGGAGGAATATGCGCCCTCAGGGCTGACATAACTGAGCTCAGATCGGGTGTGGTGAGAGACGTGAAGCTTGCAGGAAGAAACAGTTGCATGACATTACTGAAGCTGTTATTCATTTAATCCAGGGTTGAACCTAATTGTCTTCCCCTATTCAGAGACGTTGCACTAGTTTCTGTGAGCTGTTGTGGCTTCTGCTCTGAGCAGCAGTGTGTTGTGCTTGAAAGAGCATTCAGTTCAATTACAACTCAGAGGATCTTATCTGGACATCCCATTCATTTCTGAAGTAGTAAATGGGTTAAAGGATCCCACACCCTGCTGAAATCTTGTCACTCTTGAGCAAAAGCTGTTTTAACACTGTAATGCATCACATGTGTAATAATAGCGAGAAAATGTGTCATATAAAAGACAAAATATACAAAATCATTTAAAAAAAGTGTGAATGTGTTTTATGTCATATTTGATACATCAGGCTTCCATGATGTAGTGAAAATATGAAGCTTAGAAAGCACATCATTTTAATTCAGAGCAAAAAGTATAAGAAATTCTGCTTGTAACGTAAATCAATGAGATCTTTATGACTGCTTACATAAAATACATATGAATATCAGCTGCCAGCCACTCTCCCAAGAATATTATATTATTGTTAATAAAATTATATTTAACCGCTTAGCTTTATTATCAGTGCTCTGCAGTTTTATTTGTCAGGGGTTAAACATATGATGCAGTGACGTTTGAGAGATTAACAAATGAACATTCCTCAAAATGTCTGATGATCACTCATGTTTAACACAAAAGTGCATCTTGAAATATAAAAGTTATTCTTACATTTACTTTAAAAAATAATAAAAGATTTCACAAAAAAAGATATGAGACGTGATGTTTTTACAATTCTACATAAATTCTACTCAAAAAGTATAAGGTTACTTTTTTTATTCAACGGTTTTTTGCTGAAGTTTTTTTTTTTTTTGAAAAATTGGTCATGTTGTTAAGTTAGACGCCTTAGAAATTCATATATCAAATACAAACAAGTATGTGTTTTATGGTTAACAATGTCATGGTGTTTCTCATGGTTTTTTGGAGAAGATGTCCAAGACATGTCTGTAGTGTTCTTCTTTATTAAAAGCCAGTACACACACACATGTCTGGTTTGCTATCCTTGTGGGGACTCTCCATAGGTGTAATGCTTTTTCTACTGTACAGACCGTATATTCTATTGCCCTACACCTAAACCTACCCCTTACAGGAAACTACAGGCATTTTTACATTTTCAAAATACTTCATTCTGTGTGATTTATTAGCTTGTTTACCCGTGGGGACCTCAATTTAGTTCCCCACTGTGACACGAGTCCCTATGAGTCTGTGTGTATTCAGGTTTAAGTCCCCACCTGAATAGAAAAACGGGTACACACACACACACACGCGCGCGCGCACGCACGAGTCCAGTGCAGTGTGAATGATGCTGCAGACGGGCTCAATGTGGCCAGCAGCGCGTTTCTCTGCTCACACTCCAACGCGTAACAAGCCTGCCATTGAAGGCACACTGGGCAGAATAGTGGTGGGCTTCAGAGACATGAAGGGCCCCTTTGTGTTCAGGGGTCTGAGAGGGTGTAGAGACGGAGCGGATGATGACCTGTTCATCCAGCTAACTCAGTCCTTCATGACATCTGATCTTCCGGTCACCATATATGTGGATCAGTCAATGTTCATACGTGAATAAAAGCCTTAATGAAATCTGTTCATTACATAAAATGATCATGACTCCTCAGAAGAAGCATTTGGATTACTTGGATCACTGGAGTCGTTATGAAGTGTTTGTGGTGTCAAAGTTTGATATTTCATTGGAGGGACAGAAATCACAAGGTTTCATTAAAATATCTTCATTTGTGTTTTAAAGATGAACAAAAGTCTTTTTAGTTGAACTTATAATCTTTCCTGCCACCATCACTGGTGCAAATTCAGACTCGCCGTGTTATGATTGGTCATTGTGTCATTGCATTGATGTGTCTTGATGTCAAGCGTTTAAATGCACCATATTTGGAAGGATATGAATGCAATGAGAGAAAAGCACATTTCAGTCTGTTCAGCATGCAGAGCATTTTTATTATACTTCTTTAACAATCCTTTTTTTTGTTGATGTCATTTTGAAGTCATCTTACTCACTTCCAGTATATGCAAATGAGTCATCAATACATTCTTTAAAATTTCTCCTTTTGTGTTTCATGGAACAAAAAAAAATGGTGCCAGTTTGGGACAGCAGTGTGAGTAAAGGATGACATGATTTTCATATTTGGATGAAGTATCCTTTAACCAGGATAGTTCGTGGTTAAAGGATAGTTGGTTTGGTTTGTGCTGCTTTGTCCTTAAGGAAATCAAAGAAATGGATAAACCCTGTAGTAATTAATGTGGCTTAAGGAGTGACGGAGTTGAATTGTATGAATGTCTTGGTGGTGGTGCTGAATTCTTCTGAAGGAACAGGATGTGCTCTGTCATTCCCCGGGGAAGAGCTGCGCTAGTAACACTCAACACGCACAAGAGGAGCTTTTACTGCTGGGACAAAATGACAATTCTGCATTCAATGTGGAGCATGTGTTTATAGATTTAGATTCAAGTAACAGAGTCGATCCATCAGTCAGATGTTTAATGTCTGTTAATCATCAATGAAATCCATAACACTAGTTTACGATTCCCGCAGTATGTCGGTTTGAATAGGGGACAGGTGTTGGATTTATGTCCCGGCGTGTGCGTGGTGGCCTACAATCGCTCCCGTTTAGGAGATCTGCACTGCTGGTTTGTTTCTCTTGCCAATATTTGGAAGCAGCCATATTTGGTCAAAGCAACTTGGTCTGTTATTCCAGTGGCAAGGGAAATCTTTGGAGGCCAATTCTATTGCCTCAGCCTCTAAAATAGTGACAGTGTATTCAATCCATTACAGGAAACTATGATGTCTTATAATATCAATTAACCCTGTTTGACAGGACAGTGAATAATCAGCTGGAAATTCTGGAACACGCAAATACTATCTGATCTACTCATGTGTAGAGCTTTAATGAGCAAGTTATAACATAACAAAACGTGTAAAATGTTTATATTGTAAATTTAGATTAGTGAGTGTTTGTTCCTCCTCTTTATTAGTCTGTGCTGTTGTTTTTCTTTATTATCATTTGTTATTATCATAGCCTACAGTAGTGTTGTCACGGTACCAAAATTTCAGTATTCGGTACCGATACCAATGAAAATCCACGGTTCTCGGTACCAATTTCGGTACCACATGCTAATTAAAAAACACACTATTTTTAATAATAAAGTCAAACAAAAATAAAATGTACAAAAATCAATGCCATTCTTTATACTTATTTAAATTGTTTCAAGTTTTTCCGCAATTAATAAAAGTATGAAAAACAGTAAGCAGTAAAGTTTCACCCAGATTTAATTTGTGTCTTAATTAATGAAATTTAAACACATTTAATTTTTTTGGTAAATAAAGGGAAGAAATATTGTATGATTATTTCTTTAAAAATAAATATTAACTTTTTTCAATAGAAGTAATATCACATACATTCTACTAAATAATAGTAATATATTTCTGGCACAATGTCTTTAAGATAAACGTTTATTTTGACGGGTTGCCGTGAATACCTTTTATTTCTGTGTGTAGCTATATGATATGACGCTGGTTTTACTCAATGAAACGGTAAAATGCTCGTGAAGTGAGACTCAGAGCAGTTCTGTAGATGTTGTTTATGTATTTATGTCCTCGTTGAGACGGCAGATGCTGAAATCACCACGAGCGTCATTCACACAGAGACTCGCAGAACATGCGGGATTCATATCTGAATCGACTTTTGCGGCTTAATATTTACTAGTCCGTGTCGCGATTTGATTTAAGTGTAATGACCTACTTTTGATTGATTCATCCAAACTTTGACAAATTCCGTGACATTCCGTGTTAAACTGTAAATTCCGTTTTTATAACTGGATTCCGAGATTCCGTCCACGTTTTCTACATCGCGGAAATCATCGGGCCGTATGCGCCAAGAACCGGGTTGACCGGGTACTCGGTACCACCGGTACTTAAAAAAACCTGGTACCGTGATGTTTTCATTTTTTTAGTACTGACTTGGTCCCGAAGTACCGGGTCTTTTGACAACACTAGCCTACAGTTATATCATTTGTTTTCGTTGCCTTCAAATCGCATGTTGTTTGGGCAAGATGTGGAACAGTTTAGTAAATAATGGATTAAAATTAATTTATTTTGAAACAATTTCTTTTTTTTTTTCTTTTTTTTTTTTTAATGAAGCTGTTTAATCAAAGAAATAATCTTCATATTAATCAATTATCAATTAGTTTCAGTCCTAAACATACAGTATGTTCCACCTAATAGCGTAATACAACCTCTTAACTGAGGAACAAGGCTGTAATTGTCGATTTATCATTGTAATAATGATTCGATGAGTTGACTCTCAAAATAAGTAATTGTTCATTGCAGTCACGCTTGAAGAAACGACTCAAAAGATCCACAACCTGCTATATCTGGAGTTCATGACACACTGCATGGATGGATATTGACGATGCTGCACATCTGCAAACATCAGCAGTGGCTGCCGGAGATGTTCTCATGTCTTGGTAGACTGCTTTCCACGAAGTGCAAGGCTCGAAATTGCGACCATTTTGGTCGCATATGCTCCCATAATTTAATCTGTGCGACCTCAAAATATATTTGGGCGCATTTGTGCGAGTGCACATAATTGTTGTAGTGCGACCTGTTTTCATTTCTTTAAAAACGTTCACAGTTACGTGCATTCTGTGTGCTGATACGATGTGCTGCCATTCTATCAAATGTTACATAACTTCATCTTTATGTTCTTAAATTTAATGCAGATTTTAGTTCATATTAGCTGTCAGTCACTCAGTCACTGCTTTCCTCTGTCAGGTGACAGGGAGCTATAACTACCGCGGGAAATGCAAAGGGCTGAAGAAGAGAGAAAATGAAAGGAAACATGACAGATTTCTTTTGTAAACCACCTAAAGTTACAAATAATGGTGCTGGTGATAGCAGCCGAAAAGAAGGCATACAGTTTTCGGCGATAATATCGTAATTGTTGTTTTAACGATGTGCGATTTGACATTATCGAGTATATTGCAAAAACCAAACCAAACATCTACAGAGAGTGCATGCAAACATGACGTGATGAAGTCTAGTAGGTTAGGCTAGTGTGCATGCGCTTTCACTGCATGATTCAGTCTATTAAAAATGCATAACAAAATTCAAGATATGGGGGCTTTATATCATTTCATATAGTTAATATCACACGAACAGTGCCGTTTTTTCCTCCCAAAATCAGCATGATTACAAATGTGATATTGATTTTATACAGCAGTTCAATAAACAAGAAGTTAATATTAAGAGACTTATGTTGTAGACACCATATTTCCTGTTTTTGCTCCATTTCGACAACAAAAATAATTCCAAACAAAGCCACAGCACTGTTTCGCATCTCTGAGCAACATGACGGTGATTCGTTTAGTTCCTGTTGAATCAACCGTTTAAATGATTCGGTTCAATCGCAGTGACTCGTTATTAACAGTGACTTGATGCCACCTACTGGCGATTGTAATTTCACATTTAAATTTTTTTAAATTATTTCAAATATCAGTATTCAACGTTTTATGTTTACAGTATTAAACCATTATATATGCATGTGTAACTGCAGGTTAAATGCATTCATGTCCTGCATTGAACAGGGTGTAAGTGCATCTAAATGCCACTTCAGAAATTCAAAATTCTAATTCAAAGATTAATTTTGTTGATACTGATTTCATTTGCTTGATAACAGCCCAAATGTCTTATTATTCTAATTGACTGATTAAATGTAAGAATTTGACTCAAATGATGATGAACTCTTTTAGAAAAAATTGCTTAATTGTGAAAATGACCATAAAAGGTAAAAATCAATTTAAACTTATTGGAAAAGATTAATTTCTATCACTGCTGTGAACTGACCACCACACAGAATATGAAGAAAATCAAAATCAGCTGTCCACGGTAGTCCTTAAGACTACTAGCACAATAACACAAGCAAAATATTGTCTAATTCTCGTTATCGATAAAATCCTAGAAAATATCGAGATATAATTTTTTGTCAATATTGCTTCCTGTCACCTGACAGCGGAAAGCAGTGACTGGGTGATTGACAACTAGTATATTAACCAATCTGCATTAAAGTTAAGAATGTAAAGATGAAATCTGTTAATATATAATTTGTAGTTATGGTGCTCATTAATTTTTGGTGGGTGCTCCTAAATTTTTGCTGGTGCTCCTAACTTTTTAAAGTTGGGAGCACCAGAGCTACCAAGTAAAAAAGTTAATTTCGAGCCCTGAAGTGGCATGAACAGTGTACAGAGCAGCGTTGAGTGTCTGGATCAGGAGAGGTGTGAGATATTTGGGATGCCCAAACATGTCATGACTGCAGTGTGAGCACATGCTTATTAAAGTGTGAGTGGAGAAACTGCTGAGTTCTTGTTAAGTTTGGAGGGAAAAATGTTCACTTCAAAAAATGCGTGCTCCAATACAACATATATTGCTGATTACTTTTTATCAATACATTTTGTTATTGAATTATAAGTAGAATGTTGTATTTTCACTAATCTTGTTGAATTGTTTTCTGGTATTCATTTGGTACGAAATGCAATGCATCTTAAAAGACATTTCCACATAAACCGCCTGTGTAGACATCTTACTGAGCTGTTGAAATGGAGCCTTTATGCGCACATGTAAATGTGTGATAGAGACTTTCATATCTGCTCCTGTAATATTAGCTAGAAGCTGTGACATGTAACGTTTGGAGAGGAGCTCTGTGTTGTAGCAGATGGTTTTTGTGTGTTAGGGAGAGACAACAGCTGCGTTTCTTAGATAGCTGCATAGAAGACCAGCACATGACGGAAGAGCGACTGAAGACTTCCTGTTTGTGTGGGAAAGTGACCAGAGGAATGTGGTTTCATATCACTGGCCATATCTTCCCATGATCCACGAGATGTCACCTCACTACAGACACATCTGAGGAGACAGATCAGTACAAGCTCTAGTTTCAGTAGTGATTTAGAGTCCAGTTCTAAACTCCATGATATTCCTGACTTGCATTGTTTTTGTTTGAAAGGCAAATTGCAGTATATATTTTTTTTGTTGTTGTTGTTGTTTTTTTTAAGGCAGTTTCTTCACTTTGGTCATTTGTTTGTGTATTTTTAAAGTGAAAGTAGCACTATATTGTCCTGATATAATGTGTAAGTCACCATTATTGGGATGATGGCCAAATGTTTCCTCTAACAAAAGACGGACGACGTTCAAATGTTTTATCCACAAGAGATCGTATTTCCTGTACTATTCTATTTTCAGTACTAAAGTTTGTTCACAGCTGCTTTTCTGAGTGCACAAATTGCACATTAAGCATATTAAGCTCATATCAAGCTGACAAACACACACCTGCCTGTAGGGATACAACGAAATGAAAATTCTTGGCCGAAGCTGAACAAAATGAAACTGGGCTGAAGTAGGGCTGGGCGGTATATCGAGTTTGTACGATATATCGTTATACTTTTTATAAGCGATACGATATGAGGCAATACCGTTTATATCAATATACAGTAGTTTGATACAGACGCATCTGAAAAAAATATAGCGGAGGACAGACTGAACTGCTGCGGAGAAAGTGCATAATACAATTTGTTCTAAATGTGACAAGCTTTAAGGGCTTTAAAAAAATTCGTAAGGTATAGTAGCCTATGGTTTATAGCCTACGGCTCTGACAGAAAGGCTGTGTGTGGCGCTCACGATGTTTAATGTGTTTGAGATGTGCCGTTTTCCTAAATGCATTACTTACATTCTCCATATTCTCCATCTGTGAATGTTAGAATGCCACGGAAATATTTCCATTTTGCTGTCAAAAGTGCATGAGCTTTTGCTTTGCGATTCTCCGATAAACTTCACAGATGTCATATAGAACGAGTGCTGGTGCGTATGTGTACCAAACAGACGGAGTACAGTAACTCTGACTAAAATATAGATTTTGCTAAAATATTTGTAGCTGGACAATAAATGTCACATGTAGAATTTTAAACCTACAAGTAAGTGTATTTGTATGATAGCACTAACTGTAAAGTGACTGTAAAGGCTAATCAAAATAGCCTTTTTTAGCCTGTGCTTTTTAAAAATTATTTACATTTTTAGTTTAGTCAATTTAACTTCTGCTTTAAAAGCGTTATTTTTGTTTTTAAGGTTGCATTGTTACAATGTTAGAATGTAATGTGATTTAAACCCTTTTTTGCACATAATATATTCCTACATGGTTACGTTCATTTGTTTATTTGTTTAATGCAAATACAAAAGCGTAGAAAATAAAATTATTTGATCAATTTCAGTTTCTGAACATTCAGTGAGAGATTACTAGAAAAATGCACTTGCTGCTTATTTGACATACTGCCATTAAAGCTAAAGTATGTATTGCCATTAACACCACTGAACCGCAAAACTAAAACAACTAAGCATGTTTTCAAAACAGCTTTCAGAGTTCTCCCACTCCCAGCCGTTGTTTGAATAAACAGACACACGCCATTGGTCGAGTCAGGGTTCTTCTGTAGGACTAGATTCATTCATTCAGTACACAACAGAGGACAACAGTGTGATAGATTTTAAATTAGCTGGGTCGTTGGCGCTAAAATCCACAAGCTTCCAGAAAATTGGCCTTAGTGGCCCCTTATTGCAGACAACATTATCTTTGCCACTTGACAGTGACTCTTATACAAATTGTCATTGAATCAATTTGCGATGCAAAGATTGACAGCATTTGAGGACACTTGTGAGTGAAGTTGATCCGGTGACTGTTCTCAGTGTGTCATGGGTTCAGTTGACCATGGCTTGCTCAGAGCTGTGTGGGCTGTCTAGTTCAGCTATAATCTATAAATACACAGCATTTTTGGACTGCTTGTTTCATTGCGTTGTTGACTTTTCACCTGTTACACAGTATGAACCCATATGAGAAACAATATGGGTTTTACTCATTTTCTGACACTGATCCTGATCTTCAGAGAAAAGGGTGGCCTGTGGCTACATAATGCTGCTAATACGTAGGCCTATACACTAGCTGTCAAAAGTATGGAATAAGGATTTGATAAGGAATAAGTGTGGAATATTGAAGCTTTTTTGATTTGTTTTTAAAAGAAGTGTCTTATGCTCACCAAGTCTGTATTTATTTAATCTAAAACTGTGATACATTATCATTCAGATGTATAATTAAAAATAAATAAATAAATAGAAAATATATAATAATAGTTTTATTTAGCAAAGTTGCATTAAATTGTTCAAAAGTGACAGAAAAGGCATTTATAATAATAAAATTACTAAAGATTTATATTTCAAATTATTGCTGTTCTTTTAAACTTTGTATTCATTAAAGAATGTATCACAGTTTCTAGTAAGTAGTATTATTAATAATTGAGCATCAATTTAAAAATCGTAATTATTCCAATCTTTGTTTTGACCAGTCTTATTCCAATTATATTAATCGATTTTAACAACATCATTAACCAGTTTAAAATATTTTATAACATGACACCCATATCTGGTACTTGCTTAAAAAGACGAGTTTCCACTGGAAATGGTTCACCCTCTGTCTATGAAACTTAAGTTAACAATTAAAATAAATTTTGTAATCTGCGGTCTGCTTTCCCAAGTTCAGGTTATTGTGGCGCTAAATGTACATATACCTTAGCAGTAGCATTTGAACACACATTAGTCACACATCAGAGCGGATGCGCCTCTCATCATTTGTAAATGCCAGATCTTTTATGCAAGATATCATATCAGTTTACACTAAATATGATTATACCAGGACCAGTTTACACACACAAACACACACAGGGCTTGACATTAAGCATTCTCATGTGGTTGTCCTTCGGACAAGTAAATTTGTCATTTACTTGTCCGAGTATAAAAGTTACTTGCCCGGAGAGAAAAAATTAAGTTAAATTGAGTTATAAATATAATTATTTATTGTAGTTATACAAAACACATTTAGTTTATTTAGATTTTTCTTTTTAAATGAAATAATGAACAAAATAATAAAGTGTGATAATACTATTATATTTAAAAATAAAAAGTTAGAATTAAATACTATAAAATAATTGTATTTGTAAACTTAAAAATAAAATGCTAATATTTACTTATATTATATTTATATAATTTTCATCATTTTCAAACTTAAATTTAAAAAGTTTTAATTAGTTAAATTTAATCAGTCAATTAGTATAATAAGACATTTGGGCTGTTACCAAACAAATGAAATCAGTATCAACAAAATTCATCTTTGCAATGCAGAAGAAACAGAAGCTGCATCTGAAGTGGGATATATTTACCCACTGTTTAATGCAGCTCTGAGGGACATGGAATGCTTTAACCTGCAGTTACAAATGAATAAATAATGTTTTGATACATAACGTTGAATACTGATATTTGAAATAAATTTTTTTTTTAAATACTGTAAATGTGAAATTAAAACCACCAGTAGGTGGCATCAAGTCACTGTTAATAAGTGAGTCATTGCAACTGAACCGAATCATTTAAACGGTTGATTCATTCAGGCACAAAACACCGTCATGTTGCTCAGAGACGCAAAACAGCACTGTGGCTGTGTTTGGAGTTATTTTTGTTGGTGAATAGAGCAAAAACAGGAAATACGGTGTCTAAAACGGAAGTCTCTTTAATATTAACTTCTTGTTTATTGAACTGTTATCACATTTGTAATCATGATGATTTTTGAAGCAAAAAAAAAACGGCGTTCGATCTTCGTGTGATATTAACTATATGAAATGATACAAATGCATACATTTTCCTCCCCCATATCTTGAATTTTCTGATCATTCTTCATGCATTGTAATTGTAATACTGAATCATGCAGTGAAAGAATGCACGTGAGCTAGTCTAACCTATACGACTTTACGTAATTATGCGTGCACTCTTTGTTTGATTCTTGCAATATACTCGTTAAAACAACAATTATGAAATTATCGCAAACGATATATAAATCGCACACCCCTATAACAAAGGCTATATCACAAATAAAGGCAGTTATTATTGTTTTTGGTATTGACTTTTTCAAGTTACTTGTCCGATTGGGCAAGTACATTTCTCTTTCACTTGCCCATCCAAAACATTCACTTGTCCCGGACAAGCGGACAAGCGTTAATGTCGAGCCCTGACACGTCTGCTTAGGTTATTTTATGTGTTCACATTTTGGGCCTATTTTCAGTGGCCAGTCTTTCAGTGTATGCCTACTTTTAAAGTGGAAGAGGAAGAGGAACAGAAATCCTCAGTATTTGCGCTCACATTTGTGACCCTCTCTGTGAAATCCAAGCCAAAGTCTGTGAAATGATAACAAGCATCAAAGTTTGATTTCAACCATTAATTTCACTATGATTTCAATCTGGTTTGAGACATGGTTTTACACAGTCAGTAATAAAGATGTAAATAATGTTACATTTTCACAGAATGTTCTTTACCTTATGAAGGATGATTTTATATTGAAAACAGTAAATCACCAAAAAAATGACTTTAGCTGGGTTTTCACAGACAGGTTCGCATGCGTTGCGTTTTTGAAGTCTGACTGGCTTTTATCATGGTGCTGATCTGGCTTTAGAGGAAGCTATTCTGTGCTAATGTGTGCAGTAAGATTAAAGCGGCTGGATTTGTCCTGCAGATTACATGCCAGCAGATGTTCAGCGTTCCTGCAGAAGTCATCAGATGCTCAGACCTCACACACCGCTGTGGGAATTCACAGTTTAATGGCACTGAGGCGGCTTAAGGCCGTCACACACCGAGTTGACCACCGGCCAATATCAGGCCATCGTCGAGAGCCTGTTGACCTAGTTGTCGGCCTGTATATCTGCAGTCTCAGCTCTTCCGTTTTTTGAATGACAAACACAGACTGTTGGCATCTGCTGGTATGGAGAGTTATTTTCTCTCATGCAGAAGCAGAAAGGATGTGCTAATTGGTTGTTGGCTGTATTCTCTGTGGTATATTTAAATGCATCAGTTTCTTTGCCGCTAGTTTTTGATGTCAGTTTGGTGTGGTACAGTGCCCTCCACTAATATTGGCAGCCTCTGTGAACATGAGCAAAACAAAATGTGGAAAAATGTCTGTTGTTTGTCCCCTTTGGTCATATTCTAAAAAACATTTTTTGCCCCTTTTAAATGAAGTAATTTAAAAAGAAGAATTGCATGCGAATGATTTTTGTTGATTTTGATTGCTTCCATCCTCATTTGTAAGTCGCTTTGGATAAAGCATCTGCTAAATGACTAAATGTAAATGTAATGTAAATACTGAGCTGCATGCATAGTGTGCTTTACAGTTATTTCATGGAAAATAGTATGGAAAAAAACACCATGGAAGTCGATGGCTGCCATCAATTATATGGAACAACTTGAAGTTGAGTAAATGATGACAGAATTTTTTATTTATGGTTCAAGGTACATCTAAATTGTAAAAGGCACATTGACACTCACACAGCACACTTCATGCCTAACGGCCCATCACACTCTGCCCCACATACATGATGTTCATACATACAAAGTTATCATGACAGCTGGCTCCATCCTGTAGTGAACCGACATGTCACTCAGATCTGAGACGCTGCAGCCTGCCAGCAAAGATAGAAATGGTGGCATGGACACACTGAACTCTGAACATGGTTAAAGCGTTGTTTTAAAGTCTTTGGATGCAGGAATTGAGTCGGCAGTGCATGTTAACAGTGCTCACAGAGCACATAGAGCTGTTTCTACAGAGCATTGCTGACAGATCGCACCTCACTATGTGTTTTGTGAACATTCCAGATACATGAAGAAATCAACTGCGCTATAAGTCAAGTCCAGTCAAGTCAATTTTATTTGTACAGCACTTTTTGCATTACAAACTGTTTCAAAGCAGCTTTACAGAAACACCTTAATGCCTTAGAGTCCACACTGAGCAGTTCAGAGCAGCACAGTGCTTAAATATTCATTATATATTTGCAATTATTCTAATGCTTCATTCAGTGTTCATTCAGTTTAAGTGTTTGTTTCACATTTCTTGGCATGTCTTCACTTGCCATTTCTTAAACGTAACAATTTTAGTAAAAGTTCATATATGCAAATATTGGTAAATTGACTGTAAAAACCAACAGGTGTGGTTGCCAGAAATTCACTGTAAAAATGCTGACAGTGTTTCAGGTATTACTGATGGCATATTGGTCTCTGTATATTTTAAAACTTAGAACTGTATTTCATTAGGTGATATAATGTTAATATACCAAGCCACTTCTGCTTTAAAGTGTACTAATAACCATCATAATATTAAAGCTGGTAAATTAGAATTCCACATGATAAATCGGATTTAATGTTTCATTTAAAATATTTCAGAGTGAGATATACATATTTACATTTATATGAAAAAAATCGATGCCAGTCATAATGGTAATTAATCAGACACCAGTTCTCAAGCAGTTTAAACATCAAAGATCAAACCATTACAGACACAAAGCATTTCTGAATACTGAACCTTCACTTCTACATCATTACAGCTGTTAATTTGCCGTTGTTTTTGATTGATTTATTGCACTGCATGACATGTATTTGTTTATTTTTCTGCTTGTTTGTTCGTTACAGCGTTGCCTGTGAGAATGTCTCTTCCATTAGCAGTTTATCTTTTGTTTATGTGTTGTGGTTTTTCGAGAGTATTCCTCAGTTTTTGATGTCCCAGAACTGCTGTACCATTCAAATGTGTGACAGCAGAGACTGTAGGAGTTTGGAAGGAGATGCTGTTGAGGTTAAGAGAGGATGCTGGGCTGGATCATAGATCCAGTGCTCGGAGAGGGGCCGTCCACTCTGGGTGTGGAAGAAATGCTTGAAACGAGGGAAAAAATGACACGCTGAATCATGGGGAAACTCCTGTTTCTCAATCTTCTGTCATGTTTAAATGCGTCACTGAAGGCTCTGGATGGTTATTTGCTCTATATTGTGAATTGATCCAGTCACAGAGTCTGTTTTATGTATGACACTTGAGATTTGTATGAATGACAGTGGATTCAGGGATTCAAATATATAGGCCTTACAATGAAGAGAGCAGCCTGTGTATGGATCGCGGAAGTGGGGGCGCCGGGCCTGGGCCCGGGTAACTTTTGAGGTCTGGTACAAATTATGACATACAAAAATAAATAGGCTACAGGCTCCTCGTTAAAAGATCGCAATCTCGATTCAAACACACTCAATCTTATTGCTATGTCGACGAGACCATGTCTATTAAACCATTGAAATCACAATCGCATCGGAATATTTAAACCTGCTTTCGCGCAGCCGCTGATCCAGAGAGAGCAACGCTCATCATAAACTTTATGTTTGAAACAGCTTTACAAACAGTCTACACAGTAGGCTACATTTCTGTGTTGCAAACATTAAATAATAATGAAAGTATTGGGATAAAAGTTTATGGTCCCGATATAGACTCGGATGTTGCGGAAGCCGAGTTCAAAATGAGAAACTAACCTTTGGATCTGATGTTACCCTTCAAATGATTGTAATGGGCGGCGCTAGGGCTAGCTGGTGCTCCAGCACCCCTAAAAAGACCATAGTTTAAGAGATTAAATAATAAAAAAACATTTGTCTACTTACACATGCATAACTCGTGCAATGGAATACTATGTGACGTGATTTGCAGTCGCACATTTCATAATGTCACAGCATTTTATTTAAAAAATGGATCGGTTCCTTGTGCCAAGTAGGCTAGGCCAGCCCCCGACTATGGATTTTTCTAGTAAACTAGTCGAATGTTTATATTAAATATATTAACATAATAACCTACTAAACCATCTTTTAATAAGCATTTAGGCTAATGGACGTGCACATTTTCATACGGACTACAAAATTAGAGATTTGTTTTTTATTTGAATTAGTTCGTAGTAGACATTTCAAGCTTTCTATAGATTTGTTTCAGTTTAGTTTATGTCTGTGGGCCGGTTCATTGTTGCGACGCGCTCCATCCACAGAGACTGCATGAAACGACAGAAGCACATCCAAAAATGAATAAGTATTCTAAGTAGGGTTGTTCCGATTCCGATACTAGTATCGGAAATTCCACCGATACCACAAGAAAATCTGGCATCGGTATCGGCGAGTACTTGAATCCATGTACTGATCCGATACCATTCTTAAACAAGATCTATAGTTATGCCCGCTAGCTTTGCTTAACGCTGCAAATCGGAAATCAATTCTTCTTCGCTGCTCAGAATGCAAACACAGGAAGTTGTGCACAAGCAACCACTATTTAGAGCAGCAAAGAATAAATACAAACGTGGTAGCACATTGCCAGTAAATCACTCGCATATGCGACTAAATCTTCACCCTGGGCGACTAAATAGTGTATAATATTAGCCACTGGCTAATAAATGCTCAGATTATACTCGCCAGTGTGTGAGTTGGAGGCTATGTATAAGTTTAGCACAGATATATTGTCACTCGCTGAACACTCTGACCAAGCGCTTCAGAGTTTCACTCTCCGTCAAGCGATCTGGGCTATTTTTCAGTTCATCTGAATGAATGCGCAGCGCACCTGTATTTGACGTACCGTAAGCTCTAGTGTGAGCTTTGCTTTTCGCCGTCGCTTTGCTTTTTTTCCCTCACATGCAAAGAGAGAGAGAGAGAGATAGAGAGTCTTATGTAGCGCGTCAATTCTGCTTGGTATGTAAACTATATTCTTTGTTGTATTTTCCTGTCAGAATAACGGAGTTCCTTTGGAATTCTTCATCTTTTAAGAACTGCCGGGTTCTCCGGTAGTAGGCGGAGCTAAAGCGCAAGCGACAATCTCATTGGCTGGAGCTCACCTATAATCGTCCCTGTTTTGATTTCAGCAAATCAGTTCAAGCGAACGCAGGCAACGTGATTAATATTCATGAATCCAGCAGCTCGTTAATCCTTAGTGCGTTTTATATTGTTCTTAGTAGAATTCATAGTATGATTATTATCTTATCAGTATTATTGATAGTTTCCCCCCCCATTTTTCAGAGAAACACTGAATGACCAAAAAAGCACCACCACCAGTTCAGTTAAAATGACTGTATTCATGGTTACCAAGTTTTAATTCTAATTGCTAAAGTTATATCATTAAATAATACTCGATTATCATAATACATTTATAATGCTTCACTGACTGATGTTAAGAGTGTACTTTTAGATATTTAAATAGATTTTAAAAATGGAATGCCATTTTCCAAACATTATATATTATATTTTTTTGTTTACTCGCCAGACTATCTATCCATCTATCCATCTATCCATCTATCTATCTAATCTATCTATCTATCTATCTATCTATGGTGAAGCACACCATAAAATAATTGTATCTATACAGATCTAGTAGTACATACAGCTGTATAACCAGATACACACCCAGGTATCGGATCAGTACTCAGTATCGGCCGATACCCTGAGCCCAGGTATCGGAATCGGTATCGGGAAGGGAAAAAGGGTATCGGAACATCTCTAATTCTAAGTTCCTTCCGCAGGAAAAAAAAAAAGATTGCGCGGGCGCCCCATGTCATAAATTAAGCGCGATAATAGGCCTACTACACTCCTCATAAATACTTGAAATGCACCTACAGCGATTTTATTATTAATATAATAATAATAATAATAATATGTTTTGGTCATATTTACTATTTCCCAGCTCCCCCTGTCATTGATCTAGCATCCCCTGAGCACCTGCATTTAAAATTCTGTGGTGCCGCCCGTATTATAAACGTTACGTTATGCCAGAAGGTAGCGAACAGTGACTGTTAAAATGTATCTGATATCTAATTCATTCAATCAAGAGATTCGTTCAAAAACGAAACAAGTATATTTCAAATAATTTTTACATATTTTAATTGGCTCATTTATAACATTTTACACTCATTTAAATAAAACATTTTGTAAGAAATCTAAGTGAAGTAGCCTACATATTATTTTGTATTTGTCTAATGTTTTGTTTCAGAATCTTGGGAGAACAGTGATCTCTATTCTAAAAATCAATTATCCAGAGTCTTAATAAATAGGCTATCTGGCATCTAATACTAATTGTTTCTAATATTAAAATGTAGACTAGGATGTAAAAGGTACAATCTTACACACTTTATTTAGTACAATAACAAGGATTTGGTACATTTATAATGCATTATAATGCCACTTCTAATCCATCTTGCCAGTGTGCAAAGTCAACCCCCCTGTCATCGGCCCCCCCTTCTTTTGGTACGTTCCGCGATTCATGAGCCTGTGTGTGCGCTTATGCACATGGTCATATTGTGTGTGTGTGTGTGTGTGTGTGTGTGTGTGTGTGTGCGCGCGCGTTTTTGTGACAAATGAGGACATAAATTTGTATAATGACAAGGGTATGACAGGTATTACAAGGAGAAGGTGACTTTTCAGGACATTACCCCATATCCCCACTTTTCAAAATGCTTAGAAATCACACAGAATGGAGTGTATTTGAAAATATAATTGTGAAAACACATTTGCTGAGTGTTTATGGTCAGTATTCCCATCTAGACAAAATATGAATAAGGTTATGGAAGCTCTGAAATATAACATTGGTTTAGGGTTAAAAAATTGTGGGAACAAAAATTAAATTTTTCATAAATATACCTTAGCATTGTGTTACTTTACACATTTATTTGGCTTTCTATGGCAGGAGCATTTGCTTTTGACATGAAAGACAGATGCACATTTCTCATACAAAAGTAATTAAATTTATTTTTGATGCTCTTTGGGTTCTTAAACTTTTTGGCACAAATTAGTACCACACTGACACTGGTCAATGAGATTGACCCGCTCTACTTTAAGATCATGGAACGAGTAATTGACAGCGTTACAGTATACAGTACCGTTATCCGGAGCTGGACATTTAATTAAAAATATTTATATATCAAATTATCATGTGGTAATGCCTATTATTGAAAATTTGCTACTTAAAATATATAATATATAATTTTATTTTTGAACTTGAAGATGTTCACATCTGTTAATATGTTAAACATCAGTACTAAAACAGCTTCACACATTTGAGTTTTCAGCAGGTTCACAGCAAGTCATGGCTATGTAATTGTCTTTATAATTCTTAAAAATAAATTACTAACTTCAATTATCTGGTACTATATGGACATACTAATAATCACATAAAATTCTAAATGCTAATAACAAATCTCAAATTGATCATTCTGTCATCAAATGTAAACTGTCTAAACTAAATTGCTAAATGTGGACTATGAGGCATTAATATATTCTGAGCATTAATATTATGAATTTCTGAGAAGCTGCTTTGAAGCGATGTGATTTGAAATTGACTTGATATAATGTAAAGTGATCTCATCCGCTGATGGCTACACAATTGTGTCTGCTGCAGAATAAATTGCATAGTAAAATGTCTGGTTGGGTAGTTATACAAAGGTCGTATATAGTCATATGTGTGTCTGTGTCATCAACACGTATGTCCATGAGGAGACCACAGTGAGAACAACCTCTGACCTTCCTCAAGCTCTTTCCGTTCTCTGCACTTGCTCAATTACAGTTCTGGACCTGCAGGAAGTGTGTGTGTGTGGCTGAGAGGTCTTGTTCACTAAAGCGGTCAGACAGATTGAGTTACAGGAGCTCTGACTGTGATCTGGTGCCTGCATTGTCTGCTGTGACATCAAAGGACTGAGATTTCTGATGTGTTCGTGAGGTCTGGGATTTAGTTTGTTGAACCACATTGCCGTATCTGCAGTAACTTGGAGTAGTTTAGTGAAAGCAAAAGTATACTCAGTAGTAACATACCACAAAACCCACTTATGCATTCTGGAGCGTGAGAAACATCACATCACAACGGCTGTATGAACACTAGTGGTGCACATCACAAGTGTGATCGGAAAGGTAACAACACCAACTACTGCAGTATGTTGCACATTATGCTGGTCACAGTATATTTGGCATCAGTCTGATATTGGAAGCAGACAGTAAACTCTCTTTCAATACCAGTTCTTTTCTACTGTACAGTATATGTTATAATGTTCAGTTTCCCTTGATAACATAAAAATCATCAGTTGTTGTATGGCCCAGACGTTCTGTTTTGATGTTTTCCTGTTAGTGTGTTCTGTATGTGTTGATGTGCTTCATTTTGTCAGATAGAGGAGTGTGATATGCATCATTGGTGACCATAGCATAATTATTCACTGTGTTCATTTACTGTGTTTTTACTCTGGTGTTTGCAGTGTCTCAGAGCAGCTCGATTTGCAGTAAATGTTGCTCCACGCAAACTCCATGTCTGCATTCATTTGGGAACAACCATCTTTAGGTATACCTATGAAATCTGTTTTAGTTTTTCCCAAATTCAGTGTTTTTTTATTTGATTGATTAATTAATTAATTAATTAATTAAATGTGGGGAAGTCGTGGCCTAATGGTTAGAGAGTCGGACTCGTAATCCAAAGGTTGTGGGTCCGAGTCTCGGGCCGGCAGGAATTGTAGGTGGGGGGTAGTGTTGTCACGGTACCAAAATTTCTGTATTCGGTACCAATACCAGTGAAAATCCACGGTGCTCGGTACCAATTTCGGTACCAAAGCAATACACAAAAACATGCTAATTAAAAAACACACTAGAAGTCAAACAAAAATAAAATGTACAAAAATCAATGCCATTCTTTATGCTTATTTAAAATTGTGTTTCAAGTTTTTCCACAAGTAATAAAAGTATGGAAAACTGTAAACAAGATTCACCCAAATTTAATTTGTCTTTTAATTAATGAAATTTAAACATATTTTATTTTTTGGTAGGCCTAAATAAAGGGGGTTTACTATTAAAATAAAAATATGGAAGAAATATTGTGTGATTTATTTATTTAAAAAATTACGTTTTATAAATTTTTTTAAACAGTAGTAGTAGTAGTAGTAGTAGTAGTAGTAGTATGACATACATTCTACTAAATAGTAGCCTAATATATTTCTGGCACAATGTCTAAACCAAACTTTTATTTTGACGGGTTGCCGTGAATACCTTTACCTTTTTGTGTGTATATGATATGACGCTGGTTTTACTAAAATGAAACGGTAAAATGCTCGTGAAGTGACTCTCAGAGCAGTTCTGGAGATGTTGTTTATGTATTTATGTCCTCATTTAGACGGCAGACACTGAAATCACCTCGACAGCGTATGTAACAAAACCGCACATCTCTGCCATTCATTCATTCACACTGCGGGATTCATATTTGAATCGACTTTTGCGGCTTAATATTAAAATATTAAAATCCATATTGCGATTTGTAATGACCTACTTTGACAAATTTCATGACATTCCGTGTTAAACTGTAAATTCCGTTTTTAAACTAGGTTCTGAGATTCCGTCCGCGTTTTCTGCATCGCGGAAATCAGGGCCGTACGCGTCAAGAACCGGGTTGACCGGGTACTCGGTACCACCGGTACTTAAAAAAACCTGGTACCGTGACGTTTTCATTTTTTTAGTACCGACTTGGTACCGAAGTACCGGCTCTTTTGACAACACTAGCGGGGGGAGTGAATGTACAGCACTCTCTCCACCCTCAATACCACGACTGAGGTACCCTCGAGCAAGGCACTGAACCCCCAACTGCTCCCCAACCAGGCACCGCAGCATAAATGGCTGCCCACTGCTCCAGGTGTGTGTTTACGGTGTGTGTGTGTTCACTGCTGTGTGTGTGCACTTTGGATGGGTTAATTGCAGAGCACAAATTCCGAGTATGGGTCACCATACTTGGCCGTATGTCACGTCACTTTCACTTTCACTTTCAATTTAATTAAAAATAAAATAAAATAAATTAATTAGTTAATTTTTATTTATTTTTTGTTATTTTCTGTTTAAACTTTTCTGGATTTTTATTCTGTATTAGTTTTTCTGGGCTCCATTTAATGGGTAAATTTAAATTTTAGTATAAAACATGTCTAATTAATTGAAGTCATAAAACATATACACTTTAAGAAATAATTTATTAAAATTTAGGGCCCTCTTAAATATGTTTTATGTTTTTCTCAAATTACATTTTATTTGTACCAAATTCTGTATTTTCCATTTTGATTTTTATGGATTCCATTTTAATGGTAATTAAATGGTAATAATAATAATAATAATAACAATTGTAATATTGAGCATCCAATAATAATTTCATAAATATTATTATTATTTTATATTTTATATTATTATAGCAATCACAAATTTCAATCACAGTTTTTATCCCCCCCAAAAAAAAATTGCAATTCGTTTTTTTTCTCCATAACGTGCAGCCCTATTATAACACTTTTAAATGAGACTCTCCGCGATCAGTGTGTGCTGCGTTACTGAAGGGATTTTTTGAGAACTTGACATGAGTTTGTATAATTAAAATGAACAGTAGAACTAGATTTTGATTAGGAGATTAGTTATGGCTCTTAATATCAGATATGAGTGTTTATGTAAACTGTTGCCGGCTTTGCGTCTCAGTAGCGGAAGTGAAGTTGTAATTGCAGCTTAGGTCAGGAACTTCCTCATCTGGGCCTGTCTAAACAGGGAGGGATCAGGAACACTATAAGAGAACAATAAAACTCAAGCCAAGAAGTAACTCTGACCTGTGCTAGAACTCTATAAATTGTCGGAATTTGGTTGAACTATAGAAATAGACATATTGTAAATGTCCTTTACTCGGTTACCGATATTTATAGACAGCTGAATGTTAGTCACACCCACCAAGCTTGATAAGTCCATACATTTGTTTTCTTTACATAAGTATCTGAACTGGACTCATCCGCGTTTACTTGTGATTTGTATTCCCTGCTTTTCCATGAGCTAAACAGTCCCTCCCTTCCTGAGCTCAGCTGTAATTGCACAGGATGTGTGTGTGAGCACGTGCTCCTCTGCGCCTGCAGATAGCCGAAATTCCCTTTTATGGCAGTGAAGAGCCTTTCAAACAGGAAATGACATCACGGCATGCTGGTCTAGAGTGGGAGCTGCTACTACTGCACTGCATTCCACACCGAGAGACGCCACACGCTGGGATCCAGAGCAGATGGGGATCGATTCCACCGAGATCTGTGCTTAGAGTGAATGAAAACTGGTGAAGAATGGGCCGTGCTGTGGTCAGGTCGAGCGTGGGGCGAGTTTGTCGTTCTTCAGGAGGATTCGTGTGTGTTTTGTCTGAGGGACACACGGCTCTGCTGATGTCTGGTGGCCGTTACTCACACATGAGTCAACAGACAGACTGTCAGTTTCACAGCTGCTCATGAGTGTTGGGTGCGTTTAGGAAATGAGCTGTTGGGAGTATTCACCACAGAAACATCGCTGCTTGACTCCACTACTTCTGTAATGTGACTAATTTTCGAGGGGAACAGGATGTTAAATAAAAAAAAAACAATGTAGTGTGGCACCTCTAACTGCAGTATGTAATTCAAATTGTTTGAATCTGATAAGTTAAGGAACAATAAAATGACAATAGATAATAAACTAATCAAATATTGACTGATAAACATATGGTCAGTAATGATTAAATACACACAGCTGTTCATGCATTGAATAACAATTTTACTAAGCTTTGTAGTATGTATCCTCATAGATCTAGAGTATGTATCGTGATATGTTTATTTTTTATACCTATTTGTTTTGAATTCATAATTTTGCAGCTTATATGTAATATCAAATACAGTCTACAATATTTCAGATTATGCCATGATTCAATCATAGAAATGCCATAATTATTAATTAATAGTGACCACGAGCAGTCAATTCTGTTTTCATTTCAATACTTCTGTTCCGTTTAATGGTTTAATGACATTTTAATAATTAATAAGGATGTCTAATCAATGAAAATGAAATGAAAATTTTAACAATAGTAGTGCTCAGTGAAGTGTTTTCTTCCGCCCCAGAAATTCTGTTGTCTGTTTATTTTAATTTTTTTCTTGGATTCTGTGTTCTGTGTTATGATTTACTACATATTTATTATTAAAAATAGTGATAATCACCTAATTGCATGAAACGTTTAAGAATTTATTTTATCTTTTAAAACCCAATCAAATTAAATTTTTTACATTTTTGCCAACAGCAAAGGTTTGATGTGTAGAAATTGTGTCATAAAAATAATTATTGTTGTTATCTTTACTTTTAAACATTTTACATTTTATTATACAATAGTAATACTATTTCTGTCATCAAGCCAAACTTTATTTTTGCCGGTTGTAGTGAAGACCTTTGAGTTTCTATGTGTAGTAGATAAAACTGCTGCTTATTTACACCCAGAAAATATTTTAATAGCAGTCATTCTGCATTTTAATATTACAGACACTAGTCCATATCACAGTTTGATTGAATATACAGATGTTTGGCAAATTTTGTGATACTGCATTATTCAGTAAATGCTATTTTTGACAGGATTCTGCAATTCTGCCAGTGTTTCCACATTGTGCTGTGCTGTAATGGTTGAAGATCTGAGCTGGTGTCCAATGACACCGCTACTGTTCCTATCACTTTCTCAATAGCCAATGGGCAGTTGGCCCAATTATTGGTTCATGTGATCTGGTGTGAGTGTGGCTCGATCTGTCAGCACTCAATTATCTCGTCAGGCCTCGGCGTGTCACTTCAGACAGGTGAGAACTCGTCTCGTCCCCTCAAGACACACAGTGTGTCATTCGTGTTAGGTGTCCTGAGGGTAGTTAACATGCCTTCCCAGCTTTTGTGTGTCTGAAAGAGACCCTCTTTCTTCATCAGTCATCACACATTCTTGTAGAAAAGCACTTCTAGTGTCTGATCAAGTCTAGCATAGACAAATTTGGGATTATTGGGTCCCTCTCCAGACAAGAGATGCCTACTCAGATAGGAAGAGACCGCCAGAATGACACCCCAAAAATGAACATTTTGTCATAGTTTACTCACCCTCACATCGTTCACATCACCCTCACAAAAAAATTTGGTAGCCTGGGCTTTCAGTCTTAAGGGTTTGAAATGGCATAAGATTGAGTAATTGATGACAGAATTTTCATTTTTGGGTGAACTATGCCATTATTGATTTGAAATTGTGATAATAAAGTTCACAATTTTAACAAATTATTATTGCATATCTTTGAAGGATTGAATGTCTCTCCAGTGACTGGTTGTCGTAGACAGCACAGCTAGTGAGTGGATCAAAATCTGTCCACTCTGACTTGTCTGCGCTTGTCTGCAGCGTCCAGTTCACTTGCAGAACTCAACGTGGATATCATGGATGAGAGGCCGTTTGAGATAGTGTGAGAAGACGCGGTACCACTCAATCCCAATCACTCACAGTCACACTGTTCGTCTCACAGAAGGTTTTAAAATGACTGATCTGCTCTGATAATCTGTTTTAATCAATGGGATTTAACTCATCAGATTTATCTCTTATAGAATACACATCGTTATTTATACTAGATAACGTTAATATTACGACTTCTATATGCTTTCTGCACAAAATGCCCGGAATGCACATGTGAACGTGTCTGTGCGGCTCTGAATGTGTTCTTCACGCAACAACAAGCAGAACACAGCAACTACACTCTAAAGATTCACAGCATTTATTGTAATAGTGTTCTGATTATAATGTTATTTATATGACAGTCCCAGTCATAGTTATTAATATTCTGCATCATTGTTTGTGCTGCCTGCGCTGAGGAGATAATCACCGTAGTAATGAAGCGCTCTGTGGATGCATTCTTTTCATAACAACGCACTGAAACATGGCACTTTTATTTTTTACAGTCGTGTTTTCCATTATAATTTTGTGTAGCCTATATGACAGATTTTTTCTGCACATATTGCTCTTAGTGGTACCTTCCTTTTCAAAGTGATTCAAGCAATTTAACTATCATGGTCGTATGTGTTTTTGAAGTGTCTCAGCAGGGGGCGGGGTAGGCCAAGCGTATCGCGGTTTTTCGGTTCGGTTTGAATATGGTTACTCCCCTAATGTACTTACAGTTATTTGTGTGATCGGGCCTTAAATCTGCCCCTCACAGCATCATTCCCATCTGCGTAAATTTCACTCTCTAAGGTCTATTTGTTTAATTTCATATGCATAATGAGTTATTTCATCCATCCATCCTGTGTAGGGTCACAGGGGTGCTGGAGTCTATCCTGGCGTCTCAGGCCGTAGGCGGGGAAACATCCGGGACAGTTGTTCAGTCCACCACAGGCTTGAGTTATTTTAGATCATGTAAATGGTGGCTGTCGTTGGAATGTGTTAGTTTCAGTGTTATTCTGAGAGGTCGTTGTGGCTGTTATCAGTGGCGGAGAGAGTGACAGCGGAATATGTTCCTCACACACATCAATCTATCGCTTTTCCACAGCTGTTTCTGTTTGACATGAGCAAATACTTCACTACTGACCTCCGGACAAACTCATCACTCAGACTATTTATTCATTTAGTAGTACAAAACTAACAGTAAAAGACTGCAATCTAAACTAAATTACAGGACGAACATGGTCGTCAGTACTTCCTTTGTTCAAGGATTTCAATATTGCATGTGCATAACCTAATTAATATTCATAATCCTTGCTGTTTTATGACATCACTGGCTTTAACTTGGTATGTTGCTTGCGAGAGGATTCTGCAGTAGGAATAGTTTCGGGCCATTTAACACCGCATTGCCTACTAGGATGTCCTGTATGCTTGCTGTGTGTCTCGCATTGTCTGTGCAGCTCTGTACACAACGTACAGTGATTTCTGGTTTATTACATTGAGTGCTGCTTTTAATAAAAGGATAAATGTGTGTAGTGAGTGCCAAGTGCTTCTGCTTCACTTTAATTTAAGGTGAGGGGATGACCTGCTTAGGCTGTTTCCATGGAGATGACAGAATGAAGAATAAATTATAAAAAGACAGAAACTTTTAGGTCTTTATGCGAAATAAAGGTTTATAGTTCTGATAGCCTTAAGATCAAGGTTATTATAGTTTTGAATACATTTTTAATTCTTTTTATTTTAATATCGTTTTCAAATTTGCTATAAAATTCAGTTTAGTTTTTATTAGTTTCATTAATATTTTTTTTAGTGTTAGTTTAGTTTTTATTTTGTGAACACATTTTTATTTTGTTTGTGTATTTAGTTTCAGTTTTAATGAAAGTTTAGCAGAATCAACAGATCACTTCCAGAGCGAAGGCCAAAGAAAGACATAATTTAACCTTAGTGAGGCAAACGATTAGCGACACAAAATTAACGCATGCCGAGATTGATTAGATGGTAAAAGCAGAGCCGATCTTCCCTATACGCAGAATACGCAAGCTGCGTAGGGCCCCTGAAACACCAGGGGGCCCTTGCTCTCAAAGATGTTTTCATTTTAGTTTAGTTTTTGAATTTGGCCAGCAGTGATGAAAACATGAATGATCATTTATTTTAATGCGGTGCGCTGTCACACTCTGTACTAAAAATCAGTCAAATCACGTAACGTGAATGTCTTAAAGTCTCTTGCTCTTACTTGCCTCATTTGATGTCTTTTTTCTTATTTAAATAATCATGATATTGTAACTGTCGTGTCTTGCTCACTTTTCCATGAACAGCCGCGCATAAATCATAACTGGGACTAATTAGACATATTTGGGACATATTTGAATATGTTCTTTTCTTTATTTATGAAGAATTATAAGCGTGTGTATGATGTGATTTAGCCTATGCATATTTGTTCGAAAGCCTGGTAGAGTGATCACAAGATGCTAGGCCATGTTTTGTATTGTTTACAGAAAGGCACGTTCTCATTTTTTTCCTGTTAATTATCACGTTGCGCTGCGTGTTTTTCTTCAAAGCACCAACTTGCCTAATGTTGGTTTCATTGCTTGTCACATGAGAAAATAAATAATTTTGCCAACCTGATGTTGTAGAATAGGCTAATGCGGGTTCGGTTCGCGGTCTCTGTCAAACGGTTCTGGTCTGGTTCAGAAATAAATTAGTGCTGCTGTGGGATAACGGGTCGGGTGTTCTGTTAAGTTCTGCTGGTGCACGTTTACCAAACAGGACCCGTGCAGGACTCTGCTTTAAACTGCTTTGCGTCTCTCCGTCAGATGACCCCATGTGATGCGCCATTTACAGATAGCCTGTTTCCCTAAACTGTCCCATAACTCATATATTTTTCCACGTAATGATTACGAAAATGATTATTTGTTTTTGTTAATTATTATTTTATTTCAGTTAGTTTTTCAATAACTGTTGTTAGTTTTGTTTCGTTTTAGTTTTTATTTTTATTTTATTTCGGTTTACGAAATAGTTTTTTCATCAATCGTTTTCATCTTAGTTTAGTTTTCGTTTACGAAAATAACCTTGCTTAAGATACTGTGTAATGTATGACAGAAATACTCCTATTGCATAATATTGAATAGAATAGAAAGAAATGTATACTTTTATTCAGCAAGGATGACAGGATTGATCAAGAATGATATTTATGTTACAAAATGTTTCTGTTTCAAATAAATGCTGTTTCGAGTCTGGTATTCATCAAAAAATGATCATAATCGTGCCAGCTTCAGACACGTGATGCTATTAAAAGAGGCGTAGACAGAGTTTGTATATGAAGCAATAAGAAAACTTCACAACCAGTTTGTTTTCATGCTGCTGATGTACTTTGCGTTGCCTTTGACTTTATGCAGCGTTGAAGCTGGCTTATGTAAATGAATCTTTTCTCTAATGCAATAAGTACAGTGTACGTATAATACTTTTTTCAGTTTGTTTCCTGTTGCATTGCATATTTATCATGCCTTGTTGCTGCTGTGACTTTCACAGCATATGTAGTCGTGCGCTGGTGTTTCACACATCTGTCGCCACAGAGGTCGTTGCACTTTCAGTATAACGACTGATGAAGACGCCTGTAACTCCAGCTCAGCAGGTGCTGGGTGTGTGAGACTCTTGCATTCTTCAGTTGGGTCAAGGTCACTGCCTTAAGTACAGGATTCTCTCTGAGGCCATAAAATAGACTATACCACAACCTCACGTTGATTTTGGGCCAGGGTTTTTGTCCACTTGCTTTTTTCTCCCTCTAGTGATGGCGGATTTAAATACACTGTATATTAGCCCGTCTATCACTTAGTGCAGTTTTGCCTTTCTGTGAAATGAACCTGCATCTGCTCTTTCTTAATGGCATTAAATGACAAATGTGACCCTGGACCACAAAACCAATCATAAGTGTCAATTTTTTGAATTTGAGATTTATTCAGATTAAGCTGAATAAATAAGCTTTCCACTGATGTATGGTTTGTTAGGACAATTGGACAATATTTGGCCGAGATATAACTTTGTCCTACTAGACAACTAGTTGTCCAAAAGTTTTTAGCAATGCATATTACTAATCAAAAATTACGTTTTGATATATTTATGGTAGGAAATTCACAAAATATCTTTATGGAACATGATCTTTACTTAATGTCCTGATTTTTGGCATAAAAGAAAAATGGATCATTTTGACCCATACAGTGTATTGTTGGCTATTGCTACAAATATACCTGTGCTACTTATGACTGCTTTTGTGCTCCAGGGTCACATATAGAATCAATACAACCAAACGTAAATAGCAGGTCTGTTGCTCAGCCATCACATACACACCCACTTCATTAATAGCTTCCTTGTTCAGCTGTTTCGTTTCCTTCAGTCCAGACACGCACGTTGTTCCTGAAATTGAGCTGTAACCTCACAAAAAATGTTTTCAAACCGTACAACTAAACCATTTAATCTGTCAAAACTCATTTGAAGAGGCTCATATTATTAAGAAAACTGTCAGACTTGTTTTAGTATTTGTCAATAGATACCCTATTCACTTCAGTATAGGGACCAATTCTCACTATTAACTAGTTGCTTATTAGCATGCATATTATTAACATATTGGCTGTTTATTAGTGCTTATAAAGCACATATTCTACATCTCTAATCCTACCCGATACCTAAACTTAACAACTACCTTACTAACTATTAATAAGCAGCAAACTTATTGAAGCAAAAGTCATAGTTAATGGTTTGTTAATAGCATAATTGGACCTTAAAGTGTGACCATACTTTTTTATAATTAGATAAATAATTATGCCTACATAATACACAGATTAATCAAATGGATCACATTTGTTGAAAAAAGCCTCCAAATAAAGATAATTGGAAGCTATTACTGTGGGAGATAAAAGCACATGATTTATATTATAAAGAGTGATCAATATATAGTTTGATTTGTTTCCATATCATTGAACATGAGCCTGTCACTGGCCTACAGCCATCAGTCAAACATCAATCAAGCTCATCAGTTTAACTGAAGCAGACCAGGACCATCCAAAGGACACTGTTTTGCATTCCTTTTGTGCTATTGTTTTAATTGGTTTATATACGCATGCAGAAAGACAACTTTTCAACACATGCTGTATGAACGGCTACTTCCCTTTTCTTTGTCTGTGCTGCCTACTACCAGAAAAGATTTTTATCAGTTGCTTTTATCAATGTCATTTTATCACTACAGGCATCATTTTTTATTTGTTTTGTTTAGTTTGTCTGTATGTACAGTTACAGGGGTCATTCTAATAAAATGTGTGTGGTTAAAACGCGAGGCGCAGTGGAATGAAGAAAATAAACGCAAACGTCTTTTAAAACTTTAACTTGAGCGGCACATTTTTAGATCGCCGTCTCTTGTGTGAGACGCTGCTAAAGATGCCTGACCAAAAGTGAATGTTCTGTCATCATTTACATGTTTTTAAATGCTACTTCGGAAACCAGTGTAAAAGGTGCATTTCTGCCATTTCTACTGGACTGGAGTATAAAGCACTGCAACCATGTTAACCATATTTTTTCTCCTTCTTTCTCCTTCTCTCGCTCTCATAGTCTGTAACTTTGTGAAAACATGTGCAGTGATGCAAACAGTCAGACCACTTAGAATATGCCAATAAAATTTGAGGACTGAAACAAACTGTTTTATATAACTAGGAAAACAGTTTTTTTTTTTTGTTTGTTTGTTTGTTTGTTTGTTTGTTTGTTTTTCACCAAAAGTGTAATAACTGTGACTTTGACAAACTCTCAAATCATTGCTGTGTTCATTTCAGTATTCCAACTTGCTCAACAAAAAAAGCAACTCAGTAGAGTGAGTTTTGGACAGGTTTAATGTGGTTGTCCCGTGAAAAGCTTATGGAGGAGTGTTCGAGAAACTTTTCGAAAAGTGTTAAATTTTGCAATTTCTTTTGGTGACTCTAGTGGGATGGAAATTACGCACATCAGCTTTAACACAGACTAGTCAAGTAGCTGTGTTTTACACGCCCGTAGTGTCTTTATGCTAGGAGTAGGTTGTTCTATCAGACTTGCATTGTTTTCTTCCTTCACTTGTTTTGGTTTGGTGGGAGTGTTACACTGGACTATGAAGGGAATGCTGGAAGTATGTGGAGAAGTGTCCCTCCTCAGCTCCTCCCCCAAAACACAGACACACGACTCGTATCGGGCAGCTGGAATTCTTCCCCAGAGAGAAGACCGTGTACTGATCTCCCAATGAGCACACACACACACACACACACACACACACACTCACCCTCCTCAGGAATGTGTGTCCATTCTCTGCACAGCTTATAAACACTGCCATTCACACTAGATTTGTGACCGTGTTCTTAGGTTAACCTTACAGGAAATGAGCATCTGATAAAGGTTTAAAGGGCTCATATCAAGCAATATAAAAGTGAATGAATCAATAAATAAATAAGAGTTTGTATGTATTATGTGATGTACTGTAGCCTTCACAATCAGAATTTATGGGACTTCTGATTATTAAGGCGCAAAATGACAACATTTACAGCAGCTTTAAATAATTAATTAATAAAAAATAAAGAAATTTTTGTCATCTTTGCAGTGAAAATCCACAAACTGTCGACAAAATATAAAAAAATCTACAAATATAATTTATAGGTGATGCACCAAATGTTTTTTATAGAAACCTAAATAAAATTTTTCATTTATCAAAAAACTGAAAAAGAAAATAGTTTATTTAATAATGAATCAGTTAATCAAATTTATTTAAGAATCCACTCTTTCCAAATTCAAATTAAAACTGAGCTGTACATAAACATTTAAATTTCACATTTATGTCAACGTTTTTAGATTTTGCTGAAGATATTTAACATGCAGACTTGCTAATAATACTAAATCATGGTCATGAAAAATTCAGTTTTGAATGATGAATGTAGGTATAATTTTATCTTTTGCTCCCAGAATTCTTTATTTTTGTTCCTGACCAATGATTGGTTCCTGTTTTCATAGATTCTGTGTGATGCGGATGTGCAGGAGTACTATGTTTGTCTCGTTTCTTCTTTGCTATAACAGTAGTTTCTGTTTCTTCTTGCATCCACACCTTTATATTTTCTTCTTCCAATGACAGCTCATCTTCATCTCATTATAGTTCACATTTTCCATAGTAAGTGATGCATTATAGCTTCTATCCCATATTGCTGTTGTTTAGTCTTTGCCAGCATTCCTCTGCTTCACCGAGGTGTTTTCCCAAAGCTGGGGATTTTTCTTGGGTATGTACAAGAAAGGATATGGAAAAGATAAACACACCAAAAACTTCTGAGTGAACATTTTGGCTTTTTGAATATTTTTCTTATTTCTTTAATATATAGTGTTTGTCTTTTACTTGACATTGACTTCATGTAGGAGGCTCTTGTTTTCTCTCTCTGATGTTCTCTCTGATTTGGATTCTCTGTTGTGGTATCATTTATGTGATTGCATCTTGTTTTGCTCTTGACGTACAGACTTGTTTTCTTGCAAACAGAGCAGAGTAATTTAAAGTGGTGTTAGTGGACTTTCATGTAGGAGTTATCGTGTGAAGTTGTGCTTTTGCCTTACTTGACTAGTATTTAAAATAGTTCTTTAAGTAAAAGTGAAAAAGGACTTACTTTGTTCCTCGTTTCTGGTAAAATCTCTGAGTAAAATCCCCCTCTTACAGGGAAGTTCAGCCTCTCTGTGTCGTTTTCTCACGCATAATTGCATCGACAACAGAAAAGTGTGAGAAAACACAATGTATTTTATATAACTTGTAAAAAAAAAAAAAAAAAAAAAATTGAAGTATTTAGTTACTAAACAAAGCAGGATAGTCGGCGCCAATAGCCTCGTGGTCGTCGTTAGCGCAACTGTGCTCATGGTGACCTGAGTTCGAGGTCCTTTGCCGATCCCGCTCACCTCTCCTCCCAGTAATTTCCTGTCTGCATAAAAATAACTTAAAAAGAAAGCAGGATAAACTGTAACTGTTGTTTGATAGTTGTTTAGTGTTACTTTTAGTGCTGTATAACGATTAATTGCATCCAAAATAAAAGTTTTTGTTTACATTTACCTATATATATATATACCTATTATATATATGCTATATATAAATGCAGTGTGTGTACTGTGTATATTTATTATGTATATATAAATTCACACACATGCATGGATGTATTTAAGAAAAGTGTTTTGTTTCTATATTAAATGTATTTATATGTTATAATTATATCAATAAAAATATATACATGTAAATTATGTATACATGTATTTATATACATAATAAATATACACAGCACACACATATATTATTTAAACAAAAACGTTTATTAATTTATTATAATTTATTTATTTATTAATCGTTGCACAGCACTAGTTACTTTTACACTGTCCTGCAATCTGTTTCATAATTAAGTTTTCTGTGATGCTTTAATCAAGAAGTGAACATTAGATGTGTCAAACTCAATTCCTGGAGGGTCGCAGCCCTGCAGAGTTTAGTTCCAACCAGCTCCAACACGCAAACCATGTAGTTTTCAAAAACGCCTGAAGGATCTGATTTGCTGGATCGGGTCTGTTTAATTAGGGTTGCATCTAAACTCTGCAGGGTTCCGGCCCTCCAGGAACTGAGTCTGACACCCCTGGTCTAAATCATCAATAATGTCATCCTGTTAGCCTGAAAAGAGTGTTGAGAGATTGTGTGGTGTTTGTTTTGCAGGAGTAGCAGTGGCACAGATCCGTAGTGTCAGTCATGGTGGCGCTGTCGCTGAAGATCGGGGTGGGGAATGTGGTGAAGACCATGCAGTTCGAACCCTCCACCATGGTGTACGACGCCTGTCGCATCATCAGGGAGAGAGTTCCAGAAGCACAGCTCGGCCAGCGTGAGTTCGTCACCTGACACTCACAACCCTGAAAAGAGCCAAATTCAGACAAAAGGCATTGCAAGTTCTCATGTGAATGAAAGTGTTAAGCATTTGATGGCTGAAATATTCACAGCTCATGTCAGATTGATCAATTGTAAAATTTAACGCACAATTACTAACTTACTAATATCATATTTCCACATAATCAAATTAATAAAAAAGTAAATTATTTGATAACGCTTTAGTATAGGGACCATGCTAATTAGCATGCCTATTATTAACATATTGGCTGTTTATAAAGCACATATTCTGAATGACCATATTCTACATCCCTAATCCTAACTACCTTACCCCAACTATTAATAAGCAGCTATTTAGGAGTTTATTGAGGCAAAAGTCTTAGTTAATGGTTTGTTAATAGTGAGAAATGGGCCTTAAAATAAAGTGTGACCAATTATTTTAACCTTAATAAAAATACATACCCGGTGACTAACAATTTTTGTTATAGAATACACTTGTTTGAGCACAGTTTGGACGTTGGTTTCCTTTAAATTATTTTCAAGATCTGTTAATTTATCCATTGTTCCTTTCATTATGGCTATAAAGTCATGCAAAAATGATATTCAATCTCCAATTTAACAATATTATTATTGTACAGAGCACACAAGTACCTGAGAAAATAATTGAGCTGAATCCACCGTCGCTCGTCACATATCACCATCGCGGCACGTTAGGACAAAAACTGATTAACTGGGAAAAGATAACTTTCATCATATGTTGTGCCATTGCATCACATCTGAGATCCATCTTTGGGTTTTAGTTAAATTGCGCATACATTTTTTTTTTATCAGACTTTAAATCAGATCAGTAAAAAATCAGTTTGTCAATCACTGTTAGTCTTCCTCTATCCCACATTTAATAACTTCTCCCACATTTCATAAAAACTTAATACATAGCCTACAGCTGTCATGGGCAGAAACCCTAGTCAAATTATCCATATTTGGCTAAAATCCCAGCATAATATCTCTGATTTTGGTTTCCCTTTTTAGCATTTGTTCCACCCAAATTCTCTTCCTTCCAAAGAGTGAAGAGAGAAAAAAATGCCAGAGAAGCCAATACATACCACAGAAATCAAGCGTAAATCTAGTTTGTGCTGCGGCGCTATAATGGGCCTGTATCAGGGTGCGGCTGGGTCCCAGCTGTTATGTAATAGTCCTCAGTACCACTCTACATACTTGTCTTAACCTGTGAGTCATTCGTCTGTTTGACAGACTGCTTTCGTCCAAACTCAACAGTTTATGTGGAATGTGTAGTGGTCTTAAATAGCTCATCTGTCAATGTTGCCACATTACATTTGGAGGACACTATCTGATCCCTCCGAGGAAAAAGCTCAAATTCTTTCCTGGCAATCACCAATGAAAATTATAGTCAAAGTGTTTACATAAACTGAGCAGTAATCTGGGCTCAATTTTAAGTAAAACAATTCGTATTTTCTAACTTGACCTTATCACTTAAGGAAGAAAATCAAAGTTTTTGGAAACCAAATAGTGTCTCTAGTGCTTGAAACTGGCTTTTTTTAATCCAAAACATGTAATTTATGCAGGGCTCAGCGATAAGGATTTTTTTTTTTTGTTTTCTACAAGCCCAGTTGGAACAGTGGCTCTGCCACAAAATAAAAATAAGTAATTGTTTTCATTGTTTTGTAACCTTGTTTTCTAATAAATAAGGTTGTTATGACTAAAACTTTAGATACCTGGGAAATTTTACAGTTCTTGTTTCCCATTTCATTACCACAGCAACAACTACTGGTTCAGACATTATTAATGACAAGTAAACAGTAATATGAACAAATAATATCATGAACAAATAGTTTCATGAAAGTAACTCTAAAAAAGTAAGTAAGTAGCTAAAATTAATACAGTAAAACAAAGATGCAAATAAAATAAACGTTTGGGGTGTGTGCACAGAAAACTGACTACTGACAGCGGGCGAATACTGAATTGAGTTCTAAGTTAAAGCTAACAATTTTGTTCGTCACCCTCACGTAATTCCAAGGCTGTATTAATTTCTTATTTAAAGACAAGGATAATTTCAAATCTACTCATTCACAATAGAAGTGGATTGTAATTTATATGGCCAACTTCCATAAAGGGCAAAAACCAAAAAAAAACATAAGCGGACGTTCATACAGAATGTGCTGCTTTTCCAAATAAATGTGCTTTTAAAAAAACACATCGCTAGACACAGCAGGATTTTTTTTTTTTTTTTTCATTACACTGATCTGCATCACGCTTTTTTAATTCAAAAATGTGCTCCGTGTGAATGGTCCTTAAACAATAAGCTGCACATAAACTACATTATTTCTGGTGTGTATCTTGAATTATTTTCTTCTATCAAAATGATAAGCATTAGGAATTATGTATTTTTAAATTTCAGGAAATGATGGGAAATGTACAGTCAATGTACCCTCTGACAGTCTTATCAGGTTGTAAAATGCAATCTGACCGCCCACTAACTCTTCTGTCTTCTTGCAGCCAGTGACTATGGCCTCTTCCTATCAGATGAGGACCCAAAGAAAGGTATTTGGCTGGAAGCAGGCAAAGCCCTGGACTACTACATGCTGAGAAATGGGGTGAGTCTAGAGTATTTCAAATAAAACATCAAGTGAAGTAATTCAATTAAAATATTAAATAGAATAATGTTCATTGTGAGTGCAATCTCTATAAAATGTTTACGTTCTCTAGTAATCACAAATGAGTGGAAAATCATAAAAATTCAAAGGTGTGGAATTCATGCCCATTGTTTCTATATTTTCACTGGGATTGTCTTGAGGAATATGACATTTTAAATGTGTTTGAAGTATTTGAAATCAATCCATGCACTTTTAAGCATCTGTTACTGGTAAGGCAAGGATCTAGCAAAACCAGGTTCAAGTGTTGATTGCCAGTGTACTGACTGACAAAATGTAAATGCCAACATTATTTGTAGTGACTATGGCCTATTGTGCACTTGAGATGTCAGTGTTATATTAAAATTATATAAACGTGATAGTCAGTCCTTAAAAACTGATACTTATTTAAGATACAGCAGATAACACTAGTGAACATAATTTGCTGGGATTTATATAGGAGTTTTCACAAGAACATGCACTTTTTAGGACACTCTGGAGTACAAAAAGAAACAGAGACCCCTGAAGATCCGCATGTTGGATGGAACTGTTAAAACAGTCATGGTGGATGACTCAAAAATCGTCACTGACATGCTAATGACCATCTGTGCCAGAATAGGTAAGTTAGTGTCCATATGAGGAGCGAGAACTCCATTTTACCTGCTTTTTAGTAATTTCTAGGCCAGATCTCTCTTGTTTTATATTATACATGAACATAACAGGTCTTACCAAGTCAGTTGGAGTGGTCTCAGCATTGGGGTACCACAGGGTTCAGTGATGGGACCGCTGTTTTTCTCTATCTACACCGTACCACATGGGATAATCATCCAGTCACATGGGCCCTGTTTTCACTTGGTATAAAGATATTTTTTGATGATCCAATAAGAAGTGGTTAGTGCTAAATATAGGTGGAAACAGGGTCTAAAACATTTTGTGATCAGATTACTAAAGCTACATTTGGATGTAGTCAGTAGCTCTTAAGATTATGAATGGAGGTCTGCAACGATACTTAATGGAGGTCTGTAAAAATTGTATTTAGAGGTTTGATTGAACTATTATGACCCTTGAGGAGCAGTTTGAATGCAATGAGAGAGTAAAACACTTCTGGTTTCTCAGGCATCACAAACTATGACGAGTACTCACTGGTGCGTGACGTGGGAGAGGAAAAGAAGGAAGAGACCATGGGGACACTGAAAAGAGACAAGACCCTCCTGAGGGATGACAAAAAAATGGAGAAACTCAAACAGAAACTTCACACAGATGATGAGTGTATGTCGCTTCCTGCTTACCATAAATAAAATAAAAATGAATGCATGTTGTTTGCTATTTTAGCAGGACTTCAAAACAATGCATACAATGCATTCTCAACCTGTTCACTGTAAGAGAATTTCATAGTGGCAAAATGCATATTCTCATGTATTCTAGATTCTTGTTGACTGAATTTCTTTACTCTGCACACTGGCTAATCCATTAAAAAATACATATAATTACATTTTTGGATTTGAAAAGAAATTCAAAGGTTTTTAAGATATTGAGAAACGAAAATTCAGTCAAGTGTATCCAAGCATTTACATGTGTATGAAATTTTGGAATCTAGTTGAATTTACTGATGTCAGAGCTGTATTTCAACAGTGAATTGGTTGGATCATGGACGGACGCTGCGAGAGCAGGGTGTCGAGGAGTCTGAGATGCTGCTTCTCAGAAGAAAGTTCTTCTACTCGGACCAGAATGTGGATTCCAGGGACCCAGTACAGCTCAACCTGCTCTATGTGCAGGTAAACACCACAGAACATCACTTTTACATCATAATCATGTCCTAATGTCATTTGTAAACTGAATGATATCTCTGCACAACGTTAGAGGAAAATTAGAGAGCTTGTTTCTCTTTGGATCAAAGTCTTTTTCATGTAAATCTTGAGTTTTTGTCCTTAGTGTGACAAAGCATTCTGTCAGTAACTTCTGTGGCACTTAAATGGGGAAAGCTACTGTACATTCACTTCGAAACCTCATTGGTCTAAAATCTAAAATCACAGTCTACATAACTGTATGTTAAACATCAAAAATGGTCTGATTGGCTGTAATTGTGATGCTTTGTGCATCGTTTCACTTTTAGTGTAGACAAGTTACTTCTTGCTAGAAATGTATCATGCAGTGTTTGCTAATTTTGTTCAAATTCAATTGCATTTATGTACTGTATGTTGTATCCCAGGCCCGTGATGACATCCTGAACGGCTCCCACCCTGTCTCCTTCGATAAGGCCTGTGAGTTTGCCGGATACCAGTGCCAGATCCAGTTCGGAGACCACAATGAGTTGAAACACAAACCTGGATTCCTTGAGTGAGCTCAACACATTTCTATTTATCCTTACCTTACCTATATCTGTGAGTGTACTGCTTTTTTTTTATTTGGGTTATTAAGGTATTAAAATGTTTAATCACAATTTAATCACCTAAGTATGTGGTAGTTAATGCCATCAGAGCCTTCAAAACCAACAGATTCTGCATCGAAAACAGAAATGCAAACACTGAAGTCAAACTTATAATAACAACATTTGTTTGCATTTACATTCATTGTTAAATTTACTGTTAGGTTCAAGTGAAAAGTACAGGCAGTTTACTCTTTCGGCTCGATCGATCAACTCTCAAAATATTGATTTATTTGCATAAAATCTTTCCTTTTTTTTTTTTTTTTTTTGCTTTTCCTAGTCATATTTTCATAAACAGTAGTAGTAATAGTTTAGCCATGGCGGCTGTTATGTCTTGTCTTTGTTAACAATTTCATCAGGAACAGAGTTGATGAGATTACCTCTGTTTCTATGAATAATAACCATGTTTCATGTGTGCTTGATACTTCACGTCGGGTTTTTGATTAAATTACATTTACATTTAGTCATTTTGCAGACGCTTTTATCCAAAGCGACTTACAATTGGGGAATACATAAAGTGATTCATCTTGAAGAGGCAATCCGACAAACGAAGTGTTTGTAACACCAAGTCTCAGGCATTGTTTAAATAAGTACAAGCTAGCAAGGGAAGGAATAAATAAAGATAATTTTTTATTTTTTTTTTAAGTGTAGGGTGAAGTCAAGTAGTATCGAAAGAGATGCGTTTTCAGCTGTTGCTTGAAGATTGACAGGGATCCAGCACTCCGAATATGGGTGGGAAGATCATTCCACCAGCCAGGAATGGTGAACGAGAATGTTCTGGAGAGTGATTTTGAGCCTCTTTGTGATGATACCACGAGGCGTCGCTCACTAGCAGATCTCAGATTTCTGGAGGGGATGTAGATTCTTAATAGTGAGTGCAGGTAGGCGGGTGCTGAGCCTGTGGTTGTTCTATAAGCAAGCATCAGTGTCTTGAACTTGATGCGAGCTGCGATTGGTAGCCAATGCAATGAGATAAAGAGAGGTGTAACATGGGCTCTTTTGGGTTCGTTGAAGACCAGTTGTGCCGCCGCATTCTGAATCATTTGTAGAGGTTTGACTGTGTTTGATGGAAGTCCAGCCAGAAGAGCATTGCAGTAGTCCAGCCTAGAAATGACAAGGGCCTGGACAAGAAGTTGTGCAGCATGCTCCGTCAGAAAGGGCCTGATCTTTCTAATGTTGTGTAGTGAAAACCTGCAAGATCGAGCAGTCTTTGCAATGTGCTCTTTGAAGGTCAGCTGGTCATCAAAGATTACACCAATATTTCTGACCGAAGTTGATGGGGTAATTGTTGATGAACCTAACTGGATCGTGAAGTCATGCTGTAGAGTTGGAGCGGCGGGAAAGACAAGAAGCTCAGTCTTTGCCAGGTTGAGCTGAAGGTGATGTTCTTTCATCCATGCCGAGATGTCCGCCAGGCAACCTGAGATCCTTGCAGCTACCGTTGGGTCATCAGTTGAATGGCCACTCCTGAAACCTGACTGTTTAGCGTCCAATTTGTTGTTCTGTGAAAGAAACAGTGAGACCTGGTTGAAGACAACACATTCAAGTGTTTTCGCTATGAATGGAAGGAGAGAGACAGGTCTATAGTTTTTTATAAGAGAAGTGTTTAATGTAGGTTTTTTGAGCAGTGGGGTTACCCGAGCCTGCTTGAACGCAGTGGGGAAGATGCCTGTGAGGAGGGATGTGTTGATGATGTGTGTGAGTGCCGGTAAGTGTGTGGGAGAGATTGCTTGCAGAAGGTGCGAGGGGATTGGGTCAAGAGGACATGTTGTAGGATGGTTGGAGAGGAGAAGTTTGGATACTTCAGCCTCCGTCAGGGGACAGAAGGAGAAGATGGGAGTTTTAGCAGTGGATGTGGTTGGTTGGGGGTCCTGTGTGCGTGGAGGTGAGAACTGATCACTGATCGATCTAGTTTTGTCTGTGAAAAAAGTTGCAAAGTCATCAGCTGTAATAGAAGTGGTGGGAGGTGGTGGAGGTGGACAGAGGAGAGAATTAAATGTTCTGAAGAGATTACGCATGTCTGGAGCGCTGTTGATCTTGTTGTGGAAATGTGAGGATTTGGCAGTGTGGACATCAGCAGAGAAAGATGAGAGCAGAGATTGATACCTACTCAGGTCCGACGGGTTGTTTGATTTGTGCCATTTTCTCTCTGCCGCTCTGAGTTTAGTCCGATGTTCACGAAGAACATCAGATAACCAGGGGTTAGAAGGGGCAGCCCGTGCTGACCTAGAGGAGAGAGGACAAATGTCGTCTAGACAAGAAGTTAAGGTAGAGCATAAAGTTTCAGTAGCTGCGTTTACATCCAGAGATGAGAAATGGGTATGTGAGGGAAGAGAGGAGGATACTACAGAGGAAAGATGGGAGGGAGAAAGAGAGCGTAGGTTTCGTCTAAAAGTAACCGGTAGGGGGTTTGGTGGCACACGGGTAGCAAAATGTAGTGTAAATGTAATGAAGAAATGGTCCGAGATATGTAGCGGTTGTACCAGAATGTTATCTGCAGTACAATTGTGTGTGTAAATTAAATCAAGTTGGTTGCCTGATTTGTGCGTGCTAGTAGTGGTAAGGCGACTGAGATCAAATGAAGCTAGGAGTGAGTGGAAGTCTGTAGCATAAGGCTTGTCTAGGTGAATGTTGAAATCACCAAAGACTAAGAGCGGAGTGCCATCCTCCACGAAAGAGGACAACAACCCGTCCAGCTCCTCTAGGAAGGTGGCTAGAATTTGTCCAGGGGGACGGTAGATTACCACAATCTGGAGTTTTATCGGAGCTGATACAGTAATGGCATGAGATTCAAATGAGTTGTAATTGCAAAGGGTAGAGTGGGTTGAGTATTTCCAATTGTTTGAAATGAGCAGGCCAGTGCCCCCACCCCGGCCAACTTGACGCGAAGTGTGAGAGAAAGAGAAATTAATAGAGAGAGCAGCTGGGGTTGCTGAGTCTTCTGGACGAATCCAGGTCTCAGTCAAGCCCAAGATGCTGAGCGTGGATTTTAAAGAAAAGGCAGAAATGAAGTCAGCTTTGTTTGTTTGAGACCCACAGAGAAAGCCAGAGGTGTAGTGGAAGATGTAGAGATAGGGCGTAGGTTAGCAGGATTACGTTGCCGCCTGCGTGTGATGTTAGAGCGTGGCTGAGAGAGAACCGGAATGTTTTGGAGACACATGATAGAGGTAGAAGGAAAGAGGATAGGAGAGCAGAGTGAGGAAGGAAAAAAAGATACTTAAGTGTGTAGCTCGGTGTCGTTGCTCGGTTAAAAAACCGGAAAAAAAACGAAAAAGCGAGGAAAAAGTCGCAGGTCTTTACACTCCTCGGCCTTCACACGAGGAGGCTGAACACGACGGCTGAACGCTTCCGCAGACGCTTCCGCGTCAGCGCACAGACCTCAAACAAATACACAGTCTAGAGTGAAAAAAGCTGTGGCCGCCTTTAATTAGCACAGTCACCAGCCGATCGCAGGGCCAATGGCTCAAATCGAAACTAACACTTCGCACTTAAGTGCAGGAAACGTTTAAAAGTTTAAGCTAAAGGGCAGTTATTATAATTACCAGTAAGTGCAATCAAAAATATAAACCACAACGAAAAAGCAGAATAGAAATAGGTAGGAAACGAAGTATTCTTTCCTAGCAGCAAGTAATTAATTTAAACAACAGAAATAAGGACAAGTATTAAAACACTTACGCGCTGCCGTCCGTCTCTTCTGGTGACTAATCGACTACTCCCCTCTTCTACATACAGTACAAACAGAAAACATGTGACTTTTGTTAAACTTCCAGCACTACTGATAATCAGCCATCACTTTTAATGGCCCGAGTTGTAAAATCATGATCTTGTTTTTATACATCAGATCCCTGCACAAGCTGCTGCTAAATTCACCAGTCCAGACTGCATTCATTCTCAAAATATTAATTAAAATAAAACCGCTAATTCTTGCTTCCTTTCTGTCTCACCCAGTTTGAAAGAATTCTTGCCCAAAGAGTACATCAAGAACAAAGGCGAGAAAAAAATCTTCCAGGTGAGGTTATGCATGCAATTATTTTTCATATCCATGTTGAAAAATATGCGCTATATGAATTTTAATTTAATGATAAACTCGTCTCGTCTCGTAAGGCACACAAAAACTGCCAAAACATGACAGAGATTGAGGCCAAAGTCAGCTACGTCAAACTGGCCAGATCTCTGAAAACCTATGGAGTGTCCTTCTTCTTAGTCAAGGTAAAGGTCTCACGCCTTATCTGAGCTCTAATATTAATAAATGGCTCCTGCTTTCTTGTGTTAATGGTAATGTTTATTCTCTTTACAGGAAAAAATGAAAGGAAAGAATAAGCTTGTTCCGCGTTTGTTGGGCATCACTAAAGAGTGTGTGATGAGAGTGGATGAGAAGACCAAAGAGGTGATACAGGAATGGAGTCTGACCAACATCAAACGCTGGGCGGCTTCTCCCAAGAGCTTCACCCTGGTACCAGCACACTCCTCTAAATACACACACTGTGTTCTGATAATAACTCACACTGGGGATATGATGTGGACAGGGTGGAAGAGTTCCTATGGTTTGTTTCACAGCTCTGTGCTCACCGTTTCGGTGTGATTTGGTACATTTTGGAGGAAATTTGAATTGTTTAGGTTAATAATATAATCACTAAATATTTAAAGGGTTCACCCTAAAATGAAAATTCTGTCATATTTTTCATAAAATTTCGTCATTTATGTCCATCCTTTGAAAATCCACACAACCAAAATGTTTAATGTATTCAAAAGTACAAAAAGAAGTCATAAAAATTGTTCTGAGGATGAACTAAAGTCTTTGGAATGACCGCAGGACATATGTTTGTTTTTCAAGCCAGTCTTTGTGCAGAGCGTGCTGTCCTCTAATAGTTTTGCGATGTTCCTTTGGCAGTGAGTTTATTACTGTTTACGATGACTTTGTTACTTAATTTTTACCTTATGATTCAGATTAGTGTCCACAGGAAATTTGATTCACATTATTTTTTTTAGCTCTGACATCAAGGGCACAATTATACACAATCACTATATATTATGTGATTATATGTGAAGTTCATGTATCTGACGTACAGTAGGTAACACTGGCTGTTTCTAACAGTAATCATTTTATTTTTTTATCTCATGCTCTATGAACAGATTCCCAAACTTTTGTCAGCTAAAATATTTGCTTTTAAATATCTTTTGAGATTAACAGTTAATATTTCGGTAATCTAACAACACATTTACATGTTTATGGTTCTCTGGGTTAATGGACACAAGATATACAGGCAAACACAATATTTAGTGTTTTTACTAAGTGATGTATTTTTTATTTTAAATGTATTTATTTTAATTGTACATTTTTAGGATTTAATTCAGTATTAGCTTTCTCGTTAACTGACAAACCTCTTTCAGTTCCCTCACAAATCCCAGTTTGGGACACTAATAATGCCCGATAATATATTCAGACACATGCAGGAATGTTAAAGCTGCGACAGACCTTTAATCAGTTCCTGTTTCTTGTATCACTGCTGAACACTGGATCCAGGAAGAGACATTGTTTATGCATTACAAAGCACAGCAGTAATTCAGTGTTTAGACTCTGGCTGCAGACTTATTGATCGCATTAAATTAATTATTTCCGTCCTCCAGCTCTCTGTAGCTACACACTCAGACACACTCAATGCATTTTGCTTTTTTTTCTTGCTGCACAGAATTCTCAAACATTGTGAATTAGGGTGGACCTATTCCATGCCTGCTTTGTAATTTCATCGTGAATCTTAAAAATTAAAAAAAAAAATCTAAACCTAAGACAATATTTGCTCATTTTATACAGCCTAATGTATGAATGCACAATTCACTGTTCAATAACAATGACAGCTCCAAGTTAATTAATCATCCAAACTATTGTTTTACTATTTAGTGTTTTATAGTTTGCTGTATTATTTACACAGTTGTTATTTTTGTTGCCCTGTAAGTGTCATGTCGTTTGATTAATGCTGCTTCTTCAGGACTTTGGAGACTATCAGGATGGTTACTACTCAGTTCAGACCACTGAAGGAGAGCAGATTGCGCAACTCATCGCTGGTTACATCGACATCATTCTCAAAAAGGTAACATGCCATGACCAATCTCATTGGTAAAATTTAATAAATCATGTGAAGCCTGACGACTTATTTTTAATTTCACATATTTTTGGACTCACAAGACTAGCCTCACCCTCAGAAAGGCATGCACTCAGGTTACTGATCATATATTTACATATAAAACAGGAAACTGGCAGTCATTAGGCAGCTTTTAGGAATAAGGGCATATAAGTTTTTGTACGAGTTAACACAATACCAGATTAACACACAGAGTGCTTTTGAGTAAAAAATATTAACTGGATTTGATAAAGTTATCCGTGTTTGGTGCATTAAATCTTTGAAATGAGTTCAGATATTTCTTTGATTGTTCATTTTGTGTATGTCGAAAGTGTACACTTTTTCCTAAATTTTTCTTTTGTGTGTTTTTATACAACCATTTAGGCAAGGTTGGATATACTTATAAATTGTGTATAATTTGCTATTAATTATTAATGCGTACATTAAATTATTCATTTGTTATGTGGTGATATTGACACAAACAGAGGTGCATTGATTACATGTCTCTACCTGTCTAAGTGGGCGTTTCCTAGACGGCATAAAGTCTGGTCCACATTGCAGTTCATGCTGTTACAAAAGTTTGTCTCTGCAAGTCTTCTGCTGATCACACATAATCACACATAATCTGCTACTGCAGGTATTCAGTGGCTCTTTTGAAAACACAGGGATTTTGCAATGGCCAGCACTCCCTGACATGAGCACACTTCACAACCATCACGCTCCTAGTTTCACAATAACCCCGTGACCTAGAGAGGTCAGAGTTGCAACTTTGTTGAAGGATTGATGGAGTTCAGTTATTAAGCAGATCTTTTTCTTATCTGTCTAATTTTTAATGGTTGTGTAATGGGTCTTTGTGAAATTGCTGCTGCTGGTTCTCTGCGGTGTGAGGAATTCCTCAACAAACCTTCATGTTTGATCAGTCTAGAGAAAGACACAGTCTGCTCTGGCAACAAAGTGCTTCATTCAGGTCCTGCTCTCAAGTATCTTTGTGTCTGAAAACCTCTTTATCTGCAGAAAAAGAGCAAAGATCACTTCGGCCTGGAAGGCGATGAGGAATCAACCATGTTGGAGGACTCGGTCTCTCCCAAAAAGTGAGCGTCTTTTCATAGTTTATTGCGTACTAGTGTGTTTGAATGTAGTATGGTGTTACTCCAAGTGCTTCCATATGTCACACATCGTTTCCTGTTATAAGTCTGAGTTACAGCATTAGATCTAATGGGAACCTGTGACGTATTATGCTCCAGGTCAACAGTTCTCCAGCAGCAGTTTAATAAGGTTGGGAAGGTGGAGACGGGCTCCGTCGCTCTGCCGGCCATCATCCGCTCTGGTGCCGGAGGTCCGGAGAGCTTCCAGATGGGCTCCATGCCACAGGCCAAACAGCACATCACCAGCGGGCAGATGCACAGAGGACACATGCCCCCTCTGGTCAGATACTGTATACACACGCACACCTCTGAAACTACAGGAACGACCACTGAATGTGTTCTGAAGGATGGGTTCTGCTCTTGATATGAATATGAGACATGTCTATGTAACTGTAGTCACTGTAGCTGTCAGCGCTGTTTGTTTGGGCCGTACAGTGAGCTGTCGGTGTTCTCTGTGTCTTGCAGACATCAGCTCAGCAGGCTTTGACCGGCACCATTAACTCCAGTATGCAGGCGGTACAGGCAGTTCAGGCCTCTCTCGATGAGTTCGATGCCCTGCCTCCACTGGGCACTGATGCGGTGAGATACATTATTCATATAAATATGTATTTTAATTGTCTCAGTCACTTTTCAAATGTGCAGTATTTTATTTACCCCAGTGTTCTGTTTGGGGCATTTTTGACCCGGGTGAAAAATAAAAATCCTAATCTTCAGGGTTTTTTTTCAAAATGCCTTTCCCTGCAACATTGTTCAAAAAAAAAAAAAATAAAATAAAATATATATATATATATATATATATATATATATATATATATATATATATATATATATATATATATATATAAATTAATAAGACAATTAGGAGTTTAGAGTGAAAACACTTAGTTAATAGTGAACGTGTTACTGAAATATGTGCCAGTGATATTGACATTTCAGCTTAAGAAGCTTTGATAGGGTTCAGAAATTATATTTAAAGGTGATTCTGATTAAATGGTGTGGGACTGACCAAAGGAAAAAATGTGGACAAGATTTAGCCAATCCAGTCTAGAAGACAATATACTGCACATAATGTGTGGAAAGAAACATTTCTGACATTGCTGTAATCTGCTGTAGTGAGGAATGTATATCATGTACTCAGTACAGTATTGAACATCCTCTCTCTCTGATGTTTAGGCCTCTCAAGCATGGAGGAAGAACAAAATGGATGAGTCCAAACACGAGATTCACTCTCAGGTGGACGCCATCACTGCGGGAACTGCCTCCATGGTCAATCTGACTGCAGGTGACGACGCTTTATCAAAACTAAAAACATACTAAAACATGTGGGATGCCAGATATATGAAAAGTCATCCTTCCCGCATAGTTTGGTCATGTGGTAAAAGTTTCTCACTGATCGTGTCTGTCAGGTGACCCAGCAGAGACGGATTACACCGCTGTGGGCTGTGCTGTCACCACCATCTCCTCCAACCTGACCGAGATGTCTAAAGGTGTCAAACTGCTGGCGGCGCTGATGGAGGACGAGGGAGGAAATGGCCAACAGCTTCTGGGTGCTGCCAAGAATCTGGCGTGTGCTGTGTCTGAGATGCTCAAGACCGCTCAGCCCACCAGCACTGAGGTATTACCTGAGGACTTGCACTACAAACATGACATTGAGAATGTGGCAAATAGTTGATGTGGTTCATTCGTCGGTGTGTTTGTAGTAGAATTGTAAGGAATTTAGTGGTTGTGTTTAAAGGAATACTCCACTTCCAGAATGAAAATTTCCTGATAATTTACTCACCCCCATGTCATCCAAGATACTCATTTCTTTCTTTCTTCAGTCGCAAAGAAATTGCTTTCCAAAACATTCCAATATTGAAGGTTAAAAATGCAGTTTCAGGGCAGCTTCAAAGGGCTCTAAACGATCCCAGCCGAGGAGTAAGGGTCTTATCTACAGCGATGTAGGACGATTTTGAAGTTGGAGGAGAAAATGAGATGGGCGTTTTTCGACCTGGTTCCCTTTCAGTTTTTTGGACAAAATCAAAGCTTAAAACCTAAACAAACTCTTCCATTCAGAAGTTTGGGGTCAATAAGATAAGATTTTTTTTAATGTTTTTGAAAGACATCTCTTAGGCTCACCAAGCCTGCATTTATTTGATCTGAAACAAGGTAAAAACAGTAATATTGTGAAATATCATTACAATTTAAAATAACTTTTCTATTTGAGTATATGTCTCAGCGCTGAATTTTCAGCATCTTTACTCCAGTCTTCAGCGTCACGTGATCCTTCAGAAATCATTCTAATATGCTGATTTGCTGCTCAAAAATCATTATTATCAATGTTGAAAACATTTTGCTGCTTAATGTTTTTGTTGAAACAACGATTCATTTTATTTCAGGATTTTTTGATGAATAAAAAGTTTAAAAGAAAAGCATTTATTTAAAAATAGAAATATTTTGTAACATTAATGTCACTCTCTTTTGATCACTTTAATGAATCCTTGCAGAATAAATGAATTGCTTTCAATAAAATCTTGCAGAACCCAAACTTTTGAACAGTAGTGTAGCTAAAACACAATTTTTTGCCTTCAGAAAATGCTAATAGCTCTGTAAATCTAGATGTTATGAGCAAATACTGCTTTAATGTTGACTTTGTTGTTATGAGATGTTAATATAACTGTGTGTGTCTTCAGCCGCGACAGAACCTCCTGCAAGCAGCGGGTAATGTGGGTCAGGCCAGCGGTGAACTCCTGCAGCAGATCGGAGAGTCCGATGCCGATCAGCACTTCCAGGTGTGACACACACACACACACACACACGCTGCCGCTGTGACTGTAATGCATTAACCTGTGTTCTCATCAGTCCGTAGGTACAGCAGCGTTCACACACTCCAGATGGACATGCTATAGTCAAATGCTGGTAACAACACATAGAAAGAACAATTCATATTCACCAGCCAATCATACTAATGAAACAGTGATCATTATAAAATCAGTCATTCAATGATCACAGTTTGATCTGAATTGTGATGGAAATCATATAGTCACACTGAGCTTGTTATAATTGTAGTATATAAGATCACGGTGTGGTGACGGGTCTCTGTTTTCGCATCCATATCCACTGGAAATCAATCATTTCATTATCCACACTGTTTCTCTGCATGGTAGATTTCATCATTAAATTATATCATAATTCTCAAAATTCTGAAGTTTTTGTGGACCTGCAAGTATCAGTTATGAATTGGTGGTGTTTCTGTGTAACTTGAAACATATCAAAGAGCTCATACCTTTTTTAATATCTAAAAGCATTTAGCTCGTAAAGCCTGATTTTAGAGCTTATGACAGCCACTGTAACATTTTTCTAATAATTACCAGTTACTCTAACTACAGTAAAACAGCGATCATTTTTAGTAATTGTTTTAGTAATCATTAGGGCTGCAGTATATTGGAAAAAACTGACATTATGATACTTTGTTTTTCTGCTATATATTGCAATATGAAAAAAAAAAAAACTGGAATTTTAGATTACTAGTAGATAATAGAGTTCTAGCTATATTTGGAAATAATTGATCATTCTAGAAATATTGGGGTGATTTTTTGGGGGGGAGTGCATCTGCATAGAACAGAATAAAAGCTGGAAAAATGACTGAAGATTTTTTTTGTGAACCATCCTTTTAAGGGCTGAGTGATTCGAGACAAATTTGGGTGGTCACCTAGATTTAACAAACCTTTGCAATTTGATAATAGCACTAAACCATGTCACAATATCAATTTTAGTTTGATACATCAGCCGTTTGAGATATTTGATCTCCTCCATAGCGCCTGTGTAGCATTGAAATAGGTCAGATACATGTTGTGTTGCGTGATGTGATGTGATATCAAGGCAAGCCTGATTGTGCAAATGATGTGCTCTGCAGTATCCTATATCTGGAGCACAGTGGTGTGCGCTGCGGTAGTTTACGTGACACTAAAGCAAAGCCAGGTTTAATTTACACTGATGGGATGCATATTTACTCGACGTTCTTGATCTAGAAAACATTTTTCCTGAGCATTTTGAGCTTCGGTGTCTGTATTCCTAGAAAGAAAGACACTTTTTTTTTTTTTTCGATTTTAAATGCATCTTCTATAAGCTGATTTTGTCAGAGTTTAGAATTACATTAGCCTACAATTATTGTGTTAACAGCAAATAAACATAATTTTGTTTTCATGATGTTTGTGTGTGGTTTGAGCTCATGGATCTTAAAGTTGTAACCGCTGAAATGGTTCTGTATGTCCTGAAGTCTTTTGTGACCTCTAATGTGATAATATTCGAAAGAAACCCCCTGTGCTTGGTTGAAAATGTCTTATCACTCTTTACACAGCCGAACTGAAGGGGAAGTTTTGTTCTACAGTCGTGAATTTCCTTATTTGGACAGAACACTTATCAGAACAAGATTAATGCATTTGGTAACATGAAGTTTAACGGAAATCGTACTGAACAGGACATTTCTAGTGCTGCCCTGCCCTCTGTTTATGTACAACACTGCTTGTTCTTTATTCCTGCTCTTTGATCAAGCGTTTATAGTGATTCTAGCGCTGTATCTGACAGCTTTACAGCTCTCTGTATAGTGTGTAGTGCTTGTATCTGGGTCATTCTCAAAGCTTTCTCTGCTGATGTGGTAAACAGTGAATTAAAAGTATTTATTAGCAACTTGACAACTTCTTTGCTTTAGTATTGTCTCAAAACACTGATCAGACTCAAATCGGTGCATTATAGCGTTCTCTTCAATTAACCCCCAAATTACATGATGAATCATGTCTTTTTTTTTATTTGAAATCATTTTTATAAACTCAATATGGACAATATTTTGAGATTGACCCTTATCCTGCATGTAAATGATCTAGAGCATGTTAATATAGTGTGGGTTAGTAGATCTATTTCTGTCATTGCCGTATTGCACTAGTGACTCTTCTGGTTACACTTCTGTGACATTGTAGAAACAGAAAAAATACTTTTGAATTTCAAAATCAGCAAAATTCAGTACACACTGATTAGATGATGTGTCTCATCAGAACTGGTAAAGTCACTCTACTGTAAAGTCGTTTATAGAATACAATTCTTTTGTAGTTCAAATTAACATGCATAACAAGAGTGCATTTTAAAATATTCACAAAAGTAAAATGTCAAGTCAGTGTGAAATGCAACCAAATTTTGTTTCCTGTTGAGACATAAGTGAAAGTGAGGTGAAATGGCTTCTCGGATAAGAAGAAATATGATTTTGTTCTCTGGGAATTGATTAGATCATTGAAAGTGGGCTTTGCAAACCAAATGTTTAGTGCAGACTCGCATTATGTGAGATATATTATGAATTGAGCAGCTCTGGAAAAACTGTGGGCTTGAAATTGTGAAGTGAATGCGATTTCTTTAACATTGCAAAATTAGAGCAAACATTCATGGGACATTAGATTAGGATGGTTTGGAAATCATTATAAAATTCACATGAAATTGCCTTTTCACAACAATTAGCATAATAAAATGATTACTGTTTTGAACAACTGTCTAGCAGAAGTCACTATGCTCTTAACCCCTATAACATGAATCTGATTTGACCTATGCTGGCTCGAGTGCAAGCTGCCATTAAAAGGGCACATATTAAATAGAAAGAAATTCATTGTCCAATTCAACTTTTTAATCAAATGTTTATTGATAAAATGGATCATTTTAATAATTTGCAATACAGATTTGTTTAATTAGAAAAATGCAAAAATGTCCATGATTTATGCTACTATGTCTGTCTGATTACATCAGATAACTTATTTATTTGTGTGTGTGTGTGTGTGCAGGACATGTTGATGCAGTTGGCGAAGGCTGTGGCTAATGCAGCGGCGGCTCTGGTGTTAAAGGCCAAGAATGTGGCTCAGAAAACAGAAGATTCAGCTCAACAAAACCGAGTGATTACCGCCGCCACCCAGTGCGCCCTGTCCACGTCCCAGCTGGTGGCCTGCACACGAGTGAGCGTTCACACCTGACTCATCCACAGACGGACTCGCTGACCTCAGCTGATGCTCATGTGTGTGTTTTATCTGTTTCAGGTGGTGGCTCCCACCATCAGCTCACCTGTGTGTCAGGAGCAGCTCATCGAGGCTGGGAAGCTGGTGGCTAAGTCTGTAGAGGGCTGTGTGGAGGCGTCACAGGGGGCGACCAATGACGAGCAGCTGCTCAAACAGGTGGGCGTGGCTGCCACAGGTGTCACTCAGGCTCTTAATGAGCTGCTGCAGCATATCAGACAGTACGCCAGCGGAGGACAGCCAATCGGACGGCACGGAGAGGCCACTGACCGTATCCTGGATGTGACGGATAACATCTTCAGCTCCATGGGAGACGCAGGTACTAGGAACACGTTTAAGCCTTTTCTTGACTATATTTGAAGTGGCAATGTATTGTAAGATATGAATAGATTATATGTTGGTAAAAAAAAAAAAGAAAAAAATCCAGTTCCATATATACTGTATATACACTCTTAGACTATTTACTATACAAAAAAATTCTAAAAATAAGAGGATTCCACATTTGACTAAATTAAAATAAAGATAAGGAGACTGATAAATAAAATTCACTTCAAAAGTAGAAGCACATTGATTACCTAAGCATTATGCATTTAAACTTACAAATAAACATAATTAATTATACAATGATATAACTATTAATTATAGTTATATACTTAATAATTAATTTAATAAAGTAATTTAAACTATTAAATAGGGATGCAGGATATTATCGGGAAGATCAGCCAATAATGGCTTAAAATGTAAACATCGGCATCGGCCAGATATGAAAAATTATGCCGATATGCCTTGCCGAGGACGAATAACTAGCGTGTGCTCACGATCTGCTGCTAACGATAAGATCACGTCACCAGTGTGGTCATTATTAAGGCAAACTTTTGCATGAATGGTGATTAGATTCACTGTTTTGGAACTTAGATAGAGTCAGCAGTTACTAGTGTGAAACTCCGGGTCATAAAGCCCGTCTGGTAAAGGTGTTTTATTTATTTAGGGCAGTGGTTCTCACTTCCGGTCCTGGGGGCCCCGTGCTCTGCACATTTTGCATGTCTCCCTTACTTAACACACCTGATTGAGATCATCAGCTCGTTAGGAGAGAGATCCATGAACTGAACTAACGAGCTGATGATCTCAATCATGAGATTCAACATCAACGCAGGGGGCCCCCAGGACTGGAATTGAGAACCACTGATTTAGGGGGCGCTGTTGGCCTACTTGCAATAAACTGAAAGTAAAATACCCAAATAACATTAAGATTGTGTTTCTGATTGAATAATGCAGTGATCTATGTCATAAAATCATGAGTGTGTTTTGATTTAAAGGTCAGAAGCTATAGCTTTCATTAATAAATATCACAAACATGACACTTGTAAATTAAATAATTTTAATTAATGTGTAATGTTTTTTTGTTTTTGTTTTTTTCAAATGAATTATGGCACTTAAATAGAAGGAGCTCTAAAAGATGTTCAGAATTTTTACAACTCTTTTGCTTTAGACCATCTACAAATGTCTACCCTGTCAGTCAATACATGGGAAAACAACGTAACTGGAGTTACTTATTTGAAAAAGCAGCACAGTTGTTTTTCATGTAAATTTAAAAAGTAATGCGTTACTTTACGGATTACTTGAAAAAATAAATTATTTATATAAAAGTGTCTGCTGAATGTCGAAACAGGAACGTTTAATATTGTTTGGACTGATGTGCAGAGACTTGTTGATATGCATATGAATGGAGCTCACGCACAGGCGCGTTCCTCTCTGTGTTCAGGGGAGATGGTGCGACAGGCTCGGATCCTTGCTCAGGCCACCTCAGATTTAGTCAATGCCATCAAGGCGGACGCGGAGGGCGAGACTGACCTGGAGAATTCCCGCAAACTCCTGTCTGCTGCCAAACTCCTGGCTGACGCCACGGCCAAGATGGTGGAAGCTGCGAAGGTGGGACAGAAGGCGCCTCAGTGTGTGCTTTTAGACTGGATAGCTGTGCGTTCGGAGCTGAGTGTTGTTGTGTGTGCCGGCAGGGTGCGGCTGCTAACCCGGACAGCGAGGAGCAGCAGCAGAAGCTGCGTGAAGCTGCGGAGGGTCTGCGCATGGCCACCAACGCTGCGGCACAGAATGCCATTAAAAAGAGGCTGGTCAACAAACTGGAGGTGAGGACTGAAGCGCACAAATCCAAACCTCCAAGAACTCAAAGATGTAAAATAATAGCCTGTACCGAGATGAATTCTAGAAGTGTTGCCAAATATAACATCTCTTTGCTGCCCTATTTGGGTAAAGTTATATGATGTTTTATAGCTCATGGAGTTAAATCTTGCCAAAGGCTACAGTGAAAAAGATTTATCGTGTTTTTAAAAGACTGCAGTATGTATAGCTCACTGGTGCAGTTTCACAAGTAACTTGTTGCAACTTGTGAGAAAGAAGAACTATTAGGTTTCGCAAACTCCACAGACCTGTTTCTCTGTTTCTCTTTTGCTTATTATCTGCAGTGAAAAGAACAGAGTGCACGGCTTAATTCTTTGTGATATCTGTCCGTCTGTCTCTATCTAACTGGCTGCCTGTCCTATCAGCCTCCTGCCAGAGCTCTCCAGCAGCCAGCCAAAATACTGCAGTAACTTGCCAGAAGACCCAAGTAGCCCTAGCAGCCAGCTAGAACAGCGTAGCTCTAACAATGCCTAGCAACTACTAAATAGAAACTTAATCACGTCTATTATCCAACCAAAATATCAGAACTACATAGCAACACCTAGTAAGCAGGCAAAAGACCCTAAAAACCAACTAGACCTGTCTGTCTGTCTCTTGTGATCACCAAGGATGCATTTATTTAATTAAAAATGAATGTTTGAATTTATTTTACAATGTAATTTTTAGTGCTGTCAAACGATTAATCGCATCCAAAATAAAAGTTTTTGTTTGCGTAATATGTGTTTGTTCTGTGTATATTTATTATGTCTATATAAAGGCACACATACAGTATATATTTTGAAAATATTTACATGTATTTACATGTCTATATTTATATTCACATAGTTTATATTATAAATAAAAATATTTAATATATAAACATAACATATTTTTCTGAAATATATACATGCATGTGTTTGTATTTATATAGACATAATAAATATACACAGCACACACACATATATTATGTAAACAAAAACTTTTATTTTGGATGCGATTAATCGTTTGACAGCACTAGTCATTTTATTACCTTTATGAATTTTTAGTAGCCATTTCTCCAGACTTCAGTGTCATGTGATCCTTTTAAAATTTGAAAAATATTCAAAGAAAACCATTATTTTAAAAAGTAATAAATAAGTTTAATTCCCTCTTTATATTAAGTGGCCTTTGTACTTACTACTTTGTACTTGCATCAAAAAATAAGTACAATGTACTTATTGTGGTCATACTGTATTGTAAAACACATTTGCTGCTATTAAGGTGGGATACGGGTAAGGTTAGGGGCAGGTTTGGTGGTCTGGGTAGGTTTAAGGGTGGGTTAAGTTTTAAGGGATGGGGCAACAGTGTAATTATAAATGTAATTATAGAAATTAATTACAGATATAATTACATGCAGGTATTTTTTTTAATTATAAGTACAATGTAAAAACATGTATGTAATCAATAAGTGCATTGTACCAAATGATTATTTTAAATGTAAGTACATAGTAGTTAAGGCCATTTAATATAAAGTGGGACCTAAGTTTCAACTTGGAGAGCAAAAGAGACTTGCTTTATTTACTTGCTGTGTTTATTCCAAACTTTTGACCAGTAGTGTATGTATACAGAGACTGTTCACTATGAATGGGAGAAAATGCAATGCACAATATGGCAGAATAAGTCCTGCTTTCTGAATAAAAGAGCCAATCACCAATTTGAGGGTAAGAAACCACGTTAATGGGTCAGTTGATGTCAGATTTTATTGCTGATTTGAAATAGTTTAAATATGTTTTAAATGTGAGTTTATCAAGCAGTTTTTGAGATTTCAGAATTTCGTCATTCAGGTAAATAGAAGTTGGTCTATATCTGTGGCAGCTATATGTGTGGTTTTATAATAAATATATTTGTGTCATATCTGTTGATCAGAATGCAGCCAAACAGGCGGCAGCGGCTGCCACACAGACCATCGCTGCTGCGCAGAACGCCGCCTCCTCCAACAAGAACCCTGCGGCCCAGCAGCAGCTCGTGCAGAGCTGCAAGGTGTGTGTCTCAACACCCACTTCCTGTTCCTCTCGGGTTAAAACTAGTTCACATAAGCGCTGTGTTTGTGAATGGCTGATGTGAACAGACGTGAAACATAAAGCATAATTTTGTGCTTAACACTCATTTTTGATAAATCACTACAGTTTTCCTGCTTGCAGTTTATGATTGATATACAGTCAAACCAAAATGTATTCAGACGCCTTCTCACATTATCAGTTTATTCGCTATATAGTTCAGAAAATGGTAATAAAATATGACAAGAGCTCAGAGTTAAACTGTGTCACAACAAATTCATCTTGATCATGTCAGATAACTTTGATAGAAAAGTATGTAATGGATTACAGTCAACTGAAAATTATTCAGCTGTTAAATGTAAGTACACAATCAGATAATAACAATTTAGGTCAACCAATTACCAAGCAATGCTTCATTTTGTTCAGTCTGTGGTGTAAAAAGGTCGCATTAGCAATTAATTAAAAAACACTTAAGCAAAACATGCTCAGGTCAAAGTGTATGAATAATTTTTGCTCCCAAATTTTACTGGTGGTCCATAGTAGGACGAATTTTTGGGTATAATATGTCACAGTTTACTTTATTTTGCTATCCTCACTTACATTTATTAACTATAGTGTCCTGCACCCGCTAGTAAAAAGATCTGGTGTCTGAATAATTTCTGGTTTGACTGTGTAGTAAACAAGGCCTAGATAATCACATAAGCCCTTGGCTAACGAGCTAAAGGAGTAACTGAACATGAGCACCGTGCTGGTTTGTTTGCAGTTGGTGGCGGATCAGATCCCTCAGCTGGTTCAGGGTGTGAGAGGCAGTCAGGCTCAGCCCGACAGCCCCAGCGCACAGCTCGCCCTGATCGGAGCCAGTCAGAACTTCATGCAGGTCCCGTCACTCCTCTGACCTTCACTTCCTGTTATAACGTGCAAGTCTCCATCGTTTGAGCTCATGTTGTCTGCTCTCTTCATCAGCCCGGAGCGAAAATGGTGACGGCAGCCAAAGCTACGGTTCCCACTATCAGTGACCAGGCGTCTGCCATGCAGCTCAGTCAGTGCTCCAAAAACCTGGCCAGCGCTCTCGCTGAGCTGCGCACCGCCGCCCAGAAGGTACCACAGCAGAGATTTACATTCAGTTTGATAGATCATTTAGGTTGGGCAGAAGTGTTAGGTTTTGTTTTCATGTAATGAAGTTTTGCTTTTCCACCGAAATAAAAGCTTTATGGTTGAATGTTTAAAAAGAAAGAAATTAAGACAGTTGTTCTGTAAAATTATTATTATTATTATAAAACACTTGTTTTTGTAATTTACAGTACAATAGTATTATTGCAAAAATAATATATTCATTTCTTTATTTGTTTAATTGTTGTAATTTAAGTAATACAATTTAAAAATATGTTGTTGATTGTTGTTGTTGCTATAATATAAAACCCTTGTTTTTATAATTTACATTACAATAGTATTATTGCAGAAAATAATATTCATTTCTTTATTTAATTGTCATAATTTAAGTAATACAATCTAAAAATAATATTTTATTGTTGTTGTTGTTGTTATTATTATTATTATTATTATTATTATTATTATTATAAAACACTTATTTTTATAGTTTACAGTACAGTAGTATTATTGCAATGTTAATATATTTATTTCTTTATTTGTTTAATTGTTATAATTTAAGTAATACAATCTAAAAATAATATTTTACTTTTTTTTTTTTTTTTCTGGGTACAGATTCTCAACCAGTACCCTGATAATGACACACTTACCAGTTGATATTTAGAACCAAAATGCACTTGCAACTAAATTTACTTCTGTGACGCACCAGAATATTCAACTAGACAAATATAGGAAACTTTTTTTGAATGATCTGTATTTGACATGTGGTTAGAAGGGAGATGTTTGTCAAATATAAGAGCTTGGCGTCATCCACCGACTAGGAAATTTCAGATGGCGGAGCAAGTTATTACATTTCGATGAAAGATAAGAAGCCGATTATATCCACAGATGAATCATCCACAGGATGACTGAGGAATTGTTATTTAGAAAGTCAGTAGGGTCCATTTCTGTAGCGGTACTGCTAGAACTGTGATATACGCATGTATACAAAGTAATGAACATGACATAGGCCTGGTGAACATATGTAGCTCTTTTGCAGTGAATTTCATACGGTTGTCTGTCTGTCTGACTCAGGCTCAGGAGGCGTGTGGTCCTCTGGAGATTGATAACGCTCTCACAATGGTACGAGGGCTGGAGAGGGACATGCAGGAGGCCAAAGCTTCAGCTGCTGAAGGCAAACTCAGACCCCTGCCTGGAGAAACGGTGAGTGTAAACAAAGACTTGTCAGTCGTATAGTTTTGAATGAGGAAAAATGCAACGCACAATCGCAGGAAGCCCCTTCTGAATGAAAGAGCCAATCACTAATCGGTAAAGTCAACGCGTCACTGCAGCTGCCGTTAGAAGTCCCGGTTGCTATAGAAACAGTCAGCATTTTGAGACGTGCGCTTAGAAACAACATTTATGATACAGTTGTCAGATTTCTTTGGTGATTTCAAATATGAAATTTAATTCTAAGCTTAGTGAACAGTTTTGGAGAATTTGATGTTTCCCCATTCAAAGAGATAGGAGCTGCACTTGGATGCCCGAGAGGCGTTTCAAAGATGGCCGCCGAGTGACATGACTTGTCTTAAAGAGACTTTGGTGTAAAAGTGCACAGTATGCGTATGTGCTCTACATGCATTTGTTTGTACACTACCAGTCCAACACTGAACATCCCTGCAGACTCATTCAGTACTGTTCAAAAAGCATCCCAGGACACACCTGAGAAAGTTAGTTGAGAAAATGCTCAGAGTGAGCGCAGCTGGAAACTAGTGTTTTCATCACTATGTAATTTCAAAACTTCCCTTTGTCTTGCTTCATTGTTTTCACATTGACTTCATTATTATTCTAAAAGTGGAACATTTTTATATAATGAAGAATGAGTATTTGTGTTCAAACGTTTGACTGCTAGTGAATGTTTGTGCAAGCATCTGTGTCAGTTTTCACACCTATACCCACAAGTCATGCGCTTCATGTCACAAAAACAGCTGCTAGACCGAAGCCACTACACTGGTATTTATTTCTTTTCGAGCACATTTTAGCTTAGATGCATTCTGTTTCTTGTATAAGCTATGTTTCTGATGACAGAACTATCTTGTATTTTTCCTTCTCAAGGCGTCAGTAACAAGTTTAGAGCAGCAGCATGGATCTGAAAGATTCTATTTCTAGATCTGAAATTTAGTCATGTAAAATAATAAATAATAATCTTAACTCCATTTTCGTAATGAATTTTTGTGGTTATGTAAAACAGATAGAAATTGTGAGTAAAAATATTCTTAAAATCATTATCCTTAATCCAGTAAATCATGAACAACTGGAAAAGACAGTGCACCTTCAGTTTGTATCATTCATATCTATAGCTTGAGCATGCTTTCTGAAATATAAAAATATGATTCCTTTAACACAGTTTTTGTGGTGTGTGTGTGTGTGTGTGTAGCTGGAGAAGTGTTCTCAGGATCTGGGCTCCAGCACTAAAGCCGTGAGCTCTGCTATTGCTCAGCTCCTCAGTGAAGCCACTCAAGGCAATGAGAACTACACAGGTAACCCCATCAACCTCACATACCACTAGCTATTTGTCCGATGTCATGTTATGCAGCGCCCCCTGTCTGTGGAATATATTATTCATCTGTCGCTGCTGTAGCAAACACAGAAACACAGACACAGTGGTTAAAGCTCCTTCTCGTAACTCACCCCATATGTTGCAGGTTTGAAACCCATAAGTCATGTGTTCATCGTGGGCACCTTCAATATCTCCTAATGTCTGTTTCTGGTTTGTTTACGTGTGTTTTTCAGGTATGGCTGCTCGTGACGTGGCTCAGGCTCTACGTTCGCTGGCTTCGGCTGCGCGTGGAGTGGCCGCCAACACCGAGGACCCTCATGCTCGTAACGCCATGCTGGACTGCTCCGCGGATGTCATGGACAAATCCGCCAGCCTAATCGAGGAGACCAAGAGAGCCATTGCCAAACCGGGAGACCCTGACACCCAGCAGAGACTGGCCCAGGTTAAACTCGACCTCAGCTTGAATACTTATGAGAATAGCTCAATAGAATGGGTTTATATTCAGTAACGAAACCTCCCTTTTAATTGCTGATGGGAGATGTGGTCTGCTGTAGGGTGAAGTGCCCATTATTTTGAGAAGAAAATTGCCTGTTGTGTGTCTAAGATTAGCATAACTGGAGAAGCATCTTAAATGTTCTGCTGATGACTGGAGTGTGTGTGTGTGTTTGCAGGTAGCTAAGGCTGTGTCTCAGGCTCTGAACCGCTCTGTGAACTGTCTGCCGGGGCAGAGAGACGTGGATAATGCCATCAGAACTGTAGGAGAAGCCAGCAAGAAACTCCTGTCTGATAAAGTGAGCCCCCTGGCCATAAAGACATTTCACCAAGCATTTTCCAGAATGCAATTTGCAATATTGTTGTCATCTGGATGGTCCTGTGACTTTTGTCTAAAGTGCCTTATATAACGTAATTGATGTTGGCTGGTCATACACACTTGGTTACACAAAAACTGTCCACCGTTAAAGGCCTGTTCACATCAAGACACATGTTTGTTGCCAAAACGTGGTGCGACAAACATTTTAATTTGAATGGACAGCTGTAAATGTGTCTGTTCAGACCTAAAAAAAAACATTTGCATGCTGTTAGTGTGACATAATTATTTATTGAGAGCCGTCCTAATCTCTTTTTGCATCTCTCTTTGAAGAAAACTAACCAACCAATGAGACTCAGGCTTATAGAAACATGCTAATAGTCGCTTGGTAGGCTCGGTGGTGCTCTCAAACAGACCGTTTTGCTAAAGAAGAATCTGGAAGCATGTTTGATAAACACAATAGAAAATGCAAAAATCTAAACAGCTGTTTAAAAAATAGGCTAATACGATTCGACTTTGTTGGTGTCAGAAATGTAAAGTTGCACAGCTCTGACCTTGTCTACCTCTGCATTTCTTTTGTGCCAGCAGCCGTATCACCCTGCAGCCCAAGACCGGTTGCCCACTAAAGCTAAGCAGGGCTGAGCCTGGTCAGTACCTGGATGGGAGACCTCCTGGCAAAACTAGGTTGCTGCTGGAAGAGGTGTTAGTGAGGCCAGCAGGGGGCGCTCACCCTGTGGTCTGTGTGGGTCCTAGCGTCCCAGTATAGTGACAGGGACCCTATACTGTCAAAAGCACCATCCTTCGGATGAGGCGTTAAACCGAGGTCCTGACTCTCTGTGGTCATTAAAAATCCCAGGATGTCCTTCGAAAAAGAGAAGGGGTGTAACCCCGGCATCCTGGCCAAATTTGCCCATTGGCTTCTGACCATCACGGTCCTCCTTATCATCCCCGAACACTGATTGTTGGATGAAGTGACACCCCCCCCCCACCCCCACCCCCCACACACACACACAATGTAAAGCATTTTGAGTGCCTAGAAACGCGCTATATAAATGTAACGAATAATTACGAATTAGAGAATGGATAAAATTTTTATTCCAAATATTGGTGTTGATGTGAACAGGTCTTAACATATCTAACTAGACCGTTTCAATGTGAAAATCTGAAAATATGTGGCCCAAAATTGAGTCATAGTCAAATCCAGTGACTGTCAACTAAGAGAAACTAAAAACTCACAAACAGTTCAAATGTGTTTTGATTAGGATTGTCGATTTAATGTTTTAATTTAGTGTGATTAATTGCAAAAAATCACTTGGCATGAGATGTTACGCAACTTAATTGTTGTGATGCATCTTTTAGTTGTTCCACTCATAACCTACACTCATATATCCATCCATCTGGCTTTAAAATTATTCCATCCATCATTAACCAAACGTCCATCCTTCTATCCCACCATCAATCTATCCATTCGACTGCATGGCCTTAAAACATTCAAAACTTTAAACTTGAAATACTTCTAACTTTCTAGCCAGGGTTTCTCAAGCCAACAACCAAGTCTGTCTAGAAATGTTTAGTTTTTTGTCTAGTTTTACTTGGTGTTTCCTGTTTCTGTTAAATACTACACTGAGCCGTATCACAGTTACTGCTCCTATCTGATCTTCAGTTCCCAGTGAGCGGGAAGAGTTTCCAGGAGGCTCAGGTGAATCTGAACCAGGCGGCGGCCGGACTGAACCAGTCAGCCAATGAGCTGGTGCAGGCGTCACGCGGCACAACCCAGGACCTGTCCAAAGCCTCCGGGAAGTTCGGACAAGACTTCAATCACTTCCTGCAGGCTGGAGTGGACATGGCTGGACAGTCCCAGGTGTGGACAGTCAAATTCATTTTATCAAGACTTTGAAGACTATAGCACTTACACTCATAACCTACTTCTGAATGATTCTAGCTATAGAATCATTTGATGTGTGTTATTATATGTTACTGATACAAGTGACAAATAAAAAAAAAAAAGTGCTAGTTTTTCATTAGCATCAGATCCTGAGAGAGTCATTTGACACTTGATTGATAGATGAATGAATGAGTGGAAAGCTGAACCATGTCTTCTCCTCTCGTCTCTCCCTGTAGTCTAAAGAGGATCAAACTCAAGTGGTCACCAACCTGAAGACCATCTCCATGTCCTCCAGCAAACTCCTGCTGGCTGCTAAAGCTCTGTCCACAGACCCCAACTCACCCAACCTGAAAAACCAGCTCGCTGCTGCCGCTCGGTTAGAATCAGCTGACTTCTGCTGTTCAATTCATTCTTTGTCATCAAGTATCAGCATAGAAGGTTATAATCAAAAATATAACATTAAGCAAAAAAACAGTGATTGTAAGGTCTGGATAATGTTCCATTTAAAACATAAAAGTAGAAGAAGGGTTTTTGGTGTTGCATGTATAGGAATGCAAATTTGTACAAAAGTGAGCAACTTGTTCATGAAGTGCCTCCCACAAGGCTGTTAGCTACGTTTTAGGGGCTGTCATGATATCAGATTTTAACTACATGATTATTGTGGCCATAATATTCACAATAAAGCTATTATTGCAATATCTTAGAGATTTTGGAGTAAAGTAATGCTAAATAATAATCAGTAAAAATCTAGTTTGTCTTTTCTCTTGAATCACTCAAAACACAAATGTAGGGTGATGGAGAGAGTGTAAAAGCAAAGTTATTGTTGATCAGCACTTCCTGGGTGTCCATCTTTTTTTACCAATCAAAAAAAAACTCCCAAACTAACTTGTTTTAGGTGCAGTTAGAGCGTCTCACTTTTGCCTGTAATCTCTGACAACATAATTTTGTGCAGCAGTAGTAGCTACACACTGACTGCATCCGCAATCACATACTTCCCTATTATATAGTAGTCGAAAAGCAGTATGTGAACAGAGTAGTTGAAATGCACAGTATTAATCAAACGGTTGGCTAAAAGTCCCTGGATGACCTGCGATTTCCAGAGAGATTCTGAAGTGTGCACACTTTACACTAACGGCATTGAAGTGCTGCAACTGATGCTGGCAGGTCACCTGTCACCTGTCCAGATTATATTCATACTACATATATTGTAGAACTTGCTTTTTTTACCAACCGCTCAGTAATTACTTATTCAAAAGCAGTACCTACTCAGAGAGAATGAGATTTTGGACACAGCCAAATCATCATTTTATGAGGGGTGACAAACAGATGCAATAGTGCCACCTGCTATATTGTCAATTTCATTTCATTTCTACCAGGTTGCTGGTGCTGTATTATTTACAATATTATCATATATGCAGTATTTACATAATAAGAGTATTTCATTTTTTAAATATTGTGGTGGTTATTGCGACACTCCTAGCTTGTAGCAAAGTATTTTGGGATTGGGAAATGTGATGCTGTTTTAAAGTGCGGTCACGTTAGCAAAATCTCCATCATCTGTAGCATAGAGATGTATAAAGCACAGCTCACACAAAAGGCGCTTTCAAACCAAGCTGGGTTTTTTTTTTTTTTGGTAACACACAGGAATCCATGTGACCTATTGGAATCACACACAAAATTTCACAAAGCAATGGTAAATGAGCACATCTTTAGAATTTGGCCAAAAGTAGGTCGTTATAGTTATCCAATTACTATTTGAAAGCATCTAAAATGTGATTTAGAGCAGAGCCCTGTATCGAGTCAGATGTTGTGCTGTGTGATGGCATGCTAGCCAAATAGTGCCTGTGATAGTAAGAGAAACACACACAGCTCCTCTATTGACATACATTACATAAGTGGCATGCTCGCTTTCCTACACATTTGGGTTGGAATGAGCACAATTATGTAATAGGCATCTACAAAAGCAAACCTGTGTGTATCGCTGCTGCTCTGTGATGTGTGTGAGAGGGGAAGAGGAAGACAGGATGAAACAACAGCAGCTAATGGCTTTACAGCGCTCGCAATCCAAAAACTCCCATCACTCCCTCACAGAGCATCAGAGAGAGAGAGAGAGAGTCGGTGTGTGGTAGCGCACGTGGGTGGATTGTTCCTCACAGATCTCTCACACTATTCCTTCCCTTCCTTGCAAACTCTAATGTCTCTCTCTCTCTCGATAGCGCGGTGACAGACAGCATTAATCAGCTGATCAGCATGTGTACCCAGCAGGCTCCGGGACAGAAGGAGTGTGACAACGCTCTCCGTGAGCTTGAGGTGCTTCTACTCTCTCTTTTACTTCTCGTCTTCTGTATGTTCATCAGTTTGTGTGAGTGACTCACTCTCATGCAGCGACTGAATTCTCTCATGTTCAGATCTGATCTCAGTCTGAACTCAACAGTGTTTTATGAGGAGAGATGACACACCTTTTGTGCCACCAGTTGTCCCTTTTGTTTTATTACATTATTTATTAGAATAATGTAATGAAATGCTTCAGAAATATGTATTTGTTTTGTACATACATGTTCTTCCGTACACATATATGTTGCATGACTTGAAATCCTGTTTGATATTGAGCTGCAGCTGTTTTTGGATGATATTGGAAATGTCAGCAAAGCAACAGAACACATTTTCAAGGCAGCATTGTTTTGATTTTTCTTCTCAGCTAAAACATTCAGAATCCATTCATACTTGATTTTTTTTAGACAAGTTAGATGTTCAAAAGTCTGGAGTCAGTAAGTTTTTTAAAGAAGTCTCTTCTGCTCACAACAGCTGCATTTATTTGATCAAAAGTACAGTAAAAGTAATATTGTAAAATATCACTGCAATTTAAAATAACTGTGTTGAATATTTTGTAAAGTATCATTTATTGCAGTGATCAAAGCTGAATTTTCAGCATCATTACTCATTGCTGCTCAAGAAACATGTTGAAAACAGTTGTGCCGTTTCATATTTTTGTGGAAATTGTGGTACTTTTTTCAGCGTTCTTTTATTAATAGAAAGTTCAAATCAATAGCATTTATTATAAAATGAAATCTTTTGTAACATAACATAACATTATGACTTTTGATCAGTTTAATGCATCTTTGCTAAATAAGGGATTATTATTTTTTAATCTTACTGACTCCAAACTTTTGAACGATTTTGTTTGTTTTTTTGTTGTTTTTTTTGTAATTAACTTTTTTAAGAAATGTAATCTGAACGTTAAAGGTCTTTGGACATACAGTGTTCATTTTAATTGTTCACATCTTACAATAAAGATAAACAGCACTGAATGTTTAATAGCAAAACATTTGCACAAGAAAGCAAGAACTAAATCCTAAAACCTGAACATACCAAAAACCTCAGAGCAATATTAATTTGCTGCATCTGTGTTGTGTGTTGTTTGCAGACGGTCGGAGGAATGCTGGAGAATCCCACAGAAGCGGTCAATGATTTGGGCTACTTTGACTGCATTGACAGTGTGATGGAGAACTCAAAGGTGCGACACAGATCAGCTTCACAATGAAAAGCCAAATATAGCCATATATTCACCCAGTCGCCATTGATGTTAACGTTGATGTTGTGTACAGATTTTGGGTGAGGCCATGGCTGGCATTTCCCATAATGCCAAGAACAGTAACTTGCCAGAATTTGGAGACTCTGTTAGTTCAGCATCTAAAGCACTGTGTGGTCTCACCGAGGCAGCTGCTCAGGTAAAAACTGTGTGTGTGTGTGTGTGTGTGTGTGTGTGTGTGTGTGTGTGTGTGTGTGTGAGAGAGAAACTCCTCTCTGCTAAATTAGTCAACCTAAAGAGGCGGTGCGTGATAAAATGTTCCAGGGCTATGATGCATCAAACATCTGGAGTTACAGGAGCGCATTAAATGAACACATTTGCCTTCCTGGTCTCTCCTTTGCTGCCTGTGCTTTCACACACACTGTCATGAAATTCATAATGGGTTTGATGGGCAGTGAGTCATATTTAACTGCTTCCTGTGTGTCGTCCTAAAAGCGGTTTCATGAACACTCAACTGCCAATTGATTCAGAAGTGCTTCATTTCATTTGTGTGTGTGTGTTTGAGTCAGTTTTCCTCTACTAAGGCTGCTTGATTTTGATAAAAATCATAACTGTCGATTGTTCCCTTAAAGCTGTAATCAGAATTTTTCATTTTTAATAGGCTTGTCGAATTTAGATCAAAATATTTATATTATGTGGGGTATACCACATTGTTTATGCAGGTCTTGTTGACGTGTACATCAACAAAACAAGCTGAAAACTGTTCCTTATATTGTCAAGTCAAGACACCTTTATTTCTATAGCACTTTATACAATACAAATTGTTTCAAAGCAGCTTTACAGTAATGAACACAAATAACAGAAGTAATGATGCAAAGTTCAAAAATGAGGCAAATCCAAATTCTGCAGCTCTAACAAGACAATAGTGTCATAATTCAGCTGTTAGATTCAGTTCAATAACTGTCAATGTATCAAAATTCATGGATTATGAATGAATTCAATTTAGTGTAAAGAACTTCTACAGAAGATAATAACTATTTGTCTGTAATACTGTAAATATTGCTATTATTTATATTTATATTTATAAATATTGCTAAAATTAAAAAAAAAAAAAAAAAAAAGTTTTGAAAAATAAAATCTAACAGAAATGAAAAGTTTCCATGACAGGAAATCAAATGTGCGTGTGCATATATGTAGCTGTAGTTGGTGGAAAAAAAGTTAAATGTTCACATTTATTCTATAACTATAGGCCTATTTCACAATATGGCGACCGACAGCGGAAGTAGGGAAGCGGTACGTCCAGTCGCACCTGCAGCCCGCTACGATCGCTATTCATTATTTAAATGCTCTAGGAATAGTAGTTTTCTCGCCGTCATTACATTAATTTATTTTCTTATAAAGTAAGAATAGCCAATGTTGTCCGTTTTGTGGACCGTTTTTAAGGAACTGAGTGTTAAGAAAATGTGGTTGATGTTGCTGGGTAATAAAGAGGAGGAGGACGAGGATGATGTAACTGGATGATGAGGAGGAGGTTACAGCAGGTATGTAGATGAGGATGATGTTATTAACTGGCTATCCAGCAAAGCTTGAGAGATGTTGAAGCTCCACCTAATTAAAGAGAATAAAGTAATAAAACATTTATAGTTTGCACTAAACATGTTGTGAAGGAATTTTAATATTAATTCTTTTTAAATAAATTAATCATACTTAATCACGACTAACATTTCTTCCTTTCCAGGTGTAACATTAATTATTGTGTTCTGAGTGTGTGTGAGTGAGTGATTGTGTGTGTGAGTGATTGTGTGTGTGAGTGATTGTGTGTGTGAGTGATTGTGTGAGTGAGTGATTGTGTGTGTGAGTGAGTGTGTGTGAGTGTGTGTGTGTGTGAGTGTGTGTGAGTGTGTGTGAGTGTGTGTGTGTGTGTGTGTGTGTGTGTGTGTGTGTGTGTGTGTGTGTGTGTGTGTGTGTGTGAGAACTGGTTTGTGTAGAACAGAAGTGACGGGTGTTCTGTGTGTTACTCACAGGGGGCGTATCTGGTGGGTGTGTCTGATCCGAACAGTCACGCGGGGCAGAAGGGGCTTGTGGACCCCTCACAGTTCGCCAGAGCCAAACAGTCTATCCAGATGGCCTGTCAGAACCTAGTGGACCCGGCCTGCACCCAGTCCCAGGTAACAGCATGACTCTTTCCTAGATGGAAATGGTCTGATAGGAGCGAACACATACCTAAGGTCTAGTTTACTTTGGGCAAGATATTAGATATTAGCTTTGAGAGTGTATTATTATTAGTAGATTACTGATAAGGTATTGTAATAATATTTTTATATTTAAAAACATATTTGTGACTGTTTGGAGATTTTAGAAAACACGAGGGAGAACTAAAGGTGTGATAGCATTTACAGTTGTTTGATGATTTTGCAAGACTTTCCCACTTTTAATGCAAGTAGACAACTTTAAGTAAGCTCACTTAAGGACTTGTTTTTTAATAAGATTTTAGCAGAAAATGTTGACTTTTATCATATGTAAATGTTAAACATCTTGTATTACTTTAAATGTTCTCTCTTTCACTGTGCCCTGTTTGAAAGTGTCTGTTGGTCCTATAGACAATGGACCTTTTTTGCTTACAAAATTTAACAAAAATGATAATATGATATTCTGCAATCCTTAAAGCTTCTGTTAAAGGGCCAAGCAGGACTCCCAGTGTCTGATCGACTTTCACAAATTATTATATTTCACATCTGGATATTTCCTTTGAACTCCTTTTGAGCTCAAAATAGGAAGTGCATTCTTAAAGGAATGCTTTGACCTAGTTTTTAACTATTATCACAAATAACCTGACAAAATAACTCCCGTGTTTTCCCAAGGTCCTCTCTGCTGCCACAATTGTTGCCAAACATACTTCGGCCTTGTGCAATGCCTGCCGACTCGCCTCCTCCAAAACATCCAACCCAGTTGCTAAGAGACAGTTCGTCCAGAGCGCCAAAGAGGTGGCCAACAGCACCGCCAACCTCGTCAAGTCCATCAAAGTGAGTTTTGAGTCTGTTTCTGATCAGCAGTGTTGGTATTATTATGGGGAATGTAACTCTGTGTTTGTGTTGTAACGTCAGGCTCTTGATGGGGCCTTTAACCAGGAGAACAGACAGAAGTGTAAGGAAGCCACTGGGCCGCTTATCGAGGCTGTGGATAACCTGACTGCCTTCGCTTCAAACCCAGAGTTTGCTAGCGTACCTGCACAGATCAGCCCAGAGGTACCACATTATATCACAGAATATACTAAAGTTTGGGCCGTTTTTAAAGAAATTGATGCTTTTATTCAGAAAGGATGCATTAAAGTGATCAAAAGTGACAGGAAAGGCATTTATAATCAGCATATTATATTGATTTCTGAAGGATCATGTGACATTGAAGACTGGAGTAATGATGCTGAAAATTCAGCTTTGATCACAGAAATAAATTACATTTTACATTGTATTCACATAGAAAACAGCTATTTTAAATTGTAATAATATTTACAATATTAGTGTTTTTACTGTATTTTTTGATCAAATAAATGCAGCTGTTGTGAGCAGAAGAGGCTTCTTTCAAAAACATTTCAGTCTTGCCAATCCCATATTTGTGAACTGTAGTGTATATCACAATATAGTCATTTTTGCTGGAAATTCAACTTCCCAATATTTATATTTTACATATCCAAGTATGGTATGTTTACTTTAATAATCTTGTAATTAAAAAAAAAAAAAAATAAAATTTTATTTAAATTAACAAGTTTGAAAAAATGATAAGATTACTCATAACAAATCAACACAAAAAGTGTCATTATGTTGCAAAAACAAAAGACCATCTATGACAAACAGTTTTCTGCCTTGTTATATTTTTAAAATTGTGGATACATATTTTTCGTTTTCGGGATGAAAGAATGGATGAAACGCATTTGTAAAAATTAAAACATCTTTAAGAGCAAGGGGGCCCCCTTGTGTTTCAGGGGCCCTACGCAGCTTGCGTATTCTGCGTATAGGGAGGATCGGCTCTGGGAACCAGACTCCAGGCTGAAATAGAAAACCCTGTTTAGACCAAGCTGGAAGTTACAAGTTCTGTTGTGTCTGATTGCAGGGTCTGGCAGCGATGGAGCCCATCGTAGCGGCCGCTAAGACCATGCTGGAGAGCTCTACAGGCCTGATCCAGATGGCCCGCTCACTGGCCGTCAACCCCAAAGACCCGCCCAAATGGTCTGTGCTGGCCGGACACTCCAGAACAGTGTCCGACTCCATCAAGAAACTCATCACCAACATGAGGTATTCACAGAATTCATAGCCTTTATTCAACAATCAACTAAAAATGTCTGTGAAACCATGTGTCCCTAAAAGCAGAACCAATTACGGAAACTCAGCTTTAAAAGACAGTAGTGTCATTAGCCAGTTCAGGGTTGGTTTAGTTTAGATCAGAGGTCTTCAACCCTGCTCCTGAGGACCCACTATCCTAAAGAGTTTAGCTACAACCCTAATCAAACACACCTGAAGTGGCCAATCAAGCTCCTCGAGACTGCTTGAAAATTGCAGGCAGGTGTGCTGAAGCTGGTTGGAAATAAACTTTCCAGGAGAGTGGGTCCCCAGGAGCAGGGTTGAAGACCTCTGGTTTAGATCAATAACAGTGTGAGGTCTTACCATTACCAGTGTCAGTGTTGCAAGATGCGATTCAGTTGTGAATGGTATCATATTGATATACTGTCATGTAAATGGTTTCAGGGAAAAGGCTCCAGGTCAGAGGGAGTGTGATGACGCCATTGAGGTTCTTAATAACTGCATCCGTGAGGTGGACAAGGCGTCTCTGGCAGCCATCAGCCAGCAGCTCACGCCTAGAGACGACATCTCCCACGAGGTGAGGCTTTACAGCCGTCATGATAAACTGCAGCAGTATCCTCAGAGCTGAGGGCGCAGCTGTCATGTTCATCATTAATGTAATACAGCGGTATTGTAATATTGTGTTGCAGGCCCTTCACGAGCAGATGGCGGCATCTGTGCAAGAGATCAGTAACCTGATTGAGCCAGTGGCCATCGCAGCCCGCTCCGACGCCTCTCAGCTGGGTCACAAGGTCTGAATCCTTTCTAAACGCGTTTACACGGGTCTCAGTGTTTACTGGAAGCTAAATGTGTGCCGTCATCTCACAGGTGTCTCAGATGGTCAGTTACTTTGAGCCACTCATCATGGCTGCCATCGGTACAGCGTCTAAGATCCTGAACAGCCAGCAGCAGATGAGCGTGCTGGATCAAACCAAGACTCTGGCTGAGTCTGCCCTACAGATGCTCTACACGGCCAAAGAGGCTGGAGGAAACCACAAGGTAAGACGCCAACAGCCAAACACAGCAGCTGCATTCTGGTAGTTTTGATTATACACTGCCGTTCAAAAGCTTGGGTTCAGTAAGATTTTTTTAAGGACGTTTCTTTTGCTCATCAAGGCTGCATTTATTTAATCAAAAATACAGAAATTTTCTATTTTAATATACTTTAAAATATAATTTATTCCTGTGAAGCAAGGCTGAATGTTCAGCATCACAGCATTACTCCAGTCTTCAGTGTCACATGATCCTTCAGAAATCATTCTAATATGTGGTTTATAATCAGTGTTGGACACAGTTGTGCTGCTGAATATTTTTTGGGACCTGTGATATTTTTTCGGGATTCTTTGATTAAATAAAAAGTTAAAAAGAACAGTGTTTATTTAAAATTGAAATTATATGTCACACACTACTCAAAATAGATCGGCATATTAGAGTGATTTCTGAAGGATCATGTGACACTGAAGACTGATGTAATGATGCTGAAAATTCAGCGCTGCGTCACAGAAATAAATTATATTTTAAAGTATATTAAAATAGGAAACCAATATTAGAAATTGCAATAATATTTCACAATAGTTTTCTGTATTTTTGTTCAAATGAATGCAGCCTTGATGAGCAGAAGAGACTCCATTTAAAATTTTTACTGATCCCAAACTTTTGAACGGTAGTGTATCTGTTGGAGATCTGCTATAGTGCTCAGTCTCACAGTACTCTGTGTGTGTGTGTGTGTCCTCAGGCGGCTCACACACAGGAGGCTCTGGAGGAGTCGGTCCAGATGATGAAGGAGGCGGTGGATGATCTGGCTGCGACTCTGGCAGAGGCGGCTAGCGCTGCAGGAGCAGTGGGCGGCATGGTCAACTCCATCTCTCAAGCCATCAATAAGATGGAAGACGGGCCTGGATTCGAACCTGAAGGAACGTTTGTGGATTATCAGACCACGATGGTGAAGACGGCCAAAGCTATCGCTGTCACCGTTCAGGAGATGGTAAAAACTAGTGCTGGATCAGTCAGAGTGACTGTAGAATTAGGAATTGTGGGGGAAAAAATTGGAAAACCACTGTGGCTGGTGGGCAAAATAAAATATACATATGCACAAACATGCAATGAAAACAGAATTAGGGTTTAGTACAGAATTCAGAAATACACTTGACTTGTGACGAAGGACATTAACTAAAAAGTGTTACAGTGAACCTGACAAGCATCCCTGAATAATCACCTTAAAGGGATCCCTGGGTATTAAGACTTGTATGGCTTAATATAACGTAAATTATGTCTCTTACTGAAATATGTAGTAAAAAACCCATTAAAGATGTGTTATTTTAAAAAATCACATCGTTTTATACATATTTGGAACTATGGGGGGCGCCATTTTTCTGATGACGTAAAATGGTTGCACTCCATGAGCTACTAGCGCTATCTGTTGCTATTTTTACCACAACACAACTCGGAATAGACAAGTCGGAAAATAAAATACTGATATGATGACCACAGCTACTGAAAGAGCTCACAGGTGGCGATGGATATAAGTATAGGTTTAAACCAAATGCTGTACCATCGATTTTTCCCCACAAGGAGTGTAAACGCCCCGGATCTCGAGGAAATCAGTGCTGAGAAACTCCTCCAGCGGCCGCGCGTCGGCATGTTTACATCATCTGGCGTTTCTTGTCTCAGCTGTTTTTAAGCTCTTTCAGTAGCTGTGGTCTACTAAAAGACTCAAAGGCATCAGGGCTAAAGTGGAGAGAAAAAAGAAGCGGGTCTTTAGGAAGTTTTATTCTTCCACAGGCATCTTCCCATTCTTTTCTTCTTTTCTTATCGCTAGGAAAGCAGTGAAGTCTTACATTAAATTGCTTATTTTGTTGCCCTTCAACTGAAAATTACAACTAAAAGCCTCACAATGTGGTATCGTATCAGTATTTTATTTTCTGAGGTGTTGCGGTAAAAAGCGTCAGTAGCTCACTGAGTGCAACCATTTGACGTCATCGACGCAGAATGTACTGTGCACATAAAATAATGGCGCCCCCCATAGTCCAAAAACGATGTTGATTTTTTTCAAATAACATACATTTTCATGGGTTTTTTACTACATATTTAAATAAGAGACATAATTTACGTTATATTAAGCTATACATGTCTTAATACCCGGGGATCCCTTTAAGAACATCTGATAAACTATATTGTAACATATATTATAAAAACATTATGCAGTGTTTAACAATTAACTATTTTCTGAGTGTTCAAATATGAACAAACATGAAAATATATCAATCAAACTTTATTGAATATAAAGTTCAAGTTCTTTATTTATATATTCCTGAAAAGCCAGTTAATTAAAGCCAGTAATGTTCTCATGAAATGTTAATTATGTTTGGCTCATGAATTTGCTGAAAGACAGAGGTGGGCTGTAACCAGCTTGGCTCCTGATTGGACACTGCCAAAAATTAGCAGACAATTAATAGTCATGCCTTCATTCTGTTACACAGCAGCAAACTTATTCATGCTTTTTCTGTTGAGTAGTCAGTAGAAGAGAAGATGCCCTGTAGGAAAAGTTCATTTCAGACCTTTGTTTCTGTAGTGCTTTATATACTACAGATTGTGTCAAAGCAGCTTCACAGAGATGAAAAGGAAAAGCAGAATCAATTGTAGAAACTATAATAGATTTTATGTATAATTTTTTTTTCTATTGACGTCAGTAGAAGAGAAGGACAAGCAGCCAATGGCATAATAAAACATCTGCACCAGAGAGTGCGTTTTTATTCTGGTGGTATCATATAAATTAATGAGTTTTTTTCACTGTCACACCTCAGCATTTTCATCTTACAAATGCTCGCCTTGAATATGTTTTTCATTTATTTTTGTTATGGTTCAAAATAGTTCCAGAAGGGAGAATTATGCAGTATTTATAGAGAAGTAAAGGCTGACGGTGTGTTTTTAAAATGCTTTGTTGCCAGGTTACCAAATCCAACACCAACCCTGATGAGCTGGGCGGTTTGGCCAATCAGCTGACCACAGAGTTCGGTGACCTGGCGTCTGAGGCCAGATGTGCAGCCATGACTGCAGAGAATGACGAGGTATTGTGACATATGCTTTCCTTTTCTGTAGATTTTATGGCCTTTCCACATAATGTTATACTTTATATGAAAGTGACTCCATTTGCTGTTTCTGCATGTTACTGGTCTTATTGATAACTTATTCTGAGTGTTTGTATTCTTAGTAAAGAAACATTAACCATAAAAAGTTTGGGGTCAGTAAGGTTTTTTTGTTTGTTTGTTTTAAAAGCAATAATATTGTGAAATATTGATCCTTCAGAAATCATTCTAATATGCTAATTTGCAGTTCAAGAAACATTTCTGATTGTTATGGGTGTTGAAAATGTGCTGCTTCATATTTTTGTGGAAATTGATAGATTTTAATTTTTTTTTTTCAGATTTATTTGATTAATAGAAAGTTCAAAAGAAATATTTTGTAATATGATATATATTTACATTAAATTAATCCTTGCTGAATAAAAAAACTTTAGTACAAGGACCAATTATCACTATTAATTAGATGCTTATTAGCATGCCTGTTATTAACATATTGGCTGTTTATTAGTGCTTATAAAGCACATATTCTGCACGACCATATTCTACGTCCCTAATCCTACCCAATACCTAAACTTAACAACTATTAATAAGCAGCAAATCAGGAGTTTGAGGCAAAATTCATAGTTAATGGTTTGTTAATAGCGAGAACTGAATCTTAAAATAAAGTGTGACCAAAGTTTCAATGACCCCAAAATTTTGAACAGTATTGCATTTTCTTTTACTTTTCAACTGACCACGCCCCCTCTTATTTTTTAACTCCTCCCCCAATCAGTTGACAAATTGGGACCACTTTTGATCATCCAGTCAATTCCCAATAAATATAATCAAATCCCACCCTACATTTCTTGTTGAATATTCTGTTGCATTTTGAAGTATGTCACATTACTGAAGTAAAATGAGATACTTTGCATAGTTAAGCTGTTTCTTTGATTTCTTTGGTTGAAATCCCAACTAGATTAAGGTGTTAGTTAACGGTTAAGTGTTTTGTTCTTCAGATCGGCTCTCACATCAGGAAGCAGGTGACAGAGCTGGGCAACAGCTGCACTGGTCTGGTCAGTAAAGCAGGAGCGCTGCAGTGCAGTCCAAACGACTCCTACACCAAGAAAGAGCTCATCGACAGCGCTCGCAAAGTCTCCGAGAAGGTTCACAGTAGTTCTTCTCTTATTGGACATACTGTATGGGTGTCATTTCAGTCTTCATCAGACTCCTGATGTCTTTACTCTCTGTCTCTCAGGTGTCTCACGTGTTGGCGGCTCTTCAGGCTGGCAATCGTGGCACTCAGGCCTGCATTACTGCTGCCAGTGCTGTTTCTGGCATCATCGCAGATCTGGACACCACCATCATGTTTGCCACCGCAGGCACTCTCAACCGAGAGAACGCCGAGACCTTTGCAGACCACAGGTACTCCCTCCGCCAAAACTACAGCGCTCAAACTGCCCAGTGGACATCTGAGTGACCATGAAATGAAAATGTTTTTGAAGGGTCATGAAACACAACTATTGTATCACCGCTTGCTCACACCAAACACCTTGCTCTGCTGTTTATTAAGCTATAGGAACACAACTGTTCGCAGATCAGCCCAGATGCCAGGGAGGTTTTGTTCATGAAACCGTTAAAGAACAGAATCATTCAGTTCCTAATGATTCCAGTCCCTATATGTGACATTTACCCTGTCAGCTTCAGCAGATCTGATCACGAATGATCATGAATGAAACTCTTATAACATCAAATTGAAGTAGACGGATAAAGTTTGAAGACAAACGTTGAAGTTAGCTTGAAAAAGCCTGGCCTGAAAGTGTGAAACTTTTAAAAGCTTGAGGTTTGAAGATTTTATTGTCAGATTGATAGAAAATCAGATGAAAAAAAAGGTCAAATAGACCATATTAGACCACTTCAAACCCCATTTGACCTCACTAGATTCACAAGAAACCATTTCAAACCAGTTCAGTCCCCAGTAAACCTTTTCAGACCCAATTAAACCTCAAAAGACCGCAAAGAAACAATCAGACCACTCGTCTAGGCATTGCTAGATTGTTTTAGCAAAAAGTCTAGCATGTTTCTAGTATGTTTTAGCCCTTTGCTAACATGTTTTACCACATTGTCAATTTAAGTAAAAAAAAAGACTTCACTCAGTACTTTATTATTAGAAGTAATTTAACAACATGATGCACTTTACTTAACAAATTACAAACAATTTTAGTAACAGAGAAGTGTCTTTCCTTTGATATAACCTCTGTCGCCCCCTGTATGTGTTTGTTTATCCGTTAGTGTTAATATGTTTCATCATTAGTGGATTGTAATATTAATAGTTTTGTGTTTCCTGTGGTTTGTCAGAGAGCACATCCTGAAGACGGCTAAAGTTCTGGTGGAGGACACGAAGCTGCTGGTGTCTGGAGCAGGAGCGAGTCAGGAGAAACTGGCTCAGGCTGCGCAGTCGTCTGTTAACACCATCACTAAACTGGCTGATGTGGTCAAACTGGGAGCAGCCAGTCTGGGCGCTGAAGACCCTGAGACACAGGTACTGACACCCGCTTCACTCGTGCGCATGCGTGTGTGTGTGGGTGTACCTGGTATTTATCACCAAATGTCCCCACAAGGATAATAATACCAGTAAATTTTGACTGTGGGGACATTTTTTTAGCTTATAAATCACACAGAATGAAGTTATTTTTTTTAAATCTAAAAATGCAGAAAGTTTCCTGTAAGGGGTAGGTTTAGGTGTAGGGTTGGTGTAGGGCAATAGAAAATACAGTTTGTACAGTATAAAAACTATTATGGCTATGGAATGTCCCCATAAAATGTGGAAACACAACGTGTGTGTGTGTGTGTGTGTGTGTGTGTGTGTGTGTGTGTGTCCAGTGCTTGGCAACAATTCTTGGGTTTCTGCTGTTCCTATGGCAACACTTAATAATTCATGGCATATTCTCAAAGCTTGTTATAGCTGTATTGTTCAAGGAAATTCAGCCATCAAGGCAAGGTTTAATTACACTTCAGTCTCCTTTCAAGTTCATGAACATAATAAAAGCATTATCTTCAAACCTGCTGCATTTGTAAGATCTTTTTCACTTTCAACATGCAGCAGCTGTTTTTGAGTAGATTTTAGTGAGGTCTTTGTGTCCATACTGCAGTTTTTCTAGTCAGTTTTGTACTTCTTATTGCTAGTCAGGATAATATGCTGTTATGTGACTGATACTTTATTAACCAGCGTTAATATTTACATAACAGCTTTCAGCTGTGTTATGTAACTTTATATTTGAGACTTCATTTACTTTTATAGTACAGTTCTTGTACTTATACGTTTCACTCATGGCTTCATGTATTTTTTCTCATGCAGGTGTGAGATTATCTTTGTGGTTCAGTTATGCATCTGTCTATGTATGCAGCATGTTAAGTCATGATGCTGATGCATATTTGCTGCTGCCGTCTGAGATCATGTGTTTGTTGTCGTGTCTCAGGTGGTTCTGATCAATGCGGTGAAGGATGTGGCTAAAGCTCTGGGTGACCTGATCAGTGCCACGAAGGCTGCGGCCGGCAAACCTCACGACGATCCCGCCATGTTGCAGCTCAAGAACTCTGCTAAGGTAAAGACGCACAGAGTAGGATCATCTCATTCATCCACACATCCAGTCTGTCTCTGCCTGAGACCTTTAATAACTGATCTCAATCAAAATGACAGTCCTGATTATTATGGGCTGCCAGAAAATATTAGGTGATCTGAAATCAGGAGTCAGTCCGATTGACCTACAAAGTGAAGAACTGCGAATGATTTGCACTCAGATTGGTGGTGTTATTGTTAACTAAAACTAAAGCTAAAACTGCACAAAAACATTTAAAAAGAAACATTTAAAATGTTTTCGGTAATAGAAATAAAATTGAAAAAGAAAAAAATTATCTTCGATTAAAAACTTTCACTTGGATGCTAAGGCAGCATTTCTAATTTTAAGTACTAATAAAAATTATAAAATCATATAACAGAATTACTAAAACTTAAACTAAAATTAAAATGAAAACCAAAAATATGAAAACTAACTCAAAATATTAATAAATACTATAATGAATTCAAATTCATATATTTCATATAGGATATTCATTACCACAAGTTAAATTATATTTGAAGCATATGAGATATATATTCATAATAAATTCATGGTTATTTTTCTGGTATTTTTTTAATTTATCAATTAACAGAGATTCTATTGTGATTTTTATTTAGCTAATATGTTTCCTAAAGAGACTGTCAGTAAGGTAATGTGTTTTAAAAAGTTTGTAGGTTATTATTATGTATTATTTTATTGCTTATATATCCTTTTTATATCCCATATTTCTACTAATGATGCACAGTATGCTGATGACCAGTTTTGCTCATTATTTGGATAATTATTATTTTTTGTTTCTTTTTAATTAATTAGTCTGATTTGGCTCACCAGGCAACTCTTTTTCTTTTTCAATTTATAATACTGGCTAACCTTAAATATTATCAGCATTTCTGTATTGTTGCGTTCATATATTATTCTTTCTTCAATGACATAACCTCATAAAGTCATAATGCATAAGTGTTTCAGGAGTTCTGATGTGTGATGTTTCTGTGGGATCAGGTGATGGTGACAAATGTGACGTCTCTACTGAAGACAGTGAAGGCTGTGGAGGACGAGGCCACTAAAGGCACACGAGCACTAGAGGCCACCATAGAGCACATCAAACAAGAGCTGGCTGTAAGAGACACACTCCCACTGGACTCTGCTGAAAATATGCACAACCATTTAAAGCACTACATTACAGTGGAAAAAGTGTATTATTATGTATAAAGTCCACTGGGATGAAGAAGAGCAAGTGAAACCTTGACAAAAAACATCCTATGTTTTGCTGGTGTTCAGGTGTTCAGCAGTGCAGATCCTCCTCCAAAGACCGCCACTCCAGAGGAGTTCATCCGCATGACCAAAGGCATCACGCTGGCCACGGCGAAAGCAGTGGCTGCTGGGAACTCGTGCCGTCAAGAGGACGTGATCGCCACCGCTAACCTGAGCAGACGAGCCATCGCTGACATGCTGCACTCCTGCAAGGTGAGACCACTCTCACGCACGGTGATATTAATGACTGCAGATGCACTTCATAAGGGGTCTTATCATATGGAATCAAATTTTCCTTAATCCTTCAAAATGCATGCAATTTTGTAAAACTCCAAATTAAGCTTCATTAAGCAAAATGCAGCTATTTCAGAATAATTAAACATTGAAATCTAGTTTGTAAAATGATGCTATAAACTCAAAAGTACATTGTTATATGTTCATATTATAGATTTTTTTAAGTAAAATGATGTAATATGCTTATTTTCTAAACTTGAGTTGTGCTACATGCAACTTAAATTCAGCTAAAATCAGCTAAAAATAGAAATTAGTTGAGACAATGTCTAATGTGGAGGGATAAAATTTAGAAAAGCATCTAAAAAATCCTTTCAATATCATTTATTTAGTAACTTAACTATTATTTAAAAACATGGAAAGTAGTCATATAGAATGAGTGTTCAAACTTTGACTTCTAGTGTATATGTGTTTCTGTTAAGCTGAAGTGTAAATGATTTTTCTGCTGTGTTGTTCAGCAAGCGGCGTTCCACCCGGAGGTGAAGCGAGACGTCCAGGCTCGAGCGCTGCGCTTCGGCTCTGAGTGCGCTGTAGGATACCTGGGCCTGCTGGAGCATGTGCTAGTGGTGAGTTACACACACACACACACACACACACACTCCTTTAGAGCTCCTTTAGGGGGGTCATTAGGGTTAAAGCTGTGTGAAATAACTGTTATTTTAGGAGCACGCTGAAATGTCACATATTTCACAGACTCAGCATGTTTGTCAATCAGTGGGTCTGTGACTGAAATATTTGTCTAAAATGTAGGGTTGTTAAAATAAGATAAAACAGAGGTAGTTGTATATTTTTTATTTGTAAAGTAAATTTGAGTTGTTGAATGTGGGATATTGAGATTGTAATGAGGTAAAGTTGCTATGCAGGTCTGAGGAATTCATTTTATAGTTTACCTTCATGTATTTTCTGTTTTCTCTGATGTGTATGTGTGGGTTCGCTGTGATAGCCGGTGAGTTAAAGGTGACTGATTGTGCATGTGAATGTGTGTGTGTGTGAGAATGTGTGTGCTCAACTGCACAACCTCTTAACAGCAAAAATTACATAATATAATGTGTGCTGCAGTGCTTCTCAACCGGTGGGTTGCAGATCTATATTTATTTCCATTTCCATCTTTTTCTGATATTATTATTATTTTTATTTATTTTATTTTTTTTGCATCATTTTGACTTTGACTTATTTTGAATGTTTCATATAAATTTTGTCATGTATAATCTGTAGACTCTCATGACAAAAAAAAATGTTTCAAAGAGTTCATATTTTACAGATCATTTTACAGATATTAGCCAGTTTGTCTAATTGTCAAATCTTCTAAAAATCCAACAGCCAACAAAGCTTGGTACAAACCTTTACAAAAAAAACAAACTCTGCAACCATTTGATTGAGGAAAAGGAAATTTGACTCGAATCCTGATAAATTGTTATTTTTGGAAATCATTAGCACTGTATGTCTGTTGTCTTGAAGTAAAACCACTGGTAAAATTTATTAATGTAGTAACTGGTGTGATTTGATTATCATGGTCGTTTTCGTGAAAGTGACATTTGGATGCATTCTGAGACCTATATTAATTAATAGCATCTTGATTAGTCTAAATGCTTTGTTTACAGGTTCATTTGTTAAAGTTTTCAGATATACTGAATGAAATGTCATTGAATGGTTTAACATTTTGCCATTTGCCACATTTTAGACTTCATTGTGATCACATATGAGTATTTTCCTTTGGATTGTGCTGAGTGTGTGTTCAAAATCTTTGAAATGGAGACATTCTCTTTTATCTAACTTGTGAAAACAAATATCCCTTCAAACCAAAAAATCATAAGAGTAAACCACAATAAAAAGCACTACAAGAGCAAGGGGAAAAAGTTTTAAAAAGTATATAAAATAAAATGAAAAAATTATGTGAATAACTAATTAGATGAGTATGATTAAATGATCATAAATTAATAACACAAAGAATATAACAAACAACACAGTTACTGAAAATAATCTGGGAATTATGTACTGTATGATTGTCCAGGCTTGGGCAGGATCTATAAACTTCCTTGGTAATTTTAATAATTTTTTCTAGTTTTACTCGCCACTTAAATATTTAAAGTTTTTTTTTGAACATTTGAGTGGAATAACACCAGTATGAAACACTAGTCTTGTCAATTGAGTGTCATATTGGTCACATTAGTATTCCATTGATCGTTTACTGAACATCTATTCATTCCAAACCTGACATTTAAAGAGGAATGCACCCCAGTCTCAAAACAAAAATCAGGAACGACTGGAACAGTTGGTGAAATGCATTGCTCAAAACATGTGAACTCTGACGAGAGAGACCGACTGTCTTTTGTGCTTTTGTAGGGTTTGTGTAGACAGACAGCATATGTCTGTCTGTGGGGGTGTGTGTTTCTGGTATTGTCTGTGTCATTCCCAGCATTCCTGCTCATGGCCAAGTCTTTTCTTAGCCGTCTGTTCCAAACGAACAGCTCTGCTAATGCCACGCACCTGTTCCACTGTCACCGGCACCACCCTGGAGGACACGCCGAGGACACACACACACGCGTCAGAAATCACTAGATTAGTGTCTTCTAGTTGACCGCATGAGTGTCTAACAGCAATGAACGCTTTGTGTGGAGTTGAATATGTCATCAGATTGATTTAACAATCTCTTATTTAGGATGTTTTAATGCATTCACCTGATTGAAGTCATGTGATCTCTACCCACAGATCATTCAGAAACCAAGTCATGACCTTAAACAGCAGCTGGCAAACTTCTCCAAACGTGTGGCCGGTTCAGTGACGGAGCTCATACAGGCTGCGGAGGCCATGAAAGGTACGACAGCGCCCTGTGTGTGTCATGTTTCTCAGTACACACACTCTACTCTCACCATCCAGCGTTCAGTGGATTATCTTCTGGCTGCAGGGCTCTAGATCTAGGGCTTCTCTCGTACTTCTTGCCCTCTTGTCCTCTCCATCAGCTCAGGTCAAGTATCCGCTTCCAGTTCTGCATCATGAGCAGGGAATCCAAGCAGGATTTATCAGGATAATCCCTGCAACCCATCACTGAAAGTGATCTGAGAGCTCGGGGTGATAATACCCAGACCCTCATTTAACACATGATGAGAGACAAGGAGAATCTCAGAGTGTGTGTGTGTGTGTGTGAGAGAGAGAGAGAGAGAGGAGTTACTACTATAGGTGCCAATTTGTGTAAAAAAAGAAGAAAAGTAATATAAAATGAAGGTCTTTCTACCCATCTAGTGTTTATACAGTCATGGCCAAAAATATCAGCACCCTTGGTAAATATGATCAAAGAAGGCTGTGAAAATTAATCTGCATTGTTAATCCTTTTGATCTTTTATTTAAAAAATTCACAAAAATCTAACCTTTCATTGGATAAGAAGAATTTAAAATGGGGAGAAATATCATTATGAAATAAATGTTTTTCTCTAATACACATTGGCCACAATTAACGACACCCTTTTAATCAATACTTTTTGATTTACAAAACATTTGCCAGTTTAACGGCTCTAAATGTTCTCCTATAATGCCTGATGAGGTTAGAGACACCTGACAAGAGATCAGAGACCATTCCCTCATCCAGAATCACTCCAGACCCTTTAGATTCACAGCTCCATGTTGCTGCTTCTCTTCAGGTCACTCATGTTCTACAGGGTTCAGGTCAGTGGACTGGAATGGCCAGCAGAAGCTTGGCTTTGTGCTCAGCGACCCATTTTTGTGTTGTTTTTGAGGTTTGTGTTTGGATTATTGTACGGTTGGAAGATCCAAACATGGCCCATTGTAAGATTTCTAACAGAGTCAGTCACTTATTGATTTTTTTAAATGGGAATTTTCACTGCTCTAGCTCTTTTCTTAAAGCCACTTCACTAATTTGTGAAGCTCTATTATCTTTTGCTGCATTGTGATGGATGATTAAGGGAATTTGGGCTTTGTTTTCCCTCCTATTTATATTTCTGTGAAACAGGAAGCCATGGCTGGATAATTTCATGTTCATAATCACCCTGGAGTGCTCAAAATTGTGAATATGAATGGGAATATACTTCAGAGATATTTTACTCATAAGAATTTCTAGGGGTGCCAATAATTGTGTCCAACGTGTATTTGAGAAAAACATTTATTTCATAATGATATTTCCCCCCCATTTTAAATTCTTATTATCCAATGAAAGATTAGATTTTTGTGAAGTTTTTTAAATAAAAGATCAAAAGGATTAACAGTGCAGATTAATTTTCACAGCTGCCTTTGATCATATTTACCAAGGGTGCCAATATTTTTGGCTATGACTGTCTGAGTACAAACATATATTTAATACGAGATACACTTTCTGCTGTTGTCTTTGTCCTTCAGTTTTATTGCACATAAAGGAAAATATGTTCCTTTATGAATTTATACTACCGTTCAAAAGTTTGGGGTCAGTGTGATTTGTTTATTTATTTATTTTTATTTAGCAAGGATGCATGAAATTGATCAAAAGTGACTGTAAAACATGTAAAATGATTTCTGTTTCAAATAAATGCTTTCCTTTTCAACTTTCTATTAATCAAAGAGTCAAAAAAAATTATCATAGTTTCCACATAAATAAATCAGCATATTAGTATGATTTCTGAAGGATCATGTGACACTTAAGACTGGAGTAATGATGCTGAAAATTCAGCTTTGATCACAGGAATAAATTACAGTTTAAAACATAGCATAATAAAAACCAGCTATTTTAAATTGTAATACCATTTCACAAAATTACTGTTTTTGGTTAAATAAATGCAGCCTTGTGTGCATAAGAGATGACTTTCAAAAACACTAAAATAATCTTACTGACCCCAAACTTTTGACCTGTAGTGTATATTCTTTCCAATATACTAATAATTCTATATAATTAAAATTAAGTTTTTTTGTTGTTGTTTTTTCCTTAAATAAGCAAAGAGGGCATTTTGCATTCTGATACTAAATAATTAAACTGAATAATTAAACCAACCCTATTTTCATTTCAAAAAGGGAAGAAAAACTTGTACAAAACATTTTAGAATCTGTTGTAAAATTATTTACACACCAATCAGAACCTCAGGATTTATTTATTTTTTTTAAATCAAAATCAAAAAATTGCAGAAAGTGTTTAAATCAGAGGAGAAGAATGGAGGAAGGCTAAGATATAGCAGTAGTTTTTATTACAGGTACACCGTACAATCTTCCACATGAGTTTGATTGGTTGTGATACTTTCTTTAGGTACAGAGTGGGTGGATCCTGAGGACCCGACCGTCATCGCCGAAAATGAGCTGCTGGGAGCCGCAGCTGCCATTGAAGCTGCCGCCAAGAAACTAGAGCAGCTCAAACCCCGAGCCAAACCCAAGGTGAGGAAATGTTTACCCACATCCCTCAGGAGCAGCTTAACTGACACGCTATACTGCTTGACATTTTGCATTCGGCTTGGAAAATCCCACTCAGTGCTATTCTGAAGCTAATGTCCCTGATTATTGTGTCACATTTGTGTAACTGTTCTCGTTTGCGCTGCCCAGTTTGGATTTGGATTTAAGGTAACACAAATCATATGAATTATGAATGCAGCGTGAATTGACCTCCATCATCATCATCATCATGATCTATACTGGAATGAAAAACCATTGTGATGATGTGTTCATACGCATGTGAAAAACCTTTAAGATCAGTCACAATGTTCATACAGTGATGGAAATGAATGTTTGCTCTGTTCTGATTAACAGGAAGCTGATGAGAGTCTAAACTTCGAGGAACAGATTCTGGAAGCAGCCAAATCCATCGCTGCGGCCACCAGCGCTCTGGTCAAAGCTGCATCTGCCGCTCAGAGAGAGCTGGTGGCTCAAGGGAAGGTATGAACATGCTGTTGACAAACTTCATCCCGAATGCCTGGAAATCATGTACTTTGTTCAGCTTTGCTCAGTCTGTAATGCATTTCTCTCTCTCTCTGTCAGGTCGGGGCGATCCCAGCGAACGCGGTGGATGATGGACAGTGGTCACAGGGTCTCATTTCAGCTGTACGTCACTGTCACAAGTAGAGCTAGAAGAGCTTTTGAGCTTAAAGGGTAGTTCACTCAAAAATAAAATTTCTGTCATTATTTAGTCATATCATACCCTCGTATCATTATAAACACAAATTAAGGTATTTTGAAAAATGTTTCAATTATTTTTGTCCAAAATCAGTGAAGTCCAAAACATCTTTGGTCTCCATTGACTTTCATATGTGGACATGAAGGTGTTTTCAGAATAATTTCTTTCATGTTCTGCACAAGAAAGCCAATCATACAGGTTTGTAACCACGTGAGGAGAGTAGATGATGACAGAACGTGAACTAGCACTTTAACTTTCTCAGTTTCTTCTAAAATATATTTAGATGCAGAGCTTTCAGATACCTATACATACATGAAGTATTTTTTGATGAGGTGGATTTTTAACATATTTTGTCCATGAATTCATCGACTCTAGGCCCGTATGGTGGCGGCAGCTACTAACAACCTGTGTGAAGCTGCTAACTCTGCCGTTCAGGGTCACGCCAGCGAAGAGAAACTCATTTCTTCAGCCAAACAGGTGGCAGCATCCACCGCTCAGCTGCTGGTGGCCTGTAAGGTCAAGGCTGACCAGGACTCCCAGACCATGAAGAGACTGCAGGTCAGCGTGTGTGTGTGTGTGTGTGTGTGTGTGTGTGTGTGTGACTTACATTGAAGAAGTTTTTCAGTTATATTTTGAAAGACCCTTGTATTAGGTTACAAACATCTGTATAATAGTAGTAGTCAGATTGATCCTAATTGGATTCAATGCAATTCACCAAAAATTTGTCAGTGAAAAAAGAATCGGATAAAAACAGTAGTCCTTTAATATTAATACTCACTTATTACAAAAAATTAAACATGAAAACACATTTTAAAACTGTTGTTGGTTATCACAGAAAACATTTTAAACATAGGAAGTGCGAAAAAGCTTTTTTTTTTTCTGCTTTCACTCAAACAGTAAACCATGGCGCTATTATAATACATATAAAGTGCTGTCAAACGATTAATTACAAAACGAAAATAACTTATTTATAAATAAATTACAAAATAAAAGTTTTTGTTCGCATAATATGTGTGTTCTGTGTATATTTATCATGTGTATATATAAATACACACACATACAGTATATATTTTGAAAATATTTACATGTTTTTAAATGTCTATTTATATTCATATAATTTATATTATAAATAAATATATTATATATAAGCATAAAATATTTTTCTGAAATATATACATGCGTGTGTGTGTATTTACAGTATATATATATACATAATACACATACATATATTATGTAAAAAAAAACTTTTATTTTGGATGCGATTAATCATGATTAATTGTTTGACAGCACTAATATATATATATATATATATATATATATATATATATATATATATATATAAGATAAAACATCTGCCAAATGCATAAACGGTTGACCCCCAAACATCATAATAGCAATAGAAATTTTGTGATTTCCTAAATGAAAAAGGCACTAAATTCATATTTTTCTAATTATTTATTTAAGGAGAATATCATAGGGTACCCAGTATTTCAGACAACTAGAAATGGGTTAAATTGACCCACATCCTAACATGAGTGTTTTTAAAAAACCCTATTTTGCCCCTGCAGTGGTCTGACACAAATAAACAATGAGGAGTTGGTTTGTAGTGTGTCCGCCTCTCAACAAAGCCTTTAAATATTCAGTGACACAGTGAAACCCACTCCACCCCTCCTGCCTCCAGTCAGACAGCTGTCGTCCTGCACAGGGTGAAGGCTGAGGTTTAAATTTAAAACCTAATAACCCTGAGATCACCATCATATCTCTCAGTCACGATAGACACCATATTGAATTTTCACACATAAAAAGCTGGTTCTGAGCAAATCAGTAACATGATTAGTAAGCTGATGCTGCATGCCATTTTGTCATGCAGTGACATTCAGACATACAGTATATGTATATCTAAGGTATCTGATGCCGTTTTCCATTTTGCAGTCTCCTGTGCTCTCTCATAGAGGAATCTCTGGTAAAGCTCCATGTTTAGTTTAGCTGTGTTTTAGCCTTGCAGCAGTGAGATGAATGTAATGCTGGAGCAGGAATAGATGCAGTTCCATCATCTTGTCTTACACACTCCAGCTGTCTGATGTGTAATGTGCACTGATGAGTGCTTGTGATAACAGCAGTGCTGATGAGGCGCTGCTGGGAGGCTTCTGCATTTTGTAGAAATGGTTCTCAGTCTCAGGAATGCAGTACATGAATTAGATTTATTATATCAAATTACTGTTCTAAAATAATTCAATGTACGTTTCTGTTTATTAAGCTTTGGGACATTAATAACAAAGTTCTGAAACGCAAGATATTGAACATAGTTGGAAAGTTTGTCACGTTCTGTTAGAAACACTAATTTACTGTTGAACACGCTCCTTTAAATATGATTGCAAATTAATAATTATAGATTATAACTAGTGATGAACGGATCGAGAAATTTGTCAAATGTAGAATGCTGTCATTAACCAATACAGATTGTGTCATAGCTATTTTAAAATCATTAGTATGTACCCAATCATTCCTTTGCTACCGCCTACATTACTCTGACTAGTCATAACTTAGTGCTGACTTCAAACCAATCGCATTTTGTTTTACAATCAGAGCAGCAGATGACAGTATTTTGACTGATCTTTTGATATGAGTTAAAGGCACCCTCAGAAGATCAAACTGGTGTCGCTCATCCACTACAGTTTTATTCACAGAACTGCACCCGCTCTGTGTCTGTCTGCCTTTCTCTGTAAAATAAATTCATAGTTGGTCAGTTTTTCCAGATATAGCACGTCTGTTTTTACCTGTGATATACTTCCCCTTCTGCATCATCCCACTTCTGCTTTTATCAGCCTGTCCATGAGAAAAGTCTTCTTATCTGCACAAAATAACATGTAGCACCAGCAGTATTTGGTTACAAGATGAGAACCGAATTGTTTCAATAGAGCTGTGCACAGTAATGTAAAATGTCTTCTGTGGCAGCAGTGCAGAATCTCTTGGCTGTGCTAGTTTGTGTATAAATTGCAGGCCAGTCCTTCCTCTTACAGAAATAAATCAGACTCTTGACAGCTGAACACACTCAACCCTAAATCACACCTTCAGCCATGCACAATGCCTCAAAAGGCATAAAAAAGAAAAAACATATTCCTGGAACGGTGGCCAAAGGATCGCCGGAGATGTGTTTGGTTCAGGCTGCTCTCTCCACAGCTGCATTTCCTTATAAAGCCATCCCTAGAGTCCAGACACATGCAGAACCTTCCTACAAACATCAGAGCAGGAAGATGTGGGGTTTGACTTCAAATTTACTTCACTGGGTTCACACACAGCTGTCATGATTCATCTTATGACAATGTCCATGTTGTTTATAAGTGTTTATAAGTGTTTACATCTGTTTTTAATAAGACTCATTCATAACATATTGCCAGTTGTAATCAAGGATGGTCCTATGTTTCCACAGGTTTTCATTGACTTGTAATTGTACTTGTAGCCACAAAATAAAGTAGTTGTAGTTGTATTTCTAGCTGCTGATTAGTATTTGTTTTTGTAGAGTACTTCTAGCTACAAATTGAAGTTGTTGTAGTTGTAAGTACTTGTATTTATAGTGTATTTGTAGCCACAAAATTAAAAATACTTGTATTTATAGTGTACTTGTAGCCGCACATTAAAGTAGTTGTATGTGTAATGTAATGTATTTGTAATATACTTGTAGCCACAAATTAAAGTAGTCATAGCCACAAATTAAAGTCATTGTATTTATAGTGTACTTGCAGACAAAAAATTAAAATAGTTGTATTTGTAATGTACTTGTAGCCATAAATTAAAGTAGTTGTACCTGTAGGTGTACTTCTAGCCGCAAATCAAAATTTCCACAGGGCTGCCATGTGGGATTACAGTGCACATGTAAATGCACCATGATGAACACCAAGACAAGAGCAATAAAAGAATGCTTTAATACTAGGAATCAGCCCTGTGACCTTGGCATTGTTGCAGTATCTCATATTTGAGCAGTGACAGTCATCTTTAGGTATTTCAAAGTGAGTTTGATGAGATTCAGCGTAGAGGATTTGTACTTGTGAGCAGAATGTGTGTTTCATTGGGTTTTGTTGACATGCTAAAGTACTCTGTCTTTTTTTTTTTTCTTTAGGCCGCAGGTAATGCCGTCAAGAGGGCATCAGATAACCTGGTGAAGGCAGCACAGAAGGCTGCATTTGAGGCTCAAGATGATCAGGCTGTGATGGTGAAGAGCAAGATGGTGGGCGGTATCGCTCAGGTAAAGAGAATATCAGTTACAACACTGGCACATTTGGATGCATATTAACTGTGTGTTTTGTTAGAGAATTTCCAGCAGAAGTGTAACTGTAGAGTTTTTACATCTAGATCTTGCTTGCATTGTGGATTTTCATCTGTGTGTGTGTGTGTGCCCTCAGATCATCGCTGCTCAGGAGGAGATGCTCAGGAAGGAGAGAGAGCTGGAGGAAGCCAGGAAGAAGCTGGCCATGATCCGACAGCAACAGTACAAGTTCCTGCCATCAGAGCTCCGAGAGGATGGACAGGATCAGTGAGCCGCATCAGAGACTAATCAATGACATTGAGAGTTTGAAAAGTAATTAATGATATGCAATGAGTAAAAAGTGAACTATGTATCAGGATGTCTATTTTAAAAGTGTTTTGTTTATTTCTGTCACTTTTTTGAGAATTGCCATGCCAGCTTTATTGTTTTGTTGTATTTGGAGCATATTCAAATCCTTTTTGATTTCTTCTAATAGATCTATAATATTTTTTTTCAGTACTAGATGGATTAGATGAGCAGTGTGTGTTTTGAAAGCTCGTGATCATGGCAGGGGCCAAACAGTGTTTGTAAGCTTTCCAAGACAACATTTTTTATTTTATTTTTTGTGGCAATTTGGATCAGTGGTGCAATGATTAACTTTGCGTTGAAACAATTCATAGAGAAAACATATCATTTTCTAAATAAAAGAATAATAAAGCTTTGAAATGTTACAAATAGTATCTCCTGTTAATGTTTTTTGCAGTGTCGATGTTTGCTTTTGTGATAACTTGGTCTACTAGCATTTCTATCAAAATGATATCTTTTATAAAGCATAAAAGCCATATTTTTTTTTTTTGTTGTTGTTGTTCTTTTCTTGCAATTTACTGTTGTAATTTACTGATGTAATGCCCATACAGATGTAGACAAGACAATGTTATATTAAAAAGGATTTGTAACAAGAATTGGTTAATTACAATGGTTGTTTATCAAATAATAATCAGAATTATTATAAAGAACTGTTTTTAAGAAATGATAAAGACTGTTATTAATAGATCAAATACATAAACAGTTTTCACCATTACTGCCTTTCCTGTTGCATTCAGTATATTCTGAATCTTGTCTGCCTTTATATTTTATAATTGTGTATTTATCTGTTAACAGTTTCTCACCTAAAATGAGCAAACGCACTTAGTCAATGTGTTTAACTAAAAACTCATAAATTCACTGTTTTGCAAATATCTCTTATTGCATTTGTGTTTTGTTTTTTGTTTTTTTGTTGTTTTTTAACAAAGACGCTGGTGTTGGAGGGCTTAGCGTTTACTTGAATAGGCCGGTAACACTTATAACACGATTCATTCATTTATTAACTTTTTGTCATACTTAAAATATCTGTACTTCATGTGCATTCAAATATCAAGGTGAATAGATATTTGCTTAGCTACAGAGATTCGTATTTAATCTAGGCTTAAACTGAGAGTGTATCCGAGTTCCAAACGTTACCAGGAAAGCTATTCCAAAGTTTAGGAGCCATATATGAATGTGTCTATGTCCTTCCATTGTGCTATTCTAAAATTGAACTGATATGATCAGAATTTCTATAAGAACTGCTGCATTTGAAACACATGCAGCTTGTTTATGGAGACTGTGGGACATCCAGCCTGCACTGTACATTTAAAAAATCCAGTCTTCCGGTGATAACACATGAACTAGCTTTTTCTATCAGGTAACATAGAAATATTTCAGTAGAAGAATGCTTTCTACAAAATTGGAAAAGTGGTTTTCAAGAAACAATTTGCTGCCAAGTGTGACACTGTAGAGAAGGTAACAGCAATCATAGATTACGTGCTTACAGTTTGTTTAATTTTTATTATTTTGCGTCATTAATTCCTCTTTTTTTTTTTTTTTTTTGGCACAAATTAGAAAAATTGCTTAATTTTATCTTGAGGATCCTCTCTCACTTTCAAATTTAGTAGATATAGTTCTAATAGTAGTCTAGCCAATGGTAAAATAAATGCCTCATTCATTCATTCATTCATGGTATAGTTCCATCCTGCCTAAAGTATGCTGTAATACACCCTCTTCTCAAAAAACCTACACTTGATCCACTAGTTTTAAATAATTATCGTCTGATTTCTAAGCTTCCTTTTTTATCAAAAATATTAGAGAAGGTTGTTTATCATTAGCTGATCTCTTTTTTTTTTTTCTTCTTCTTTTGTTTTAAATAAAGAATGATTTTGTGCTTTGCTGCCGACTCAGGAAAGGGTGCCATTTTGACACAACTGATCACTATATTCTTTTAACTCGATTAAGACGATGGGCGGGCATTCAGGGAAATGTTCTTAAATGGTTCTGTTCTCATTTAAAGGACAGAAGTTCTGTAATTCAATTGGAAATCATTTCTCTGATTCTGCAGTTTGTTTTTGTGGTGTTCCCCAGGGATCAATTTGGGGGCCCATTCTATTTTCTTTATACACGCTTCCGTTTGGTTCTGTCTGTCAGAAATATAATATTGGATATCATTGTTATGTAGATGATGCACAATTGTACCGTCCATTGAAAACAGATGATGGTTATGAGTTAAATGATCTGATGAACTGCCTGTGTGAGATTAAATTATGGATAGCACAGAATTTCTTACAATTAAATGAGGCAAAAACAGAATGCTCAATAATTGGTTCTATTAGGCCATCTGTGCATATGTTAAACTGGGTCCTGTTGCCTCAAATGTGCATAAGCAAGAAACCTGGGAGTGGTCTTTGACTCTGAGCTTAAAATGGATAAGCAGGTAAACTCGGTGGTGAAAGCTGGATACTTTCATTTACGAAATATTGCAAAAATAAAACAATTCCTATCGCTTGCTGATTTGCAACAGGTTATACAGGCTTTTATCATGTCAAGACTGGATTACTGTAACTCTCGGTACCTGGGGCTTCTTACTGTTTTGTTGAACTGTATTCAGCTTTTACAAAATGCAGCAACTAGGCTTCTGACTGGGACTAAAAAGCAGGTCAGTGTTTGTCCTTTGTTAGCCTGACTGCAGTGGCTAACAGTCAACTTTAGGTCCAGTTTAAGGTTTTATTATATGTTTTTTAAGCTTTGCATGGCCTAGCACCTGAATACATTTCAGATATGATTCAATTTCACTCTACAACTCTGCCATTAAGGTCTTCACATAAATTACTGTTAAAGGTCCCTAAATCTCGCTTAAAGTCTAAAGGGGACTGTGCTTTTTCTGTTGCGGCACCCCGTCTTTTGAATAACCTGGCCCTAGTGATCAGATGCTGTATGACACTGGATCATTTTGAATCTCGTTTAAAAGGGCATCTACTTGCCCAAGCATTTGGTTGAGCTTGTTGTTGAATATTTTGGTTGTCTTGAGTTTTAAATGTTTTTATGTTAAATTTTTTTTTTTTTTTTGTCGTCTTGTTTTTCTGAATGTTGTTTTTATTGGAAATCACTTTGGCCAACCTAATTTGTTTTTAAATGTGCTACACAAACAAACAAATGGAAAGCTAACTGTCATCAGCATAAAAATGAAAGCCTTGTTTCATGAAAACATTGTGTAAAGGGAGCATGAACAATGAATATAAGAGGACCTAAGACTGAACCTGGTGGTACCCCATATACTTAACTTGTGTATGTTTGACAACTCCTCATTTACACATAATATGGTATGGATCTGAGAATCTGAACATGCCTGCCCCAAGTGCCAATGTAATGTTTTTGACATAAATCAAAGTTTTGAGATGGTTCTACAATTAACCAAACCAAAGTTGTGCCTTCTTTATTAAACTATAACTGCATGCTTGAAAATCCTTGAAACATGCCCAAAGCACAGTATTTCTCATTTGCCTTGACACATAAATCCTTTTTTTTTTTTTTTTAAACTGCAAACACAAATTGAGCATTTTAAGCCATTTGTTTATATATATAAAAAAATAAAAATAAAAAGTACTACTGTAGCATTCAAAAACCATCACAATGTCAATATAACTTACCATGGAACACAGTAGGCAAATTATATGACTGAAATCAGTGGGAAGAGGAAATCATTGTCCAGGCAGTGAAGGTGGTTTTTGAGAACATTACCTTTAAGTAATAAGTCATACAGCATATCGTAGAGATGCTGCTCATAAAAATCATGATGAAATTTAAGTTAAAGATACTCTATAGACAAAGTGTTTAATGTACGATTACTTCAGTAGTCTTTTTTTTTCCAGGGTGCTTGAATAATCCTGACCTCAGATCTTTTTAAGTATAACTGGAGAATGAGGATTCAGAGCCTCCCAAACATGGACAAAATCACAGGGTCAAATGCTGAGCCCATTCAGCAGGACGAATCAGAGCAGGGGGACGTCACTCTCCCAGAGACTTTAGAGAAGTTTCCAAAAAAGACCAGCGTTCCTCTGGAGAGGATTCCAGCCGCCTCTCTGCTGTGCACTCAGCTTTGTCCGTCTCTGCCTCCACTCTCTGAACAAGTTCTCCTCTTTCTCCTCGGCTGCTAGCAGAAACCCAAGAAATCAACAATGGAGGCCATCAAGAAGAAAATGCAGATGCTGAAGCTAGACAAGGAGAATGCCATAGACCGTGCAGAACAGGCAGAGATAGACAAGAAAGGTGCAGAGGACAAATGCAAACAGGTAAATGGATTGAATTTGGTGAACTGAAAACAGGTTATCAGACTAGACTTTTGTCTGTAGGTCTATCCATGTTTCTGTTGTTTTGCAACTGTGTCTAATTGAAGTCTCTGTTAAACTGGGAAAAGCCGACTATAAAAAGTACGAGGAAAATTGTCAAAGCAGTAATATAAATATAAGTAAACCTTTTTTGGTGTTTTTTCCCTGAGTACTAAGTACAGAAATTGTATCATTTACATTTATGCATTTGGCAGACGCTTTTATCCAAAGCGACTTACATTGCATTCAAGTTATAGTTTTTACATTTTTTTTTATCAGCTCTTGCTTTCCCTGGGAATCGAACCCATGATCTTGGCGTTGCTAGCGCCATGCTCTACTATTTGAGCTACAGGAAAGCTGTATCATTTGACCTTTCCTGTATATGTAGTGTGTATGAATCATCAGTAATCATCTGGTCAGTGTCATCAACTCCAAAAACTGATGATTAATCCCAGTATATGATCCAGCATCTCTGATGGGTTGAACTATTTTTAGTCTTGTTCCTTAAGACCCGTCAAACAGGACTAACTGAAGTGGCCGATGCCAAATATAGTGGTGTAAATATGTTAGTATATTTAAGTAGGTATACTTGTTTATAGCCATTTGATTAAGAGGCCCAGGCTGACAGGAACGACATTTTCCACCGTTTGGTTAAATGTGACGCAAATAACAGCACAAAATCACTTTAGATTTATTTGTTGACCCTGATGAATGAATTATTCCTGTTGATCTTTCTTTGCCACTCTTGTCGTCCTCAGTAATTAATAGGCAGTTCTCCGTTTCACTGAAAGCCATCTTAACGAAGGCTTCTTCATAATGGAAGTGCAGCTGGCTGTCCCATGAGAAACAATTTTGCCAGAGCACGTGTAATATGATAGTTTGTAGACATGAATTCCATTTCATTTTGAATCTCTGTATATCTCATTTATTAGAATTGGATTGGTTCCTTTCTCCAAGTTTATATGCCTCTGGAACTGATTTAATGCACTTTTGGTTTTTAACAAAGATTAAATTGCGTTATTTCTTGAAAGCCTGTCCTGATGGCCCAACTCCATCTATTCTTGTCCCAAGGCCTTTATCATTGCACCCCAGTTGGTCGCCACACATGCTGTCCTTGATCTTTTTTTGTCCCGCTCCACCTTCATGGAATTGTTCAATATAATAGGATCAAGGCTTTGTACCATCTGGAGCCACCGGGCTGTGTTTGACGCCAAAGCTGCGATGCTTCTCATAACTGTCCCGGTCCGTCAAACAGAATAAAGGGAAGGCATCTGTCATGAGTGCATTGCTTTGAAACCGTCATTCACTGTCATTATTTTACACTTCTCAATTTATGAGCTGACCAAAGCGGGCTCTATTTTTGCAGCCGGCATTATCTCGTTTCCATATGCAGCAGCCGACTGTCCTGCTGGCCCACAATAAATAGAGGCTGGTTTATGACACTAAGCTATGTGTGGTTAATGGGTGGTGGTTTATTTGTCGTGTGTTAAACGTGTGGGTGGGGGTGACCAGCAGCTGCTGCAACTCTCTGCTTTAACACAACTTTGCCGTTTTATAATTGTCTCCTCATGCCCTCCCCAAACAGCCCACCTAAACGAGACAGTCAGTTATGAGCCGGGATTTACATATCATCATTTATCATCAGTATAGGAATGGTGGACACATTACTTGACAAGTAACGATCTTCGAAAATATGGAGAAACTAAAGTTTCTAAAAGAATTTCCACCCTGACTTTGTCCTTCAGTCGGTCTTTCTGTGGTAGCATTCAAATCAAGCATGGAGAACCTGGTCCAATAAATCCTTCTGAATAAAACCAGTCAAAACTGTTTCCTTTATGGCATCATTTAAATCACTTTAATGATTGTGCTTAATGTGTGTGTTCGTGTGTGTAGCTGGAAGAGGAGCTCTTGGGCCTGCAGAAGAAGCTGAAGGGTGTGGAGGACGAGCTGGACAAATACTCTGAATCACTGAAGGACGCTCAGGAGAAACTCGAGCAGGCCGAGAAGAAGGCCACAGACGTGAGTGACACACAAATCATTCAAGGTTCAACATATCTCGCAGTCACACCTTGTTTGATATGTTATGTATGCACAATTATACACTACAGTACAATATTTGGGGGTCAATAATGTTTTGTTTTTGGTTTTTTTGAAAGACAAATTAATACTTTAGCAAGGATGCATTAATTCATCAAAAGTGATAGTGAAGACATCTATAAAAGATTTCTATTTCAGATAAATGCTGTTCTTTTGAACTTTTTTTTACTAATCAAAGTGTCCTGCAGCTCAACTCTTTTCAACACTGATAATAATCAGAAATGTTTCTTGAGCAGCGAATCAGCATATAAAAAGGGATCATGTGACACATGTAATGATGCTGACAATTCAGCTTTGCCAACACAGGAATAAATTACATTTTTACAAATTACAATAGAAAACAGTTACTTTAAATTGTACAAATATTTCACAATATTAAATATAAATAAATGAATAATTCACCCAAAAAAAAAAAAAATGAATACATCATTTGTAACAATATAAACCACTGACGCCTCATTTGAAGGTCATCTTTCACACCCTAATTTAAAGAAAAAATATATTTAGAATTTATTTTTTTTTCATTTGAAAATGAGGCTTATTTCAGGACCATCACTACCAGATCAGAAATATATGTTAATAATAATAACACATGCATGCATACACACAATGTTTCACATTAGAGCTGAGAATTGGGAGTGAGGAATGTGTTCAAACATAACATAGAAATGACAGGTTGAAGTCAGAAATGTTGAGGAGCAGGAGCGATCTGCACAGTTAGCATGCGTCCTCCTGTGGCTGTGGTCAGTATGAGCTGTGAAGCGGCGGAGAGATCAGGCTGTTAATCATGAGAGCGGCCCGTGCTGATTGGGCCGTCCTGTCGACAGCTGCTCTGTTGCTCGGGTGCCAAACACACCCACAGTATCAGATTCTGTAAACACTTCATAAACACTGTCAGCACCTCATGGCATCCCACCACTTCATCAAGGACCCTGCATTTTCTACTTGATTCTGTCTGTTTCTTACAGTATCTGTCATGTTTCAATGGGTTTAACATGACCTTTGACCTTTCCACACTCACACTGTCAATTCATATAAATCTCAATATCCAATAGTCTTCACCGATTACCAAAATGCAAGCATGATATACTTTATCTACAATACAATATAAGTACAAAAGATACCCAAAATGGTACTTCCATGGTCTTTCTGGGCGTAGGCATTTTTAATTTGCATCTGTACAGCATTTTTCCCCGATCCATGTTTCAAAGCAGCTCAACCCAATGATATGACTGGCAATACAAAATCTCCATCTCCATAAGATCATATGTTTGGGACGTGGAGGAGAAACTCCACTCTAGCATACAATAAATGTTCATATGCTAATTATCAACTAGTTACATGTGAAAAACAATTCAGCCGCAGTAGAAATGTTTTTATCAGGAAGCTTCTGTAGTTGCTTTGCTTCCCGTTCTTACTCTGAAAGACGAGGCTCTTGACTGCGTGCTTCACTTGCTGCGTGTGTTCTGTATTTACACCATTAATACGTGGCCAAAAAAGGAAAAACATCAGAGGAATGCAGTCATTTGTTTACAGTGAGGTGATGTCAGGATTTCCAGAGCTTCTGCTCAGAGTTTCATTGAGTGGATCGGTCTAAGGACAGTAAACTCAGACGGGCCTGAGCAAACTTTCCAAACATCCTGTTTTATGATTGCAATTTGTTTGAAATTCATTTATGATGTAGAAAGATTGTAAGCAATAAGACTCCTCTCCGAGATCAAATGCACAATTTGGGTACATGTGTGACCCTGGAGCACAAAACCAGTCTTAAGTCGCTGGGGTATATTTGTAGCAATAGCCAACAATACACTGTATGGGTCAAAATTATTGATTTTTCTTTTATGCCAAAAATCATTAGTATTAAGTAAAGATCATGTTCCATGAAGATATTTTGTAAATTTCAAACCGTAAATATATCAAAACTTAATTTTTGATTAGTAAGATGCATTGCTAAGAACTTCATTTGGACAACTTTAAAGGCGATTTTCTCAATATTTAGATTTTTTTGCACCCTCAGATTCCAGATTTTCAAAAAGCTGTATCTCAGCCAAATATTGTCCGATCCGAACAAACCACACATCAAATTCAGATGATGTATAAATCTCAATTTCAAAAAATTGACCCTTATGACTGGTTTTGTGGTCCAGGGTCTCGTATGATCTTGACAGACAGGTGACCAAGAATTCAATAGGCTGTAAGTACATTTAAATCTGTATATTTATAAGCCATGTTGCTGTATGTCATCATTTGACTTTTTTTTTTTTTTTTTTTTTTTTAACAAAACCTCTTAAAAACCTTTGCCATTATGTCATTGTATCCCCTGTATCTAAACAGGCCAGAAATACAGATTTTTGCAAACAATCAGTAAATAAAAATAATCCTTTTTGACAATCAGGGTGCTGTAAAAATTCAGTGGTTAAAGTCACAAAAGGTCATTCTAAACCTTGCTTCTAAGGTAGCAAGATGTAGGTGTTACACTCAGATTAATGGGCTAGTTTAGACTTTTTTTAACCAGGAAAAGGTCTTTCAGTATAATATCACAAATATCCACCTTCAGCTTGTTCTTTTTTTTTTTTAGATTATTTTACTGATTTTTATAAAGTAAACGTAAAAAATAACTTTTGTATTATTATTAATATTTCAAGATGAACACATACTGGAGTACACTTGAACCCATCTTTCATTCACTAGTACACTCAAGTCTACTACAAGCAGTGACTAAATACATTTTTTAAATACAAAGATAGTATGTTAAAAGTGCATTTTAGTTCATATTCATGGTGTCTCAAAATAGCACAGTTGAGTACACTTAGATGATCTTAAGTTTATCTTAAGAAGTATTAAAGGATCGATTTTAGTATGTTAAGTACAAAATTAGTGCCCGAAAATAAAGCACTTTAAGTACATTATGGAAGTGTACTTTTTTTTAACCTGGGTGGTGGACTTTAGCCTTGTACACATACTTGCGGTCTTGGCCACTTGAGAGCACATACACGACAGGAAGTGAGTGTGCAAGACTGTCCCAGCTCTTAAAACACCAGATCCACACTATCTCCAAAACTGCTCTGAGCGCTATTCCAGGCTTAGTGTATCCCATCATGCATCATGTTCTGGAAATAAATCGTGAGACTTTTTGCCGAGATCTCGCGAGAGGTCACGGAAACTTTTCCAATGCAAGTTAAATATTAATATAATAGTTAGATATTACATATAATTTGTGTGTGAAGTGTTTGAGTAGTGGTTATTTTGTACAATATTTTGTAGAACATTTGCAACTGTTTTTTATCACTTAATTAGAAGCACAAATTAAATTGTGTCATGTTACTACTGAACAGACATTTAAAAGTTGATTTTAAAATGCAAAGTGTTTCAAATAAAAATCAAGCTACGTAAACACTTGCATTTTTACAACACTATGGCCCGGTTTCACAGACAGGGTTTAGGCCATAGTTCAATTAGGACATTTAAGTAGTTTTTATAAACATGCTTTAAGAAAAAGCATTACAAAGGCACTGACATGTTTTAAGATCAGTCAGTGCAAGTTTCTTTCAGTTGAAACAGCTCAGATTTATATTTTAGTCTAGGACTAGGCTTAAGCCTTGTCTGTGAAACCGTGTCCCATCCGGGAATGAAAAGTTCGACACACTTGTGGTCTTCACATTCACTTGGACACTTGGGCCAAATACAGAAAATACGTCATATTATTAGTCAAGTGCAAATGCAAGGTTATGAAAGTTACCCCCCACTTTTCTTACTTTCAAGAAGATTTTAAAATCTGTATTAAATCTTTATCTACCTCCTGTAACAAAAAGGCAACAAAAACTTTGAAAGTATGCTCACTTTTTGGTGTTTTTTTTTAATAATTTTTATTTAATAATAAATCTATATTTTGAAGGAAGAGTATGTTTATTGTTATGTGATCTGCTTATTTATTTATTAAGTTTTTTTTTCTCTTTTGAATTTTAATTGCTATGTAATGTTTGGCCATCCGTGAACCCCTGGCTCTTTTCCTCTTTTCCTTGGCATATGTTTTCTTACATTTGTATTTATTTTCTAAGCAAGTGTTTAATTAAAAAAAAACAAAAAAAAACGCAAGTGTGGGTATTTGGGCAAGGCATTTCTGCCTCTGGGAGGAGCGAAGGAAGGCCCTGCTTCTGTGCTGCTCGCGAGCGCCGGATCACCTGACAGGTGCGCTGCGCGTGCGCCATCTGGAGCTCCGGCGAGCATCAGCTTTAGCTCAGCCCCACGGATGCGCGCTTCCCTCGCCGGCCATCCACGCTACACTTTTCCAGGAGAATCCTACTTCTTTAGACGAAGAAACTGAGATGTTTAACCTGAACGGTGTCTGATAAAGGCAGGATCACTGGGATATAGCGATATCGCTGCTGCCCTGCCGTGTCGCGTTTATCGTAGTTAATACCGGACTCGGGATTCAGAGGGAATGGCCTCGGTAACATCCATAGAAGCGGTGAAGAGGAAGATCCAGAGCCTGCAGCAGCTGGCGGACGACGCGGAGGACCGAGCTGAAGTGCTGCAGAGGGAGGTGGACCTGGAGCGGCAGGCCAGAGAGAGAGTGAGTGACCCCAGAAACATTCATCTGAGGCTGGACGCGGATTCTGGCCTGAGCAACTCCGTTACAGTGATGTTTTCTCTCTTTATTTACACCGTTCACTTCTTGTTAACTTCAAAGACAGCCTATTTACTGCAATATCAGTGTCCCTTTATTCCAAACCACCGCAGACAGTCAGTTGTTTGTAGAAAAGGGGCCTATCTTTATTAATGGGATGGCAAATGTGGCCCTGGAGCACAAAAACAGTCATAAGTAGCACAGGTATATTTGTAGCAATAGCCGAAAATACACTGTATTGGTCAAAATGATTGATTTTTCTTTTATGCAAAAAATCATTAGGATATTAAAAAAAGATCATGTGAAGATATTTTGTAAATTTCCTACCGTAAATATATCAAAACTTCATTTCATTTTAGTAATATGCATTGCTAAGAACTTCATTTGGACAACTTTAAAGGCGATTTTCTCAATATTTAGATTTTTTTTGCAGATTTTCAAATAGATGTACAAATGTTGTCCACGTTATCCAAATATCAGTATCAGTTTAAGGTGAAACAGTGCAGAATTAAACAGTATTCAGGTATGGTCTACACGTGGAGCACAGCGGCGAGCGAGAGCTCTTGACCCGTCAGATGAACTTGAGCTAATGCGCTGGACGTGAGAAGAGGATTAGGGTTTATATTGAGGACGGGTGATGTCGACGACTTAAAGCATCTCTCACTTTAAAATCAAGCTCTTTCTGTGGCATGGACCGGTGAATATGTGATGCAAGTGGTTAAATAAACAGGTGACCATGCGGTATTAGTCCACCTCAATGCAGACACTTGAGTCCATCAGCCCACGGGCCCTGACTAAATTAATCGTTTTGTGTACTTGTCCTCCTGTAGATGTGTTGGTAGTTTACATGAAGATAAACGTAAGTTTGGAGAAAAGTTTAATGTGTTGTCCATCCCCTCAAGTTCATTTAAACCATCTTATTTGAACTCCCATGCCTTACATTAACGCATGCACTAGGAGATTTTTGAGTAAAATGAACAAAAATCAATAATTGAACAAGAACATAAATACATTTTTCAAAACCGTTTCCTTGCTGTACCCCAATCCACAATAGTAAGCTTATAATAATGATCAATAATTTAAGCTGTCAAGTCAGATTTCATGGGAAATGTCAGTTTAACATCATTGATGCGGTGAGTGAAGTTCATAGGATTGTACTGTTGATTGACAACAACATTGCATTGTTCATCTGACAAAACATCTTTCTGAAGAAAAAACCTTTCATTAGACCAAAACAGTTTTGAAAGTTGTGAGTTGTGAAAATTACACGATACTCCCACACCATACATGCAACATGAATGTGCAAATGACTTCTGTGTGCAATTTCCTGCAAAATCTGTTCTGACAGCTCTGTAAATCATTATTCTAGCTTCATCAAAGTGAAAGTAAAGACATGGTTTGGAAGATCCTTTTTTTCTGCACTAATCTGAAAGTAGTCAGAGTTTGCTGAAACATTTACAATTTCTGAACCCAAGTTTAATTATAGTTTTCAGCATGTGACTATCTGATCTGAGCAATCACAAAACGGTCATTAATGTGGTTGGTCAGAACAAAAGTGGCAGATATATTACTTGTTCAGATTACTTTTTTTATTTTATTTCTATGTATGAAGTCATTTATTTGTTTGCCAGCAGGTAAAGATCCCCTGTGTATGCTTTATGCCTGAGATCTGTCTCTGGCCAACACTTTATTTGAATGTGATATTTCTAGTGAAGACTTTAATTCTGAATCCAGATTTGGTTTTAGATGTATTAAAAATAATGTCTTATATGAGGTTTTCAGTTGTTCAGGCTATTTTCATATTTTATCCTGGATTTTAACCTTGCAATGAAAATAGCTCTAGAAGCTGGCATAGCTTTAACCTACAAACAAATTAGGCCACTTTTGTACTCAGCTGTGTCGTTTTACTAGATTATGAATAAGAACTTATGTTGTAAAGATGTTATTAACATAACGATATTAGAATTGCCAATTTTTGAATATTGTCTAATAGCTGCAGGCATGTTGTTTTGGGGGAATTATTTAAAATGATAAACAGATCATCCGTTCATTCATGTTCATTGTGTGCTGTGTTTGGTGACATGATTAAATGTTCCCACATTTAAAGGGTTAACGTAGTAATAGCATTGCTAGCGTGTAGTTAGCTATTAAAGCATTGGACAAACAGGTGATAGTGCGCTCAGCCCTCTTTACCTAGTGAACTTTGCATTTTTAAAGTTTAACTTTAAAGCCAGCAATGCATTCAGAGAGAATGTGTCCGATGGGAACTTCTGCTTTATAATTGCCAGTGAATGCATGAACTAATAAAATGTATGGCTTAAATGGAAATGAAGTTGCTTTGGATAAATGCATGAATGTAACAATTTTGGTTGCTTAACTGTTCCATCGATGGTTCTTGTAGAGCTTTTGAGGAACAATATATTTTTTTTAGAAAATTCCTATTGCTTCTACTGCCCTCGTCAATGACAATGCTGTCATTTCAGATTCAAAAGAATAGATTAGACAAATCAGAATTAAATTTAATACAATTAGTGCAATTTTTTTTAGAGTAATCCTGTTATTGGTCCTCCTAAATGTGTATGAAATGAACGTACTGAATATGTGGTAACCATGCTGTTCAGTAAGTGAGCCTGACTGCTTTGACTGATTCACTAGTGTGATGTACATCTGTTTTAATGTCTGATATTTGTTCAGACATCAGACTACCCTGCTCACTGTATGTTTGACTCTGTGGATTCATTAATAGTTTTGTGGTGAACAGTGGAAACTGTATTTTTTTTTACATTGTCACAGTATTTTAGTACAGTGATGTATATTTTTGTAATACAATATTAAAGAAGATTTAACATCTTTAAGATGTAAAGACGTGGTTAAAGTCTTAAGACGCACTGTATTTACAGAAGAGACAGTAGTCTCTTACTAGATTCTAGAGTGAATGTGAGCAATTGTTGAATGTTTACGTTTAATTGAAAAAATCATTCTGCAGGTTATGTCGTAATATAGGCTGCTGTATAATATTAGAAAATAAATGCTATTATCATTATATTAGCTTAAGTTACAAATTTTTGCATAGTATACATTTTATGTTAATTTTATTGGCTTCAATTTGCACATTGTTCTGAGGAGAACACTGGTTAGGATATGAAAACAACTTTTGTCAATAAAATACAGAAAATAAAAATTATTTGAGAGTTGTACTGATTGCAACAATAAAAGTCTACCTTTTTTTTTTTTTTTCAAAACACCTGCTTTTGAGGAAGCGTAACAATATTTGTGGTTTGAGTCAAAAGTCCTTTATCTTAATGTTCTAGATGTAGTTTTGCACTTAATTGGACATTAATCTCAAGATTTTCACATTGCATGTTGCCTCCACACATTAAACTCCAACAAGTTCAAGTTCCAGATCACATTTGTCCTCCATGGCATGGTGTGCATTGACTGATTCTCCTGTGATGGCAGGCTGAGGCTGAGGTGGCGTCCCTGAACAGACGTATCCAGCTGGTAGAGGAGGAGTTGGATCGTGCCCAGGAGAGACTCGCCACCGCGCTACAGAAGCTGGAGGAGGCAGAGAAAGCTGCAGATGAGAGCGAGAGGTGTGACCATCTATAACACTTGAACTACACACCTGGGCTTTGTTTACGCCGCAGTCTTTTTATTTATTTGACACTCATACCTTTAATTTTTTGTAATCAGAAAAAAACAACAACTGAGTTTTAGGTAGTTTCATATAGTTTTTTTGTCATTTGAAAGACAAACTTTCCACACTGTAAAGGATCAGCCATCCGTCCAGAGTTTCATGAGTAAATACCTTAAACCTATTGTATTTAGACTTGCTGAGTTTGTGTGTTCGTGGCATTTCTGAATGTAATATTGCCCATGTGGTCTCTCCAAACAGAGGAATGAAGGTGATAGAGAACAGAGCAACAAAAGATGAGGAGAAGATGGAGATCCAGGAGATGCAGCTGAAGGAGGCCAAACACATCGCTGAGGAGGCTGACCGCAAATATGAGGAGGTGTGCATGTCAGCCAACCTCACATTATTAAATGACTGGAATCAATTTAAATCAGGCTTCTTATAAGTAGATGCTTTTCACAGTATATGTGAAACATCATTTATTCATGTTTTCCTATATTTCATATTTATTCATTTAAAATATATATTTATACATAGCATTGGCTTGTGACCATTTCTTGCAATTTTGATTGATAGTATCATTGACACCCTGCATCTACAGGTGCATCTCAATAAATTAGAATGTAGTGGAAAAGTTCATTTATTTCAGTAATTCAACTCAAATTGTGAAACTCGTGTATTAAATGAATTCATTGCACACAGACTGAAGTAGGTCTTTGGTTCTTTTAATTGTGATAATTTTGGCTCACATTTAACAAAAACCCACCAATTCACTATCTCAACAAATTAGAATATGGTGACATGCCAATCAGCTAATCAACTCAAAACACCTGCAAAGGTTTCCTGAGCCTTCAAAATGGTCTCAGTTTGGTTCACTAGGCTACACAATCATGTTGATCACTGTTGACCTGACAGTTGTCCAGAAGACAATCGTTGACACCCTTCACAAGGAGGGTAAGCCACAAACATTCATTGCCAAAGAAGCTGGCTGTTCACAGAGTGCTGTATCAAAGCATGTTAACAGAAAGTTGAGTGGAAGGAAAAAGTGTGGAAGAAAAAGATGCACAACCAACCGAGAGAAGCGCAGTCTTATGAGGATTGTCAAGCAAAACTGATTCAAGAATTTGGGTGAACTTCACAAGGAATGGACTGAGGCTGGGGTCAAGGCATCAAGAGCCACCACACACAGACGTGTATGAGATTGAATTACCAATTACATTTTTGTTAAATGTGAGCCAAAATCATCACAGTTAAAAGAATCAAAGACTTAAACTACTTCAGTCTGTGTGCATTGAATTTATTTAATACACGTATTTCACAATTTGAGTTGAATTACTGAAATAAATGAACTTTTCCACGACATTCTAATTTGAGATGCATCTGTATATCCCAAGCTTCATATCCAGCTGCAATTTCTGTCAATGTGTCTGACTGATAGCAGAGGATATGTAAGCACTTCTACTGAAGAACCAACATGCTGCTTCCTTGATAAAATGGTCACAGAGTTATGTTTTTTTTTGTGTGGAAGGTGTCACTATACCTAATCCTGAATTTTCCTGCATTATTGTTCATTGGGGATTAACTTCCTCCTTCATAACTTTGCTTTACAGATCTGTGATATTTGTTATTTGACTGTAATTGTAAAATTGGGTCTATTTGTGTGTGTGACTGACTGCAGGTGGCGCGTAAACTGGTGATTCTTGAGGGTGAGCTTGAGCGCTCTGAGGAGCGAGCTGAAGTGGCTGAGGCGTAAGTACATATAATGCTCATTAAAACAGTTTAGTTGAGACTGAGCTTTATTGCTTTATTCATAAATAGGGGTGTAACGATGCAAGAATCGCGGTTGAACGATTCACAGGCATTTTCCAAATGGAAGTGATCATCCCTATCCCCTTGGAGTGGGGACTTGGGAGTGAGCAGGGCACGTGCGTGTCATTATGTTGTCGTTTGGAATGCACTTGGTGAAGGGAGCGTAATTTCCTCATTCTCTTCAGCTGGGATGTTCCCGTGACAACGCAGCACGGTGTGCGTCAGCAGATTCGCTGGCGGACAACCGCATAAAAAAAAATACATTTCATAATTTAAAAAGTTGTGTATATATTTTTTTTTTTATATATTATATAGCATATTTTAAAAACTTTTAAAATATAAAATGTATGTTTATTTGCAACCGTTATGCTAACAACAATAAAAAGACTATTGACATTTAAACAGCGACATCTGCTGACGTTCAACTGAATCGTTCAACCGCGATTCTTGCATCGTTACACCCCTATTCATAAATAAGTAATAACATCAGTAACCTTGTGTGTTAACGGGGGATTCTGTTATCATTGATATTTGATACTAATACTTTATTAATTTCAGTAATAAGGGAGCATATTCCTGCCTAAAAGTGTAGGCTAGCACTAACATGATGAAAACATGAACGAGCTTAATCAAATTCCTTGCCAAAATTGTGTTGATTGTATTAATTTACTCCAAAACGATGGGTGGAATATGTATACGCGATGGTAACAGAAGTGCGTTACGTTTGCATGAATAAGTTTAATATGCATGTCTGTGTTACCTAAAACAAATTACAAAGCTACATTCAGCAAACTTGTTATTTCCAGGATTCTTTCTGCTGCAAATGCTTTTTATTTTAATAAAATAACAGAAGAGTTCTCAGGATTATTTAACAACAGCAAGGTTCTGATTGTCCATTCTCCTTGTGTTCAAAATGCATGATCCTTTGCTCCTTATCCTGTGACTCCCCCATTACCTCCCCGTTCCCCCACTGGCCCGTTTTGGACTAACCCAGTCGAGTCAGGCAGCTGGAGGAGGAACTTAAACTCATGGACCAGAATTTGAAATCCATGATGGCCGGAGAGGAAAAGGTACTGCCGAGAGACTGATGTAGCACGTTAACTCCGGCTTCTCTTGACCTGTCCTCTCTTTTGGAGATCTGTGTCCTCCTGTGCTGCTCTTCTCGGCTCTCTCCCTGTGCAGATAAACGCATCTTTTCCAAAAGAAAAAGGGACCTCAACTAGAACCTTGGGGAATACCCCACTTTAATTTCTGTTCTTGTGTAACAAGCACCTTGGAAAATATTTAGTTTTAGTTATTTTATTTATTATTATTTTTAATACTATTATTATTGTTTAGTTTATTTGTATTATTTGTTATTATTATTATTATTATTTTTTTTTTAATTATTAGCCTATTATTAAAGTAGCCAGTCCTCAGGTGCTGTTATGTTCTGCATTGCTTTTCTTAAGAAACTGTTTCGTGAATAACGTGTAAAGGCATTTAAAGTGCCTGATGTGCTTGAAACTTTGAATGGCTCTAATATTCAGCCAAAATTAAGAGGAGTGACCTCATTGTTTCATTCAGGTTGGGGTCTCTTTAGCTTAATCCGCTGCCTTTCCTGTCTTCTCAAAGTGCTGTCTCTCTCCTTTCCTTTGCCCTTTCTTTTCCTGCATCTCTTACTGTGGTACAGCAAATCTGGTGACCTAGAGGAAGAATTGAAAAATGTCACCAACAATTTGAAGTCCCTGGAGGCACAGGCTGAGAAGGTAGGCAGAGCCCTAGTGTTTGTTGCAGTGAAAAGTCCAAATGCCCTGCTATTCATTTTCAGGTCAGACTGCCCATGTTCACTCTCAATCTGTATTTGTGGTTATAATTTGGTCTTTGTACAACATTGTATCTCATATGTCATTTATCCAAATTTTAAGCCAAATTTAAAAATGAGATTCCTCTTAAAGCAGCGTTGTATACAGGGTGAGATTAGCCAATAAAGTGAATTGTTCCCTAGGTTGAGTAAAATGGCTTTCTCATACTTCCAGTCTCCATAGACTTCACTGCCATCTCTCTTTTGCCAGTGCTATCTTCATATGCATTTTAAAAACATTTTCGTATGTATTCATTTTTTAGTATTCTGCAGTGAGTCTTTTTAGCCTGTAAAGAGTTCTTAAATATTGAATGGTATGTAAATAAAACCTTTGTTTTATCTTCAAAGGCATAAATATTGCACAGATTGCGAAAAATGCTCTTGCTTTTCAGTTTGTCTTCACACAATGAAGCTGCAGCATTAATGATTCATTTTTTATTTATTCCCCAGTACTCCACAAAGGAAGACAAATATGAAGAGGAAATCAGAGTACTCACTGACAAGCTCAAAGAGGTGAGTTTATGAAAATGTAGCATAACTGCTCCTCTATCAGCTATAAACTCAAGCCATTTGACTCATTTAAATTTGATACTGTATTATTATACACTGTTATGGGAGCCTTAATAGCTCCATGTTAAAGCTATCTGAAACCAGATTAAACAGCCTTGACCATAGAAACTGCAGTAATGTGGTAAACTGTAAACATGATTGTGCATAAATACAAGCTTTTCAGTCCACACAGCACTACCCTTACAGAAATAATGCAGATACTAAGACTTTTTGTTGTTTGTTAGCGAACACGGACAAACACTTTTCTTATCATGGGTTTCAATGGCACATGTTCAGTTACAGACTGAAGTCTTATCATTTGTGTAACCAGAACTGATTTGGTAGGTTATTGATTGCTAGAGATTTTATTTATGGATACAGTTTTATGACTGGGCGTTGTTAAGTGAACATGACAGTTCAGTTTTGAGAGTATTGTCACTGATTAGGTTTAATTAAATACTAAAAAAGACCATATATGTGTGTGTATATATATGTGTGTGTGTATATGTGTGTGTGTGTATATATATATATATATAATGTATATATGTACTTGGGTTTCACACTTAGTCACCTATAAGCCGACACTGGTTCACTAATATGGTCAGTCCATCCGTGCAATGTTGAACTTTATCTCAAAGATAACAAAAAGATCTTTATCTCTGCCAAAAGATAGGATGCATTTGCAGGTTTAGTTTCACTTGATTGTAGGTTCACAGTCATGTCATCCAGCGCTCTTTATGTTCTCTGTGTTCTAAAGTTTCCCTTTATTGTTTCATTGAGTGAGAAACCCCTTCAAACAATTTAGTGTGTAAAAATAAATAATTCAGACTGATTAACAAAACAATTCAGGCCATTTTACCAACCATTTGATCAGCTCATTGATTACGCATGTGACTAAGTGCAATAGCGCTGTTGTTCATGTAATATTTCTGAAGTATTCTTTTAAGAAAATTCATGAAGATGTTGTTTTTCTTTTCTCTAGGCTGAAACGCGTGCTGAGTTTGCTGAGAGGTCTGTGGCGAAGCTTGAGAAGACCATTGATGATTTAGAAGGTACATCTTCAAGATTTGTTCTGCTGCCTGTAAAGAGTGACTGTACTAATGACAAAATAACAGGAATCTACTCGTGTGTGTGTATTAGCAGTTTTGCTGCCTCGCTCGTTCTAATTATAACCTCTGTCCCATGTTTTGTAAACCAAAATGATTCATAGAAAAATAGAAAAACGTTTCGCATGACCAGATAGAGGCGAATGTCATATACTAATGTTGCTTGAAATGCTGTAGGCGTTGTGTGCGTTTCCTACAGATGGATCTTGTGTCTTTTGATGGACTGAAACTGCATGTCATCTGTTTTTGGAGAGGTGACTCTGACACCTTAGATGTTGAGGGAATAAGTAGACGACACGTGAGAGCATGCATCATGGGTTTCATTTCAGAGCGACTGATCAAGACGACTCTTTGAGTGAGCTTGAAAATTATGCTTGAGCCATGGTTTTCTAACCAAGATTGCTTGTTGTTCAGACATTGCAGTGAAACAACTGATAGTTGAAATTGTTTCTCCATCTCATGGTATTATTTTGTCTTTTTCTGCTGCTTGTTTCGTTCTGTCCATCTCGTGTGTGTGTCTGTGTTCTCCTCTGGGACGATGTACAGATGAGGTGTACGCTCAGAAACTGAAGGGTAAAGCCCTCAGCGAGGAGCTGGATCTGGCTCTAAACGACATGACTACCCTCTAAACGCTCTCTCGGTCTGCTCCTCATCCTTCTTCTCTTCCGTGTTCTGTCTGTTTTTCTCCATGTGACTGTGAATCGGACATCAGGTGTTGTTGTTCAGTCTGATTTGACGGCTGCGGCTCCAGTTTTGTGTCGTGTCTTTGTGATCTGTAATGGAACGGTCAGCATTGTGTGTTATTCTCATGATGACTGTCCATTCTGAGGTTCTTGATAAGCCCGATCGATGTTTAGCTGAGTGACTTTCATAATGTTGCCGCTTCCACTGCAGCATCTGTGTCGTACGTGCTCGCCGCTGCTTTACTTTATCCTGCTGCTGTAATAAATGTAAAAATGTCTTCCCTCTGTTTCCTTCTGTTTCTTGATTTCTATGTTTATTTTGCATTATCACAGATTTGTCATCCGTTTTATGCTGTGAATCATTCAGGTTGTGCAGATCAGATGTTAAGTGAATCAGTCTGAATCCAATCGTTGTGCAAACTAATGCATAAGCACACAAGAACAGACCCTGTGAACAGCAGGCAGAGCTACGATTGCTTCAGTGAGGTTGCATGTAATCAAAGAAAAAAATTATATATATATATCACTGGCATGAGAGAACAGCAGTTAGCAAATGACAATCTATTCCACACCCCTATTGGGAAAAAAAACTTTTTTTAACTGTACTTATATAATAATGTCAGTAAAAGAGCATTTTAAAATGTAAACAAAAAAATGCTTTTTAAATTGTTACATTTCAAGGGTTGTTTGTAATTAGGAAAATTTATCTTATTTTTCTTTCACAATATTTTTCTTTTTTATGACGTTCATTCTCTTGCATTGCTCTGATGGTGACAAACCTCAATACTTCAATAGAGTTACTGTCAAATATTGGTGCCATTAAACTTAAACTGACTTGCTCAGTGAGATTTTCTGGTCCAGAGTAGCTTTCTGTGATTTCAACTTCAGTTTCAAACCTGGAGTATTGAAATGATAAAAAACTAAAGTCATAAAAAGTAATGCCTGATGTCATTGTTTTCTTACAGTTTTTCTCAATTGCTTCGGCTCAGTTCTCAAATGAGAGGTTTTTTTTTTGTTTTTTCTCATAATAAGTTCAGATGTCTGAACAATTAGTTTTTTGTTCACATCAGATTTTAATTTCCTATTGATTTAAGCAAATTAAATGTGTTCTGGCACGTGTGCAAATGAGTAAGTGCAACTGTGTACAATTTGCACAATGACTAAATGCAAATGGCTTGTTGATCAAAACTGATGAATTGATTCTCAGTGAAATTCTCAAACTTTTCACGACTTCTAAACATTCCTTCATTGTGTGAGCCATCACATGCAAACTGATCTGTTCAATTATCAAAATCTATCAGACCTATCTATCAAACTGATCTATAAAAGCATGTAAATTCCATAAATATCAGACATGGAATGGTTGGCAAAGGGGCAGAAAATTTCTGAAACTTTCCAGAATATTTGGAAAATTGTGTGTAAAATTTTTACTTTTTTTGTAAACTTGTGGGAAACAAATTGTAAGTTTCCAGAAATTCACTGAATGATTTCTGCCCCGTTTCAACCCTACTTGCCATCGTAATGAAATGGGGAATCTTGCCATGCAACAAAGCTTGGAAGCATATATGTGACCCTGGAGTCGCTGGGGTATATTTGTAGCCAAAAATACATTGTATGGGTCAAAATTATAAATTTTTCTTTTATGCCAAAAATCATTAGGACATTAAGATAAAGATCATGTTCCATAAAGATATTTTGTAAACTTCCTACCGTAAATGTATCAAAACATCATTTTTGGTTAGTAATATGCATTGCTAAGTACTTCATTTGGACAGCTTTAAAGGCGATTTTTCTCAATATTTTGATTTTTTTGCACACTCAGATTCCAGATTTTCAAATAGTTGTATCTCAGCCAAATATTGTCCGATCCTAACAAACCATACATCAATGGAAAGTTTATTTATTCGGCTTTCAGATGATGTATAAATCTAAATTTCGAGAAATTGTTCCTTAGGCTCGCACACATAGAGTTTGCCCAGCACAATCACTACCATATTTAACGTGGACAAATGTCACATGCTGTATAAATACATTTATATTTGTAAAGTACATTTATCTGTAGAAATGTTGCGTGTAAACTGTAAACATTCACAGTTGCTTGATGTGGAAGAGCAATAGGAAGATACGCAAGAATGTGTGGTGGTGATGGTGTAAGGGCAAGACAACAGAGTGTGCAAAAATGAGTAAGCAATAGTGAAATTTCAGTTTACATGTAACACATTTCTACAAATACAAGTAAATGTACTGTATAAATAAAAATGTTCATTTTTTTTTGTACAGTTGACTTTTCCCAATACAAATACAAAACTGACATTCTTGTATATTATAGAAATCAGTCTGTCAACAAAAAAGTAGAAAAAAAATGCATAAACCAAATATGAAATTTGCATATAACAAATATTTTCATGGTGAAAAGACATTAAACATTTTGACCAGTGTGGCTCACACGATGACAAAAACACATTTTATTGTGGTCACTGACACAATAACTCGGTTTTGAAGCATTAATAAAATGTTTTGGGTGAGTTTCTACTTTTTGCAGACATGCGATAGGGTTCTCATGCTTCAGCAAACCGTTTTGACAATTGCACTTACAGTTTAGAGAAAAATGTGCCAAAGCAATTGAGAAAAACTGTAAAAATATACATAACTGGAGGCGTTCCAGAAAGCAGGTTTAACTAACCCGAGTAAGTTAACTCTGAGTAAGCTGTTAACTGCCGGTTCCAAAAACCAAGGTAACTTTGTGGGTACTGTATGTCAGTAATTATAGCAACTTACTCTGTGAAACCTAACCTGTTCCAGAGGGTTTGTTTATTTCAGGTAAACAGCTCAGCATCAGAAGTATCTGTTTGTTTTTTTTAGGACCATAAATAAAAGAGCAGCTCTGTCAGTTGCTACATTAAAGTAGCTGCAAATTTCTAAATGTTTTTATGTCTCCTGTTATGAAAATTTTAGCATTCATGTTTCTTGTCTACAACTTCTAAATGATGCTATAGTTTTTACTGCCATCATAAAATCAGCAGTGGCCACTGGATCAGTAATTGATTAGTAATTGGCTGTTCTTGGAACCTCTATTCTATATTTTTTTTTCTTCCCTTCATCGTTTTGGCTTCCTTCAGTGTTTAGGCCTTGCTTCAACTTCTGTATTTTTATCCAAATGTTTTTATATTGCATAAAAATGCTGGATGAAAGCATCAAGATGTGAACATTTTCGAAATGCATATAAAAGAACTTGCTTGAGGTTTTTATTTTGTTTTTGATGAATGTTCATAAATTCTGAAAATATAGATATTTACAGAATAAATTCCTAGATGAGCTCACAGTCGTGTAACTTGGTCTGAAACAACTGCTGTTTCTATACCCCAGCAGAAACCATTTTGTTGTACTGTTGCAATATTCCTGTTTTTTTTTTTGTTTTTTTTCTCGTCACAAATTTGTAGCTTTGTTGGACACAACCTGGTCAGAGTTGCTTGTGTTATTGACAGCTTCTTTAATATGCTCTGGCTTTATTAAATATTGAATGCTTCCACAAACTGCAGATGGTTCAAAAACATGGCTTCTTGTTGATAGATGGTTTGACAGAAGAACAAAACGTTGATAAGCTCATAAAAGGTGCTGATAAATGGAATATGGAAACATTGACATTGGTGGGGTAACACATTACAAGTAACGCAAGTTATATAATCAGAACATTTTTTTTAAGTAACTACTAAAGTGTAATGCATTACTTTTAAATTTACAATGAAATTGTTTTCCCATTTATGTTGTTGAGCGAAATCGGGAGTAAGTGCGGAGGCAGAGGCGCTTCCTTCAGCCTGAGGTTTATTCATTTCACTTTTGGTTTAAAAGGGCCCTTACAGTTGCCAAAAATATAACTTTTGGGTTTTTGTTGTTAAAAAATAAATAAGCAAGCTCAGCCCAGGTGACAAAAAATAATGCAAAAGTAACATAATGCATTACTTACCATAAAAAGTAACGCAATTAATGCAATTAGTCACTTTTTCATGGAGTAACACAATATTGTAAAGCATTACTTTTCTTTTAAAGGTAACTTTCCCCACACTCTGTGTACACGTGGCACTCCCAAAACTTTTCCTACTGGGAGACTCTCAGCACTGTACCAAAATTTCCTAAAAATGCTGTCAAAAAGACTGCATCAGTGATCCCAGAAAAATAATCTGTTGTTCTTATGCTCATTTATTTTCTATATACTGTATTTGAAAGAATCTGATAAGTTTTTTTTATATTATGATTGTCAAGATTTGATTGCCTGCTCGTTTTATTTTCTCACCAAATCTCTTCTTGTTCTCACATCACCAGAGAAACTGGCCCAAGCCAAAGAGGAGAATCTGAACATGCACCAAGTGCTTGACCAGACCCTTCTGGAGCTCAACAATTTATAAAGACGGAGTCTCGCGGCACACTGAGCTTCCCAGCGGGGCCTGACGCAGCTCTTTGCTTTGATAAGTGAATGTCTTAGAGTCACACACTTGCCATTTTCTTTCCAAACAGCTCGATGCAAACAATGTCTTGCAATAGTAGAGAAGCCAGCAGAATCTTAAACAAATTATCAACCTAATTTGTAAGAAATCCATTGTTGATTTATTCTAAACGTCATGTTTACTACAAATGTAGCTTTTTGACCTCAACTGAAAAAAAATAAATAAATCCTGTAATTCCCAATTTTGGATTTAAACCATATACTAACAATTTAAAGGCAAGATTTTGTACAATGAAATCACTTTTGAGGTTACTATTTTTAAGCATTTTCATTGATTGTACCAAAATGCACAGCTGTGATTGTAACTAATATCACCTGCAAAATTGTAATATGAATGTTTCCGTATGCAGTGCTGCAAACATGTGGCCTTTCAATGAAATTCGCTTCTCCAAATGCAACATGCGGATTTCATGTCCTGGTCCAAAAATGAATTTGTGCTGATAAACCCTTGCTTTAAAATGTTGTGAAATGGAAACCGTAGGCAACACTAAAACATCTGTGATGATTATATAAAATTGGGCCTGTAAGACATGGCTTATGTTTTTGATTATAATAACTACTACAAATGCTTGCAAACATTTCTTGTGTCTGTTTGACAGATCTGACCAAATCTGTGAAGAATAACGTACTCAAGGTGATGATGATGATAATAATAATAATGATACTAATTATGGGGTTGGATGAGATTGCTGAATCTATTATTATTGCTGTGTTATATATGTGAAAGAATGCAATGGATTTGATTAATTGGGAAAAATATTTTTTACATCGTTTAAAACTGTCTAACTCCCTCTAATGCAAATCACTATGTAGTAAATTCTAGAAAAACTTTGCATTTATTTGGTATATAAAAGGGATAACATTTGGATCATTCTTGCACACATTTTTAAATAATTCCTGCAATTTTTATGCATCACCTGTTTATGTATCCTATGCAATTGTTTGAGCTATTTGATTAAAATTAAAATATTGAAAACAGAATTTTGCCTTTTTATTGAAAAATCTTCTTAAGAAGTCTGACAATAACAGTTAAGAGTGGCGACAGATTAAAAGACTGAATTTGAACAGTACACGGAGTGACTTAACTCTGTGAATGTGTATTTGTCCCTTGCCATAGTAAATGTTCAATTCAAGTTTATTTCTATAGCGCTTTTCACGATACAAATCGTTGCAAAGCAGCTTTACAGAAAGTTTTAAGTTTCTACATTGTATTTAGGAGTAGGTTATTAGTGGTGACTATGAAAGAAATGTACAGTAAAAATCATGCAGTTAGTTAGAAATTACATGTAATCAAACAGACCGTGAACACTATTAACTGCAATGATTATATGCTGTGATTTAAGCACAATTTGGTAGTTTTATATGTTGTTCCAGGGTTAGCATCATCTGAGGTCTTCTGGGGGGTGTTCGGTCATCTCAGATCTTCGTAAGGGTTGGATCCAGACTGAAGCTCGTGTAATTCATAGTTGCCTCGGGATGCAATGTTTATGCTTCAGTGAGAAAAAATAAGCAGACTGTTGTGCTACTGCTGCTTTATTTATTAGTCGTTTTGGTGTGAGAATACCCCTTAAAATGCCATTCATTTAAGTTTTTTCTTTTCAATAAATTAAAGTTAGTACAATGTTTTTGTGTGTGTGTGTGTGATAATGGGGTAAGGAGTATTAGCATAAGACTGCAACATAAATAATAATTTGGTTTCAATACTTCCTGAATGCACTTTCTAGTTATCCGAGGTGACTTGTATTGCATTCAGTGTCTAGATTTGATCAGTTCATGCATTCCCTGATTCCCTGTCGAGCAAAGCCAAAGTAGGTTTCACCACATGATGTATGGTTGAGGTTTTGTGACCCAAAATGTGGTAGCACCTCCTACTGGCCATTTAAGGTGAGTCTTTGTGGCTGATTAGCAAGAAATAGCACCAACATCCAACAAAGGTTAAATTCTCCTCACCTTACTTTTGGCCTGCACTGCCTGAGACAATTATCGGGACCAAGGCACAGAAAGAACATGACCTAAACCGATTTTCTGTGTTGTTTCCAACCCAGTCTCATAGGAAAACATTTTACATTCAGATTTTATTTTTTAGAAAGTACCAACACTCAGTGCACAAAGCCCATACTAAATATAAAACCACTTCATGTAGTGTATCCCACAGTCATGCCAGAACATTCAAGACATCCATAAGAAAGAGTGGAAGTGCAATGTTATTAAAAGCCAATTAACTGCATCAATTTACAGTATGCACAGTAAATGCATACCATGTCTAATCTCTGTGGAACATAGATTAAAGAAATAAAAATGAACAAACTTTATTTTATGACATACAATGTGCCTTGATTATATAAATAGTATTGTCAATAAAAGCATACTAAAACACTATTGTGTTGGATGCTTGTTGATAGTGGTAGAAATAAACCATGTAAACATCAAACAGTTACGAAACATAAATTTACACTAGACTAACAACACCAAAACACAGAGGTAACATAACATACTATCTTTGTATTTAAAAAATGTATTTAGTTACCACTTGTAGTACACTTGAACACATCTTTCATTCACTAGTACACGCAGTGTAGGCCTACTACAAGTGGTAGCTAAATATATATTTTTAAATACAAAGATAGTATTTTAAAAGTGTATTTTAGTTAATATTCACGGTGTCTCCGTGTACACTTAGACGATCTTAACTTAAGTTTATTTTAAGTACTAAAGGATCATGTTTAGTATATTAAGTACAAAATTAATGCCCGAAAATAGAGCACTTTAAGTACATTATGGAAGTGTACTTGTTTTTCACCTGGGCTAGTTTGTTTACATGATCAGAACGGAATAACAGCACTAAAACATGCTGCTTTGTGAACAGTTGCAACTGCATTTGCAGCTTTCTTCACTAGCGACAGTCTGCTATCCAGGGTTGCCAGGTTCTCGCAACAAAACCCTCCCTATTTGTACTCAAAACTAGCCCAAAACTCGCGTTTCGAGGGGGGTTCCCCGGTAAAAATCGCGTTCGCGGTGGTTAAAATACACGTTTTTCAGTATAATTCACATTCGAGGGGCTAAATATCACGTTATTGAGGTCGCTTCAACCCGCGGCTAAAGTAACACTAGTCCGCTGGAAAACCACGGACTTGGCAACACTGCTGCTATCACAGCGCCACGCAGCGGCGGAAGACACGCACGTAAACCCGGAAGCGCAAGCCGAGCTTTACACCAAACAAAAGCCCTCGGAAGCGTCGCGTTTTTTTTTATTCGGGTAAAGAGAAACTGAAGATTAAGTTTGAAAATGTTACCGAACAAAGCGCTCTCCGAAGACCGATATAAACCGCGCGGATATAATCGGATTTATTAGCTTTGATGGATCGATTCTTTATATGAGGATACTGTGATTTCTCTGTGTTGTACGGCTGCGAATCAGAATATCAGGTTTAAACTCTCTCTATTTTATGGAGAATTAAGTAAACCTGCGTCTGTTCTCTGTCAGCATTGTTCGCGTTCGTTGTGAGTGTTTGTGTCGAGCCCTGTTGTTGCTCATTATCTGATCGGACAGTCACAGAGAAAGGTGTTTATCCAGGATGACTCTGGCAGTGTTTTTTGGCTGTGCTTTCATAGCGTTTGGTCCGTCTTTCGCCTTGTTTGTTTTCACTATCGCCAAAGACCCGTTAAGAGTCATCATTCTGATCGCAGGGTGAGTCATGTGATCCGATCTCACTTACATCCTCATATTTAAACATCAATTATTCAGTGGAACATGCCAAAGTACCATAGTATTACCATGATGCCTCCACTATACTTTTTTGTAAGAGACTGGACAGCGGACAACACGTTATCCTTCAGGATATCTTTCTTTATATAATGTTTGGAACATTCTAATATTTTAAAATAAGCCTGATTTCCATGACATTTCTGTTTTGAGTGTTCATTAATCAAGTTTTGAAGTTGTTCTTGGCATTTAACAGGCCCTTGGAAGTGCTCCAAATGGCATGCTTGCTTACTGCTTACTATTTTTTTGAAGAAAAGTGTGTGAAATGGTATACAATAAGCAACAAATGTTTCAGAGTAGAGTGCTACAGTGTGGTCACGTGACAAACACCAAACATTAATTCAGCACAGCTGTCCAGGCTGATATCTTACAAAAAAATGTGCTAACTGTTCTTTTTTTAAGGCTTGTTAATAAGGCTTCATACTAGTAAACAACACTGAGCTCATTTCATAATTGATGAACTTTTCATATTGTGCAGAATTGGATCAACACTGAGCTGTCTTTAACTGAACAATGATATTTTTGGCAGTGGAAAAAGCGATATATTCAAATAATGATAAATTGTGTTTACACACAAATAGCAGCATTTTCTTTAGCAACAGGTGTGTAAATATAGTTAGGTGGCAGATATTTATACTTCAGTACATTATAAAACAGTATGCAATAACGTATTGAGTGTAAATTATCATATATATATAAATTTTAGCAGATTCTGGCAAATATAGCCGGTCATCCGGGTATTCCATGCATAAAGAAAATTTGCATACTATGCACAGAATACTGGATACTGCAGAGTATGGCATTTCGAACACAGCCCGTGTGTTTGTTTCAGGGCGTTTTTTTGGCTGCTGTCTCTGCTCCTGTCCTCTCTGGTGTGGTTCATCGCTATAAAGGCCAGTAACTCGCAGGATCTCAGTCTTCAGAGGGGCCTGCTGATTTTTGGGGTCTTCTTCTCGGTCCTGCTCCAGGAGGTCTTTCGCTTTGCATACTACAGACTGCTCAGGTGAGACTCTTCATGGTGCACCATACATGATAAGAAATCCACAAATCTTCAGTCTAGTTTCCATTAGAAAGTTTTCTGAACTGTTTATATATGCAAATGAGGCAGTATCTAATTAAATGTGCGCTTACAGTCAGGTCCATAAATATTGGGACATCTACGCAATTCTAACATTTTTGGCTCTATACACCACCACAATGGATTTCAAATGAAACAAACAAGATGTGCTTTAACTGCAGACTGTCAGCTTTAATTTGAGGGTATTTACATCCAAATCAGGTGAACGGTGTAGGAATTACAACAGTTTGCATATGTGCCTCCCACTTGTTAAGGGACCAAAAGTAATGGGACAGAATAATAAATCATAAATCAAACTTTCACTTTTTAATACTTGGTTGCAAATCCTTTGCAGTCAATTACAGCCTGAAGTCTGGAACGCATAGACATCACCAGACGCTGGGTTTCATCCTGGTGATGCTCTACTGCAACCGTCTTCAGTTCCTGCTTGTTCTTGGGGCATTTTCCCTTCAGTTTTGTCTTCAGCAAGTGAAATGCATGCTCAATCGGATTCAGGTCAGGTGATTGACTTGGCCATTGCATAACAGTCCACTTCTTTCCCTTCAAAAACTCTTTGGTTGCTTTTGCAGTATGCTTTGGGTCATTGTCCATCTGCACTGTGAAGCACCGTCCAATGCGTTCTGAAGCATTTGGCTGAATAGGAGCAGATAATATTGCCCGAAACACTTCAGAATTCATCCTGCTGCTTTTGTCAGCAGTCACATCATCAATAAATACAAGAGAAGCAGTTCCACTGGCAGCCATACATGCCCACGCCATGACACTACCACCACGCTTCACTGATGCTTAGGATCACGAGCAGTTCCTTTCCTTCTCCATACTCTTCTCTTCTCATCGCTCTGGTACAAGTTCATCTGTCCATAGGATGTTGTTCCAGAACTGTGAAGGCTTTTTTAGATGTCGTTTGGCAAACTCTAATCTGGCCTTCCTCACCAGTGGTTTACATCTTGTGGTGAACCCTCTGTATTCACTCTGGTGAAGTCTTCTCTTGATTGTTGACTACCTCCTGGAGAGTGTTCTTGATCTGGCCAACTGTTGTGAAGGGTGTTTTCTTCACCAGGGAAAGAATTATTCGGTCATCCACCACAGTTGTTTTCCGTGGTCTTCCGGGTCTTTTGGTGTTGCGGAGCTCACCGGTGCGTTCCTTCTTTTTAAGAATGTTCCAAACAGTTGTTTTGGCCACGCCTAATGTTTTTGCATCTTTCTGATGGGTTTGTTTTGTTTTTTCAGCCTAATGATGGCTTGCTTCATTGATAGTGACAGCTCTTTGGATCTCATCTTGACAGTTGACAGCAACAGATTCCAAATGCAAATAACACACTTGAAATGAAGTCTGGACCTTTTATCTGCTCATTGTAATTGGGATAAATAGGGAATAACACACACCTGGCCATGGAACAGCTGAGAAGCCAATTGTCCCATTATATTTGGTCCCTTAACAAGTGGGAGGCACATATGCAAACTGTTGTAATTCCTACACCGTTCACCTGATTTGGATGTAAATACCCTCAAATTAAAGCTGACAGTCTGCAGTTAAAGCACATCTTGTTTGTTTCATTTGAAATCCATTGTGGTGGTGTATAGAGCCAAAAATGTTAGAATTGTGTCGATGTCCCAATATTTATGGACCTGACTGTATTTGCATACTTTTCCAGAACAGAAATCTGAAGTTTGGATACTATCAAGTTCAAAATTCTTGTTATTTTTATTTTTTTTGGACACATTAAAGTTAAAAATATTGAGAAACAGTCAGAAAATGCTGTCAACGGTTAGAAAAACAATAGATTTTCACCATGTTTTCAGGAAAGAAATAAAAACCTGCAGAATATTAATAGGAATAAAACGGTAAGGTTTGGTGTATGTAAGAGCTGTGAAGCAGAGATTTCTGGGAAAACAGCCTTTAAAAATATGTATTGTAATTTAAATCTACAGATGCAAATGACTTGAATACTTAAATGTGTATTTTGTATGTTTTCTTTTCAGTAGTCATGTTATGGAAGCAAAGTAGACAAAAAAAAACATCTCAAAATTGAAATGAAAAAATAATACCGTCTTACCTTAAATTATAAATAGATGCCATGATTTTGGAATTCGTTCTGTTATAAGGAATAATAATGGCTGCTTCCAGTGTATGCTGTGTTTTCAGTTGTGAATTGCAAACTCGAGCAGTTTCGCTGCTGTCAGTTGATTCTAATGAACTTGGTTGTTTGAAACGGTGATTCATTTTTAACTCTTGTGTTGATTCATCAGGAAGGCCAACGAGGGTCTGGCTGCCATTAGTGATGATGACAGTTCAGCTATTTCGGTCCGACAGATGGCTTACGGTAAACTGTGCTCAGCTGTTGTTGTGTTTCATGTTTCACTTTGTTAGTCAGGTTTTATCAGCTTGTGTGTTTTGTGTGCAGTGGCTGGGCTGGGCTTCGGGATCATGAGTGGTGCGTTCTCAATGATCAACATCCTGTCTGACTCTCTGGGTCCCGGGACGGTGGGCATCTTTGGAGACTCACAGTATTACTTCATTACAGCAGGTGAGCTCCTGCAAAGCCTCGTGGGCCATGAGTAATCAACGGTTTCCAACAGCTTTCAGATGTGCTGTTTGTATGTCAACATATGACAAAGCATTTGACAAATGAGACAAACCAGTCCTGCTGTTGGGGAAAGATGTATATTTTATTTAGTAATCACTGAAAAAAAACTCTTTTTGTGAAAAACACAACACTACTTTAATATTTTATTCTGGATTTGGCCATGAAATATGGAAGCTGGCATTGAAAAACAAACATATGACAGCTGTTTTTTTTTTTTGGTTGGTTTTTTGTGAGACAGAATAAAGGTCATGTTGTTAGGTTCTACTTTTACAGGAAACACCTGTATATTACATTATCAAGAGGACATCTCTTATAATGCTTTGTTCTTGATTGGTTCAGTTTTTAAATATTATCATTTAAATGTTATGTTTATAATGCTCATGTAAGAACCTGATTTAAAATTTCTCAATGATACTAAAAGAATATGATTTTTGGCAGACATCCCTAACACTTTGATTTGTTTTTGTTCATTTAATTTTGGTCTGTTTTATCCCTTAATTGTTTTTTCTTCAATTTTAATATTCTCATGTATTACTACACTGCTATATAGTTTTGTACTATTTATAATAACAGGGTTCCCACAGTTATGAAAAACCCAGAAATAGCAGGAAATTTTAAAGTTGTGGTTTCCAGGCCTGGAAAAGTCATAGTTGTTCTAGTTTTGCTCATTATACTGACTAGAAATTGCTCTTTGAGAGTGCAATCCTTTTGGGAAAAAATAAATTAATAAATAAACTAATAATAATAATGTAAAAGTCCTTTAGTGCGACTGGGAAAGTCATGAAAAATTCATAAAAATTAGTGAGTCCTGACAAATTAAAACCTCTGTTATTTATTAAGGGGATTCCAAACCTGGATGAATTCTTTCACAAGAAAGAAATGCATACATTATTGAAAATGCATCTGTCTTCAAGGCAGTGTTCTCAACTGGGATGACTTTAATTTTTTTACATTTTAAACTGATTTAAAGTGTGATTTCTGGACCTGCTGAAATCTTATAACTCCATGGACATAGTCATAATGAATGTACAATTTTCTATATATGCCAAGAAATATTTAGTCAAGTAAAAGTATATTTGAATTCCTGAGATGATAGGCGGGGTCTTGATGGAGATGTTGTGTTTGCTGTCTGCAGCGCTGATGACGCTGGCGCTGACGCTGCTGCACACGTTCTGGGGCGTGGTGTTCTTCGAGGGCTGTGAGAAGAGCCGCTGGTGGGTCATCGCTGCAGTCGTCTCTCTACACTTGTTAGTCGCTGGCCTGGTGAGCTTTGCACGGACACCTCCATCCTTCACATGTCAACATATCTCTGATGTGAACTGACACTGAAAGACTTTGACTTCACCAGTTCAAGTCATTTCAGGTTCAGGTTCGTGAGAAAAGGTTTCACGGTTTCCACAACAATACGAAGAATGAACTATTTTCAACATTATTAATAATAATGTTAATCAGAAATGTGACACTGAAGACTGGAGTAATGATGCTAAAAATTCAGCTTTGATCACAGCAATAAATTACATTTTACTACATATTCGCTTAGAAAACAGCTATTTTAAATTGTAATAATGTTTTAGAATATTACTGTTTTTACTGTAAGTTTGATCAAATAAATGTTGATGTCTTCTTTCAAAAACGTTGCAATAGATCCCACACTTTTGAACTGTATCGTCAGTAAGCTTGGTAAATAAATTGTCATTAGAAATTCTCACAGCTTAGCGCCTGTAGCTTGTGATGGTGTAAAGTTACACCAGACATTGGATATGTACTCTGTGTTATTACATGGTAACGCTGCTTTAGACGGGCTTGCTCAGATGCAGCAGGAGAGCTTCACATTACCAGAGCATGACGTTACGGGACTGTGTTTCGGTTTCATACGCACAGCTTGGGTTATTTCTGTCTGTAAACTTTCCCCAGGAAATGTTATTGCTCAGATATTGCTTTTTTATAGCTCAGCAGACTTTGGCCCTGATTTTATCTTATATCACCACACATCTCAAATATTAAATGTGTCCAGTCTAGATCCAGTTGGGTCTGCGGTTTTATTATGGTATACATCACTTACTCTGCTACTAGTCTAAAAGACACTTTCTCTCTCCCCATGTGTCAGTCGCTGCTGAATCCGCTGTATGAGGGCAGTTTGCCTCCTGTGTACGTCATTACGCTGCTGATGGGCGTCTGGGCGTTCTTCTCATCCGGAGGATCACTACACAGCCTCAATGCATTCTGCACACGTAAGACACGACACTCACACGTGTGTCAAACTCGGTTCCTGGAGGGCCCTGCAGAGTTTAGTTCCAACCCTGCTCCAACATGTAGTTTTCAGTTGAGCCTGAAGGATCTGATTAGCTGGATCAGGTGTGTTTAATTAGGGTTGGGGCTAAACTCTGCATCCCTGTGTCTAAACAGTAATCCAATCTGAAGTGTGAGCTCTGTAGCGGTGTTTCCGAGCCCTGGGTTCGAGCACCAGGTTTGGAGGACACTGCTCTACAGTCATGTGTTTCCAGATGTTCATCATCGCTCTCGTTGTAGTCGACTGAGTATCACACATCAGCAGGCCCCCATATTTCCACAGCTGTGGATAGTAACAAAGTATTTTTACTCTTCTACCATATTTAAGTGTGTTTGTCAAGTATCTCAAACATTTATTCCACTGCATCCCAAAGAATAATATTGTACATTTCGGGGGGGAAAAAATCATTCTCGTCATTTAGACATAAAACAACACTTTAACTTCATTCATTTTATTTGTTTCCTCTGAAGCTGGATTCACAGAAATGTTCTTAAGTTAAGATTTTTTTTGTTTTCCAAGAGCTGTACATAGGAACATTCTAACAAACTTCTTAAAAAATGATTTAAGCATAATTATTATATGGCAGTTCTTGCCATAGGCTCAGATCAGCTACAGAAATAATAATACTGTAATAATCATAATAGGCATGCATGCTATTTTCATTGAGAATGAGAATTTAGGACACGCTATTGCATTTTTAATACGCCATGTGTTTTAAATAGTTATTTGTAAAGAACCTGTCTAAAGATGTAGCTTCCTCAATAGTGAACGTGTCCTGTATCTGTCTGAGTCTTATTTTTACTGCTAAAAATTGTTTTAAGTATAAGATTAAAGATATGAGTTGAGTTTTTACTGAGTTTGGAGCTTGTAAAAAGTCTTTAGGAGCTTATTTACGTTGATTTGTGAGAAGATTCTTTTGAGAAATTCAAGATTCTTTTGTGTGTTGTCTAAAGAAAAAAGATAAAATATTCGGTAACACTTTAGTATAGGGACCAATTCTCACTATCAACTAGTTGCTTATTAGCATGCCTATTATTAACATATTGGCTGTTTATTAGTGCTTATAAAGCACATATTCTGCATGAGCATATTCTACATCCATAATCCTACCCAATACGTAAAACTTAACAACCTTACTAACTATTAATAAGCAGAAAATTAGGAGTTTATTAATATCAGTTGTATTAATGGTTTATTAATAGCAAGAATTGGACCTTAAAATAAAGTGTGATCGAACATTCTTGTGAAATGTTGGCATCACTTTACATTTAATGCCCTATTTTGTTAATGCATTAGCTAACATAATCTAGCAATGAGCAATGCATTTTAAAGCTTTTTTTTTTTTGTCAGTAAAAATATATTACATTGACATTTTACTTTTATTGATAAGATAAAAAAAAAATGCATTAGTAAATTATGAAGTAAACATTGACTAATATTAATAAATGATGTATACGTATTGGTTATTGTTTGTTCATGTAGTTAACTAATGTTAACACATGAAACCTTAATTTTAAGGTCCATTTAACTATTTGTTTCAGTAAACTTCTAATTAGCTGCGTGTTAATAGTTAGTGCGGTGCTTGGTAAGTTTAGGTATTGGGTAGGATTAGGGATGTAGAATATGGTCATGCAGAATATGTGCTTTATAAATACTAATAAACAGCCAATATGTTAATCACAGGCATGTTAATAAGCAACTAGTTTATAGTGAGAACTGGTCCCTTTTACTAAAGTGTTACCAAACTTGTAAAGTTTTTGGGAATACAACATATTCTCAATTTTATTCTTAAAGCAGCTCTATGTAGTTTTGAGTATTTGAGTGTCTTTGGAGCCCCCTACAAGTAAGAGAGTGAGTTCGTAATTACAGTGCATTGATGTACACGTGCGTGGGAGAGAAACAGATCAATACAGTACTGTACCACACCAGTCCCAGGCCCTTGAAAAGCTTTTGTCTGTCTGATTGTTTCTGCAGGCAGGAAAGCTGAGGCGGAATCTTCCTAAGACGGTTTTTGTCATACCTAGCGAGATCTGGGACAACAGATGGGCTGAGTCTGCTGCTCGAATGAATGGCAGCGCTTTGTGAAAGAGCACATTCACCAGCTCAAACCCTGAGGGGATCCAGCATCAGCCATCTCAACGGGGCCAACGGCCGTGAGGCTGTCACAGAAACACTGTAAATAGCTTGATCTGAATGCAAATCAATAAGACAGATCTCTAATATTATTTTGTTTTAAAAGCATCATTGTCCAGCTCTTCTTGTGAATGTTTGTGGTTTTGAGTTTTATTTGCTGATTTCCTGTACGTTCTGAGTGAAGCCGCTTCAAGGGGACGAGCGATCAAACAGAGCACCAGTTTCACCCTCTTTTACTCATGTTATCATTATTATTATTACACACGTTCAATTCAATTCAAGTTTATTTGTATAGCGCTTTTTACGATACAATCGTTGCAAAGCAGCTTTACAGGAAACTAAGTTTCTACTATATATACACATACACATACACACACACATACACATGTGAAGAAGAAACCCAATATGTTTAAGTTAGGACAGACTTAACTTGGTAATTGTGTATGTCCACTTCGTACATGTGTAAAGTCCAGAGCATTTCCATTTACTGCTATTATAACCCTGAAGAGTTTTCATAATTGCTGTGTACATTTTGAAACGCGTGTGTTGTGACAAACAAATGCACAAGGAAAACATTTCAATTTCTCAAACGGAACGAATGTCTTAACCATTTCTGTGTAATTATGCAGGACAGATTGATGCTTGGTGGTCGTTTTTCATTTGTTTGGAGCTCATTTGATCAGTAGAGAACGGGAATCACAAAGCAACTGAAAAACTCAATTTTCAATATATTTCTGACAATTGAATGCAACTTTTACATATCTAACAGAATCTTCTGTTTGTGTTAATATGTGACCCTGGAGCACAAAACCAGTCATAATATTATAAAACCAGTCATAATATTTATAGCAGTAGCCAAAAATACATTGCATGGGTCAGAATTATCCTTTTTTTTTTTTTTTTGCCAAAAATCATTACAACATTAAGATCATGTTCCATGAAAATATTTTATAAATTACCTACCGTAAATATATAAAAACCTAATTTTTGATTAGTAATATGCATTGCTGAAAACTTCATTTGGACAACTTTAAAGTCAATTTTCTCAATACTTTGATTTTGTTTTGTTTTTTTGCACCCTCAGATTCCAGATTTTCAAATGGTTGTATCTCGGCCAAATATTGCCCTATCATAACAAACCATACATCAATGGAAAGCTCTCAAATGTCCAAAAAATGGACGCTTGTGACTGGTTTTGTGGTCCAGGGTCACATATGAACTGGTGCTGGGCCTGTCGGCCGTGTGGTCATCACAGTTGCAGTTATCTGACACTTACTCTGCTGCTGTATGTAGATCCACACTTGTCTTCTTAGTGAGTTACACTAACAGCTTTAATTCCTAACCCAGCACACTAACATCACTGCGTTTACTTGCACATTACCCGTTTTCTAGTCTGTTAGCCTTAAAACGCATCCAGCACACGCTCGTTACGGTACATCACAGACCACAGTGGCGTCTCAGCGGTTCTGTGTTGATGCGGCGTTCAGGTCTGTTTCTCTGGATGTTGGCAGCTCCTCGGTAACCACTAGCGTTCTGTGTTAATGTATTACGTTCTGTACTCATCCTCTGTGTCTGTATGCGAGTTGTTTCTGCTCTACGTTTGTCATCCAGTGTTAAACCTGTGCAGATGGAGCTCTCGTCATGTTCTGTAATTGGACACAATAACTCGGTGCTTTACTAAATTTCAATTACAAAAGGACTTCTTGTAATTATGTAACATTTTAATGCTGCTTTATAAAGTTTCTAAGAATATGACGTGCCAAACAGGGAATCAGATTGCTGTTCATATGCAAAATTGATTTGACAAAAAGATTAAAAATACCCTGTTAATTATTTTGTGGACTTTTCATGGAGTTATTTGGGGGAAGCAAAATATTTACAAATATTTAGAGGATGTGGTACACATATGCGAATCATAAATCTAGATTTGAATGCATAAGTTCATGTTTTCATGTTAGGATATTTGGATAGCATTGCACAATAATGTCCAATTTATTAACATTAGTAAATGCCTTGGGTATCATTTTATGGACATATATTCTCCAAAATATCTACTTCTGTGTACAGCAGAAGAAAGAAACTCAGTCGCTCTTTATTTTAACGTTCAATTCTCGCCATTAGCAACCATTAACTACGGCTTTTAAACTCCTGATTTGCTGCTTATTAATAGTAAGGTAGGTGTTAAGTTTAGGTATTGGGTAGGATTATGGATGTAGAATAATTCCTGAAGTGTTCCCAGAAACTCAGAGGTTTAGAACAACATGAGGGCGAGTAAGTGATGACAGAACTGCATTTGTAGGAGAACTGTCCCTTTAATGTTAACTTTTAAACTTTTTTTTTCAGTAATTGACATTAACCGAATAAATGCTGTAAAATCACTGTTTCAGTAGTTAGATATTGTATTAACTCCTGTTGATGTATAAAGTGTTTTAGGTATTTGTGGCTTTTAGGCTCTCGGGGTCATGTGACCTTTGCCCTTTTGTTAAATATCTTACTGAAATGTGAGAACTGACCCCCTGACCTGCCAAGTGCATTGGATTCCATGCTTCACAGTCAGTCTTCAACTGAATTGTGTTGAAATACACACCTCTACATGACCTGTCATGATTTCTTCTATATAACACAAGTTAACTCATGGATTTTCCAAATTCAAAGTTTAATCGTCTTAAACATTGCTGGTGCTGACAGGACATGCAGCAAAGAACAGTCCAGTTTTGACTGTGAACAACACCAGTGTGACTCCCAAATGAACAATAGACTGAAAACAACATGGCTTCACAAAGTCATTATACACTTACAATTTTGAAACTGTATGTCAAGACTAAAATATAGTTTCTGAAGTGTAGTGTAAGATGACTGGAGAGACAGAGGCAGTGGTCACTATGTGGGTCATATATAAATGCATGGCTGTGGTTTGACGGTTTATCTATATGTAAACTAGGTTCTGCTCACTCAGATACTGTTAAGAGTACCTTTGTACATTTTGTAGGTGGATGAATAATATGTTATGATTCATTTCCTAAATACAATGGAAACAGCAAAGAAACATATGAAACAGCAAAATGAAAAAAAGAATTTGACACATTAATGTACAAAAACCTCCAGACACATACTCCAGGGCAAAGAAAGAAAAAAAAAAAATTAGCCAAACCAAAAATTAAAATTTTTTTGTGGACTTTTAACCATTTTAATTTCAAATCACTGGTCAGGAAATTATCAAGAACTGCACACAAACTGTAGATGAAGTAACTTAGGACAGAATCATCTTCCACTTGTGGTTTCTTTAACCCTCTGATGTTGTTCGGTCATTTCACTAAAAAAAAAACAAACAAAAAAACCTTTATGGCAGTCCCTATGTAAAAAAAAAACAAAAAAACTGTGGACTTGATTGCAAAAAGCTAAATGGTCTTTAAAAAAAATAGTCACACAGAGTTGTTTTGGTGTGTACAATCTACAAATCAGCCACAATGCAAAGGGTGACAAAACGTAAACAATTATGTCTGAAAACACGGCTCAGTAAATAATGAATGCACAGCACGGGTATATATTTATATGGCTACACTGGTATCTAATGATTTTCTTTTTTCCACCACAAGGTGAAACAAATCTGCCTCAATTCAATGGATTTTAAATAATTTTGCTCTATTATTTAACTTAAATACTATATTAATTGAAAAATTATTTAAAAATTTTTTTTACATTTTATACAGAAAATAGTCCGTAATTTAGATATGAATATTAATTAGTAACACGAATTACACTCAAAATGCAAAATGTTAAAAAGAAATATTGAAATGAAATATAGTATATTTATTTCACAAAAAGTCGGTTTTGACTGTGAGCAACACCAGTGTGACTCCCAAATGAACAATACCAGAGGGTTAGACGTTAATGTGGGTAAACTTACAGACGGCTTTTTACAGGAAGAACAGTCAGTGTTGTTCCTCTCAATGTTAATGGCTTCAAACAGTTCATGAGTAGTTGAAAAGTGTCTCCCAGTCTGTTTGAGTTTAATTTGAGAGCAAACATTCACTGTAGGGTTCAGATCTGGACTCTGACCTGGTCATTTCATGAGCCTGATGGACTTGGTCATCTTTGCCGTATTGGCAGTATAGTCTTGTTGAAAAAATAACATCTGATCGTTCCTCTTTAAGATAACAACTTTTTAATTGTGGGAAGAAAGCCATTCTGCAATATTCTCTGATACTCCAAAGCATTGAGTTTTCACAGAGATCAGCTCCTGTGCTAGATGCATTCATCATTATATTTCTCACCAGATCTCTGGTGCATCACCACACAACTCATGTTTTATCATGATTCATCATTCCACACGACTCGGCTCCGCTCTGAATCAAACGTCCCATATTCTGACAAAAACTTCATTCTGTCTTTGATGTTTTTCTGAGACGGCAGTGGGTTGCTTTTGCTTAAACTGTGCTTATTTCCTGACCAATAATTTGTGGTTAAGACAATTAAAAGCTTAGTGTTTCGTCATTTTGGGCTTGGCCTTTTTTCCCCCAGGTATGTAATGACATATTGCATTACTGTATGCAGCAATTTCTACTAATTTGCAAACAGTTTATCCCCAAGTCTCACTCTGAAGACAAACAAGACAAAACAAGTTTCTGAATAAATACGTGGTTTATGATACAGTAACGGAGGTTTGATCTATGTCTTTTTCAACGGCAGCTGGCTTATAAATAACATTTTGCTTGGAGTCTTTTTTAAACCTGTAGCGAAAAAGAGACAAAAGAGAAACATATTTAATCTTTTCTAAAAAGCGGAGAGTATTAAAGGTTTACAAACAAATACTGACTTAATTCAAATGAAGTGATGAATTAGAAATGGATATGAACGTACTTTGAGTACTTTTTCCTCTGTTGATATGTGTACACGGAGAAGACCAGCAACGTGACGGCAAACAGAACCCCAAAGATTATCGTCAGAATATGTCCTGTGGGGAAAAAACACGTTTATATTGTGTTCATATTACTGTCACACACAGAGAGCTTCAGTAAGGAAGGAATAACTTGAACATTTCAAAAGTTCATATAATGTCACATGCGTCCTGAAAGTTTTTTATATATTGTATGTGACCATTTCAGGCCTAAAAAGTAATTCAGCAATTTTATTTTTATTGTAACGTTTACTTTTCCTCCTGAAAATGAAACCATGTTAGCACTATGAAACAGATAACATCGACACAAGACGAAGTCCTCTGTTAAATAATAATAATAAACTGTTTTTATATCCTGCTGCAGAATTACAGTAAATGATACATTCTTACCGTTAGATTCCATTATATTGGTGTCTTGTGTTTCAGGTGGTAGAGTTTCACTGGCTACTGTAAAACAACACAAAATATACATACACTAATTCATATTGACTGTACAGTACAGATTGTTTCAACAGGAAATGCTGTAAAACAGCTCTACAGAAGACAAGGGTGTCATTATTCAGCTCAAGTTGATTTAATCCAGAGTTTGTGTCATTATCTGCTTCTATTCAGTTTGAATCCGAGTGTGTCGTGCAGTTAAACTGATAACTTGAAGGAATTGGCATTGTTTTAAATACGAAATATTAAACCAAGTGACATTTAGATGTTTGTTGGGTTCAAAAAATAAAACGGTAGATATGAAGCCACTTTATATCAAATGTCTTTAACTACTTACATACTTATTGTATATACGTTACATTGTACTGAAGATTTTTAAAGTACTTGCATGTCATTTCAAAATAATTACACAACTCGTACGCCAAACTACCCAATTAGCCTTGCTTAATCTGTTTATGTATTGTAATATGTTTGACTGTACCTCAGGGGATATTAATTCTCCTGCCAGACTGTTATTGAAAATAAGAACCTGTTCTTAATTGACTTGCCTGGTTAAATAAAGGTTAAATTATTGAACCTTTATAATAATAAAAGGATAAAGATACAGGAAAATAAAAACAACATTTTTTCCCCCAACCCCAAGTTATACAAACCAATACATAATTATAGAGTGTATGTCAATTATGTACAAAATTAACTTTGAATCAGAGTTTAGAAACCAAAAAATAAAAAATAAATAAAAACAATCTCCCATGTATTCAACACATCTGCCAAGATTTTTGTAGATCAATGTGTATGTACACAATAACTACAGTGCATCATATGCCTACATTATTTGATAATGTAACGTTTTTGTGTTTCTAGTAAAAAGATATTCAGACATTTTCATAAATATGATTTCAAACACAATCAGGTATAAAAGAGCTAAAAGGCCTAATATAGACTGTACATACTTCTTGAAGTGGATCCTGTGTGGAAAGATGCCAGCACTTTTCTCCCATGCAGAAGTTGTGGAGCTCTGAAGTTTTTGGACAAAAGCTTGTTGTGTTCAGTTTTCAGTGTGTCCTCCAAGGCTGCTAGCTAATACAAGAAAAACAAGACTGATTTAGATCAGCAAGTGCTATAAATGAAGTGATGCTCTCTCGTGAGAATAATCTGACCTGTCTCCTTGAGACTCTGATTGAGTCGTTGAACAAAGTCCAGCTGACCGTCTGAAAGCACGGAGGGGTTGTGAGGGACCCGTTGTACCTGTAAAACCTGTCCAGGCTGTCCGGCAGTAGATGGCGCACATTAAAGCCAGGAATCTCAGTGTCTGACTCTGAAAAAAAGACCATCAGATCAGGTTGGATGATAATCATCAGTGCTTTATGCTTGACGTTTACATTACATTTACATTTATTCTTTTAGCAGACGCTTTTATCCAAAGCCACTTACAATTGAGGACAATGGAAGCAATCAAAATCAACAAAAGAGCAATGTAACTTTTTTGTGTTTCTAGTAAAAAGATATTCAGACATTTTCATAAATGTGACCCTAGGCCACAAAAGCAGTCTTAAGTCGCTGGGGTATATTTGCAGCAATAGCCAACAATACATTGTATGGGTCAAAATTATCCATTTTTCTTTTATGGCAAAAATCATTAGGATATTAAGTAAAGATCATGTTCCATGAAGATATTTTGTAAATTTCCTACCATAAATATATCAAAATGTAATTTTGATTAGTAATATGCATTGCTAAGAACTTAATTTGGACAACTTTAAAGGCGATTTTCTAAATTTTGTGGTCCAGGGTCACAAATGTCGTTTTACATTTTCTTTGTTGACTGTTATTAGTTTCTCACCCTCTATGCTGATGTCTGTTAACACAGACAGGAATCTTCTCATAGTTGTCATTGTCATGAAGGCCAATCTGTTGAGGAAAAAGTCAAAAGGAAATACTAACAAATGTATTGCAAAGACTTTATTGGAAGTGATCAAACCTTACTGGAAAACTTTACTGCAGCCAGAAGGTTGCAGTTAAAAAACTTACACCTATGAATCCTCCCAACACTGCCAATCCATCGGCTTTACTAGCAGCCTCAGTGAGATTTGCGTATTTGGAGTTATAATGAACCACGTGGATCTGAGGAATGAGGAAATTGTGGTAGCATGTGTTTATGAAATGTCACACATTACACAATTTTTATAATCACTCATGTTCCAGAAAGTCTGGGCCAACAACATGATCTCTAGATGCTTGGCTGTACTCAGAGAGACCATTAAACCGTGCGTTTCCTTTCTCTCAGCTCACCTCAGCAGGGAAATGAACATGATCGATGGTGTGCTCTGAACCAGGGACCTCTGTAGTTCCCCAGTGGAAGTGAAGCTGGGCTGCGACATAAACATGATCGAATCCCCTCATGATACGCATGCTGCTCGGCAGACTCAGCTGCACTGACACAAGAACAGAAACAACATGCATTTCAGACGTCTTTTCATTTCTGAATGACCCATTCAAGTAAGGTAATGTAATTACATAATTTAATCCAGCAACAAAAACAAATGGTAAATAAAGTCCATAAACTGTATTTGTATTTTAAGCATTGTTTAGAGCTTTAAAACGGTTCATTTTTGGTCATTTTATCAGTTAAAGTATAAAACTGGCTTTCCTCATGCATTCATTTTTTTTTCTTTTTTCCAATCATTTACTCAATCATGTTTCATCCTTGTAGGAATGAGTGTTTTTCATCCAATTTATTAAGTCGTTGAATCATTGACTCAACTGATTCTTTCAAAAACCACATTCGTTAAAAAAATCTAAAAAATCACCGCTATTGCTCAAAGACACAATGATTGATTCTGTTTTGACTTAACTTTTAACAATTATTTTTGGTGAAGCAAAAATACACAAAATAGCTGGCAATATTCTGTCTAAAAGTTGAATTACTCAGTTTTACCTTCTTGTTTGTTGAAAAGCAACAGCATGAAAGAAGGTCATACTTTAGATTGGGGACCAATTCTCACTATTAACTTATGACCTTTGCCTCAAAAAACTCCTAATTAGCTGCTTATTAATGGTTAGTTGTTAAGTAGGTATGGGTCGAAATAAGGGATCTAAAAATATGGCATTAATGTGCTTGATAAGTACTGCCAATCTGCTAGTAATATGCATGCTAATAAGCAACTAGTTAATACTGAGAACTGGTCCTTAAATTAAAGTGTTACTTAAAGTATTAAAGTATGCTGTTTCATTATTTGATTATTTGATGTTCTGATGTGGAGTCATCTGATTCTGTGTAAGGGCCTGGACTCACATGTGTGACCGTTGTTGATGAGGGTAAGAGCGGGAGAGCCGGTGAGATCATACCCCTCCAGTTTAATGGGAGGTAGTTTGGGCTCATAGAAAACCTTATGAGTGTCTACGTTGATTGGAGACTGAGATGTTCCACTACAGTGTTCAAATGCAGATAACCACGCGTCCTGATCTGAACGAGACAAAGAAATCATTAACGTGCAACGGCCTTAACAATATCATTTTATTTAAAAGTTAACTCATGACATTTTTACGCAACAGGTTTTATTTGTATAGTGCCTTTCTAAAATCCAAGGCCATTTGTCAGAGCCTTATAATAAACATAAAAATCACTAGTAACAGATAAAGTAGAAACACTTTACATTAACAGTGCATGAGTAATCATTTACTAATGCATGTTAATTCATGTCAATGTACCTCAAAGTGTCAATTAATACATTAACAAACACGTAGTTAAAGTTGTGTGCCTTAAGTCATCATTAGTTATTATTAAACCAAATACTGGTTTAATAATAACTAATGATGACTTAAGGCAAGTACTAATCAACAACTAACCTTAACTACGACATGAGTCATAAAAAATGCATGATTATTTATTTACCATTATTATAAAGTGTTACCGATAAAGCTTCAGGACATTTTTGCATTGCATGAACTGCTAAGACTATTGGCAACTTTTTAACTTTGCTTTATTCTGAATGGCCATTTAGTTACTTTAGTTATAGTGAGCAGCAAGCAGTAAACTATTACTATTGCAAAGAACTTGCAAGTTCAACACCTCAGTTAAAATACTCACAATACAAATAAGAGAATGAAAAGCTTTGAGTCTTTGTGGTGTTCATGATGGAAACACTTATAAAGGCTTATATCGTGTTTCACAACATACTGATGTCATAGACACAATAAAGCAATAAACTCACGCAGATAAAAATATGTGCAAACTAAACTAATCTTTCTGTTTTTATATTTTGTTTTCAGTTGTATTTGTTTGAGAATATTTGTGAGATGATATGTATCTATAGTTTATATTAAAATCATTTCATTTTATTTATACATTTAATGTCTGATTACATTTTTAAAATTTTAGCTTTTGGTCCTTTAGCAGTTTTTGTGTGTATCATACCATCTTACCATGGTAACCCCAGTGGTGCTGATGAGAAGAACCTGTAAGAAATGGAAAGACATTGTGTCAGGGAAGAAAGGAATCGAAACTTGACTTTGGTTTGTACAAAACCAATCATAAAGGTCAATTTTAGAAATTGAGATTTATGAATAAATAAGCTTTCCATTGATGTATGGTTTGTTAGGATCGGACAATATTTGGCTGAGATACATCTATTTGAAAATCTGGAATCTGAGGGAGCAAAAATATCTAAATATTGAGAAAATCGCCTTTAAAGTTGTCCAAATGAAGTTCTTAGCAATGCATATTACTAATCAAAAATTAAGTTTGGATATATTTACGGTAGGAAATTTACAAAATATCTTTATGGAACATAATCTTCACTTAATATCCTAATGATTTTTGGCATAAAAGAAAAATCGATAATTTTGACCCATGCAATGTATTTGTTGGCTATTGCTACAAATATACCCCAGCGACTTAAGACTGATTTAGTGCTCCAGCACTGTATATATATCTCCTATTTGTCATTGTTGAAAATAGTTCATGGTGGTAAGGCCATTGCACACTAAAAAAAAAAAATGAGCTCACGTTGTGTCAATCATGTTTACACACTGCCTCTGAAACTTTCGTCCATCATAAAAAATTCGGATCAGGTTCGGTTTTCTACATTTTCGCATCCGTAGCAAGCATTTTGATAGGAAAGGATGGCGAATACAAAAACCCCCGAAAAATAAGAAAATTTCAGAGTCAGTGTGCAAGGACCTTTAGGGTCAACCCAACATGACTACACAAGTAATATAAACTTGTAATTATAAAACATTTAAAATACCACTAACAGTGCTAATATTACATATACATTTATTCATTTAGCAGATGTTTATATCCAAAGCGCCTTTCGAATGACAACAATACAAACAGAAGCAATAAATCTGAGGGAAGAAATCATACAGGCAGCACAACATATTAATAAAATAGTACAAGACTACAGCAGAGTCTATGTACAAAACACCTACGTACTGTAAATTCAGTCATTATACAGCTTGTAGACACCATACTAGACACCCTGCGTGTATTTATCAAATATGTAAAACATACATAAATGCTAAATTTCAACTTCCTTGATCAAACGGTTGCCGAGTTAAAGTGGTTAGAACTTGTTTTAATTAGAGATCATCAGAATCCCCATACATATGCTTAATATAAAGACTTTGTGTCATATAAATCAGTTATTTATCATGAGTCACATTTTGACTTATGTCTTAGAAATTATTTGATAAATTGAAATTCTGATAACTTTTCGTAAAATAAGGCTCCAAGTCTAACCAACTCCAACTTTGCTGCTTGGATCTCTAGTGAGGTGAACTTCAACAAACTTTTTAACGTATATATAATACCATAATAATAATATCAGATATTATTGTAATATACTAACATGCTGCTATAATGTTCTGTTACAGTTATGGGACAAACGCTTTTGGAGCAAACCAGGCACAGGTAGAGAACAGGTTTGGTCATTGTGAGACAGCAAGAACAGTATCTTTTCCTTATTCACACACATCAGCACACTCACACAATCCCTCCTTCATCGAGCTCTGTGAATGTGAGCATTATGTGCAGCAGTGCAGACTTACAACAGCGCTAATGCTAAACTCAACCTGCTTAAAACAGAACGATTCAAAGCTCAGGCCGCTCTGCAAGAAAAGGAAGAAGCTGCAGCAGTGCATGTAAAACTGCCCTAGTAAAAAAGTAATATATTTAAAAGACATTTATTTCATACTAAGTATAGTTCAAATCTATTAACATATTTACTGGCATATCGCTTAAGACTTACATAATTAATCTTTATTTGGAGTACTGAAGCTTGTGCACAATGCACATTTCTTAATATTAAGCCAAAAATGTGTTTTAATGTCACTATTAATGAGGGTTGTATAATCTTTGAATAAAATCTGCCTTTAAATGCAAGATATTTAAAGTGTACCTGAAGTATACTTGCAATAGTTCCACTTTAGCACAATCAAATATACTTCAGTGTATCTTTAGTTGTCCTTCAGCACTACTTCTGCACAATTAAAGTGCATTAAGCACAAAATTAGTTGTTCCAATTTAGCAGGCTTTAAGTATACCAGTTTAGTATATTAAAATTACAATTGCAGGATATTTTTATTTAATTATTTTATTAAATGTATTTGTAGAATAAATGTATTTCAAATACTTTTTAGTATATTTATTTTTCACTAGGGTTGCTTTTTTGGAAATCTGAGTTTGTATTTGTGATTTTTCATTTGTTACATTACATTAAAAGTTAATTACTCTTTCTGTTTTATACATTATTCCTACTGATGTCTTCATTCCTAACGCAGAGGTAAGACGGAGGAGATTTCATTCATGTGACTGGACATTCTTTCTCATGCTCAATTACACATACAGAGATTATCCAGCAGTTCAGAACAGTGAGCCACACCGAATTAGCCTCATTTGACACTTCTTGCAGTATTACGTAGGGTAAAACACAAAAATATCTAGCTTATTTTTGATTTCTGCAATTGATGAGGTTTTCTTCAGAATCAGGATGTGTGTGTGTGTGTGTTTATGGAAACCAGTGCATCATGTGAGCTGGAGATGCTGGTACACTCTGAGTGGCACGTAGACCAAACGCTCTCCAACCTCAGAAAACCACAAACAGCTCATGGGTACTGCCATCCAGGAATATTTGATCAACGTGTCACATTGACTCACAGCAGACATGTTACTCTCCTGGAGGTCATCTCTTCATTTCTGTAAATTCTGACTGTTTTTATGGAGGAATTTCATTTCATTTTTTGCACTATTCAAGTGATCCTGAAAGAAGGACTTTCCTCTTTGATATTTCTTTTTATTTTCACTCACACATTATCAGTAATATCTTGTTTTATGAGCTATTTCACAATAAGCCAATCAAACATTAACTTCTGCAACATACCATAGTAAATACACGCCTTGATCATCGGCAGGTTTAAAGATCTCCAGTTAATTAAATCACATCAGATCTTGTAAAGAAGATATTTTACAGCATATAACAGATTATATGCTCATGCTGCTGTTGAGCCGATAATTACTCATGTAGATTATATGGATATATAAATGGAATGCACATGTTGTGTTAAAATCAGAGAGCAGCACATATGGATGAAAGCCAGTAAGCACCCAAAGTCAACAGTCATAACTCTGCTGAAAGCAATCTTAATCGCACTTTCATAATTTACAGGTTTTTTTTTTTTTACTAAAGTTTTCATTTGTATGATCTTGTCTGTGTTGAATCTGTCTATGAATATTTGACTAACCTTTTCATTACTTAAATATAAAATATGCATGTTTTAGCACTTCCAATTTTTTAAACATTTGAATAAAGGCTGGAGAACAAGCAAGCTTGCTCTTAGATCAGCAGAGTTTTACACACAGTTTCGCTGATGGATGCTCTGATTTTACAGATCTGCTCACCTTTACCGTGTTGGGCATCCCTCTCACTGCTCTCATCTTCTTCAGCGGAGGATGAAGATGCTATGACTAGCACCTGGAGATGAAGGACGAGGAGTATATCCAGCAGCATGCTGACCTCCGCAGCACTAGAGTTTTCCACAGGTAACCTGGTGTTGTTAGGCTCTTGTTTCTCATTCACACACAGCATCTCAGCCTCTGCTTTAGTGACTCAGGGGGCCGGGCTTCACAGAACAAACCAATCACAATGCTCAAGCTGCTCAAGGTTCCAGGACATCTCTCTCTCTCTCTCTCTCTCTCCATTTCTTAGAGTTAGAGTGTAACGAAATCTCTCACTCTCTCATAAACTACATGCCTCCCTCCTTCCTTGATCAAAGTTCAGTAGGAATAAGCTACAAACTGAGTAGCTAATTCTGTTAAAGCAAACACTGTAAAAATCAAAAGTTGAGAAAACTTAAAATTTTAAGGCAACCAGCTTCAGATTTTTGAGTTTTCTCAACTTTTTGTTGTATAAACTGAAAACAACAAGATGAGAAAACTCAAAAATCTCCTGAAGCTGATTGAAGAAGTGACTCTTTTTCCATATTTAATGGTCTAAAATTTTAGTGTCTGAGTGTCACAAAGTAACATCCGAATGTATTATTTTTTCTTCTTCTACAATTAGTAATGTGCTTTTCTCAGTACTATTTTTTTCAAACTCTTTACACAGATGTCTTACAACATGCAGATAGCACCAAGTTTTTGTTTTGTTTGTTTGTTTGTCAAAGAAACCAGAATTCCTTTGCAAAACAAAAATGATTTGTCTTTTTGCATAGTGAAAGTCCAATATAAAAAAAATAAAATAAAAAAAGAAATGTCAATAAGACATTGCATTTTTGCAATAATCAATTTTAATAAACAATAGCTGAATATTTATCAAACTATTTCACTTGTGTTCATCTGGTGTAAAACCAGTGTCAAATAAACTATGTATGATCTGTTGTGGCGACCTTTAATGGGAGTCGAAAGAAGAAAAATGAAGAGAAAGAGAACATTTCACTGAATTTCACTTGCCCAAAGGAGTGCTTTAAAACCTTTTTTCTTGTTAAAATTAAAGAAATAATAGAAAGAATTTAGAATTATCCACCAGAGTTAAGTATATCATAGACAGATCTTGTTGAAAATTAAAAACACTAATAAGGTTGTGTTGTAATTGTAAGAGTTGAGTGGGGTTGGCAGTAAGTACAGTATATGGATGTCTAAAATTAAATGTTTTTATTAAAGAATGGCATTTCTTTAGCAGTATCTGTAAGGATATAAATCCAGTTTACTGTGACCAAGCCGTCATTCACATAGAGGTTCTTATCAGTCATCAGTTCAAAGATTTTCACCCTGTTAAAAGATCTAGTGGCCCCCAAAAGAGTGAGTAACGCCACGTTCATCTATTTGGTGAACAGAAAGGAGTGACTTTAAAATGCCCCGTCATCACACACACCCAGATCAGCTCTCGGAGTCTCTGCTAACGAGCCGATGAGTTGAATCAGGCGTGTTTGATTAGGACTAAGATTGGGAAACACTGCAATCCAAAAGCAAATAAAGGAGTCCAAATTTGTCATGACTCCATGCAGTCAATGTAATGCATCAGCATCACATACTCAAGCTCTAATGGTGCTGCTGCTGCATACACTTTCAAAGTGAACCAGAGAGAGAACAAGATACAAGTGACCTCAGTGCTTTTGGTGTTTACAATGTAAGTGGACTTAAAGGGGAACATTTTCTGTGCTCTTAGCACTGACAGGACTTCTATTCTCCCCAACCCTTCACTTTTTGAGAAAAGAAAAACTTTAATAATCTTATATGTTGAGGATATTTAATGCAATTCTCTCTCCAGATATCAACAGGTGCAGGAACAGTGTGAGTCATGTGAAAAGTGTGTTTTTACTAGTATCACTGGCAAGTCTCGAGGTACTTCTGCCATACGAAATGTTTTCACCTTCACATCAATCAAACCACAAAAGGACCCACGAATAAACTGTACATGGGTAATGTTCTGAGGTGGTCTTCATGTCCTCATCTGAGATGATTTGAGGTATTCACATACACATTATCAGAGAACGTTTGTAGTACTCATGAACTAAGAGTAAAAACTTCCTAAAATGAAGGATAATTGTTCAAAAATTCAAATCTGTGTAGCGTGTGGCAAGACGGAAATCAACATTTGAGATGATGTCGAACAAAAACAGGCTTCACTGAAGATTTTGCAACAAGGGGGAAAAAAGGAAAAACAAAAATGCTAATGAGAAGAGAATGTAAGGCTTAAGCAATTGGCCCAACAGAATTATCCAATGGTGGCTGAAGGTTTCTTGCATGTTCAGTCTTTTCAGTGCGCAAAGTTATTTCCTTTAAGTTCAATTCTAATCTGACTCGCCGGCCGATGTATGTGTACCCCACGATCACAAACTCTCCAGTCTGATCATTAGTCAGAAGTTATGACTAAATATTTAAGTCAAGTCAAGTCAAGTTGAGCTTTATTGTCATTCCGCTACATGTGGGGGCATACAGTGGAACGAAATGTCGTGCCTCACATGATCCCTGTGATCCCAGGAATTTAGTGCTGCTGACTCTCTCCACAGGCGAGCTGTCGATGGTCAGTGGGGGGTGATCACCGGAGTTCCTTCTGAAGTCCATCACAACCTCCTTTGTCTTATTCACATTGAGGGACAGGTTGTTAGTGCCACACCATTCAGCCAGCTGTGCCAATTCCTCTCTGTAGTGAGTTTCATCATTGTTGCTGATGAGACCTACCACTTTTGTGTCATCAGCGAACTTGATGATGTGGTTGGAGCTGGACTTGGCAGTGTAGTCGTGGGTCAGCAGCGTGAAGAGCAGCGGGCTGAGCACACAGCCTTGTGGGGCACCTGTGCTCAGTGTGGTAGTGCTCGAGGTGCTGTGGCCGACACGGACTGACTGGGGTCTTCCGGTTAGAAAGTCCAGAATCCAATTACAGAGGGAATTGTTAAGGCCCAGCAGGTTTAGTTTGTTGATGAGCTGTTGTGGGATTATTGTGTTGAATGCTGAGCTGAAGTCAATGAACAGCATTCTAACATAAGAGTCTTTGTTTTCTAGGTGGGTAAGAGTCAGGTGGAGGGTGGAGGAAATTGCATCGTCTGTAGAGCGGTTTGGACGGTATGCAAACTGGAGTGGATCGAGTGTGTTGGGGAGGCTGGTTTTGATGTTGTGCATGACTAACCTGTCAAAGCACTTCATTATGATTGGAGTCAGTGCTATGGGATGGTAGTCATTTAAACAGGACACAGGTGATTTCTTTGGTATGATTGTTGTGGATTTGAGACATGTGGGGACGACTGCCTGGCTCAGCAAAGTGTTGAAGATATCTGTTAGGACATCTGTCAGCTGTACAGCACAGTCTTTCAGTATACGGCCAGGTATGTTGTCGGGACCCGCAGCCTTGCGTGGGTTGATCCTAGATAGGGTCTTCCTTACGTCGGCTGGAGACAGACAGAGCGCCTGGTCGTTGGGAGGTGTGGGCAGTTTTTGTTCAGGTGTGTCATTCTGCATTTCAAACCGTGAATAAAAGTGGTTGAGTGTATCTGGGAGGGATGTGTCATCATCACAGGCCTGTGGCGGGGGCTTGTAGTCGGTGATGGTCTGAATGGCTTTCCACAGACTCCGTGTGTCTCTGCTGTCTGTGAAGTGATTGTTGATTTTTTGAGCATATGACCGTTTTCCATTTTTGATGCTGTGGGACAGATTGGCTCTTGCTGTTTTGAGGGCTGCTTTATCTCCTGATCTGAAAGCTTCATCTCTGGTCTTTAGCAGCCCGCGAACCTCTGCTGTCATCCATGGCTTCTGGTTGGCGCGTGTGGTGATGGTCTTGGTGACTGTCACATCATCAGTGCACTTTTGGATGTAAGCAGTCACTGTTTCAGTGTACTCCTGCAGGTCTGTGTGGTTCTTGTAGGTGGCCGCCTCTTTAAACATGTTCCAGTCTGTGTCCTGGAAGCAGTCCTGCAGTGCTGAGGTAGCATTTTCTGGCCATACCGTGATCTGCTTTAGAACCAGTTTGGCAAGTTTGAGAAGTGGTCTGTATGCTGGGATTAGCATAACAGAGATGTGGTCCGAGTACCCGAGGTGGGGGCGGGGTTCGGCTTTGTATGCATTCTTTTCTGTTGTGTTAACAAAGTCCAGTGTGTTATTTCCCCTTGTTGCAAAGTTCACATGTTGGTAGAACTTTGGCAAAACTGTCTTTAAGTTTGCGTGGTTGAAGTCATCGGCTATGATGAAAAAGCCGTCTGGGTTATTTGTTTGTTGTTCGCTGATGGCGCTGTACAGTTCACGAAGCGCGTCCTTAGCGTTTGCACACGGGGGAATGTAAACCGCGACAATAACAATGGCCGTGAACTCCCGCAGCAGATAGAACGGTCGACACTTCACAACCATAAACTCCACCAGTGATGAACAGTGTTTTGATACTAACGCAGCATTGTTACACCATTCTTTGTTGATATACACACACAAGCCACCCCCGAGAGTCTTACCAGACAGTGATGAATCTCTGTCCGCTCGGTAGCAGGTTAGCCCGTGTAGCTGAATGGCGGAGTCCGGGATGTTGTCGTTTAGCCATGTTTCAGTGAAAACAGACACACAACAATCCCTTGCCTCATGCTATGTAGTCCGACTGAGTTGAATTAAGTCCAGTTTGTTTTCCAGAGAGCGAACTTTTGAGAGCATGAGTGTTGGAAGAGCTCGTATACCTCCACGCTTACCGCGCTTCCGTCCTCTCTCACACCGCTTACGACGCCGCCTTGTGCGGGTAGCGTCAGTAGGCGAGGCCGCGGTCTCAAGGTCCGGCTCCAGCAGTAAACAAAGGCCTCGTAGCTTCTCAGTAGTCGCCGGCAAGAGTTTGTGTTTGTATGTGTTGTTGATATCCAAAAGGATTTGGCGATCATAGATGTATCCCGGAGTGATCTCCCGATGAATTAGTGGTAAATTGACATTGTTTGGAGACGAACAGACGACATTAAAAGACATAAAAGCACCGTCTTTGGGACCCGGAGAAGCCGCTGCATCTGACAGCGCCACCATCTTGGATTTATAGACCGCCTCATGCTTGTCATTCTTTAAATAGTGGCTCTGTTTAGCCCCCTACAGTTGTCAGACTTGTGTCCCCGTGTCCTGTCTTGTGTTTTGTGTTTCTCCCCATGTGCTCCCTCCATGTCCATATTTGGTTTTCCTGTTCCTGTCCTCGTTCAGTTCCAATTTTGTAATCATTAGTTCCAGGTGTATGTTCTGATTGTTTAAATAGTCATTTAATTTTGGATTTATTTTATTGGTTAAGATGCATCATGTGATTTAGGTCAGAGGTCATGGCAGTCATCTTAGATTTCACTTCACAGCATCAGCGATGCAGCAGTAGATTCCTCCCTGATAAAAGCTATATTTCTGTTATTTCATGCCAGAGGCCATCGTCTGTATGTTTAATTGTTTATTGAATTTCATCTATGTTAAAAAACAAGTATTTCATGCCATTTAGAAAGAAACGTTGTTCATTTGAATAAGAAGATTGTTGTTTTTCTTTCACGTGATAATGCTAGATTTGCTACTTTCTTTCCTAAAAATTACTTTTAGACATACTTTATACTTAATGTGTGTTTTGTGTTTGCACTATAGTTCCACAAAAAACGAAAACCTTTTCTTCAGCACTCATCCTGTTTAACTATCTGTCGAGGTGCAACCTACTTGCAGCAGTGGCAGAATAGTGAAAAGCCTTAAATGCAAGAACATTTTGTTACGTTCATGCAAAGGATTTTTGACGCCGGTCATGCAGAACCAGCTCCACCTGTAAAGGAAAATGATAAAGTGTGGTACTTGCCTATTTTCGCTGTCTATCACCCTCGTAAGCTGGGACAGATCAGAGTCGTTTTTGACTCTAGTGCCCAGTACAAAGGTCTTTCGCTGAATCAAGTGCTTCTCTCGGGACCCGACCTGAATAATTCCTTGCTGGGGATTTTGTTGCATTTTCGAAAAGAGATGGTAGCGGTTACCGCTGACATCGAGCAGATGTTCCATAGCTTTGTGGTGAGAGCAGATCATCGCAACTTTCTCCGCTTCTTATGGTTTGAGGACAATGACCCCTCTAAAGATGTCAAGGAATTTAGGATGAAGGTCCACGTTTTTGGGAATAGTCCCTCCCCTGCGGTGGCAATCTATGGACTTCATCGTGCAGCTCAACATGGGGAACTTGAGTTTGGGAAAGATGCAAAAGCCTTTGTAGAGCGTGACTTCTACGTGGATGATGGCCTAAAATCAATGCCCACGGCTGAGGAAGCGGTTGATCTGTTGAAAAGAACTCAGGTGATGTTGGCAAGTTCCAACCTGAGGCTTCATAAGATAGCATCCAACAGTCCTGCTGTAATGAATGCTTTTCTTGTGGAGGATCATGTGAAAGACATCAAGGATCTGGATTTGGAAAAGGATACTCCACCTATTCAGAGGAGCCTTGGTCTGAGCTGGAATCTTAAAGATGACGCCTTCACTTTCTGTGTTGATGCAGAAGAGAAGCCTTTCACACGTAGAGGTGTCTTGGCAACTGTTAACAGCGTGTTTGACCCTCTTGGGCTGGCAGCACCTGTTACCATCCAAGGGAAAGTTCCTTCTTCGTAATTTGACAGTTGACACAAAAGATTGGGATGCCCCTCTACCTACAGACAGGGAAGCTGAATGGGAGGCTTGGAAACACTCTTTGCAGGATCTAACACAGTTCGAAATTCCCAGAGTGTACTCAGAGGTTTCTCTGTTTCTCAAAGGATTGTTAGGCTGCATTAATTAGATCAACCGGAACCGGGAACACTCCCCATAACACACGATGTACTCGTTACATCGTAAGTAGAATGGCATCTAAGCTAATATTTGTCTGTTTCTTTCCTATTCTGTTTCTCAGTCCATATCTGATCAGATGGTGGATCAGCACCAAGAGATGATGTCTACAGCCCTGATCGTCAGCGGAGACCAGGACACCTAGATGAGCCCCAGAGACATATCCCTAGTGAAGACCTCGATTAAAATACAATAAAACTAAAAATATAACTAAATAACTAAAAATATAACAAAATACCTAACTACATAATACTATTACTGTTAGAAATTGCAACAAAATTAAAAAAAAAAATAGAAATATAAACTTTTGAACTGCGGGTTTCGTCTGGCCAGAGGAGAACTGGCCCCCCGACTGAGTCTGGTTTCTCCCAAGGTTTTTTTCTCCATTCTGTCACAGAGGGCGTTTTGGTTCCTTGCCGCTGTCGCCTCTGGCTTGCTCACTTGGGGACACTTAATTTTCTAGCGATTACCGCCGATTTGATTGCACAGATACTATTTAAACTAAACTGAGCTAGACAATGACATCTCTGAATTCAATATTGAAATGCCTTTAACTGAAAATTGAGTGTTTAATCTTATCATTATACATTACTGACACTTTATCCTCCAATTTGTTACTGTTAAGTGCTTTGACACAATCTGTATTGTTAAAAGCACTATATAAATAAAGGTGACCTGACTTGACTCTGTCCTTGGCACAAGGGATAGAAATTCACGTTTTTTCGGATGCTTCCACAAAGGCAGTAGCCTACTTGAGAGTGAGAGATGGAGATGGCTTATGTGAAGTGGGGTTTGTCTTAGGCAAGGCTAAGCTTGCCCCGCTGTCTGCTCACACCATACCTAGATTAGAGCTAGGTGCAGCAGTCCTGGCAGTAGAAGTTGCGGAACTCATTCAAAATGAGTTAGATATTACCCCAAATGCTGTGGAATTCTATTCAGACAGTAAAGAGGTGTTGGGGTATATTCATAACTAAACCAGACGGTTTTATGTGTGCGTGAGTAATAGAGTTCAGCGGATCAGGAGATCGACAAGGCTGGAACAGTGGCATTATGTTCCCACAAGTCAAAACCCTGCCGATCATGCAACACGTTCAATACCTGCTTCAGACTTGAAAGACTCCACATGGATTTCTGGGCCTGCCTTTCTTTCTCATCCTGATTCAGAATGTCTTGAAGACAATCAGTCATACATCCTAATTCACCCTGATTCAGATGTAGAAGTGTGTTCTAATCGTACTGACCTGACACCCTATGACTTTCCTGTCTGCCTTGGCTCACATCGCTTTGAGCGCTTTTCGACCTGGAAGCATCTCAGACGAAATATATCCAACTTAATCCACATTATGCATTCATTCAGACCAAAACTGAGGTAGTGAATGCCTGTAAGAAATGGCATCTCTGTGACAAAACACTCACAGAGGAACTTTCACAGGCTGAAGTTGTTATAGTACAATGTGTCCAACTGGAAAGCTACCCTGTTGAGTTTGCTTGTCTTTCTGCAGGGAAGGATCTTCCAAAAACGAGTGGATTGAGAACTCAAAACTCCTTTATTAACCAGGATGGGCTCCTGAGGGTAGGTGGCAGACTCAAGCATGCTCCCATTGAACAAAGAGAAAAGCATCCAATTATTATTCCAGGGAAAAGTCACATAGCCCTTCTGATAACGAGACATTTTCATTTGTTAAAGGTTTTGCTAAATGTTAAGAGATTGAAGAATATGATGAATTTAAATGCATTTACAATGAAAAAAGTACTTGTTCATGAAAGAGGACAAATAAAAGAAATTATCTTGCTTTATCAGTGCAGTCAACAAGTGAAACTTGTGAAGTTAGTTTATATAGTTGGAAATATACAGCGATAGAGACTCGAACATGTAAGGTCACATGTAATTTTTAAAGCTTTATCTATCGATTCTACAACTTATTTATATTATATGTGATCTGTATATATTAACATTCATTTAAAATAAATGATTTGTAATAACTGTTAAACTAAAATTACTTGTGTGTAATGGATTAATAATAATATAAATCAATTATATAAATCATATAAAATAAAAAAAAATCGTTTTGGCCAGACAATTTTGTTTTTTTAGTACTTGTGACCTTGTAGGAAGAGAAACTGGGGGAGTGACTTTTTTTGTGTCAGACATGTCACTTTGCTCACATCTGATTGGTCCAATTTCATTTTGATATCTCTAACTCAGAACATAAGCTGCCCCGGAGCACGTTAGCTGTGCAGTGTAAGTTACTATGGCAATGAATACAGCTAAAAGCCAAGCCACTTTCATGGTACCTAAAACCCAGGATTGGTGCAAACTAAACTGAAACCTACCTGGCTAGCCAGCTAATCCAGCTTCATGGTACAGGCCCCTGGTCTAATATGTTGACAACATTGTCTTTGTTTATATACACTGAACAAAATTATAAACGCAACACTTTTGCGAACTCAACTGATTGAAGATTGAAGACTTTTTCTATGTAAACAAAAGGCCTATTTCTCTCAAATATTGTTCACAAATCGGTCTAAATCTGTGTTAGTGAGCACTTCTCCTTTGCCGAGATAATCCATCCACCTCACAGGTGTGGCATATCAAGATGCTGATTAGACAGCATGATTATTGCACAGGTGTGCCTTAGGCTGGCCACAATAAAAGGCCACTCTAAAATGTGCAGTTTTATCACACAGCACAATGCCACAGATGTCGCAAGTTTTGAGGGAGCGTGCAATTGACATGCTGACTGCAGGAATGTCCACCAGAGCTGTTGCCTGTGAATTGAATGTTTCATTTCTCTACCATAAGCCGTCTCCAAAGGCGTTTCAGAGAATTTGGCAGTACATCCAACCGCCTCACAACCGCAGACCACGTGTAACCACACCAGCCCAGGACCTCCACATCCAGCGTCTTCACCTCCAAGATCGTCTGAGACCAGCCACCCGGACAGCTGCTGCAACAATCGGTTTGCATAACCAAAGAATTTCTGCACAAACTGTCAGAAACCGTTTCAGGGAAGCTCATCTGCATGCTCGTCATCCTCATCGGGTCTCGACCTGACTGCAGTTCGTCGTCGTAACCGACTTGAGTGGGCAAATGCTCACATTCGATGGCGTCTGGCACTTTGGAGAGGTGTTCTCTTCACGGATGAATCGGTTTTCACTGTACAGGGCAGATGGCAGACAGCGTGTATGGCGTCGTGTGGGTGAGCGGTTTGCTGATGTCAATGTTGTGGATCGAGTGGCCCATGGTGGCGGTGGGGTTATGGTATGGGCAGGTGTATGTTATGGACAACGAACACAGGTGCATTTTATAGATGGCATTTTGAATGCACAGAAATACCGTGGCGAGATCCTGAGGCCCATTGTTGTGCCATTCGTCCACGACCATCACCTCATGTTGCTGCATGATAATGCACGGCCCCATGTTACGAGGATCTGTACACAATTCCTGGAAGCTGAAAACATCCCAGTTCTTGCATGGCCAGCATACTCACCGGACATGTCACCCATTGAGCATGTTTGGGATGCTCTGGATCGGCGTATATGACAGCGTGTTCCAGTTCCTGCCAATATCCAGCAACCGCACAGCCATTGAAGAGGTGGACCAACATTCCACAGGCCACAATCAAAACACAATCAAGACATAGAAAATGTCTTAGATCTTTGAGTTCAGCTCATGAAAATGGGGCAAAAACAAAAGTGTTGCGTTTATGATTTTGTTCAGTATATGTTAGTCTTAGTGAGTTAAATTCTTAGTCTTGATTTTTATTCGGTTAATTGGTTTAAGTTGTTGATTTAATATTTTAAACTTTGTATTTTTGTATGACTGTCATCTTTTTATTGGTGAGGCACCTTGGTCAGCATTTATGTTTGTGTTAAGGTGCTATATAAATAAAAATGACCATGACCTTGACCTTGCAATGAAAGTCCATCCAAAACTAAAAATTCTTTCACCCTCATGAATGAATGAATGCCACAGCCATATCACCCTGCAGCCCATGGAAGCTAAGCAGGGCTGAGCCTGGTCAGTACCTGGATGGGAGACCTCCTGGGAAAACTAGGTAGCTGTTGGTAGAGGTGTTAGTGAGACCAGCAGGGGGTGCTCACCCTGTGGTCTGTGTGGGTCCTAATGCCCCAGTATAGTGACAGGGACACTATACTGTCAAAAGAGCACCGTCTTTCGGATGAGACGTTAAACCGAGGTCCTGACTCTCTGTGGTCATTAAAAATCCCATGACACTCATCGTAAAGAGTAGGGGTGTAACCGAATTCCCTGCTCTGGCCATTGTCAATTATGGCCTCCTAATAATCCCCATCCACTTGATTGGCTCTATGACTCTATCTCCTCTCCACCTGTAGCTGGTGTGTGGTGAGCGCCGTTGTCCTTTGGCTGCCGTCGCATCATCCAAGTGGGTGCTGCACACCGGTGGTGGTTGAGGAGAGACACCCCACATGATTGTAAAGCGCTTTGGGTGTATAGCAATACACAATAAAAGCGCTATATAAATGCTTCATTCATTCATTCACTCACCCTCATGTGGTTACAAGTATGAGTTTCTTTCTACTGTGGACACAAACTGAGATTGTTGCTGAATAGTAAAGCATATATTGTATGAATATTGTTGCAACTCTGCAGTGTGAAAGTTTTTTGTGTGTAGCACAGTGTGTCAGACTGTGTTCTAAACAAGCGATATACAGTGTGGAAAAGGCCAATTTTTCTCTTTGTTCTAAGATTTTAGAACATCACAAAGCAGTCTGTATCTGTATTTCAGAAGTGAATGAATAATGGCTTAATGTATTCTACGAATTTTTCATCGTTATAATGAATACACTATATATAAAATATGTATAAATACATATTTATCATGAAGTGTGAAAAGAAGCCATATGTTCATAGAATGCATCACAAAGGAATTGAAAAGCATAGTGGCCCTATCAAATCAAAGTAGGAAAACCAAACGCTGAGCAATAGATTTGTCTTTTGTCATGTACTGTTAGTTATTTTACATTTTGTATAAAATGTTTGATATATGTTTGTGTAAGCAATATGTTTGTTATCATTTATTTTGGTGCCATGAATATACTGTGGTAAAATGTGTAATATCAAGTGATTGTTGTCCTAAAATATGTATGTGAACACTTGCTTCATGAAATAAAACTTGATGTGATGTAAATGAATTTTTTTTGTAGTTTGTCTAAGCCTTGTTTGTGTACAGTAGCTTGCTAACTCAGACTATAAGAAAAGGTCCAGGATTGTTTTTAATTTCCACCTAATTTAGTATAACTCTTTCAAATCCATGCCACATATTTGCAAAAGAAAATACTGAGCAAAAAGGAAAAAAACAAACAAAGGGGACCACCCGCCCCCAAATTTTGATTAAAGTAATATAATTAGCACATAATCCAATAAATAAAAATTTGTATAAGTGAAAGTAATGTTCTGGGATTAATCAGCTGCTTTAAAATGTTTAAACTGCAGAGGGTGTCAGAGCGTTCACAAAACAATCATCAATCATCGTTTCCCAGGTGAACAATATTTCATGTAATTAGTCAATTGCTCTAATTGGACTGGTGAAGGCCTACAAAATACACGTACCACCAGCTGGATGTATGTCTGGATTTGTAGGTTATGTGTAGGGGTTTGAGACCGTGAACATTAGAGTTTGGGAGCATTTGTGGATTTTTGTCATGGGTCAAGGGTGGAAAAGGTCAGTTTATTAATTCAATCTGTGCTTCTGAATGACTCTGCGAACATTTATTAATGTTTATTTTTCTTCAAATTTGTAGGTTACCCTTGCTAGTAGTTTTCCTGCTATTTTGGAAGAATACTGATGGATTTAAAGGTGCAGTGTTTTCTTTTTCCTTTATCTTTCAAAGATGCTTGTTTAGTGGGACTTGTGTACAAATGTGTTCTGTTTTGTTTAATTCTATAGGTGGCGCTTATTCCAATGCCCATCAACAGTGGGGTCAGCCTTCTGACACTTTCTCACCTCATGCTGTCCAGTCTTCTATGCCAGAGGCCCGTGTGACTGGGACTTTGCCTGTTGAAGAAGTGGGCTCCAGTTTGTTCTCTAACAAACCCCTGAAGAGCAGGTCAAAGTTTAATCTACTCCAGTTTGTCAAAGGTGGTTCCAGCAGCTCTCAGTCAACGTCCCATGCCCAAACTGCTCCAGGCAGCTCTGTCTCTGCTTTCTTGCCTCTGCCCCTAGATGAACAGCCTTTAAGCAGCTTGACATCTGCTGGATCAAGTATTTCAGGTGCTGCTAGTGGATTGAGTTTGCAGACTCTGTATGCTGCAAGTGGTTCTGGACACCTCGTTTCTACCCAGGGAGGGAGTAGTAGCTACCCTGCCAAGCTTGGCTTTTCTGACCAGTCCACCAGTGATGGTTTGCATTTGTCAACCTCCCAGGAAACCTCTGTTCATAAATCAGCAGAAGCCTCTTTGCCTGTGTTCTCTCAGGAGAGTATCTCTTACAGCAGTTCATCTGCTCCAGGTGCCACTTCCACTTCTCAAAGTAGCCCTATACTATCAGAAAGTTCGGGTCAACGTGTATTTTCTCAGGGGGAAGGTAGCTACAGTGCTTTGTCTCAAGGTGCCTCTAGTCCATATACTCCAGGATCCCTGATGTCTAACAAGCTTGATGCTTTACCCCTAGGGGTTTCTAGCCAGTCCACAAGTGCTCAAAGTTCACCTAGTGGTTCTCCAAGCACCCAGAGCAGGTCTGGCACTCAGTTAGCAACTTCTAGTCGTTATGTCCCAGTACAGGGAGGTAGTAGCTCTACTAGTTTTTCTCACAAGCCTCAGGGCACTCTGGGTCAGTATGCTCCCTTGTCCCCTACCAAATATGTAAGCGCTCCCATGTCATCGCCCCAAGATATCTATAGCCAGGCCACAAGTAGCGGGTCTTCCTATAGAGCTGTTTCACAGGTTGGTTCTCTGCCTCAAGTGGGCGCTTCTGATCAGTTTGCATCTCGGAGAGGCAACCATTACAGTGGATTGCTTCCACAGTCTCAAGCTACCTCTAGCCAAGGGCATATTGACTACTCAAGCCCGTTTCCTCACCCCAAAGCACTTCCAGTCAGTCTGCGGTGTCTGGAGTCCCGTAAGCAATATGCCTCTGCCTCCCAGGGCAGCTCTAGAGCTCAGTTTGGGGCCTCTACTGGTTTTACCTCGCAGGGAATGAGTGGTTCTGTCCCATCTCAAGGTACCACAAGTCAGTTTGCCCCTGGCTCTCCATCTCCATATGATAGTTTATATTGCAAGTGTGCACTGTCACCCCAAGGTGTAGACCGTGAGTCTACTACTGTTCAGAGTTCACATAAGCAGTTTACCTCTAGATATGGCACCGAGTCAGGGTCTTCTACTCCATTCACCCTGCAAGGAAGTATTGCTTATGATCGATCGCCACGGCCTCAAGGTACTGCAAGTCAACTTGGCCCTGTGTCTCACTCCTATCCAAGTGTATCATCCTCATCCCAAGGTGTTGCCAGTCAGTCTACAACTGTTCAGTTTTCTAGGAAGCAGCTTGCCTCTACTTACACAGGCAGCTCTGGCACCCAGGCTGGGTCCTCTCCTCCCTTCACCCTGCAGGAAGCACTGCTTATGGTGGATCACCTCAAGATGCCGCAAGTCCATTTGCCCCTGGGTATGAATCCTCTTATGGAAGAGTGTCACTGTCCTCACCCCAAGCTGGTCCATCTACTACTGTTCAGGGTTCACGGAAGCAGTTTACATCTACCTTCACAGGGGGCTCTGGCACCCAGGCTGGGTCCTCTCCTCCCTTCACCCTGCAGGAAGCACTGCTTATGGTGGATCACCTCAAGATGCCGCAAGTCCATTTGCCCCTGGGTATGAATCCTCTTATGGAAGAGTGTCACTGTCCTCACCCCAAGCTGGTCCATCTACTACTGTTCAGGGTTCACGGAAGCAGTTTACATCTACCTTCACAGGGGGCTCTGGCACCCAGGCAGGATCCTCTACTCCCTTCACCCTGCAGGAAGCACTGCTTATGGTGGATCACCTCAAGATGCCGCAAGTCCACTTGCCCCTGGGTATGAATCCTCTTATGGAAGAGTGTCACTGTCCTCACCCCAAGCTGGTCCATCTACTACTGTTCAGGGTTCACGGAAGCAGTTTACATCTACCTTCACAGGGGGCTCTGGCACCCAGGCTGGGTCCTCTCCTCCCTTCACCCTGCAGGGAAGCACTGCTTATGGTGGATCACCTCAAGATGCCGCAAGTCCATTTGCCCCTGGGTATGAATCCTCTTATGGAAGAGTGTCACTGTCCTCACCCCAAGCTGTTGCTGGTCATGGTACCGTTCAGGATTCACAGAAGCCGTTTACATCTACCTTCACAGGGGGCTCTGGCACCCAGGCAGGATCCTCTACTCCCTTCACCCTGCAGGGAAGCACTGCTTATGGTGGATCATCTCAGCCTCAAGATGCTGCTAGTCAGCTTGTCCATGGGTCTTACCCATATGCAAGTGTGTCATTGTCCTCACCCCAAGGTGCTGCTAGTCAGTCCAGCCAATCATATCAAGGCGCTTCTGCGTCCCAAAGCCGGGAGTCTCAAAAATGGCAGCCTTCAGCCACTCATTTGACACCAGTTATTCGGACCTCCGATGCTACTGCATCACAGGGTAGCTCTCCAATGCAGTTCTCTTCCCTGTCCTCTGCAGGAGGCTCATCGAGAGTTTCTGGTCAGTTTGTTTCTGCACATGGTGGTAGCACCAGTTACGGTGGCTCTTTCCAATCTCAAAGTCTTTCTAGCAAGTATACCCCTGGGTTCCAGCACTTGCCCTATGAAACAAGTGTTGCTGGTCAAGGTACATCCAGTGCTTCTGAGGTCTTGAGTAGCTACAGTTCAATGAACAACCAGAATGCTCCTGCTCAACCATCTTCCTCAAGCCGCTTCTACTCGGTCAAGGGCTAAAAGACTCTGGTAAACTGATGCGAATGTCATCCAGAATTGAAACCCCAATAAATGTTTTAAGCAAAGCAGGTTTCTTGGTCTCTTTTGCCCCCCAAATACCACTACAGGATGGTGGAATACTTGCTGGTTTAGTTACTGTAACTGTTAAGGGAGCCATGTACAGTTTAAAGTGCTCCCCTATGAACCTTTAGTTTAATGTCAAAGAGTTTAAACAGTGGAACTTGCTCTTTAATGTGACTACGGTTGTGTTAACATGACCCCTATTTTGGGGTGGGGTAGACACCCAAGATTTCCATGACGATGGCTTTTGGGGCCATGAAAGCAAGCTCTTGACAATTGGCCTCAAGTTTTCAAAACTTAAAAATAATTTGTGGAAAAGGTGACCTTGCGTGTTCAGGCTATAGGAATGCAGGTGCATATCATTTCTTTATAAAGTGACCACCAACTAGTTGCTACTTAATAGAACTATTCATCACAAACTTGTTAGTATTTCACTAAATTTTACAATTTTTATTTAATTGTGGCATATTAATGTGTGGCTAGGGGTACTTCAAAAATGGTGACATTGGTATAGGTCCAGTCGTGGTGTTAAAATATCAGTAAACTGTATCCTTTTATTTTTTTTCCAGTAGTGCAAGATTTTATATTTTAAATTCTGCCTAGTAAAAGCAGTAGCATAACAGTTTTATATAAAAATCTGTGTTCACTAAAGTGTAGGCAGGCCTGGTTGTGATGACACAATGATTGTGCAGCAGCGACGTGTCATCCAGTAGAAAATGTTATTTATACCACAGTAGATTTAAACGAAATGAGCGGTCACAGGTCTGCATACCGTTATAATAGAATGGTTATATTAAGCAGCTGTTTCCATAAGTATTTCAGGGTTTTTTCACACCTAGTTTGTTTGAGCCCTGCAAACGCTCTCGGAGTGAATGGGAAAAAATGGGGGGGTTGGGGGGTGCGGTGTTGAAAATAAATAAATGAAAGTTTTGCAACAAAAAATAAATCAAATCCATTTTATTAATTCGTATATTCATTAAAATTCATTGAAAAAGTAGCCTAAGCCTACAATGACATAAGTTGAGTTGAATCAAATTGACTGAAAATCGTTTCAACTTATTAAACTGACTATAAAAAATAATTTGTTGCCATGACTTTTTAATCCTGTTATTACCTGTAAAATCTGTGCTGTACCCATAAGAATTAACGACCATTTCTACAACCATTGAAAAGAGACAAAGAGCGACAGCGTCTTCAGCAGCAAGCAATCTCGCATTCTCAGATCTGTAGCGCTTCTTTTGGTGTTTAATGCTAGATCTTTCCTATTCTTGGAACAATATTAATGCTTATGGTTGATTGATTATTCTTAATGAAAACAAATCCCACACTCAACATCATTAACCGTCCCATAGTCCTGCTTGAAATCTAAAGGTGACAGAGCCTTTTCTGTATTAGCCCCTAAGCTGTGGAATTCGCTACCTTAATCTGTTGGGTTATCCTCCTCTTCATCTGCATTAAAATCATCTTTGAAATTGTATCTCTTTTCTCAGGCCTATTCATAATTTTCTATACACTGAACAAAATTATAAACGCAACACTTTTGTTTTTGCCCCCATTTTTCATGAGCTGAACTCAAAGATCGAAGACTTTTTCTATGTACACAAAAGGCCTATTTCTCTCAAATATTGTTCACAAATCTGTCTAAATCTGTGTTAGTGAGCACTTCTCCTTTGCCGAGATAATCCATCCACCTCACAGGTGTGGCATATCAAGATGCTGATTAGACAGCATGATTATTGCACAGGTGTGCCTTAGGCTGGCCACAATAAAAGGCCACTCTAAAATGTGCAGTTTTATCACACAGCACAATGCCACAGATGTCGCAAGTTTTGAGGGAGCGTGCAATTGACATGCTGACTGCAGGAATGTCCACCAGAGCTGTTGCCTGTGAATTGAATGTTTCATTTCTCTACCATAAGCCGTCTCCAAAGGCGTTTCAGAGAATTTGGCAGTACATCCAACCGGCCTCACAACCGCAGACCACGTGTAACCACACCAGCCCAGGACCTCCACATCCAGCGTCTTCACCTCCAAGATCATCTGAGACCAGCCACCCGGACAGCTGCTGCAACAATCGGTTTGCATAACCAAAGAATTTCTGCACAAACTGTCAGAAACCGTTTCAGGGAAGCTCATCTGCATGCTTGTCATCCTCATCGGGGTCTCGACCTGACTGCAGTTCGTCGTCGTAACCGACTTGAGTGGGCAAATGCTCACATTCGATGGCGTCTGGCACTTTGGAGAGGTGTTCTCTTCACGGATGAATCCCGGTTTTCACTGTACAGGGCAGATGGCAGACAGCGTGTATGGCGTCGTGTGGGTGAGCGGTTTGCTGATGTCAATGTTGTGGATCGAGTGGCGCTGGGGTTATGGTATGGGCAGGTGTATGTTATGGACAACGAACGCAGGTGCATTTTATAGATGGCATTTTGAATGCACAGAAATACCGTGACGAGATCCTGAGGCCCATTGTTGTGCCATTCGTCCACGACCATCACCTCATGTTGCTGCATGATAATGCACGGCCCCATGTTGCAAGGATCTGTACACAATTCCTGGAAGCTGAAAACATCCCAGTTCTTGCATGGCCAGCATACTCACCGGACATGTCACCCATTGAGCATGTTTGGGATGCTCTGGATCGGCGTATACGACAGCGTGTTCCAGTTCCTGCCAATATCCAGCAACTTCGCACAGCCATTGAAGAGGAGTGGACCAACATTCACAGTGGACCAACGTACACATGTTGCACTGTGTGAGGCAAATGGTGGTCACGCCAGATACTGACTGGTTTTCGGACCCCCCCCCAATACAGTAAAACTGCACATTTTAGAGTGGCCTTTATTGTGGCCAGCCTAAGGCATACCTGTGCAATAATCATGCTGTCTAATCAGCATCTTGATATGCCACACCTGTGAGGTGGATGGATTATCTCGGCAAAGGAGAAGTGCTCACTAACACAGATTTAGACAGATTTGTGAACAACATTTGAGAGAAATAGGCCTTTTGTGTACATAGAAAAAATCTTAGATCTGAGCTCAGCTCGTGAAAAATTGGGGCAAAAACAAAAGTGTTGCGTCTTATAATTGTTCAGTGTAAATAACTTACAAGACTAAGATATCCAGAAAACAGATATAAACAGTTGAAACAGGCCTCAAAACAAGACACACAAACCTCAAGAACGGTGGCAATAAACAAATGTTAAAAAGATGAGCTCTTTACATCACAATACAACAAATAACTAACAATAATGACAAATCAACAACAAAAAGTTTAAATGAAGTCAGCAAACAGCAAAACAATAATCCTATAACAGTAACTTCATAATTTATTCATGCTGCAATGCATGCAGGGATCTCACAAAGCCTTAACACAGGGGTCATCAAACTTGATCCTGGAGGGCCGGTGTCCTGCAGAGTTTAGCTCAAACTTGCCTCAACACACCTGCCTGGAGGTTTCAAGTATAGCTAGCAAGACCTTGATTAGCTGCTTCAGGTGTGTCTGATTAGGGTTGGAGCTAAACTCTGCAGGACACCGGCCCTCCAGGACCGTGTCTTTTGACCCCTTAACATTTCAACAATATGAAATTCTAAAACAACTGTGTTTGACTAGTTGGGACAACATTTGGGGTAATTTTGTTGGTCTGACATGGACTTTTATGTTGTTTCAAGAAAGTAGCTTTTTTTTTTTTTTGTATTTGAGACTCAAAAGGTTTCATAAACTGGAAAATATGAAGTTCCTTTTTTTTTCTTTTTTTTTTAAACAGTGTTCCTGTATCCCAAACATATCTGATTCAGCTCATCGGCTCATTAGTACAGACTCCAAGACTTGAATGGGTGTCAGACAAAGGAGAGATGCAAAATGTGCAGTGTTGGGGGGCTCCAGGAACATGGTTGGGAACCACTGAAATTTTAATGAGTAACTTCTGTCATGTCAATTACAAATGAGATGTGCAAGGAATCCAGCTGACAAAACAATTCTGTCCAATGAGCTGGAATGTGTTACAATTCACACAATCATTAGCCTGAATGATTTGAAACTGTTATTTAATTTATTTTAGGTTTAAGGTGTTTATCTTGTTAATAACATTATGTTGGAACATTCCAAGATAAAGTTCAGCCGTGTCACATGAAAAGATATAATAAAATATTTACAAAAACGTGAGGGGTGTACTCACTTCTGTGAGACACTGTATATGGAAATAGGACTGTAAAATAAAGTGCACCATTTTACATAAACATTACACATGAATTACCAATTCTTCAAACTTTGTAAGCACTGTTGTGGAGAGCAATTTAACATTAACACACACTTGTTTGTAAGTACTACATATTTACCATGTGTATACCAAGTACAGTATGTGTCTTGTTTGTTACCAAATAATAGAACATTTTTCCGTAGGTGTTACACATTTACCATATACATACCATTAGCATGAACAGTAATGTGTCTTATTAGTTATCATATATGGATACTGTAAGGACGTGCCTGTTTGTACCCACTTGTCCGTAAGTACTACATATTTACCATGTGTATACATTAGTAAGTACAGTAAAGTATCTAATTATTTACCATGTACAGGCACTACCTGTAAGTGACCGTTACCCACACTTGTCTGTATGTACAAACTAATTACCATGCATATACGACTGTTAAGTACAGCAGTGTTTCTTATTTGTCACCATGTACATACACCACAGGTAAGTACCTTGTGTTACCACTCATTTGCCTGTAGGTACAAGATATTTACCATGTATGTACCAGAGAAGTACACGTACTGTAAAATAAAGTGCTACCATTTGGTCAATGACCCTGTTGGTTTGTCATGCTGCTTGCTTTATACTGGTCTATTTCCTGATTCCTGTCATGTGACTGAGACCCATGAACATTTAAAGACATCCACAAATAAAATAAAGACGATTAAAATGGCAACATGTAAAACCATTAAAACTCAGATATATACTATCTAATAAAACCATCTAATACATATTGAGTGGTATAAAACGTGTCTTTGTGTTGTGTTGAGAAGTATACAAAACCTGATATTCAATTCATAGTAATTGCTTACTATAATACATGTAATGTGAAACTGCACCACTAGGGGCTCAAGTGGGAAATTGTGTTGAGTAATGCGAAGAACAAGAATAAAGTGAAGTTAAGAGTGATACGCTGGATGGAGCGTGTTCTGTTAAAAGAGTAAAGACGCAACAACTAGAGAGAGGTTAAGTCCAAAACCAGCCTGGGTGTCCTAAGGTAGGTGGCGCCGCTCCTCCCAGGATGACGTTGCACCCAGCCACACTGGTCGGACAGAACCCCTGGCGTTTCCTCTTTACCGGCTTGGGGGTCTCTTTGATGGATGATGAACGGTGAGGTGGTTTCTTGTTAGGACACAGTCCTTGGTCTCCCCACCACATGACTTGATTGTGGGCCACCAGGTAACGTCCAGGATACGTAGGAGGGTCTTCAACCATGGTGTTGAAACTGTGTCCTCCGATGGACGTGCTGTATGGTTTTCTGTACCAGGGACTTTGGGACGATGAGTTGAATCTTGTAGCTGTCCTTGTCCTTCTGGATCCGTCGATACAGCAATCTGTGTTGGTCCTGCACGTAGATCCCGTTGGTCGGTGGTGTGGAAGGAGAGATGGTAAGTCCTTGCAGAGTGTCGTCATCACTCTGTGCGCTGGTGAGTTCCTCTCTGGAGAAGGGAAGGTGGGAGAATATGGCAGTAAAGTCTGGCCCGAGCTGAAGTGGTGGCACAGGATTCTCCATCGGTTGCTCTGTTGACGGTTTGTGAAGTGGTTGAGGCAGTGGGAACGTTGGCCGGATAAAAGCCAGAGGGTCGAAATGGATGGCACCAGGCTGGTCGTTGTAGTGTGAGGAGAGATGGCAAATTCTGGCTTTCTGATCTGTTCAGGTTGTTTTGCCCATTTTTTGTCTCTCCTCATGAAACACTCAGTAACCTCTCTGTCCAGTGTTGCCACAGTGTCCTTTATACCTTCCTCCATCTTGGCAAACTTCCACAGCCTCTCTATAAAACACTTCACGATTAATATTACTTTCAACAGAGTCTTTAAAATCCTTCTCCAGTTTTAAAACAAGGTTTTTAAGAACAGCCACCTCAGCATGAAGGGGATTTGGGTTGAACAGGATGAAGTTGGCAAATCAACAGTACCCCACGTGTTTTCATGACACAGTGCACAGTCAGAGTCTCGTGCATAGTCTGTGATGCAATAGGAAAGGCAGCAGAATTCTTGGCTTTTTTTAAGGAAAAAGAGATGTCATTTATGGAAGACCTTACTTCACTGGACAGAGAAAGACGTTAATCTTGCTTGCATTAATGGTAGTGAGATTCATATCCCACATCTGCAAAAAAAAAATTTAGACTTGGAGAAGTTCTCATCCAATGTTCCTGTTGGAAAATAAAATTCCTGTCTAAAAAAATTCAAATAGGCTTCCGCCAAGGGATAGAATATGGCAAGACAACAGCACTTCTGAGTTTATCCTGCACACTTTTCAGTTAGAGCTTTTCCCTTTTCTCCAGATGACATCTGCTGGTCATAAGTTTGCTGGTTCTTCTGCTTACCTCACAACATTAAAACCACTGACGGACCGCGAGTTAAATAATAATTATACTGATACAATGGCATCAGTCAAGGGGTGGGATACATTAGGCAGCAAGTGGAAAATGGGCAAGCAGAAGATCTGAATGACTTTCACAAGGGCTAAATAGTGATGGCTAGATCCTCACAGCATCTTCAAAACAGCAAGTTCTGTGGGGTGCTCCCAGTATGCAGTGGTTACCAAAAAAGCGTAAGGAAGGTCAACCGGTGAACCTGGCGTCAGGGTTATGGCTGTCCAAGGCTCATCAATGCATGTGGGAGCGAAGGTCCAATTACACAGAAGAGTTACTGTAACTTAAATGGCAGGAAAACCTAATGCTGGCAATGAGAGAAAGGTGTGAGAGCATACAGGCGGCTGGGGTGGGGTGGGGGGGCCTCTGTCCCGCAGGGTTTAGCTCCAACCCTAGTTTAACTCACCTGAACCAGCTAATCAAGGCCTTCAGACTCACTACAAACTAGAAAGGATTGGTCACTCACGTACTAGAAGACGCAGGCCAGCGGAGGAAAGGCCTTGACTTGGCCTCCTAATTCCCCAGATCTGGTTATTTAAAAATATTTACACTGAATACCTTAATGCAAAATAAACAAAGAATATAGTTTGTCGTGTAAATTTTTGATAATATCAGCAAAGACAAGACACTTGTCAAAGTGATACTTGGTTCACTTCTTGTTGAAAGAGAAAGTATATTTTTTAATGTGGAAAGGCAAAATAGACCATCACTCTTTAAGAAAGTGTCTTTATTTACCAAAAAATGAGAAAGAAAAACGACAATACAAACCATAGATAATGTGGTTAAGCAAATCATGTTGCATAATTGTAAATCAACTTACCACAGATATCAGTGCCATTTCACAGAGAAAATATTAATATAGTATAGCAACCATGTGGAGGGTGGGGAAAACCTGGGGAGCAGTTGAAGCATGATAAAAATATCAATGAACACGAACAGAAAACAAACAGCTTGACAAAACAACTGAAGAGACATCATTTGACAGGAACATGGATGAAAGTCATTCATCAAACTGCAAAATCCAACACACATCAATATCAAGTCCTCAGTCACCGAATGTCTGCTCAGTTTGACAAAGTATATAGTGCTTCAATGGGTTTTCCTGCTTTTGGACGAGTAAAGTCCACCCTATCTGTACAGTACCAGTCATGTGACGCTCTGAAAGCATACTTTTTGAGCAGCTTCTTATATTTGCTTTATGTTTAACAGCAAAAACAACGAACACGGAGATGACTTCAGCCATAGAAATTCAACATACAGCTGGACCGATTATTATTGTAACATCTGAATTCACAATGAAATAATAAGAATAGAATACACACTTCAGGGGCTCTGAACCAAACTACTGTTAAGTGTGTTTCAGACAAACCAGTTAGTTTCTTAACGAGCAAGTTGACCAAGAAACACCTCTCTTTAGTGACAAAATGATGTACTCATGATTGGGCACACGTTCTAGCATAAATATAAAGTCTAAAAAGAACTCAAGCTAACAGCATTCCAGATCCAGATTAATAGGAACTGACATATGTGTGTGAAAAAAGGAATTTTTTGATTTCTCTGTAATCTTGGTCCAACACACAATGCATCTCGACTAACAGGTTTACAGCGCAGAATATCCACTTGTAGATCTGAAGGAAATTTGCTGCGTCAAATCTTTTAAAAACCAGAGGCAGTACAGCAGATCTTCAGGACTCGAAGCAGGATTTCATGATGGCATCTTTGTCAAATCTGAAGCTGAGAAAAGACCGCGAGGAGAGGCTGTATTCCCCGTAACACAAGTCTGCCTGTCCGTTACAGCCATAGACTTCACCAGCTGCATCTGCAAAAACAATTGTAGAACAACTGAAAAATATTGTCCACAACTGTTGAAATTCATGCATTAAATTATCTGATGAATAAACATAAGGTGCGATCAAAGGCATACAGATCTAGTGATTTATGACACACAGCTTTCTATTGGTCAACAGAGTAAATCCATGTGACCAACTTCAACCTTTTGTGAAGTCAGCGTAGAAAAATCCTGATCGCAAAAGTAAGCACACCCTTTCTCTCATGCATTAAGTGTTCAAACATTAATAAATTCTAGTTGCATACTGGATATTTGTGAGGATTTTGCTTTTGATCAAATACAATTCTTTTGATTTAGCTATAATCACAAATCCCCACTTCTAATCCCTAATGCATCATTTCTTCAAAAGCTTATTTACCTGTGTCAAAGTTATCCTGCAGTCTTCTGGGCTGAAGTTTCTTCTCATCTTTCTACAAAATAAATATTGGGTTACACAACTATAACATCTATTGTAATGTACAGTAAATAATGTGTGTAGCTACGTACCTGTTGCTGACTGACACCATTAGCTCTTTTTTTCAGGATTGGAGACTCCTGGTGTTTCTTGCTGTTGCCTTTCACATGATTCTGCAACGAAATAAATCAACCAATCACTGAATCAGCACTAAACAGACTGCTCACTCTGTCTGTGCTGCTGGCATGTTAGTTACTAAAAGTGAAACAAACTGTGAATAAGATCTGAATTCAGTCCTCACATAATGACATGTGGATTTCTGTACAAGCTTTCTTTTTTCTGTACTATATAAGACTTTGGTCACACTGCTTACACCTACCTGTAATAGCATTTTTACACAGAATATTTTGTGATGTGAACACCTACCTTGGGTTTAAGCTCGTCTACTAACTCACTCTGGGCGGTTTGTCCAAAGGGCTTCTGTGGTTTTTGCTTTGACCAGCTTTCAGGAGATGCTTCCACCAACATCTGAGACCTTCTGGGCTTAGACCTGAGCAGAGGAACAACAAAAATTAGTGCATGTCAATCTCAACAGTCACCTGACTGCTCGTTCAATGGCATACAGTAATATACACGCATATCTCCACAGAATATTATATACTTGTGTTCTAGAAGCATAAACACTATGCCGGGGTCCTCCAGACTACGGTTTGGTGCCAGCGGGCCGTGAAACACAATGACAACGGTAGTTTATGATGATGATCTTTTGGTAAAATAACTTCTAATATTTTAAAATGCACTTCATTTAAGCACTTTCTGCTCTGTGTCTATTGCATCTCTCCACCAGTAAACATAATGCAGCAAATACAATTATAAGACATTCTTGTCTACACTTAGCAATATTAATCAGCATGTTAAGAGCATTTCATTTGAAAAAAAAGAAAGAAAAAAAAACAACAACTGGAAACATCTTTGCAGAAGGCAGATATAAAACCGGCCCAAACTTTAGGAGGAAAAATGCCCAAATGGTTTCTTTTCTTAGTCACATGGCCTTCTGCCACACACAGGTATCTAAATGTAATAAAATGATAGCCTGATAAAACATCTGATCCTACCTTTTAATACTCAAATAATGAAATATTACTTTTTTTTTGCACCACTGGCTTGGTTCAGTATCCACATTTTTGATGATTGTTTGGGATTTTCTCTTTAAAGTGGAAATTCATAACTATTCCAAAATATGTGTGTGTGTGTGTGTATATATATATATATATATATATATATATATATATATATATATATATATATATAAAAAGTCTGGACCTACTGGTATTTTATTTTAATACCCCTGTTACTATGCAATATTTTATAATATTGTAACCTTGGTAACACTTTATTTTAGGGTGTCTTAACTAGTTGCTTATTAGCATGCATATTACTAGAATATTAGTCATTTATTAGTAGTAATTAAGCACATATTAATGCCTTATTCTACATGACCATATTCTACATCCCTAATCCTAGCCAACACCTAAACTTAATAACTACCGCACTAACTATTAATAAGCAGCTAATTAGGAATTTATTGAGGGAGAAGTCGTAGTTAATTGTGAATGTGTTCCCTATTCTAAAGTGTTACTGTAATTTTAATATTTGAGATGTTAATGTAAATGAATAATATATATAATTATAATAATAAAATCTATAAGTATTTCACAATCAATTTAAAACGTAAATCAGTGGGCTCTCTGTACGACTAGTCAGTCTTAAGGCCCCACACTTAATGAGAATAAAGTGCAGCCTTCAGATAGTCAACAAATAATGTGAAAGAACTATAATTAGACTACTGGCTCTTATTTGACAATTCCTTTATGGGATGCACAACCACTCGAATAATAAATTCAGCTGTTATTGGTCAAACTATCCATCCATCCCTACTATAGTGTTTAAGCACCATAATCGTACTGCACTATCAGCGCTGCAAAACATAACATCTTCGCACAAGTGAAAATGCAATGGTGAATGCTCTCTATTGTGAGAACGATCGTACCGGGATAGTTTGCAAGGTGTGCTGCCGTTGGACGCAAAATCCTCATCGCTGCTCGTTGACTCTCCTTTGTGTTTGGCAATCCACTCTCTGAGCTGCCTGCAGATGAGCACATTACACCTCCGTCATACTCCAAACAAACAAACACGTCACCATGGATCACTTCAAATCATCACTCATGAGAAGATGTACCTCATAAACGGAATAGCCATAAAAAACTTGTTAGGAGCCAGTCCCAGCTTGGACTTCGGGGTCATATCGTTCCTGTGGCAAGGCAGTTTATCCACCGGGAACCATTCGATGTTCTATCAGGAATCAAAACAGCAGAGAAACACAATTTCAGCTTTAGACAATCAATAAATCTGCTTCTATATAGAAAAAAAAAAGAGCATTAAAAGGTATAAATACCCTTATTTCTTTTCTGGTCTTGGGGTTAAACTTGGTGTCTTTAGGAACTCCTGGTATAATGTACAATCGAACTAACTGATCTGAAATTCTCTGTTCAATGTATGTTTTTTGGCAGATACGATCTCGGATGTCAAAGCCTGTCTCCTCCAAAACCTGCAGAGAAATCAATCAACATTAACAGTGGTTTTCAATACACTCATTAGCTCGAAATAAACCAGACTAAAAGCTGAGAAAGCTGCATACTTCTCTCACAGCACAGTCATGGAAAGCCTCATCTTCATTGACTTTCCCTTTAGGAAACCCCCAGCCAGACTTGGCCAGATAACCCTGGACCATCAACGCCTTCAGGAAAAAATAAAGAATGAATACAAGAAGGTTTCTGCACTCCTTTTTTAAAAACGCATGTCATTGTTTATGATGCTTCCAAGCAGCTGCTGTATACTTACATTGTCAAGCGTTTCATCAAGAATAATGGCACCAAACGTAGGTACACCCATCTTATACTCTTTCCACTGCTCTAAAACCTTCTGAACATCCTCTCCTTGAGGCAGCAGGAATGGACAGTGATTAAAAAGTGATCATTATGTTAAGGAGACACACAGAGAGAAAGAAACCACAAAAACATTGCTTTTTAACCAGTTTCTGGGCATCCCAAATTGTCCCTCCTTAACATTTTTGTATCGATTTCAATAGATTTTTTTCACTTAAAACCTGTTTTTTAAAATATAGTTTTAGTCTCATTTTCATTTGGGAAAAAATGTTGTTGAAGAAATCTATAACCCTAACCCTAACATAATGAACACTGCTTTCAAACGAAATTCAGCAGTCAAAAAAAGTCAGCAATGTTACTGCAGTATCCATGATTTTTTTAAATGCTCAGGGTTGCCAGGTTTCCATAAATCCAAACGACCCAATCTGAGGTTCAATCCTGCACAATTCAGAAACATTATACTTTGCACAATCTGACAAGATCATGCACTCAAAAGTTCTCCCTTAAATAAAAAGGCCCATCCACATCAAGGACAATAACTATAAAAATAACTAGGGTAAACGTACCTATTAAACACACTTCCATTTTTGAGATCAGATTATAAAAAGAAAAAATAATTTATTATTCTACTTGATGTCTTAACCAATTGATATGTTTGTTACTATATACCTCCTATAATTTCAAATCAATCAGATCATTGCACACTGAGATACGAGTCTCCATGTACTCACACTGTCTGGCGGTCATTTTGAAAGCTGTCTAAAAACTTTCACCAAAAAAGGAGCCCCTTAAATGTGCGGGTTTTTAGATGTTTAAGCCTTTATTTTGGGTAAGCTTCACTACTTATTATACCCTGGAACTTGCATGTGGGAAATAATCTAAAGATAGTTTTAGCAACACAGCACAGATGCTACAGAACACAGTTAGCTGACTAGCTGTATAAGATTGTGTGCTAAGCTAATATATTACTTTACAGGCATTACTGGCTTGTACTTTTACATCCATAATATTGTAAATTGACAGTTTATGGCTGGTATGTGTTTTTACAGTGCTGTAATTTTTTAAGTTTTCATATTATTTTAAGGTGAGCACTACTATGAACATCACACAGCTTCAGTGTGACATCAATAAGAAAAAGTATGATTTCATATATATTGTTAATAATAGTTGTTCATATTAAAATATGTATGAACTTAATACATGACCTAGACTATTTATTTAGCACAAATCCTGTCATTCTAATAAATATTACATTAAATTTATAAAAAATTGTTTCTGCTCCCATTAAGCTCAGTGTGCTCTCTTTAAGCTCTTCCACATTGAACGTCTATATAAATACTTCATAAGCAGACTTTAAGCATCAACTTCTCCAGACTATAAATCTGTGGAAAAGCGGGGCAAAAATCATGTGTATTCCAGCCTTAAGAGACTATAGATAAGTTGACATCCATTTAAAAGAGGTTTCATAATGAGGCTAGTTTCTGTGTTCATCCCCAAGAATTAAATGTTTTATTGGTTTGTTTTATATGATTTTTGAATGCATTACTTAGGACTAGCTTAGATGTTGCAATGTGCTTAAATGACACTTCACTTAATGCTTTGTTGCTTGATTTTAGTGTTCTGTGTTTTTTTTGTGATTGAATTTGTACCTTCAAAAAAATATTTTTTCCAATTATTCTTCCAATTTTCCTTAAAATAAACAAGAATTTTTAATAAAACATGATGTGAGCTTAATGGGAACAGGGGTGTACTTAAAGAACACAGAAATGTACCCATTAATCACAGCCAGACTTTTTGAATTTAATGATGTGTATCTTAATTGAAATGCTTTTGTCATTTAAAATAAAATTAAATATTTTTGTGAGAGAGATTAATATTTTATTTTAACATAGCTTTTTGTACTGAAACCAATATCTTGTGCACTAAAAATGTCTCAATGTTGATTTTGGTGAGCTTAATAGGTACGTTTACCCTAGTTCTAAAAAATCGTTCTGCTGTAACGAGCTCGAGAAATTAAAGCAGCAGAGAATAAACAGACTATATCGTCTGCTAGTGTGGATGGATATAGTTATCTTTATATTTATCGTTCTTGGTGTGAAAGGGGCTTTACTGTGTCAATTGCAGGTCCTGATGACTTCTAATTGTTTAGTTCCCCATCTTACATAGTAGTGCTATAACTGCTGTATACAGTATATGTGCTTGTCACCTTGAAGACAGTGTTTGAACTATTAGCTAGATGTTTTCGATGTCATTAATAGATTTGCATGAAGAGGAAAAGGTAAAGTTCTGTGGGATTATGGTTCATGGGGTTCCTTTTTGCTGCAAATTAGATTTTCTGTATATTTGCTCTAAATGCCAATACATAAAGTATTCAAGAGAAAGATAATGTGCCCTTTCAACTGTTTTTCTGAATTGTGCAGTACTTTAGGCCAACTAATGTTGCTTTTTAAATTAGCTAAAAGTGTGTTTTGGGGTGGATCTCCAGTGCAATATTCTGCTCAAAGAAAAGCGTAATATAGCGTTCAGCCACAAGGCAACTTGTGCTATGTGGTGCAAGCAAACTTTCAGTGACATAATAATGAATCACAACCATTGATTAACTTTGTAGATCAGTATGGAATCAGCTGAAATGTCCAATCAGTTGTAACACTTCAGAAAACTGTGCATTTAGTCTGTGCATTAGTAATGGGGATTTCTCTTTCTGCAGTGCTGGAAACCTTTCCCACCTATTTTCTAAGGCTACTGAACACTCGACAAACTCCGTAATCTCTCTCAGAAAGTATGCTTTCATATAAGAGTAATATAAAAAGATCTCTTTAGGATATCAGCCTTGGCAAAGTCTCTTATCCCACACTGAGGTAGTCCTGGTGAATTTTGCATGCAGAAGTCCAGGTAAAACCAATGGGCAAGCTCAATCTGGAAGCAAACTCTGATGGCATTGTCCCTCTCCTCACTGGGGATGTGAAGAATGAAGCGACTACAAGACAAAGCACAGAAAATACTGAGAGTCAACAGCACATTTAAGGATGATTTATGTTCAACACAATAGACTGCTTGCACTGAGCTTTGTGACAAAATTCATAGCATTTTAAATTATGTGGCACACTAGTTTTCTGAAGAGCTCGATCATCCAACAGATTTAAGAATAAGGTAACCTTAAATAGTAATAATAATCTGCACTCTCATTTTCTACCTTCCAGTAGCTAGGGATCAGCTAGGGACAAAAATAACTGAAAACCTGGTAAAAACAACAACGACGATAATAATAAAAAATAAAATAAAATAAGGAAATCACATCCGGATTTGTAGGCGCGTGAAGGTTGTTACCGGAAATGCGTGAGCGGTGCCAAATAGAACACGGAAGTAGTTCTACTACAAGTAGTCAATTGACCATTTAGGACAACATATTAGAACAACAATTACTACTATCATCAGCATGATCATTATCAGTTGACTTTGGGAAATGTTATTATTCACTTTTGGAGTCTAAATCCCGCCCATTTGGCACGCGCCCAAACCCGCAGCTCCATACGCGCATGTGATAAACAAATATCCTGAGATCGTGCCAATGATGTCCAAAACTGCAGCTGACTCGGAAGGCGCCTACTATACTCCAAAGGCTGCTTAGTAACGTTAGCCAACGTAGGTTTTGCCACGCAGCCCTACGGAGTCCGTTAAATTGCAGTTTAACAAAAACAGCTAAGAGTTATTCGACCTCGCAAACTGATATAAATGCACATAACACTTATTGGTTCTTTTAAATAGACGGTCAGGTGTAAATTTCTTCTCTCGATTTACCTGCAAAGGTCATCCAGCAGCCCGTTAGGAATCTCCCCTCTTTTTGTCTCCATGTTAAGGGTAAAAACATCCCGAACAAGCAAGACTAGTGCGTTAAAAACAGCGCAAAGCTACTACACTCGCGTGCTTCGCATTTATAATATGTGGCAAAAGTACATGGTTCTGTACTATTCAAACGCTTAACGATAAAAGAGCAAGCACTGCTGTGAATTTATTCCGACGACGCTGATGCTAGCATGCTAACAAGCTAAAAATATAGCGCAGCATGAATAACTTCACCGTAGGCGGGACTAGAAGCGTCAGCCAATGAGAGAGCGCGCAACCCCGCTCTAAGAACCCTTGCCCAATCACATCGCTCTCTGCATAACGGACATCACTAAAAGACCAATCATAGTGAAGTTCAGATAGTGATTCAGAAGATTAGCAAGTTTGTACGATTGATTGTACAACGCTATCACACTATACATAAATGTGTTTAGAATCACCTTGTTAAACTGTGAAAAATTATTACTTTGCTTTTCGTACAGTCAAAGGCACTATAAATAGATCTATGCGCATATTTCAGCGTCACCTTCATTTAACTTTCAATTTAAAAAGCAAATAAATAAATCTTTCGCGGCTGTTTTACTCCGCGATGAAGGGTGTGGTCGAGGAAGTGGCTCCGTGACAAGGGTTGCCAGGTTTTCTCAACAAACCCCGTGCAATTGCTATTCAAAACCAGCCAAATCGCGTTTCGAGGGGTCCCCCTTAATACACGTTTTATTTTTTGTCGCGGTTACCCTGGTAAATTCGCATTCCAGGTACTAAATATGACATTAATGGTGTCGCTTCAACCCGCGCACATATTAAAGAAACCCGTTTCCCGCGGACTTGGCAACACAGTCCGTGACGTCACCGCCTCAGCGTGTCCGCGCGCACTCCGCACTGAGCTGGTGAGAGCAGCGGGAGTCGAGCTGCTGTTCATCAATTATATTTCATATCGCAATAAATCCATCACCAATCCAGACAAATCATGGCGCACGGGCTGAAAGAACGCTTCGACAAGTTCCTAAACGAGAAAAACCTGATGACGGATGTGCTGGCGAAGATCGAGGCGAGGACCGGAGTGAACAGGTCTTACATCGCGTGCGGTGAGTGTCTCTTATAACCAGGAACACATGTGTGCTGTGATGTCGGACACCTCAGATCATGCGTTTAATGCTGTTTAAGCGAGAACACGCTTCTTGTATCACACAGCGAAGCCCTGGTGGATCTGACATGTTGTCTTTTGTCTTGCAGCTGTCATGTTGCTCGTTGCGGTTTATCTGGTGATCGGATACGGCGCTTCTCTGCTCTGTAATCTCATCGGATTCGTCTATCCTGCGTACATATCGTGAGTTGAAGCTGTAATCGATCTTTCTTTCTAGATTAGAACTAGTTTTTAATTTTGGCATCACTCGGCCGTTTATTACGTCAACGTGCAACGTACTGACGTCATCGCAGCAGCGGTGCGCACTGAAATAAATTCAATTCTTTCGAAACGATTTTTTGTTGTTGTTGTTCATATGGTTATTTTTAGTGTTTTATTTCGAATATCTTATTACAATTGTAATATGTCATTAATGCGGTGTTTCACTACAGTCATCGTGAGTAATGCGCATACAAGCACGCAGGATTCAGCGCTCGGTTTTAAGCACCACATCGAAAATGATAGTGCATATGTATCATTTATACGAAAATTCATTTTTATGCATATTTTTATGCATAAACTCAGAAACGAAGCTTTAACAGTATTTAACGAGACGGCTCACAGTGAGCAAAAGTAGGCAGAAGCCATTGTTTATTACACCTACACTACAATTTGAGGATTCAGTCTTTCATTAAATATTTTTATTTTTAGTTGTCCATCCATTAAGCATCTCAAACAGAAATATCCATTTAACAATATCGTATCAACAGCTCTTAAACAAATTATTCAACAAAATTGAAGGAATATAACCTTTCATTAAATATAATTTGAATGTAACAATATTATGAAGACTTTTTTTTTACTGATCACGTGTAAACATATATGGAGAAAAAGCACAAAAATCATGTTAAAGAATCTGCAATTTATGGAAGTTCATTTTTGTTTGCAATGTTAATGAGGTTATTAGTAATGTGATGTGCCCAGTAACCATAGCCCAAACCCTAAGCATATAGTAAATGCATGTATTTAATTAACATTACTCAGTACTTAAAGGTATAAATACACTGTAACAAGGACACCTTAAAATAAAGTGTAACCAGCAAATGTTTTCGGCATCTGTTTGCATGCTTACTGCACACATTTGTCCTGCAATTGATTAACTGACAATCATTAAGTTTATTCAATACAATGCTGATTAATCAATCAACCAACGGTCAATCATTAACATCCCTAATGCAATCAGTCAGTCTTTTATGTCATTGATTCATTTAGAACAACACACCACTACTATTCTGATCCGGCGTTGTTTGCAACTCTTTTCTCTATTAGTGATAAAAGGACAGTAATTGCTGCAGAATTGATCATTTCTGTTATATAAAACCAAAAATCACACTCTTGTTCTGAATATAATCATGGCTGTCCATCTACAGAAAGTCCAGGCAACCAGAATGTTCAAGCTTTAAAAAGTTAATAGAAACTATGAATGCAGTCTGCTGACGATGACTTTATATAATGAACAGACTCTCTGGGCTTTTCTTCACACAGACGCACTGAGAAGCTGAAATGCGTTGGCTTGACACGCAGGAATCGGACAGGTTTTGTTGTGTCAGGCACGCTCAGTTTCACTTTTTATTTCACAAAACAAAAACCTTTTCGGGGGACACTTGAAGCACCTTTAGATTTTGACTCATTAAACACACTGTTATTCAGGTGATTATGAAGGTGAGTGTAAATTCCCAGTCTTGACCCATCATCAGTTGAAACGCTGAGGCAGTTCAGGGTTAAAGATGGCAAACCGCAGAAGCCTCGTGCTGCTCACTGAACTCAGACATCACACACCAGATTAACCCCAGAAAGCCCGCTCTGTCGTATGTGATGCATGCATTTCTGAGGCCTCTAAACTATCAACATGATCAAAACCTGGCTGAAAAACCTGTTGTACACTATCTACTACATGCCTTCTGACTGCTAGTTCACACGTTATTATCAAGTAAAAAGCCCTTGAGCTTAACTGTACAAACGTCCTCCTTCAGCTCGTGCTTCACTGTCAAATCTTTACTGATTATTATAAAGTAAATGTAAGAATAACTTTCATACTATTAGTAACATTTCAAGATGATCATTTACTAGACTGAAGCGTTTTTTTTTTAATCTTATTTTATTTTCGATTTCATCATTTTTAGAAAAATCATGTTAAAATGTATCGTATTCAGTATTGCACTGAATTATGTTTTGCCCCCACAATAAAATTTATATTTATAAAAACTAGTCTATTATACTGTTAAAACATTTCATTGATTTGCATTAAAAACTGTCAGAATTTCATCTTTTTTTTTTTTGGCCATATAAATGACAACATCTGCACCAAACTGCATATTTTGCTCAGTTTGGACCTTGTTGTCTTCTTTCTTGAGTATAAGCTCCATATTTATCACTATGTCATACTATATGGACCATAAAAGCCATATATGATGTATCAAATATGAAACAAAATAAAGCACATATGCAAGGTTATATACAGTTGGGGTCAAAAGTTTACATCCCCCTTTCAGAATCTGCACAATGTTAATTATTTAACAAAATAAGAGGGATCATACAGAATGCATGTTATTGTTTATTTAGTACTGAGCTGAATTAAGAGATTTCACATAAAAGACGTTTACATATTGTTCACAAGAGAAAATAATAGTTGAATTTATAAAATGGCCCCGTTCAAAAGTTTACATCCCCTTGATTCTTAACACTGTGTTGTTCCCTGAATAATCTTAATGCATGTTTTTTCCTTCTGGAGCGTCAGAGAGCGTTTGAACCTTCTGTAATAGCTGCATACGAGTCCCTCAGTGTGAAAAGATGGATCTCAAAATCATACGGTCATTGTTGGAAAGGCTTCAAATACACAAAAATGCTGCAAAACCAAAGAATTTATGGTACCTGAAGGATTTTTCTGAAGAACAGCAGGCAGTTTAACTGTTCAGGACAAACAAGGGACTCATGAACAACTATCACTAAACAAACAAACAAACACAGCTGTGGATCATTCAGGGAACAACACAGTGTTAAGAATCAAGGGCGTGTAAACTTTTGAGCGGGGTCATTTTTATAAATTAAACTGTGTGTGTATATATACACACACACACATATATATGCACATATATACACACACACACATATATATAATATTACATTTTGTCTGTTTCCTTAAAACCACGGTCTACTATAGTCTTTCTGATTATTATTTCATATGTCAGGCTTTACAGGGTTAAAATATCATTTTCCCTGGTCTTCTCACAAGACAAGCAGTTATCTAATGCTCTAGATGAACAATCAGATTCTTTATCCTCTGCCTGTTGTCTAATATTAGTAAGTCTGACAGACAGCGTGTAGAGAAAGCGTCATATCAGTCTCATGTGTTTGCAGAATCAAAGCCATTGAGAGCGCAACCAAAGACGACGACACCAAATGGCTGACCTACTGGGTGGTCTACGGCGTGTTCAGCGTCGCAGAGTTCTTCGCTGATATTTTCCTCTCCTGGTTCCCCTTCTACTTCCTGGGAAAGGTATTATACAATATAGAGCGTTATATTAGCTACAGTCAAATGCATTTTGTTGTAATAACATGTTAATGCTCTTATTATTAATCAGCATCATAATAGTTAATGCGAACTGTTATTATTATGATTTAATAAAAAATACAAACCATATATTCACTTTTTTTTTTTATTGGTGCATGACAAGAATAGGGGAATTTTGGCATGACAGACATAGATAGTAAAACTATTCTTTAATTATTGATAAACATTACAAACGCATGAAGATTCAAATGAGAAAAAAAATTGTTTCTAGACCAAAGGGCTCAAAACTTAAAAATTAAATTTTTTAACTGGTTGGAGGTTTTAGTATGGTTTAGAGGTCCCAGACTAGTAAGTGTGTACACTAATAAGTGTGCCAAATCTTATTCTCCTATTAACAGTTCACAGGCATAACTAATAATAGTCTTTATTTTCAATTTTTAAGGTTAACATGGTTTTGATTTTATTAACCTATTGAAATTGGCTGTGCCTCTTTAGATTGAGATATATGGGATAGATATACTACATTTTGTGAAAATATGCTTTTAAAAGTTAAAGGTGGCATCTTCTGATACAGAAATTTGGGCTAGTTGTGACCACACTGAATTACAGTTCAGCCTGATTTGGATAACTTTGTACTCTGATTCCAATGATCTTATGCTTGACTTCATGATACCTGAAGATCGAGCGCTGAGGAGTTGCAGTCCAAACATGTTTACTGTAGTGCACTTTGTGCTTGAACCCCTCAAGGAACAACTGTGTAAATGGACTGAAGTGGACACAAAAATGTAATGTAAAATATTGTCATTAATAATGCTAGACTGTAATGTTTTTTTTTTGTGTTGCTAGTGTGCTTTCTTGGTTTGGTGCATGGCTCCCACTCCGTCGAACGGCTCTGTTCTGATCTACACGAGAATCATCCGGCCCTTCTTCTTAAAGAATGAAGCCAAGATCGACAATGTGATGAAAGACATCACGGATAAAGCATCAGAGGCGGCAGACAAGTTTAAAGATGAAGGTGAAAACCAGATGCATTTCGTTTGTTTCTGATCGGAGCAATAACAAAAAAAATGCATTTCATCGATGACTTGAGAAGCATGTTATATGATCAAACTCTGTGTGTTTATAACAGTGACTAGCATTTGTCATTAGTTTCCTTGCAGTCTTTGAACTGTTGATAATCCAGTCTTTTGTTTTGTCTTGCAGCCAAGAAAGCCACTGCCAATCTTATATTTGAGGAGAAAAAGAACTACTAAACTCCGCAGCCATTTCAACTGCGTCCTGTCCTCCAGGATGACTCTTGCCTGAATAAATGTTGCCTTTCTATGCTTATTTTTCAAACAACTGGAAGTGAGCCGATTATTGTTATTCTCTTTGCCCGTGCCTGTCTTTGAACCTGTGGCAGCCATATTAGATCACATCAGCCAAGTGACCATAGTTGTGTTTAAGACCTAGATCATGTTACAAGATATCCAGTGACGCTCACCCTGCAATGCTTCAGTAAACTTCCTTATCTTTCCTATAGACATCGTTAGCCTTGGCTTGTATTATAAGGTCATAAAATCCTTTATCTTGCATTTTGAGGTCATTTAACATATGCATTCTAAGATCTATTTATGTGTGATAAGAGTTTTGTTTGTAGAAATGTCTCTTCTGATAACATCAGTGAAACTGTAAGCCTACGAATCATGCATTTGACATCAACTATTAAACGATTGGAAGATATAGGCTTGACGGTCTCATCACTTCCCTCAGTCTGTTGCGATCAGTGCTCAGCTGATTGGATGCAGGTGCAAACTAAGCTGGGTTAACAAGCAAGCTTTTCTTCCTGTACTAAACTAGTGAAAGCATGCTGTGGGTTTTTCACTTGTGCAATAGTGTACATTTCTGTAACCAGAAGACAGAAGAAATGCATTGAAAGTTTATAAAGAGTTTTTCGTTTTTGGAGTTAACCATGCAGATGGAAAAACTCCACGCTTTTCTGTAAGGTTCAGTTGTAGTTTACATGCATCTGGAGCCTGTACCATGATGGTAGATGAACAAATTCAGAGTTATAGGCTTTGTTTCGAGTTGACAACCAAACCACTCCAATCCGGCTTTATTGGTACCATGATGCTGATCATCAGCTTTCTTTGTCAACTCAGGCTTTGATCCTGAGTTTGTGGAGCGCGTGCACATGAACGTGTGACATCAGTAGCGAACAGCCAATCACAAGCCTTGGTTAAAGGTTAAGAGATTGAAGAATATGATGAATTTAAATGCATTTACAATGAAAAAAGTACTTGTTCATGAAAGAGGACACATAAAGGAAATCATCTTGCTCTATCAGTGCAGTCACAAGTGAAACTTGTGAAGTTAGTTTATATAGTTGATAATATATAGTGATAGAGACTCGAATATGTAAGGTCACATGGAGCCATTTTTAAAGCTTTATCTATTGATTCTACCACTTATTTATATTACATACGATCTGTACATGTTAACATTCATTTAAAATAAATGATTTATAATAACTTAAACTAAAATTGCTTGAGTGTAAGGGATTCATAATATAAATCATATAAAATAACTCTAAGTAATTATCATTAAAGGCAGAAATGTTTTTAGTTCTAGTGACCTTTAATTTGTAGGAAGAGAAAACTTTTTGCGTCAGACATGTCACTTTGCTCACATCTGATTGGTCCAACTTCACTTTGAGATCCCTAACTCAGAACATAAGCTGCTCCGGAGCAGGTTAGCTGTGCAGTGTAAGTTACTGTGGCAATGAACGCAGCTAAGAGCCAAGCCACTTTCATGGTACCTAAAACTCAGGATTGGTGCAAACTAAACTGAAACTTACCTGGCTAGCCAGCTAATCCAGCTTCATGGTACAGGCCCTTGTTTAGCTGGCTTCCACTCAAGTTTCCTGGCATTACAATCCAAAAAGGCAACAACCCAAGAAGGCAATTCACATGATAAAATCAAAAACAGGCAGTTTAATAACTAATCCAAAGGAGACTACATACAGACTCTTCTTATGATAGTTTTTTTCTTCAAAATGAAGTCTTCCAAAACTTAGTGAATCTTTTAGGTCTGAGCTAGAATCCGAACTCTCAATCGAAGATTTATTAAAGGCAATTCATGCTTTTCTATCTGGAGAAGCTGCAGGCCCGAATGGGTTCGGCTGTGAATTTTTTAAAGCTTTCAGTAAGAGACCGGCCCCTGTATGCTGAGAATGCTACAGGATTCAATCCAGAAGAATACACTTCCTGATTCTTTATATGATGCAAATATCTGTGTGGTTTTCAGGAATCAGGAAGGTTTTCGTTCTGTAATGTCTGCCTACTTCTTAATATTTTATATGCAAATCATCAGTTAGCTAACAATTCTGCTGCTGTTATCTCAATAGATACTCAAAAAGCCTTCGATCAGATTGAATGGCCATATATGTTTGAAGCACTAAAAACAGTTTGGATTTGGGGATAGGTTTATCAACTGGATCAAAATAGTTTATTTCTGTCCATCTTCATCTGTTCTGTCCAATGGTATCAGATCCAGCTCTTTTGAACTGTAACGGGGTGTACAACAGGGTGATCTCTTAGCACCTCTTCTGTTTAACATTGCACTTGAGCCGATAGCTGTAGGAACCAGAACCCATCCACATATTCATGGTATCTCTCTGGGCGATGCCGAAAGTCTGATCAGTTTATGTGTATTATGGATCCTGTTGTTTCCGTCCCTAAAATTTTAACTGTCAGGATACTCAATTAATTGGAATAAAAGTGAATTTATGCCCCTAACAAATAACTTAAGAAATATCATTTAAAATAGTGAAGGATCACTTTACATATCTTGGCCTGAAAATTCCAAAGAACATTTAAAAATGAAATTTTATAGACATGATTAACAGAGTCAAATTAAACATTGAAAGCCGGAAACGGCTCCCTTTATCTCTAACTGGCCGTGATGGTAGTTCTCCCTAAGTTTTTATATCTCTTCCAAAATCTTCGATTTATTTACATGCAACTTTTTTTTAAATGACTTGATTCAGTCATTCTTTCATTTGTATGGAATTATAAAACACCTCACATAGCAAAAGCCCACTTACAAAAACTGGATATGACATCTGAGACCTCTCCATTCTGGGTTTGTGCAGAGGTTATGTCAGTGCCAGAGTCCTCTCTCCCAGCTTTGCTTTTTACAGAGTGTAAATCTATCAGTAAATTAGGAAGCAGTAATTTTGTGTTGAGAAACTCTTTGAAGATTTTGAATCAGATAAATAAATTTTATAAATGACCAAAAGTCTCAGTCAATACACCAATGTCATGTAATCCTTCGCTTGAGCCTTCTCAGATTGATGGTGCTTTTTCAGGATGGAGGAGAAAAGGTTAATGCGGTATAGAGATCTCTATATATCTTCTCAATGTGATGGATGCATAGGGCGGAGGGGACACTGGCACATTTATTTTGGTTCTGTCCTATTCTGTATGTTTTCTGGTGTAACATTTTTGAATTGTTTTCTAGTGCTTACAAAATAAATATTCAACCTGACCACAGTCTGGCTATTTTTGGCTATTCTGACGTAATGGGCGCTCTTCCTCGTACTCATCAACAGGCTCTAATGATAGGCATGATTGCAGCCAAAAAAGTGGTATTACTCAACTGGAAATCTCCACAAGCCCCTTGTTTTCAGAGATGCTCTACATTATCCAAATGGAAGAGTTACGTTTTGGTGAGCTCTCCTCACAGAAAAGATTTGAAGCCACATGGGGACCTATCTTTTATATTTTTTAATAATTATGTTGTATATATTTGTTAATTGAGGCAGTCCAGTTTTTTTTTGCGTAGGTGTGTGTAAATATGTGACCCTGGACCACAAAACCAGTCATAAGTGTAACTTTTTTAACTTTTCAATTTTGAGATTTATACATGCATGCAGAGATACAACTATTTGAAGATCTGGAATCTGAGGGTGCAAAAAAAATCTAAATATTGAGAAAATCGCCTTTAAAGTTGTCTAAACGAAGTTCTTAGCAATGCATATTACTAATCAAAAATTAAGTTGTGATATATTTATGGCAGGAAATTTACAAAATATCTTCATGGAACATGATCTTTACTTAATATCCTAATGATTTCTGGCATAAAATAAAAATGGATCATTTTGACCCATACAATGTATTGTTGGCTATTGCTGCAAATATACCCCAGCGATTTAAGACTGCTTTTGTGCTCCAGGGTCACGTGTGTGTATTTTTGTGTTGGTTACCGTTTTTTGCATTTGTGTTTGTTAATATAACTTCTAAACTTTAAATAAAATATATAAAAAAATAAATAAGCAACAACCAACAGTTTGCAAAGTTTACCCAAAAAGAAACCCCTTTTGAAAAGTTTGCATTCATTGGCAGAGACAAACAGCAACCCACCTCAGCGTCAAATGCTTCTGATTCATAAATCTATTTTGAAAATGATTGCATGAAAAGCACACTAAATTACATTAAAGCCAGATTACAGGTGAAAACAGTGATTTGAGTTTAATGACTTTATAAACAATTATATAAAACAATTACTTTAAAAATCCATGCATTTTCAGTGTAAATTTGGATTTGAAATATAGAAGGAGATCTATATACATCAGTATGTCCTGTAACAGCATTCTGACTTACTCGGGCCAGTCACCAGAAAAACACTCGGGCTGCATAGAAAATATTACATTATTGCCAACATTTATAGAAAACAAGAGGAAAGATTATCATGGAAATGTTCTAAGGAGAGCTCATAAGTGCCTCTAGCTACGATCGACCCTTTCATGTCCTTTTTTTTTTTTGTTACACAGTTTGTATTTTTTGACATGATGCTGTTATAAAGCGAGGCCAATTCACTCACAAATAGAGAGAAACCAAAGAGGAGATCAACAAACCAAACGATCCTACAGAACGAATACACGTGGAATATTTACCCCATTCCATTTCATGATTCAAAACTACTGAGATTAAGAAAAGTAAAAAACAAGGAAAAGAGAAAATAGCCTGAGTTGATGGGGAAATAGTTAAAAAAATACCAGCCTGAGAAAAGCCCATTTGATTTACTTTATACAATAATTTACAGTAGTACAATGTGGAAAAAGTGACATTATCTGATGCGCGCTAAAAATAGTCCAGATTATTTTACAGCCGAGACAGATTTAAATAATTCAAGCATGATGGAAAGAAAAATTACAGATAAAAATTGGCAAAATGGTCACAAAACACTGTAAACGAGGTACTTTGGAAGGTGAACCCCAGTCCTTCAGAACAGAAACCCCTCAGGTCCTCTAGCGGATAAAGACGACACACGTTTGTAGCATCCTTTCACTCAACACTTCTTAAATAAGCTGCGTCGCGATTATTTACGGCTGTATGTCCGGATCCAGTGTCGCACGTGACAGTGAAACATGGATTCATCTGTTTCCAAGTAAAAAAAAAGAAACCAAAATAAACAAACGAAAAGGAAAGTAGTCAATTTATAAAAATAATAATTAAAAAAAATTACTCTGCAGCACCTACGAAAGAATGCAGCTAACTCTTAAATACAAAAATATGTGATCTGTGTTTCCTCCAAGGTGAGTACGAAAGGGTGGCACTCCCAGAGCCCCAGTGCAGCGGCCATCAGTCGCCTAAGGCATTTCCTGTGTGTTGTGTGTCTATGGCTAATCAGAAGCGAGCGGAGCGGAGCGAAGCGAAGCGGAGAGGAGAGCGCTATGTCTTGCGGCCGCTCCAGACCTGTTCGGGTGTGCTTCTGTGGTCAGACGAGTACTCGAAGGGCGAGCGGTGGCCCAGCGGCGAGCGCGAGTCGTACGGCGAGCGCGGCCGGTGCTCCATCTGCCAGTCCGAATGGTAGCGGTAGTCCCGGGACGATTTGTGGTGCGTGTAGTCGGAGGCAGAGCGGTGCTCAGAGTGAAAGCGGTGTTCGGAGTGAGTCCTGTCCTTGGAGTTGCTTTCTGATCGGTGCTCTCTGCTGGAGCGATGCTCGTCCAGCTTCCTGTGCTTGCTGTCGCTGTAGTATCTGCAAAAGGAGTCACACGTTACCATCATAAATCATGATGACCTTTAATTCCTAAAACAAACAACCCGTGTTCACAAAACATCTTCAGGCTAAAAGTAGCTCATAATTTGCCGATTTAAGAGAAAATCTTAAAAATAATGGGCGTGTCAGTCCTAAATCACTGTGTGCATAGTTAGCAAGCATGCTGACATCATCCCTAGCAGCGAGGTAAACTCCGCCCCCTTATTTACTCTGAGCTTAAGACTTCTCTCTATTCCTTAGTAAAAGTTTGTCTCAGCCGCTCTGTGAATAGGTTAAGAGAAAACTTGGCTTCAAACTTTTAGGAGAACTCTTAGTGGTAAGAATGTTTTGTGAATATGGGCCCAGATATTTATAAATTGCTTAGAACATTTTAAGAACCTCAAATAACACTCTGTAATAACTCTGCAACACCCTTCAGTCTTACACAATGTGCCCTCTAATGGTGTTCACACCAAACGCGAAGCGAGTATACAGTGGGGGAAAAAAATGATTTGATCCCCTGCTGATTTTGTACGCTTGCCCACAGACAGAGAAATGATCAGTCTATAATTTTAATGGTAGGTTTATTTGATCAGTGAGAGACAATCCAGAAAAACACATTTCAAAAAAGTTATAAATTGATTTGCATTTTAATGAGTGAAATAAGTATTTGATCCCATCAATCAGCAAGATTTCTGGCTCCCAGGTGTCTTTTATACAGGTAAGGAGCTGAGATTAGGACTCTCTTAAAGGGAGTGTATAACCTGTATAAAAGACACCCGTCCACAGAAGCAATCAATCAATCAATCAGATTCCAGACTCTCCACCATGGCCAAAGACCAAAGAGCTGTCCAAGGATGTCAGGGACAAGATTGTAGACCTACACAAGGCTGGAATGGGCCACAAGACCATCGCCAAGCAGCTCGGTGAGAAGGTGACAACAGTTGGTGCGATTATTCACAAATGGAAGAAACACAAAATAACTGTCGATCTCCCTCGGACTGGGGCTCCATGCAAGATCTCACCTCGTGGAGTTTCAATGATCATGAGAACGATGAGGAATCAGCCCAGAACTACACGGGAGGATCTCGTCAATGATCTCAAGGCAGCTGGGACTATAGTCACCGAGAAAACAATTGGTAACACACTGAAGGACTGAAATCCTGCAGCGCCCGCAAGGTCCCCTGCTCAAGAAAGCACATGTACAGCCCGTCTGAAGTTTGCCAGTGATTCAGAGGAGAACTGGGTGAAAGTGTTGTGGTCAGATGAGACCAAAATAGAGCTCTTTGGCATCGACTCAACTCGCCGTGTTTGGAGGAGGAGGAATGCTGCCTATGACCCCAAGAACACCATCCCCACCGTCAAACATGGAGGTGGAAACATTATGCTTTGGGGTGTTTTTCTGCTAAGGGGACAGGACAACTGTCAGGGACAGGGCATTGAAGCCAGCCAGGGCACTGAAAATGTGTCGTGGATGGGTATTCAAGCATGACAATGACCCAAAACACACGGCCAAGACAAAACAAGAGTGGCTCAAGAAGAAGCACATGAAGGTCCTGGAGTGGCCTGGCCAGTCTCCAGACCTTAATCCCATAGAAAATCTGTGGAGGGAGCTGAAGGTTCGAGTTTCCAAACGTCAGCCTCGAAACCTTAATGACTCGGAGATGACTCCGCAAAGAGGAGTGGGACAAAATCCCTCCTGAGATGTGTGCAAACCTGGTGGCCAACTACAAGAAACACCTGACCTCTGTGATTGCCACCAAGTACTAAGTCATGTTTTGCGAAGGGGTCAAATACATATTTGACTCATTAAAATGCGAATCAATTTCTAACTTTTTTGAAATGTGTTTTTCTGGATTTTTTTGTTGTTATTCTGTCTCTCACTCTTCAAATAAACCTACCATTAAAATTATAGACTGATCATTTCTTTGTCGGTGGGCAAACGTACAAAATCAGCAGGGGATCAAATAATCATTTATTATTAGACATTTACAGTCACACACAGGTGTAGTAGTGTACAAACTCTACTACATAGGGATGTTGATGATAACTGACCTCAAAAAGGGAATTCATGAGCAATATCTGCTTCATTTTTTTATATTATATTATCATAAAGAATTGAATTGAAATTTAAATGATTTTTAATAGGATTTTTTGGTAACAGCACTGTAAAAATGTTTTCTCAGGTAACCTAAAATGTGCATCATTTAGTTACATCAAGGGTCAAATCAAATATAAATAGGGATGGGACGATACACCTACCTCCCGATTCGATACGATCACGATACTTGGGTGCTGATACGATATGTATTGCGATTTTTGTAAGAATTTAGATTCTACAAGTATTGTGATTCAATACTGCTGTGTTGCGATTTTTGTTGAATGATACACTTAATATACAGACTGTCACAATTAAAAAACACATCTTAGCAGTCACTATTGCGATTCGATATTACAATTTATTGTGATTTTTGTTTGCTTAAAGACTAGACAATGGAAAATTGTTGATTATACCCTTAAAAGAGACTGTATATGATGAGCCCTATTAACAAAAACAATGCATCACATCTTTCTAAACTTTTTTTCAGGAGCACACACAGTGTGTATTTAAAGTACCTTGAACCATGAAACTTTAAAGTACCAAAACCCTGAACTTGCACATGAATATAATAGTCAAATGTTTAACAAAATGAGCAGAAAAAATACTTTCTGAAATAAAATAAAGTGCCATGTTACTTTGCATACCGTTTCAGTCATGTTTAGTCATGTTTTCCCATCAGTTGGGATTCAAGGTGAAGGTGCAGAAAGAATTCTGGAAGAGGTTTGATCCTCTGCCTCCGTCATGGTTTTGCTTTCTCGCGCCAGCTTGAAACGTATACGACGTCATCTAACGCAGCGGCACACGCACGCAGACCAATCACTGTATGACATCAAAGCACTTTGATGTCAGACGCTGATCGTCTGCGCGGTGCTGCTTCAAGTCCAACACACATACATTTCGCCCTCTGTTGGAATTATAAAGCGCAAACTTCACCCCACCACCTCTTAGGAAAAATGAAATAAAAATCGATTCTGAGGTAAACCAATCAATTTTTTAATCGTTTTAAAAAGAATCGCGATAGTTAGGTGAATCGATTTTTTTCCTCCCACCCCTAATAAATAGCACATTAAAGTTAAAAAGTTATGCACTTTTGTGTGCGCGCGCGCGCTGTACAGGTCTGGTATAAAGAATGTTTTTGCTCAGGTGGCCGAAATGTCCGCCCAATAGAGAAAAGTTTTGCTCATCACAGGGATGCAAACACATCATGGGTGAAAAAGGTGACAAAGACATTTTTTAACTCTACAATTGTGCTATAAATTTTTTTGGAGATGACATGAAAAAATGCGCCAAAAATCCTGGAGGAAAACAAAGACTTAAGATGACAATTACATAAATTTACCATTATATCCAGTAGATGGCAGCAGAGGATCACTCGTTAGCTCAGTTGCCATTTCCACTCCCTAGTTTTGACTTCTTGCTTTTGGATTTTTTCTAAAATGACTATAACAAATTTTAGTACTGTACTTAAGTATTATAGCAAGTACAATTAAATAAAGCATTAAATATTTAGAAATTTTTAGATTTAATTTAAAATCTTAATTTTTTAAACATTGCCTTAAAAAGGAAACATCAAAAAGAGTGTTTTAAGTGGATGTTCAGTCCTATTAGACAAACAAAACTTTTCTTCAAATTGTCAATGGATTATGTAGAGAAACCGAGCAAAGGGCTCCTCTTATAGAGTTTTATCACGCGAAAACTCAATGATATAATCAATGACTAACTACACAATCAATCTCTTATTTATGCCGTGTGTATGCTTTTCTCTCTCTCCCGTTCTAATAAATAGATCTGCGAGCATGTAGAACTCTACTTGCGAAAACAAAAATGAGCTCAGAGCGGATTCTGACTAACCTACAGAAAACACCTCTGACTGGCCATTGCTCTTAACAGAGTTGCCTGTGATTGGCTACAATACTCAACACTGCAAAAGCACGTTGTAAATAAACTTGTGGTTCTGTAATTTGAAACCAAAGCACGTACACAAAAACACACAGGAGGGTTTAAAAGCGGTTGACTAAGTTTTATCAAGTTTGGTCAATTTACATTTTTGGGTGAACTACACCTTTAAGGAAATCTGCCAATATTAAATATTAAAGCAATTAATTGTCCATCTTTTCAAATAAGTTTTTGATGCCAGGATTTAATTTTAAGTCTCTACTGGCCAATAATATTGTTTATCCCTAAATTGTCTTTGACATTGTTTATAATCACTGTATTTTCATATACAGTTAATTAGTTTACATTTAATTATTTGGCAAGAAATGGCATAATCTGTTCTCACAAATTTTCCTTGTTGTAGTTAAATCGTGGTCAGGTTTTAATCATTTTTCCCTTGTTTAAAGCCAAGATTGAACTAAAACAAGGAAACGAATTAGCACAACATGGTCACAATTTACCTAAAATGAGGGAACAAATTAGTTTGTGGCCATGATAACCAGTTTTTTCCCTGCATGTCATGTGCTTCTTACAAATCACCCCATTCAAAAATATGAAGAAAGCTGCATTTGTGCCAGTGACTGTATATGTGAACGCTGCTATTGTTAAAATTGTTTAGAGTAAACAGAAAAGCACCTGCTGTCCTGTCGCTCTCCTCTCTCTCTGTACTGGTCTCGCTCTCGGTGGTCTTTGCCGTTGCTGAAGGAGTAGGGTCTCTTCCTGGATTCTGAGCTCTTCCTGTACGAGTCGCCAGCGTGCCGATCTTTGCTGTGCTCATGGTAGCGAGATGAGAGATGTCTGTCAGAGCTGTAGCTGTCTCTGCTGCTGTCGTCCTGCTGTGACTCCTTTATCCGCTCAACATCTGCAAAAACGACAGCATTCAGTGTTACACAGCAGAAATGTGGCATTATCCATACACCATTAAAGCTGCAGTAGCAACACATCTTTTCTTTGTATTGTGACGTAAATCCAAGAGAAACGGATAGTTGGGGGAAAAAAAATTAGGGCAGTGGTTCATCCATCAGTTGTTGATTGGACAGAAGCAGATCTGAATGAGATCTCACAGTCTATATTAAAAAGGGGCTTAAGCAGACTAAATGATTACATAAGTGCAGCATACGTCACCAGAGAGACGCAGTTACATTAGAAAATCAAGATGAAACATGAAATGAAACAAACATGCATGGATGGATGGATGAAACATTCAAAATATAACGAGTTTAATAAATTGGGTAATTTTTAGATTTTGAGACTTTAAGCTCAAATGTGACCCTGGAGCACAAAAGCAGTCATAAGTAGCACAGATATATTTGTAGCAATAGCCAACAATACATGGTATGAGTCATAATTATAGATTTTTATTTTATGCCAAAAATCATTAGGATATTAAGTAAAGATTATGTTCCATGAAGATATTTTGTAAATTTCCTACCATAAATATATCAAAACTTAATTTTTTATTAGTAATATGCATTGCTAAGAACTTCATTTAGACAACTTTAAAGGAGATTTTCTCAATATATATATATATTTTTTTTTTGCACCCTCAGATTCCAGATTTTCAAATAGTTGTATCTCAGCCAAATATTGTCCTATCCTAAACCATACATCAATGGAAAGCTTATTTATTCAGCTTGTGTATAAATCTCAATTTCAAAAAATTGACCCTTATGACTGGTTTTGTGGTCCAGGGTCACACATGTGCAACATGTGACACAAAATGGAGAGCAGACATACCTGCATGTTTAAAGCTTTGTGTATTTACAGTGCTAGTGTTCTGCTCCACTGCCTGAAATGAAACAAACATCACAAACCTCAATTATAATATTCCAAAGATAAATATATAAATAACTTACTAAAGCAATGGATACTAACTCAGCAAAAACATTTCAAAATATCACTAACACAGAATCTCTGAAAACAGCGTCCATACCTGAGCATTTTCTTGTCTTTTCTTGATGGCGTGTTTATACAGTTTGTGCAGTTTCCTTGCATCAAATTCTGTGAATTTCGAAACAAATATCCACAGATTTCTGGAATTTGGAAATAAACAATGTTAAACTCAATATTAACCTTCATTTATATATTGCGCTTCTAAGCTCATGATAAAATGGCCGTACTTCCTCCACTGTTTGATCTGTTCGGGGTTGGTGTATTCTCTCAGACACTCGGTGATGTGATCTCCTATTTTGATCAGGCATTGGCGCGTGTGCTCCAGCTGCTCGCGCTCAGACAGACCCTTCTCTGGACGATCCAGCTGCTTGAGTGCTGCCTTCACTGGCCGCATGCGCTCCTTACACTGACAAACACACGATACAGATGCCTCATTCCAGTGCAGTCACCTCACATCAGCTCTGTACCAAACCTAGTGATCTGCATACTTGGGCCAACAAAATGGCAAATTTCCCAAAAATAATGGAGCAGTTTGCATCTTTATAACCCCTTAAGTTTAAGTACCCAGCAAGAACAGTGGTTAAACAAACACTATAGTTAACAATCAGTGTTTGTGCTGTGGCTTTGAATTTTATGAGGAAAGGTTTGGATCAGATGCAAATATGAACATGGTTTCTCAGTGTTTCAAAATCCACCCCATCAGCTTCCAGTGATATTAAGCAAGGAGGAAGTTAAAGGGGGCATGACATGAGAAATCTAATTTGTCTTGATATTTTGGCATATAAGAGGTCAGAAACATCTACATAAACGCTGCCTCCAGAGCAAGACATCGACGAATAGTCTTCTTCTCACCATAGGCCCCGCCCACTGGTGTTCACTCGCTTACGGCTGACACTTGATTACGCTGAAAGCGAGTGTCATGTCGTGTCAAAAGCAAACAGAAATGACTATCACTGCTGCAATCTTGTCTACACTGGATACAGTATACAGATGTGTGTTCACTTTCTGACTCAGTCCAGGCTCGAGTCTGTTGTCAGGACACATGCAGTGAAAGATCGTTCGCTTTGACGCGTCTGGTTTAAACAGCTCTTCGTACAGATATCAGAAGGATCCCAGCGTAAGGAACAAACACCCCGGATCGTGTCAGAGGATTGATCGGAGCGTTTTGTTTTGTAAACGAAGCACGGTGTCATGGAGAGTTCACAAGAAAGAATCATTTGTTGAAAGTGAAGCGGTCCTGGATTTCATAATGCTTCGTCTGGAAATGACCGTTTTATTTTGATTATGTTGTCAAAACACTCACATGCAATAGCGAGGGGGCACTGATACTGCTTCCTATGCAGTGACGTTAGCCAATCACAACAGTGGCCGATTACTGACAAGCCTTAAAGGACACGCCCCTTAAACACAGGTCATTTTAGACAGAGGTTCAGAATGAGGGTTGACAATAAGCACTTTTTTTTTTTTTTCAAATATTAGTTTTTTTGTGCAAAAAACTTTAACACAAGTATACCTCGAGTAACATTAAAATAATTTTAAAAATCCATGTCATGACCCCTTTAATAGGCTTATCTCCTCACCGGAGCCACTCACGCATTCCAGTTCTCCACAAACTGTAAATACTTCAGCCTGAGAATTTGCAAGGGAAAGAAAAACAACACATTTAGGGAGATGCCACAAACTCACCACACTGAAGGTTTTCTGGTCCAGTTCTTCAGACTCCTCAGACAGGGGAATTGCATCTCCTCCTGAGGGCGTGTGCACAGGGGTATCAGCTTTCTTCTCCCGCACTTCTGTCTTCACCTCTACAGCCTGAGAACGCAGTCAACGGCTTTTGAATAACAACTCATGCAAATGTTGTACCCAGTAGTATATTTGAATACAAAGACAAAAATGACACAAGAATGTCTTAAAACCCAGCGAGTTGCCTAGAACAGCATATTTGCAGTCTCTGGCATGTGGCTACTGAAGGCCTAGTTGACAAACTATTTCAGTCAGTGATTCACATCAATCTCTGTCAAAGGTGTGTCATACTCATTGAAAAAGAGGGACAGACTGAATTCCCTTGATACTTCTCACCAATACGGTCACGTAAATCTTGCTGAAATAACACTGATGTTTACACACATCTCGACTGCTATGAAAAACATTACAGATATGATTAATAAGCAAAACAGTCAGTGAGAGATTGAGAGCGTGCTTGTTTGAATGAGTGAGATGGAGAACATGCAAAAGAGGACAATCCTTAAAAAACTAGATCAAAACCGTAATATGCTTTTGATTTCCAAAAACGCTTTCTACGTAGGCAGCTCACTAGGATTCAAAACAAGGCCAGACTTAAGTGTGTGTGATTATGAGCATTGTGACCTTCTCTGCAGGAGTCTCTTCTTCAGGCTCTGACTTTATCTCCTTCTCTTTTGTTTCCCTCTCTTTGCTGTCCCGACCCTCCTCTTTCTTCTCCTTCTTAATCTCTTTTTTGACCACTTTCTCTATTATGTCCTTCTCTTCAGGCTCTTTATCCTCAGGCTCGTCCTCATCAGACTCTTCATCCTCGTCCTCATCCTCCTCCTCCTCCTTTACCGGCCGCTCTGACACACGCGCTCTTCTGTTGGCCGGCTTTGCTGGAGGAGTTTCCTGGAAGAACAAGAAACACTTTAGCACAGGCGAAGGGTGGGACTTTATTCTTTCATCAAGGTTGTCAAATTGCAAGAGACAATATTTATTTTTAAATATAACCAAGGTGAAATGGAGCATGGAAAATATCATTAGAAAAGTTCTGAGTTGGATCAGAGTTGGAGAAAGCCATTAAAATCTTCATCGTGGACAAGAGACAATTGTCCAAGAAAATTTTTTTTATTTTTTCGTCTTTACATCTTTAGAATTAGTAGTATACTGATAAATCCACTAGACTGCAGGGAAAAGGCTTAAGAAGCAGAGAAGTGAGCATCACTCACAGTGTCATACCACTTTTTGCCAAAGCCAATTTTGTTCCTATAGCTTCATGAAATGTCTTACAGTCGGTATGTATCAGACCTCGTTTACACCTGGCATTAAGGTCAGTCTCGGGCGATGCGGTCAGAAATGTATCTACTCTAGCTTAAGTGCACATCATACAGCAAATGTCACCAGTGCTGTAAAGGCTTTACTGCTTCTTTTTTTTTTTTTGACAATGTACCTTGTGAAAGTGCATTCTCAGCACTTACTAGCATAAAAATAAAATGTGACTACAGAAAGACTACAGAGTCTAAGCGGTGGAGAAAGGTGCACGGAAGGATGCTAAATGTGTGGAGTTTGATGACAATACAATGAATGCTCTAGGATGATGGTTCAACCTTTTTAACTCTAAATGTCATTGCACACTGAGTCCAAAATTTTTGTCAGAATTTTTCGCACGTTAAAAAATAAAGTCAAGTCAAGACACCTTTATTTATATAGCGCTTTTAACAATACAGATTGTGTCAAAGCACTTAACAGTATCAAATTAGAGGATAGAGTGTCAGTAATATATAAACATATAAATACGACCTCGCGTTGTGTCAATCACGTTTACGCACTGCCTCCAAAACTTTCGTCCATCATAAAATATTTTTGGATCAGGTTAAATTTTCTGCGTTTTCGCATCCGTAACAAGCATTTTGATAGGAAAGGATGACGAATACGAAAAAAAAAAAAAAAAACGCATACGAAAATTTCGGACTCAGTGTGCAAGGACCTTAAGGCCCCCCATTGTCCAAAACAATAAAGATATGTGATATTTCTGCTGTAATGATCAATTATTTACAATGTTTACAGAATCTAGACCTCTAAATATACTATAATAATTTAATTTAATTACAATAATGTTAAAATTATATGCATTTTATTTTAATAAAAACTATTAAATTCTGTAGTTTCAGATTCAAGAACTGAGTGTTCTTCAAGGTTCAGTAATGAATTTATATACCTTTTCCAATTATTTAACTTGCATATTGTGTAGTCATTATAGACATTTCTGAGTTTTAAGATTTGATTAATGTCCATGACTTCTCCAGGTCCAGAATTCTCAGAAATTTTTGAGAATTCTTTAATATATCCAGGTTTTCCACAACCATGAGAACCCTGGTTCCTAAATAAAAACTGACAGCTGTTGAGGGAGTAAATTAAGGAATGTGTCAGTTTTTATCTTAAATAGCTGTTTTAGCTTTTAAAAAAGCTTGTTTTGCCATATAATAAATCTTAAGCCATCTTGTAGCCCTCTTGTAAGTGTGCTGAAGCGTCCGTGGATAAGAATCACTGCTCTAGCAGTTTGACACAGTAGGCTTTTCAATAAGTTATTAGCTTAAACATAACAGCAGCAGCCGCAGCTCTCGCATGATACACCAGCACTATTACAGCAACACAAACCTTTTCCTCTTCCTCCTTCTCATCCTCTTCTTCAGAGCTCTTATCTGATGGTGGTGCAGAGGACAGACTGTTCGTCACGTCATCCATCTTGGGTTTTACAGCTTTATTCTTCTTGCCCCGTGGTTTTCTCTTGCGTGAATTTGCCTATAGAGCAGAAGGAACAACAGTGATCGTATATTTGTATGATCAATAAAGCACTGAACAGCAAATGAAATTACATGAGCTGTTCACAGACAACGTTATTGTTATAAGTTATAATTTAGCCACTTTACATAACACCGTTTGTTGCTGGTGTCTGCTTTTAGTGAGCCAAGTGATGTTGTGCAGTAATTAGTGAGGATTGTGTTTAATCTGCGTGACTCACTGTGCCGGCCTGTTTCTGTGCTTCCTTCTTGGCGAGGTCTTTGCTCAGTAATTTGATGAGGTAGTCAGCTCGTGTCTGCAACTGCTTGGCCTGTGGCTTCTTGTCAGGGTCATCCGGAAGGAGCTGCAACAAGTTTTGTAACAATTAATCACTTAAACATCATACAGAATCACTAAAGCAATAAGGACACAACAGTGTAATGGCATATTCATCAAACACCACGGTAACACGCGGTTGCATGTAATAACAATAAATTATGCATAATTACATGCAAGTAACCCAAACTGTAATTCTCCTATATGTAATTCCTAACCATATAGTTAGTGTACATGTAGTTAATTAGTACTACTCAGTACTTAAATGTATAATTACACTGCAACAAGGACACCTTACAATAAAGTGTAACCAACACCACTGATTCTCCATGCGTTTCTGCACCTTATGTGTGAGGTTGAGGTCCGGATCCATCTTGATCATCTCCCAGCTTCCATAACCGTACTCATAAATTCCAATAAGCAGGCTGGAGTCGTCCTCTTTACCCCACTCAATGTCAAAATGAGCTGCCTTTGAGTGGCATGGAATTATATACCTGTAAATATTCAAGACAAAAAAAGATTGTCTTGTTTAACAAGTCATTTTTCTGCCCTCGCAAAGTATAAAACGACATAGAACTGAATGCAGGGTCTTGTGATAGACTCTTTTAAAACAACTACTTTTAACGCTGCTGTAGCAAAGCCAAGAAAAAGACATTTAAGACAAACACTAACAAAAGCAAAACTGTGTCAAAATCAGGCTAGGGTTGCATGAATTGCAATGAACTCATATGTTAATGCTAATATACCTCTTCCTCTCCTCAGGGTCAGCGGGAATGGCCTTGTGTAATGGGGCCAGCTCCTCCTCATGAGAGATCACCAGCTTAGCATTGACCTGAACCCCTGAGATCCTGAAGGTGGGTCCTTTCACCTTCCCTCGCCTGCCTCCTGATATGAACCAGCACAAAACAAAATCAAGTCAGGCCTTGAAATGTACTTAATGTCCAATCCCAAATGCTTCATACGGGAGTGGATTTATTCATTGCAGTGGGAGTGTAAATCTTTATTTTACTAGTAGTGTCTTAATCATGCTACTTTATGACATCTAAAATGTTTTAACTACACCCCTGCAATTAAATGTGCTTTTCATTTCATCAAGGGTGGAAAAGGATGACACAGATAACCCAGAGACATGAGTTTCTCTGCAGAATTAAGTGGAATGAGTGAAATGCACAAAACACAGTAACCCAGCCACAATTTCCTGCCCTCCAGGCCCTAGTTTACACAGACTCCTCAGCAACCCGTCAGTGTGTCTGTGTGCTGCTCTTGCCTGAGGTTCGCTCGGGTCCACAGGGGTTCTCCCTTAGCGTTTTCAAACAACCGTTGTGTACAGTCTCAGCCAGCCGCCGCAGGTCATGCTCTGATTTATCCACCAGCTCAGCATCGCGAGCGATAGCGTCAAGCCTGTAAAACACGGTCAGTCACATCAAATACAGAGGCCAACGCACAACTGCTACCATACGAAGAAATGAAAAACTGCAACCAACCTTTCTAAAGGGCCACCAAACTTTTTATAACTTTTAATAAACCTGTGGAAAAAAAAGTTTTATAGTAAACATTAGTCATGTTTTAATATAACAGACTTTAATGTTAATTAGAATATATACATTTTGTGTGAAGAAAAACAATGAAATTTCACAGTGAACAGTCATTAGATTATCCAAAAATTAAATGCATAGTGTTTTTTTCCTAAACTGAGCAGCAGCAGCTTTACCTGCGTATCTCCGCATCAGTGAAGCCCTTGATGTTCTCTCTTGGAATAGTTCGAGGTCTTCCTCGTTTCTTCGGCCTCTTTCTGTCAGAGACCGAATCGCTGTCTGAACCAGAGTATCGTCTGTTCCGGCTGCGTCTGCCCTCGTTTCCATTAAAGTTGATCTGTCATCACAAAATAAAAAAAGAACATGAAGCTCAATATGCTATGGTCTTGTTTAGTTTTATATATTCATAACATTATGCAAAGACCACAAATCTATCAGATTATTTCTGTAATGTTTTTTCATTTATTGAACTTTGACATAGATGTGCTCATTTGGTATCCTATCACCTATTTTGTATGCTATTTTATTTTATTTTTATGTATGTTTTAATTTGGGTGGCGAGATATACAATTTTGTAATTGTATGAAACTTTTTGTTAATGTCTTGGAAAAGTTAATTAAGTATAAAAACAGTACGAATAAATAGGTGTGTATGTTAGTTTGCGTGTCATTTATCTCTTATGGACCAGTATACCAATCATCAACACAATTAATTTTGTCTAATGAAAATAATTGATGTAACCTGAGCAGTTGATATTACTGGCACTGTTAAACACTGTATGACTGGCTAACCTGTTTAGCACACTTCCTCATGCGGGGCAGTAAATAGATCTCTGCTAGCTCTTTTTGTCGCTCCTCTTCCTCGAGTCTCCGCCGCTGCTCCTCGGGGATAATGTCATCCCAGTTCTTATTGTCCCTCTCGGTGTCCATGTCAATCTCCTCTTCCTCCATCATGGAGAAATTTGCTACCTGCAAGATGGAGCAAGCATTGTTTAATTGTGTGTTAATCGTGTGACTGACAGCCTCTGGAGACGGTCCAGCACATGTGGAAGGGGATCACGGGTTTAAAGTGTATACCTTAAACTGTGAGAGAAGCTCCTCTCCTACAGTCGATGGTCCAGGGTCGTTCTCTCTGGTCTCTGCTCTCTTCAGGATTTCATCAATGTCCATCTCCTACCAGACCAACAAACATGTCAAACATTAGCTGATGCACAGAAGTCCGTATCCAAACGCTGACGACCATGTTTGTGTTAAATAGGAGTGGGAAATATGACCAAAATCTTGTATGACAATGAGTAATTTTGTGTCATGACAATGGTATACAGTTGTTTTTGCATGGTAAAGGTGTAATGATATCAAAATATTTGAAACCACTGAAATTTCATATTTCTAAGTATTAAACAATAACACTAGCCTAACTAACATAAGCAAAAAAAAAAAAAATTCAAGTAAACAGTCAGCGATAAAATAAGAACAAAAGGAACTAATCACAAGCAATAGGACAAAAAAAAACAAGGAGACAAATGATATAGACCTACTTGAAAAACTCCAAGCACTAGAAATACTACTTAAACTGTGTGTTATGAACAAAACAAAAAAAAAAATCACTGCAGCCATCACTGTGTAAATTAAATCAATTACATAGATTTACTATTTAAGTCATAGAAATGTTTCAGTCAAAGCAGTGAGATTTTCTCTTTTGTTATTTGATTAACATTCATGACACAGACAGCAGTAGGTTTATTAGCCTGCTGTCCCTTTAAGACCAAACGCACAGATCTAATATACTGATACACATGCATTTTTTCTTAACTGTTTACTTTCACTTAAGACAAAACGAACTGTGTTTACAGGGAGACCCACAAAGAGGACATTGACACGTAAGTGTGTATTTGACCATTTAGGCCCAATAAGGCACCAGTTCAGAGCTCAGTTCACTACTCGCACGCTGAAGGAAAAACGGCTTTATGTGTGCACTCAAACCAGCGCTCAGAGCGCACACCTTCCAAAAACATCACTGCTTAAAGCATTCAAACCACTTGTTTTTAAACCGCAGCGCTTAAACGCATTCAAATGACAAGCATTTGTGACGCTGCAGCACAGAAACGTCACATGAACATAACCGCAAATCCAGTATATCGCCCAGCCCTAGTGTTAAACCCCACAGACCTGAGGTTCCTGTTCCTCTCCCTCCAGCTCTTTGAAAAGTTCTTCAGCACCAAACTTCAGGATGGCTGACAGTTCCTCCTTGTTGAATGGAGTGGAACTGCAAGAAATCAAACAATAACAACACACCATAATTTACATGTACACACTATATACACACACATACCAGAATTTCCACTTTTTTTTGCATGTTTATTTCAAGTTAGGTAGCCGTACCTTGAAGGAGCAGCACCCGTGTGAAGGACAGTCTTTCCCGTGGTGTCCATCCTCTGAATAACTAGGTGGTCCAACACCATTTTCTTCTTGGCTCTCTCAATAATTTCCTCCTCAACCGAGCCCTTTGTCACCAGACGGTATATGTTCACCTGAAAGAAGATTACATAAACATTTACAGTACTGAACTACACTAAATTATTAAGAATAAATGTGTAGATTAATTAGTGCAAATGAAGTCATGATGTAATTAATACTGTTGCCAGGTCACTCAGTTATAACGGAGACAGCCTTTTATGAGCATTATTCATTTATGGTGCACTGTTAAGCATTTAAAAATCTGCCATGTACAGTTTCCAGGCTCATGGAGCTCCAGAAAACAATATTTGAACAATTCAAGAAAAATAAAACTAACTGTCTGGCCAACTGAGGTTTCAATATGGAGTTTAGGATCATGATGTTTCAGTAATACTATTATCTATTATTATTAATCAATATCACTACTAGGAATGTCAACTATTAATCGGCGATGGTCGATTAAGCAGTTTAATTTTGGGGTGCGTGCGGCTCATGCGCAAAACACATGCAAGTGGCTGTGAGTGACGGTGACAGGGCTGGATCTTTGGTGAAATAATACTCTAACGGACAAATTACGCGATTAATGTGATCCAAACTTTAAAAGTACATTAAATAAATTTTATTTTGTATTGAAATGTAGTAACTAAGTCATGTTTAATTATAATTTCCCCAGATATAATTGTTTGATGTTCGTCTTCGACAGGGCTGTGGGACACAAGCAGGACAGGTCTATATATAGCCTTGGGCTATAATTCGTAATTTAATTTGTTTGACTTAATTTGTGGGCACTGTCTGTTTCATTAATTTGTTCCCTAGAAAACTCATGATTTAACTAAAATAAGGGAACGAATTAAGTCATAGGAACGAATTCTTAATTCATGACCACGAAATCTTTCATTTCCCCCTGCATGCTTACCACAGCAAGAGATGCAAAAACAGTGATTAAAAGTGAACAACAATAAAATATAAAAACTGCAAAATTAGAGGGTGAGGATTTGGGAAAAGAAACAATAAATATTATTAAATTCTGGAAACTTGTGACCAACCGGCAGAACAGAACATAAAGCTGCGCATGGCTTTAAATGTACAGGCTTCAAACAGCATGAACGCAAACGCAGTCACGATAATGTAACATTTGCCTGCTAACCCATTATTTCTCTTATAAACAAAGCTTTGTACCTCACTTGTGTCATACTCGCATTAAAATGTTTCATGTGAGCAGCAGTCTTTACCGTAGCACCGCTGGTGGAAGCGGTTCTCTGTCCACACAGCGCAGCCTCACGAACCTATGCTGGTTTGACTGCATGCAATGTGTGGAGTTGATGCTAATGTGGAGACTGACCTGTTTTTTCTGACCAATCCTGTGCGCTCTGGCCTGGGCCTGCAGGTCATTCTGAGGGTTCCAGTCTGAGTCAAAAATGACCACTGTATCCGCGGAGGCCAGGTTAATGCCCAAACCACCTGCCCGCGTGGACAACAGGAAGCAGAAATCCTGCAAGAGACAACGGCAAACCTTGATTTTTATATATTTTTTTGTTTTGTTTTAAATCTACAAACTTTCAGCAAATTACACTTTATATTTGGAGAATATACATAATTTCCAGTTTGTGAAACGAAAGCCTAATTTATTATTTTAATAAATATGAATTGTACCAAAATAAATTTAATCAGATCAAAGTGACACAATTTTAGACTTCACACTGATAATGCAATCAACACCAGAACGAATATTTAAACCCTTAATAATCAGCAATTTCACACATACCTCAGAGCCCTCTGCATTGAAATGATCTAATGCCTGCTTCCTCATCTCACCCTTTATGGAACCATCCAGTCTCTACAAACACAAACACTTCCATAAATCACACCTGAGCCACAAACAGTGCATTTAACTCCAGATCACTTGCAGTGAGTGAGTCCTGCCATCACCTGGAATAAGAACTGGCGGTACTTCAGGTACTCAGCTAGGATGTCCAGCATCCGAACCATCTGGGAGAAGATAAGCACACGGTGCCCTCGTTCCTTCAGCCGAACCAGCAGTTTATCCAGAAGAATCAGCTTCCCACTGCTGCGAATAAGGTGCTGCAGACAATATATATAGTTTTGGTTAGCTGCGGTTATGCAGGACAGGTTTTTCCTCCAGCAAGAGCTTTTGAAAAGATCCCCACTTGCCCTTTCACTAAGGAGCCGCTAAAGTACAATATTCAAATTCCAGCAGACAGGTATTTTCTAGGATGTCTGCTTAGTGACACTTAGTGAGGGAATTTTAATTTAGAATGTGATCCTTTTTATATATATATATATATATATATATAAAAATAATTTATTTAAACCATCCTACGTTCCCTTGACACCCAGTTAAGAGCCACTGCCCTAAAGTGATATTTTTGCAAATGCACAAAAAAACATTTATATGTGTGCAGGAAAAACAGAGCGCAACTAGTAACTAATGTTTTCTTTTAGATAACATTTTGGAAGCAAGTAATGTTGTTAAAATCAAATTTTGTGCTCTACAAGGTGTGAGACAAAGCATCAAGCAATAAATCACGTTTTCCATGTAAATTATATTTTATCCAAACCATTCGTGACCTTTAAAGAAATACTTTTTTTTCGACATGACATAGTAAATACTTGTTACAAAATTACAATTTTGACTAATTAGTGCTTGCCATCTGGGGGTGAAAACACACCTGTAGGCCTTCTTGTCTGTTGTGGAACTCATTCTCATCAGGCGATTTAATGAGGTAGCAGTGGTTACAGCATTTCTTCAACTCCATCATGACGTTGAGGAAGCCTGACTTGCTTCCTTTAGTGCCTTTACTCAGGGCTTTATAGTTTCTCGTCAAGATCCACCTAAACAAAAAATAATGATTTATCTATGGCCATTTATTTGAAAGAGTGGATATAAGTGGGAATTATATAGCCAAGGTGGATTTGGTAGCACTTTATTTTACAGTCCTGTTCCTCATGTACATACTACGTACTTATTTAGTAATTACAATAACTAGGTAATAACTAAGTACTAACCTTGAACCTACCCCTAAACCTACCCAATATAGTTACCTTATATTACCAGTACTTTCTTAAGTAAGTACATGTAAGTACAGGTACTGTAAAATAAAGTGCAACCGTGGATTTTCTTCAGGCACAACCATTTGTTAGGATATAGAGTGACAAGACCAGTTACATGAATAAAGTAAAATGGTGATTCCATGCAGTCTCTCTCTACTGTACTCATCACTTTACTCTAAATGCTGTCTTACTTGTAGTATTGTTTCTGAACAGCGCTCATCTCCACCCTGAGGATCTGCTCCACCTTGGCAGGCAGAGATTTCTCCACATCCTTCTTCACTCTGCGCAGCAGGAAGGGCTCCAGCTCCTTATGAAGGCTGGTATAGCCAGAGTCTCTGCCTTTGCCATGGTCCTCTTCAAACAGCTCCCATGAGTGAAATCTACCAACATGCCAGATAATATCAGCCCTTTATTCAGTGACATCTGACTATTACATTGTAATACACCGATACAAGAATGTGGTTAACTCTTTTCTCTATGGTACTCAGACTTGAAAGTTTAAAACATAAACCACAAAGCATTACAAGCGCTAACAAAATACCACTTGAAAAAAAGTTCACTTGCATATAGTAGCACTGCTACAATGAGGCTGTATTGAAATGATATGACAAGAGCACACCTACTTTTCAGGCATAATAAAATGTAGTAAAGACCAAAGCTCTTTGAGTGAGTTCTGGAGGGGTGTGCCTGTGATCAGGAGCCTGTGGTTGGACTTGAACTCGATCATAGTCTTGTAGAGGAGCGAGTCGTCGTTTTTCAGCCGATGGGCCTCGTCTACGCCAATGAACGCCCAGCTCACATTTCCTAAAAAGGACTGCAAGAGAAAGTATAACAATGAGCTCTCTGGTCTGATGAAATACACATTCCTGTCTTTTACATAGATATTAATATATCGTGCATTAAAGGGAACCTTTTATGCAGAATTCACTTTTACATGTTGTTTGATCATAAATGTGTGTACACAACCATCCTATAACGATAAAAATCCACCTGCTCCTTTAAAAGCAGCATTTAAGTAAGAAATGCCTTCTTATCAGAGCTACAGAAATTATTCATTCAAGAGCAGTGAGTGATTTTCTGTTTTTATTTTATTGTTTGGGTCATATTAACAGTGTAGACCAGCAGTAGGTACTGTATATTACACTGCTGTCACATAATACACAGATCTAATATAAACATGCAATTTCATTCCAGCTGTTTACCTTCACAGACATAACAGACCGCGTTTATGCAAATTATGTTTTTAACATAAACGTGCGTATTTGACAGTTTAAGCGCAATAAGACATGAAAGAAAACTTAGTTTAGTACTCACATGCCATGTGACAGCGCTCAGAAAACCATATATCAAAAGTTGAAACTAATTTGGCTTTAAAACGCATTATTTCAGCGCAACATAATCAAAACCAAACAGATGTTTTTTTAGCAGAGTATCTGAGGTAGGAGCTGTAAAGGCACAGCTACATTCTGGAAAAGGGGGCTGGGAGCAGCAGCTCATTTGCATTTAAAGAGACATGCAACAGAAACAGTGTGTTTCTGCTTCCACTCAAAATAGGCATTTTCAAAATGATATAATAAATGATCTGTGGGGTATTTTGAGCTGAAACTTCACAGACACATTCTGGGCACACCTGAGACTTATATTACATCCTATAAAAAGGGGCATAATAGGTGCCCTTTAAACTTGGCTTTCGGCTCAAGCTGTACCTTATCCTTCAGCAGAATTTCATATGTAGTAAGCAGAATGTTGAACTTCAGTCGTTTGGTCTGCGGATGCATCCATTCATGGGTCCGGATCTGAACAACAAACAAACTGGCGTTACACTTCTTGTGTGCAAGAAACCTAGGACCTGCTCATTCTAACATGTTTTTTTTTTTTAAATCGTACCATGTTTCTGCTGCTGATGTCTCCCAGGTACACAACAACATTCATCTGAGGAGCCCAGAGCTGGATCTCCCTCTGCCAGGATGTGAGGGTAGACAGAGGCACCACCAGAAGGAACGGCCCGTAAAGCTGGTGGTCATTGAACAAGTAATTGAGGAAGCTGATAGTCTGTATGGTTTTGCCTAGACCCATCTCATCTGCCAGGATGCAACTGTTTCCTCTGAGAAAGCATAAGAGTATGAGCGCTGAAGAAACTCATGAAATCATTCACAGCTGTGGCAATCTAACTATCAATGAAACCATGGTGATGTCTATTAGGAAGAAACCAAACGGACATACTTGCACCAAGAATGGGCCATCCAGTTCAGACCCTCCAATTGGTAGTCCCGCAGCTCCAATCCATCAGCGCCAATGTAGTGAGGCTGCTTCTTCATGGGTACAAACCGTGGCCTCTGTTTTAAAACCTAAAGGAAACCCAACATTTAATTGGTTGGACAGAAGCCGGTTTCATTTACTTGCTCAGATGACCGGCGTTGAGTGCCGTTACCTTGCAGTCTCTGGAGGGAATGTTTTTGCACTGATTGCGACTCATGTATTCATCAATGCACTTTTGAAACTTTCTGGCAATAAGAGCGCCGTCTTCCCAGCTGCACTCGGAGTATGGCAGCCCCTGCCATTTACAAAGGTAATCTGGATAACCTGCGGCAGACTTCTGATTTGAATGTCCTGCAAGATTAAGACAACAGAAAAGGTAAATAAGCACTAAATAAACAACAACAACGGATTGAAAAAAAACAATGGGAGGCAGCTTCCTCTTACCGATGATTCTTTCCACAAGCTGATATTGTGAATGCAAGTCATCCATAAGTTCCTGCTGACAGTTTAAGTATTCCACATCCTCAGGAGAGGCAGATTTGAGCCTGTGGGCGACAGCGTAAGAACAAATTAGCATCGAAAGCCACGTTACCTAAAGGAAATTAAGTGTATTTAAGGAATCATACCATTTCTTTCTCTCCTGCTCTTTTTTCTTGAAGTTGTCCAGTTTCTTCATGCCCTTCACGTTCTGTTGTTTGAGTGTCTCCTCTGTCTCCCAGGTGTTGTGAATGTGGGACCAGTTCTTCCATTTCATCAAGTATTGCACCTCTCCTGGCTGTCTGTTGGGGTCAAAGTTGGTGTTGGGGTCTCCATCTGCCTCTACTGCATACACCGTGGTTACTGCCCCAGTTGCTGTTAAAGAGCAAGAAAACACTTTAACGTTTAATATAAACTTTTCTCCCAAGCTGAATGTGTTTTCATGTTTTGCTCTACCTCAAGAGAAACAGAACCTGCAGTCCTGCCCATTGAAAGCTATGTGGATTTATTCACGTCACACAGACTGAACAGCCGAACAGTTACCAAATACAAAACATACTTCATATTTTGTTCTCACCTCCTTTCCGGCCTATCCTAATTTCCATAACTCTCTCCAGTGTCTCAAACTCGTCCTCCTCTGGTGGTGGGACGTCCTCTCCGCACACCTCCACCAGGTCATCCGAGTCAGTCTTCAGTTCCTCATCTTCTTTGTAGCTCACATTGACTGTGGCCTGCCGCCGAGGTCCTGCTAGAGCTTTTTTATAATCGTCCTCTTCATCTGAGGAGGAGCGGGAGGGCTTCTTCTTGGGAGCTTTGTTATTTTTCCCATTCCTGGCATTGGCCCTGAGAGATGAGATAAGCAAAGATTTATTCGGCAACAGAAAACTAAATAAAATGGCACCATCATTAGGGTGCAGGCACAAAAATAAAAAACATGACCAAAACAAGCAAAATTGGAAGATGTGGATACATTTGTTTTGGTTGCAGTGGCACAGCTTTGAGGATTTTCTTCTGGTAAAATGCCCTCTTACATTAACAAAAATTTGGTATGTGCCCTTAAATAATTCCACTGCCCAAGTGTACTATGCTTCGTCAAAATGTGTGCAGAAAATACACAGGAAAGAAATGTCCCTAAAGGATTCAAAATGGTTAAGTTCAGTTTGAAACTTAAAAGTAGGTATTAAAATCAATTACTCATCATAAGCCACAGCCAAAGCTTAACTGACTTTGGAAAAATTTGAAAAATCAAAATCCTTCTGAAAAATGTGGTTAGAGGCCAAGTAGAAGGAATAATTAATTTTGGAAAAAATGGAACTGCATAATGGATATTTTCTTAGTCATAATGGTTTTTAAAAAATTTTAGCATATGTAAAAATATAACAACTGTTAACAATTGGTTTGAGACTAACCAATTGCACTATATTTACTTCCAAAAAAGCCACCAGCAGGCAGCCAATCAAAAATCAGCAGTAGTATTTAGTAGTATTTGAATGGCACTATGAATTTTATTATACATGTGCAGGGTGTTTAAATGAGGCTGTGTGCCAAATTTTGTGAAAATCAGCAAAAATACTTTTTTTTTCCATTACAAAAGCATTAACAGAAAAGGTGAATTTTGATTTAATGTTGACTTATAAAAAAAAAAGGCCTTTTGTGAAAAATATCTTGCAAAAAAATGGCATAGTTAATCAAGATTAATGTAAAAAGCGTACTTGTTTGAAGGTTTTCTGCTCTTGACTTTGTGACTGGGCTCATAGTCTGACACTGACTCGTCACTGTTCTCTTCTTCCTCTGCTGAAGAGTCAGACGAGCCACTTCCTGAACCAGAGCCCGAGTCAGAGTCTGAACCAGACCTACACACAGAACGGCAGGGTAAATTTTAGCCAAATGCAGGGCGAGGGTGTAATCTCATATGACGTACCAATGCAGATGGTTTCCACACCAAACAGACAGACACTCACCCTTTACTCCTGCTCTTTGAGTCATCATCTGACTCATCACTACTGGAAGAGTCCTGCAGGTAAGAACACAACACACTCATAAACAGAGGGATTTGGACAATCTTGCAAATCTGTGATCAATTTTAAGAAGTTTATTTTCACAGTGCTGTAGTAAGAGCATGCAGTACCTCGTCTGAGCCAGTGTTTGAGGAGCTCTGCTGCTGGAGCTGCTGCTGCTGCTGCTGTTGAAGCTGTTGTTTCCTGAGCATGGCTGACCTTTGCACTGTCAGGATACTGGGATTGGACTTCCAAAACTACAACAAGGAATTACAACAACAGGGATATTTTCAAACAAAGATTCTGTTCCAAAACCCTGTGAAGTGCCTACTCAGTGTTTCCCATTAATTAGCCAGAATCTGGCGCCCACCACGGTCTAATAATGAACTGAAAACATTTGTACACCTCTCATAATAACATAATGGGTCTCTAACATTGTGTTTTGTGCCATCGCTTTGGCAAAGCAAACATCTTCAAACAAACTAAAAATCGAAAGCACAATATGGTTTAGTGCCCTTATCAAAACGCAAAAGGTGGTGATTTATTTAAACAGATACAAAAGGTGAAGTGCAAAATATTTGCTTGCAAGGTAACTGCGTCCGATGTATTATGTAAATGTAATGTTTAATTTAATGCAAGTTGCCATATCAGGTGTTTTGACAAATGTAGCTATATCTTATCTAAAAATGACTATTTCCACTGTGCATTAAGGCTCATCCTAACAGCAAGTAAACTTCACTGAATGAGTGCCAGTATGAGCGGAAGAGAAATATGCTCAAATTTGTTACTGAAATTACAGGATAACATTTAATTGTGTATAAACACACACTCTCTTATTTTAAAAAGGTAACGAAATGTCATTAACATGCGTTCCTGTAGAACATTCTTCCTCTTACCAGTTAACATTCGGTTTGTGCCTTTGATTTCCTTTATTCTCATCTATAATTTTTCTCTTTCACTGTTTTATATATGAAATAATGTGGTCAATTTTGATTTCATGTGGATTTCTATCATAAAAGTAGCACTACACCTTGCATCTGACAACTTTACACAAAAGCTTTATGAAGCTTACCGCTGCTCCATCGATTTTGTTGTCTTGATCATTCTTTTCCTTGGATTTCTCAGAGTCTGAGTCTGATTGGCTTCCAGAATCCGAGCCGCTTCCTGAGTCACTGCTCCCTGATTGGCTGCTGCTAGAACTGCTACTGCTTGAACTCGAGCCCGAGCCAGAACCCGATCCTGACCCAGACTCATCATCTGAATTACTGACACAAAAACACATACATGGGTCAAATGCATGGTCAATTCCTCATCATTTGCACATTTAAATGCTGATCACTTAGAGCAGGAAACTACTTGATAGCATTTTTTGAGAGTAAAAAAAGTGAATGTGGTATTTTTAATGGCAATGCATGCTTATCTAGCAAAATAACGCAGGTTAGGCTCTATTGTAGATTACTGATGAATTAGGACTAGGGATTTGTGAGACTAGTCAACTAAACAATACTGCTGCTAGCTAGCATTAGAAATACTAGTCAACTAATCGGTTAAATATGACACTTTAATTTTTAATGTTTATATTTTGCAATATTTATGCAAAGACTACGCACAACTACCATCATGTTAATGTCACTTTAAAACAATTAAATATTAATAAAAGTAATAAAACAGCAGTTATCTAAAACATTTCACATGTCTCATGTTTCTTCCCACTTTCACACGCTGTGCATGTAAGACGACGAGCAACGTATGATGTTACTCATGCTTCATTATTCACTGATCGTTTAAGTCTATATCACTTTCCAGTTGTAGTACGTTTAGCACTACAATGACCTGGATTAGGCAAAACATCGACTGCAGAATAAAAAAAACCTGAAACCACAGATGACTGACGAACACAAGTCTGGAGAAACAGACTCAGAAAGAATGGAGGAACGTGTAAGTTACAATGTGTTACAGACAACTAAAGTAACCATTAGTCTGGCATAAATCAACTCCTCTCATGCCAAAAATCACATGTAAAGGTTTATTTTGATAGCATGTGTGAACAAACACACAGTACAAGGTTAGAACTCAATGCTCTGCTGTCAAACACCAGATGCTGGCGGTACATCAAAAGTAAATAAATCTGATTATAATCTATGCAAATATCTTCACTGACACAATTTTCATTTTCAGACAAATTATTACTTTACAATTTGTTAACATCAAAACCAATGTGTTATGATCACCTGGACTCTCCGCTGCTGTTACTGACACTTTCATCCTCACTGCGTCCATCCATCGCAATCAAATATTAAAGATTAGTCCCTGATGAGATCCTTGCAGTCTGTGCGCCACTTCAGAGCAGCTCACCTAAAAATAAAAAAAAGTCAAGTTGTGATTAGAACAGAAACTCAGACAAATGGAATGTTTTTATCAAGGTGACTTATCTCATGTCTGCCAGTAAACATTACTGATTACTTTCTAAGAGACTACAGTATAAATACAAAACATTTCTGCTGAGACAATTTAACAGCTGGTTTTCAAAAATGTTACACTAAAAGTGTTCATATAGGAAGGTCTGCATTTTGTTTGCCATTGTAAACACAGTAGCAGGAACGCATATGTGTTCAGTGTAGAAAATTGTAAATGGTAACATATCATTTGTTTGCGTACATACTGTATATTATTAGTTTATTCTTCAATATTGAGGTTCTAATGTTGCTGGAGTAAACTATATCAGCAAATGCTTCTTAGAGAGGATTACTTCCCCTCTTCAAAACAATACACCAATAAAAGAAAAAGGCGAAATTTACTTCCGCGGCAAACCACGTTTAGTCTCCACGCAAAATCTACAAATGAATCGTACAGAACTGTTATGCAAAGCAAAATATTTAGAACTGTTTAATGAATGAAAGTGATCAGTGTGATGTTGACCGCAGAGGCCTCTGGGGTTCAGGCCTAAAAAGCCGCAGACTTTCCTGGGCTGTACAGCGCGCTGAAGCAGCGCTATGCTCGGGCGCAGGCGCGGAATAACGTCCGGTCACCATTACATTCAGTGGTGTTTACAAATACCCGTTGTCTTGAAGTTTATCCGGACTAAAAATTACGTTACACATCATAAAACCACATTTTTAAACTATGTTTTGATCGTTCGCCCCACTAGCAGTGCTGGATTGGCGCTACATTTCAAATCTTTCATCAGTCTCTTTCTGTTGTAGCAGGACAGGCTAACTTAGCTTAGCATGCTACCGCTAAAACAGAAGCGCGTGTTAGCTGTTTGGCTACCGGTCGCTAACACAGTCACGCTACTGGAGTACACTAAGACATAATCTAGACTAGATTAATAATATAGTAACATCTAAAACATATTTCGAGAGAATCTTCCCAGTTTATCTTGTTATTTATTTGTTTAGCCAGTTATCTCGCATGCTAAGCTAAATGAGCAGCCTCACTCAATTTGAGTTTGATTTTTATGGGACATTCTGCTTTGAATTTAGCTGGCTCGTCTTAAGCGCCTAAACCAAACAGTTATACCAATGAGCTCGTGGGTTTTATCCTGTTATCGGAGGTTTCGTCTGAATTTCGGCTGTTTTCAGCGTAATACTGTCTGATGATCACGCTGTTGTTGACTCCCGCACTGCGCTTCTGTAGATCCGCCGCTCAGTTTGTTTTCATTAGCCCTTAAAACTGCCAAATACAGCATCGCGCACCGTATACAAACATCTACCAAAGAATACCGAGCCAGGATCGGTTTCTCAGCCAGGTCCATCTCGTTGTTCACACGAGTGCGGTCCTGTTGAAGGTGTTTTTCTCTGTTATTACCTGTCTGTCTGCCCTGCGCTGCTTTGGGCTCTTTCTGCCGATAGCCGCTGTCGCTCGGGAACTCCACAAAAACACTCTTAGACTTTATTCTGAGAGATGTGTTTCTGAGTTTTCCCCTCCACGGTCAAGAGTGCCTTGGGTTTAGACGCTAGGCAGTGTTTTGTATTCCATTTGCCGGGAAACAGATGGGATAGTAGACATATTTCAGCTGTAAATCCTACACCAGCCGGTCTCCGCCATGACGCGCTCGCGCACACAGAGAGAGCGAAACCCTGCGCTGTGACGTCACCGGCGCTCTCCCGCGCGACGGCGCGATCAATATTTTGATTCGGAGGACCAGCCGTAATACACCGTGTCGCCGTGAATTTGTTTTTCTAGACAAATGCATTATTTAAAGTATGCACTTAATTTCTCCAGATGTTTACTGTAGAAGTATTCTTTCTCTGTCTGTATTTAGGCTATTTGTTTGTTTGTTTATTTTGTAATTGTAGTGTTAATATATTTGATTACTCTAAATGTGTGTTATGTTTAATTTACATTTTCCTGTTTAGCAACAAAAAAATTCTAATAAAGTAAAAATAAACAATAATTTTGACAAAACTTTGCTCGTCTAAGATTTTCTAAGTCTGTTACAACAGCCCAGCTGGTTATGAATAACACGGACTGAGACCACCTTACACTGCTGTGAAATATTTAGCAATTCTTTGCTACAGTAAAAGCCTGTTAACCTTCTATATAATGAAAAATGATAAACAGTTGTCATTTACTGAAAAACACTCTCATCGGTGGGTTTTGGAAGTAAAAAAAAAATAAAAAATTTGAATTATTACAATTTAAATCTACATAATGCTTAACACAAATATTTACAGTTATTGTGAAAATGTTGTGTTTTTTTTATTTAAATAGTTTTTCTTTTATCAGTTTATTTAGTTTTTTCATCATTATTGTGAAAATTAAGTGTTTAGTGTATAGTGTTTTGTATGAACCATCTGAATATAATTATTATTGGCCATGATTATTGTCCCTTTGTGATGAACTGTGATTTATCATGTGGCTTTCTGTTCTACATTATTATGGTTTATCAATACATTTTGAGGTGTAAGGATTTTGGTAGTTCAAGTAGATTGTGTCACTTCATTGTGTCACTTGATGAAATATGCATTTATAAGTTGTACAATATATTGTGAAATATACAGTCCATTTGACAGGATGAAATGTAGGGGATGGTTTTAATCATTTACTTTCATAGTAACATTTCATATTGGAGCACAACGAGCAAACATCACCTTGTCCGTCTTTAAAGACTGCAGTACAGTTAATCAACTTTAAATCAAGAGAAACTTTATTCATAATATTTATCATTTTTGAGCATAATTTTGAGCATTGAGATCCAAACTGTCCAGGTTGTATAGCTATTATTATACCGTTTAAGGTTCAAATAATTCTACAGCCAAGTTTTAAAATGTAAAGATCAATCTATTGATCTTACTAATCTTACTAATAAAACAATCAAATTGTTTGATTAAAAATCAAGGTTTGTTTAATCAGAAAAGTGCTCGACAATTTTTAGTTTTGTGTGTTTGTGCTTTTGCTTTCAGTTTATCCAATTTGAAATTTGCAGTACAATAGCTTATTATGGTCTTGCTGATACTGAGTTTAAAAATGAGAGTAGAGCCGTAAGTATATACTGTCATGCTTGTCAAACTTCATTTGCATTTTGAATAACAAAATGATGAAGAAGAAAAAACATGGAGACACAGAGAGAAGTGACTATAGGATCACGTTATGTGCAAAGCCTATTGTCACGTGAGTCACGTGATTTGACCTACATTTCATTTGGTTTCCATTGTTCCTTTAAGAAAGCCTTTACAAAGTCAGAAGTCTTGCTCATGTTGCAAAATGATGAGTGAAAATCAATTATATGCCTAAGTTTTATTTCTCACATTACACACATTATTTTTGTTGGTGCATTACTTAGAACAGGATTGACAGTGAAAGATGCATCATAAATAAGTGGACATACATCTAATTTCTTTTTAAGAAACTTACTTAAAATAAATGTGCATGTCTTTGTAATAGTAAACACTCTGATTACAATTTGAGAGGAGTAATTAATAATCTGCATTTAAGTGCTGCTTTTTGAGTAACTTCCCCAACACTGCTGATCTCAGATCAGTGACGGCTGTGAGTGACATTAACCATGAGATTACTGGACATATGTTTGTATGTATGTATGCAAGTATGTGTTAGCGAGTTCCAGTTATAAAATGCAAAACATGCATTAATGGATGGAATATGTATGTAGTACTGTATACAGTGATATTTACATTGGTATTTAGAAGACATGCTCTTTTTATTGTTTGTGAACATCTTTGTATTCATTTTAGTTTAACATGCATTTATATAGCATATTTCATTCACAATGGTAATTCAAAGTGCTTTACAAAAAAAATAATAAAATAAAATAATCAAAGCAGAGAAGCATAAAAGATCAAATGAACGGTCCCACTTTATATTAAGTGGCCTTAACTACTATGTACTTACATTTAAATTAATAATTTGATACTATGCACTTATTGTGTACATACATGTTTTTACATTGTACTTATATTGTTAATAATACCTTTATGTAATTACATCTGTAATTAATTTCTGTAATTACATTTATAATTACACTGTTGACCCATCCCTTACACCTTAACCCACCCTTAAACCTACCTTAAAGCCCTAATATAAAGTGTGACCAAATGAACAATAAACATTTAAAAACATGAACAAACACAAATCAGAAGAAAAGAGAAGAAAGCATAAATAAAACAAAGCAGTGCTCATTCAGTAAATAATGTAAATAAAGCTCAGTTCAGGAATCTTGGTGTGATATTGGACTCTGACCTTTCAGTAGTCATGTCAAAACAATAACTTTTAACTTATCTTTTTCAAGTATATTGCAAGGAAAACAATATTTTGCAGAAGCCAAGTTTCTCTAACTAATCTAACCCTTGCAGTACTGATAAAGATGGTAGAGGTAAGTTGAAGAAGTATACAGGTGCATCTCAAAAAATTAGAATATCGTGTCTTTTTTTTATTTCAAAAACTTGTTTCAACTTATTTCAAAAAGTGAAACTTTCATATATTCTAGATTCATTTCAGCTCATGAAAGTCAAAAATCCAGTATCTCAAAATATTAGAATATTTCCTAAGATCAATCAAAAAAGGGATTTGCAAAACAGAAAAGTTCAAGTTCTTTAAAGTATGTTCATTTCTGCACTCAATACTTGGTTGGGGCTCGTTTAGCACAAACTCCAGCATCGGTGATGTGTGGCATGGAAGCGATCAGTCTGTGGCACTGCTGAGGCACTACTGAGCCTTCAGCTCATCTGTATTGTTGGATCGACTGTTTCTCATCTTTCTCTTGAAAATATTCCATAGATTCCATATGGGGTTCGGGTCAGGTCAGATGGAAGCATAAAGTGCTCCAAAATCTCCTGGTAGACGGCTGCATTGACTTTGAACTTGATAAAACACAATGGACCAACACCAGCAGACGTCACGGCACCCAAATCATCTCTGACTTCAGAAACTTCACACTGGACTTCAAGCAGCTTGGATTCTGTGCCTCTCCAGTCTTCCTCCAGACTCCAGACCTTGATTTCCAAATGAAATTCAAAATGTACTTTTATCTGAAAAGAGGACTTTGGACCACTGAGCAATAGTCCAGTTCTTTTTCTCCACAGCCCAGGTAAGATGCTTCTGACGTTGCTATTTCAGAAGTGGCTTGGTAACCCTTTTCCTGAAGACGTCTGAGCGTGGTGACTCTTGATGCACTGACTCCAGCTTCAGTCCACTCCTTGTGAAGCTCTACCAAGTGTTTGAATCGGCTTTGCTTGACTGGATTCTCAAGCTTGCGGTCATCCATGTTGCTTGTGCACCTTTTCCTACCCACTTTCTTCTTTCCAGTCGACTTTGCATTTAATATGCTTTGATACAGCACTCTGTGAACAGCCAGCCCTTTCAGTAATGACCTTCTGTGACTTACCCTCTTTGTGGAGGGTGTCAAAGATTGTCTCCTGGACCATTGCCAAGTCAGCAGTCTTCTTTGATGTAATCATCAAAATTAAAAAAAAAAAAAACTTTTTTCATGATATAAAATTTTTTTGAGATGCACCTGTATAACTTAAAGATGAGAAGTTAAAGTTATTGCTTTGACATGTCACATGACTATTGAAACTAAGGTCTGACTCCAAATCACGCCAAGATTCCTGACCTTTTTTACCCTTAGAGAGGGGGGCTTAAGGCACACCTTACGGAAACCGTGCTTTTCAATAATGCCATAGTGTAGGATTGTAATATATTTAAAAATACACAAATATATTTTTATCGAACATTGATCGAGCGATACATTTTGCGGGGAGAAAAAATCATAAAAGTGGTTTGTTTTGTTTAATTATAAATATATGAGATGGCTCGCCAGCATGGGACAAAAGACAAAAGAGCTCATTTCAAATTTGATGCCTGCTGCAGGTCTCAAAAAAGTTGGCACGGGGGCAACAAAGGGCTGAAAAAGCAAGAAATTTTGAAAAGATTCAGCTGGGAGAACATCTAGCAACTAATTAAGTTAATTGACATCAGGTCTGTAACATGATTAGCTATAAAAGGGATGTCTTAGAGAAGCAGAGTCTCTCAGAAGTAAAGATGGGCAGAGGCTCTCCAATCTGTGAAAGAGTGCGTAAAAAGATTGTGGAAAACTTTAAAAACAATGTTCCTTAACGTCAAATTGCAAAGGCTTTGCAAATCTCATCATCTTCAGTGCATAACATCATCAAAAGATTCAGAGAAACTGGAGAAATCTCTGTGTGTAAGGGACAAGGTTTAAAGACCTTTGTTGGATGCCTGTGGTCTTCAGGCCCTCAGACGACACTGCATCACTCATCGGCATGATTCTGTCATTGACATTACTAAATGGGCCCAGGAATACTTCCAGAAACCACTGTCGGTAAACACAATCCGCCGTGCCATCTGCAGATGCCAACTAAAGCTCTATCATGCAAAAAGGAAGCCATATGTGAACATGCTCCAGAAGAGCCGTCGTGTCCTGTGGGCCAAGGCTCATTTAAAATGGACTGTTTCAAAGTGGAAAAGTGTTCTATGGTCAGATGAGTCCAAATTTGGCATTCTCGTTGGAAATCACGGACACCGTGTCCTCCGGGGTAAAGAGGAGGGAGACCTTCCAGTGTGTCATCAGTGTTCAGTTCAAAAGCCAGCACCTCTGATGGTATGGGGGTGCATAAGTGCATACGGTATGGACAACTTGCATGTTTTGGAAGGCACTATGAATGCTGAAAGGTATATAAAGGTTTTAGAGTAACATATGCTCCCCTCCAGACGACGTGTATTTCAGCAGGACAATGCAAAACCACATACTGCAGCTATTACAACAGCATGGCTTCGTAGTAGAAGAGTCCGGCTGCTGAATTGGCCTGCCTGCAGTCCAGATCTTTCACCTATAGAGAACATTTGGCGCATCATTAAACGAAAAATACGTCAAAGATGACCACAAACTCTTCAGCAGCTGGAAACATATATCAGGCAAGAATGGGACCAAATTCCAACACCAAACTCCAGAAACTCATAACCTCGATGCCCAGACCTCTTCAAACTGTTTTGAAAAGAAAAGGAGATGCTACACCATGATAAACATTCCCGTACCAACTATTTTGAGACCTGCAGCAGGCATTAAATTTGAAATGAGCTCATTTTGTGCATAAAATTGTAAAATTTCTCAGTTTAAACATTTGTTATGTTATCTTTGTTCTGTTGTGAATAAAATATTGGCTCATGTGATTTGAAAGTCTTTTAGTTTTCATTTTATTCAAATTTAAAAAACATCTCAACATTTCCGGAATTCGGGTTGTATTTACAGTTTTTTACGATCACTATGACAATTTTTTTCAATACTTTTAACAATTTTCCTAAACACTTAACACAGTTAGCACAACATCTGTCTGTGTAGGCTATACAATTAACACATTTCTTGTTGCTTTGACACAAAATGCATACAGTTAACACAAATTTAAAATGCTTGAACTTCTTTTACACACAAACTCAATCAAGACCAAAACAAAGTCATTTTACTGCCAAATTTTCAAATGCTTTCACACTGTGTCAGAACAAACAACATCATGTTCTAAAACTAACTTGTAGGATAAAGTCAAAGTGAACAGCTGTATACAGTATATATATTGTGAACTGAAACACAAATATGTCCCCCGTATTTTATTCCATTGCTAATGAGAAACAGCTGATTGAAGTTATAAAAATATATAAATTTCAAATAATAATAATAATAATAAATTAAGCTCTCGTTCTGTCCAGACTGGACTATTGCAATGTTTTCTTGACAGGTCTTCCAGCCAGTTCTATTAAAATAAATTTTTTTACAATTAATCCAGAACGCGGCAGCAAGATACATTTTTAATGAGCCAAAAAGAATGCACGTCACGCCTCTGTTTATCAATTTGCACTGGCTACCAATAGATGCTCGCATTAATGCATTCAAGGCATTAATGTTTGCCTACAAAACCAGCACTGGCTCTGCACCCCTTTACCTAAATTCATTACTTCAGAATGACAACTATGTGCCTCTAGAAGCTTAGTTCTGCAAGTGAACGTCGCTTTATTGTTCATCCCAAAGAGGCACAAAATCACTTTCACAGACTTTTACATTAACTGTTTTCTCCTGCCCAACTCAATCTTCAAGAATTGACTAAAAACACATCTCTTCCATCTTTATTTGACCCTCTAACTCTTAATACTCTCTATTCTAATTCTATTTTATCTATTTTGTCATCTTTGTATCTATTCTTTGTATCTATCTGACCCTCTAACACTAGCTTTCTTTTTTTCTATTCTATCTACTTGTTTTCTTAAAAAAAAGAAAAAAAAAGCTTTTTTCCTATTCTACTTGTTTTTTTTTTCATTAAAAAAACAAAACAAAACAAATCTTGCTATGTGTACTGCGTTAGCGAGACTTGTCATATAGCGCTTGCATATTGTTGCTCTTTTGTTGGCTTTGATTGCTTCTATTGTCCTCATTTGTAAGTCGCTTTGGATAAAAGCGTCTGCTAAATGTAAATGTAATGTAAATTACAGCTGATTCCCATCTAGGAAACACACTCAGGTGTTGGGGTTCTTTCAGTCGCATGACCATATGATATACAGTAAAAGAGGAACTCTTTGGGCTGATCTTGTGTGGAAAAGTGCACTCCTGCATAAATGTGACATTTTTGAAGATCTGCACCAAAGACTGGTGCCAGAGAAAGGGGACGGGTGGGAGACCACTTGCCAATATATGTGATCACATGTGGCATTCCACCATTCCCAGTGCAGCCAGAGCCTGGTTTGACACCCATTCGAGATTGATGTCTCCTGTACTTGCCCCTTACTCCCCTTTCCTCCTCTTTCCTCAACCCCATTGAGCAGTTTTTCTGAGCCTGGAGATGGAAGGTTTTTGATCATCGTCCACAGGGAATTTCTGCAGCACTAAGACAAAATACATGCATTTACTAAACCCAAAAAGAAAATGAAACTGTAGTGTAAAACACAATCTACGATCAATGCAATATACTGTATTACTGTAAGGTCAGACCCGACACCTAAAATGCTGCAGTTTCTGTAATTCCATTTGATGTTAGTGTTTTTATGATATTGTGCTACGATCGACTAAATGTTCCTGTTGGAAGAGAACATGAGTTAGAGTTTTGGATTACTAATTTGATTTTGAGACATGTTTGCAGTGTTTAGGTAGATGTAGTGTATTGTTAGTGTATTATTGTAATTTGAAAATTAGTGTTGGAGTTTAGTTTGCAGTGTGTGATTTTGAGCAAATAATAACTGTTTTGCCAGTTGTGTGTTGTAGGTGTGTTGGTGCGTTAAGAGTTTAGGAAAATTGTTAGAAGTGTTGAAAAAAATGTCATAGCGATCTTAAAAAAAGTAAAAAAAAAGTAAAAATTCTGAAAGATTTGAAGGACATCCCATAATAATTTAATATAGCTTTACAGTATAACAATAAATATGATATATGATACGATGTCTAATTATCTTATAGTATTTTTGTCACCAAAGTTATTGAATTATATTAATCATCTGCATCTAACCATGTTGTCAACAAATGGAAAATTATCATTATTCATTATCATGTCAGTTATTGTCCTTTAGCCCAGCAGCAGAGCGCATGCCTTCAGATATTCTTCCGTTATTGAAAAACTATTGATTTAATTGAACAAAAGAGAAAATGATTAACAAGACCTTTGTCTCATAATTTCAGCGATTCAATATGATTTCTTGATCTGTGCAGATAAGGATAATTAAACCAATAATATTTGGATGAATGCTTTTGCTTTACGTTAGTCTAAATACTGCTCACATTTAGTGCTCCAGAGAGTATGTATGTTTTTCAATCAAAAATAATTATTGAGGACGTCAGTTTACATTTTAATTGTATGTGTTTTAGCATTTTATTTTAGATTAGAGTTAGATATATTATTATACCAATAATATATATATATATTACAATACATGATTAATTTTACACACTTCTGTCATCCTGCAAACCCTTAGAAAGTTTGCTGAGGCCCTCTCCTGGCCTTTATGGAATCACACTTTGCCGTGTCAGTCTTTAATAAATGCATCTTGGAGGGCATTTACACATGGTTTTAATATGATCAGATAACTAAAGAGTGTAAATAAGCCCATATTTCAGTATTTCTCTGATGAAACTCAACTCTCTTATATTTATGCATTTGACAGAAGCTTTTTTTCCCAAAGTGACTTCGACTGCATCTAAGGTCTATGCAACATTCATTCGTCACTCATTTCCTGGCAACACAATGCAAGAAATACACAATGCAAAGAAGAGTGTTTTATTAATATCAAATGAAACTCAAACTCTGACAAAAACAAAAGTTAAACTTTGACACTGCAGAGGGTAAAAGAACATTTTAAGCATTAAAAATGTTGAGAACAGAAGATAACAGAACAATATTACATGTGCATTCAAGTAATCTAAGACAAACTAAGACATGCCTTCTGAATAACTCATGTACGTCTTACCGAAGGCACTGCAGCCAGTACTGGTTTCTAATGCGTTTTTATTCATTAAGAGATTAAAATTAGGTTGTACCCTTCTAGGCAGGAGCAGTTTTTAAATTATGACTGTTATGATGATAAATAGAGAATACAACAGCTGAACTTTTTCAGTGCATGACAGGTCTTCAAGCTTTTCAGTTCTACCCTTATTGACTCTGAAACATCACAGAAGTGTATGAGTATATTTCTTGGTGAGAATTTCGCTATTTCACGACAAAAGAATAAAATAAATGAAAATCTATCCCTAAAAACCAGTTAATAGCATAGATAGCCCAAAACACGAGAAGTAGCAACTCCTTACAGCTTTTTCCCCCCAAACGCTTTCAAATCAGGACAGCAAACCAGCTCACTTTTTGGTAGTTTGGACTCAAAAGTGACTTCAGATGGAACGACTGCTGCCCAAAACAAATGTAAATACAAGACTGGGAATCAGGATCAGTGGTGTTTTTAGTAAGCTGATTCCTTGATGCTTGAGAACTGATCTTATATGTAGCAGGCCTATTGTTTTTGAACATGGCAAATAGGCTTGATCTCATTCACTTTAGGTTAAGCATTGTATTCATTGCTGTGAAGATTAATAATATATTACACTGTTCCAGTAATGTCACTAAATCAGTTTTTTTTTTTTTAAACAGTGGTCCAATGGATTTCTAGCACATAAATGTGAACACTACGTAGTTAGGAAATCAAACAACAACAAAACGATTAATTAGGCTTAAATTAAAAATCCAATATGTAAATAAAAACTTTTAAAATACTGTAATAAAACATCACCAACACGTCACAATTAATAAATATATTAAATGAATGAAGCTAAGGTGCTTTTTAGAGCATATTCCTAAATATTATTTTAATGTTTCAGTCATCTAACCACCGAACATTAAAATAATACGGCAGTTCAACAAGATTAGATTAGAAACAAAACAAAAGAACGTAGTCGGTTATAGTAAGGGTGAAATCTAGCAATTCAGTTCAAAGCACTAGAGGAAGATATAGAAGAAAAAAAGATGCACGAGGGGTTCAACTAAAAAAAGGAGTTTTGAAAAGCATGAAATCATTTGAAGAGAAACATCTGCAATACTAACAAAGATCTTAAAGAATCATGATGCCGACTGTAATAATATCAAACAAATATCTTCCGTGATGATAACGCAAATGGACCCATATTAAACGCTGTGGTCAAAATAAAGAGAAATAAAATCCCATAAACTGTTACTAGTGCTTATCGTGTAAAACCATGAAAGATTGTCTGCTGTTCAAAAATGATTCATCAAGTTCCCGCGGACTTTGGTTTTTATAGCAGTGTTATCAACTATGTGCATTGTGAAGGGGAATGGAAAAAGTAAATGTCACAACCTTCATTAACATAAAGATTTCTTCCAGAAAGCAACACAGCATTCAGTGTAATTTAAAACGATCCGGCGAGTCTCCTGTAAAACACTGATTAGGGAAATGAAAAGGCCATTAATGGTTTCTCTATGCTAACGTTAGTTTGGGTTCTCAGAGATAAGCCTCTCTCGCACAAAGCCTATCAGAGTCTGTTTTAAACATCATCCGGATTGCGTAACAGTCGAGATCCTCACCTGACACGAGTTACTAAAGTTAGCAGAACAACACAAGCGTATGATCGGATGTTAAGGGAGAACAGAGGACTAAATGTAGCACAGTTTCACACAACATTTCCAAAGGTTTAAGTGTTTTGCACACACTCACGCTCACAGACTCACAGATAACGGAAGGAATTCAGCAATTAAGCCACACCATTTATTGCTAATCCTGAAAAACCTCACTATGAATGAATCCCCCGTAACATACACTTTTACAACGATTTGTTGTGTGGGTAAAGGAACAGTAATCACGTCGTTATTTACTCACCCTCAGGTTTTTACAAACTGAAAAAGAAGAATTTTGAATGCATCTTAATGCAGTTCTTTTTCATACAAAGTCAGTTCAGTGACAGATAACTGGGCGGCATGATTTCGGGAGAACATCTATTTGCAATTGTTCAAATAATTAAAATGCAGTTTTTAAAAAAAGCTCCAGGAGCGCCGTGCTTGTTTGTGTAGAGCTGCACAATTTACACAAAGTTGCCATATTGATATCAATATATCTATATAATAATGCATTATTATTAAAAAGACATGAAATATTAATCCCACTAAGGTTTTATTTCAAATAGTCCTGCAGCCCTATCATATAAGCAGTGTTGGGAGTAACTAGTAACACAATTAGGTAATTTAATTACAAAATAAATGCAACTGTAATCTGTTACGGTTAATGAGAAGGAAAAAAAAAACATGTAATTAAATTACAGTTTCTTTTACTCTTAAATCTGTATTTAACCTCAGAATGACCTCAAAGTTAAGAGGAAAGTCTGATTTTGTGGTGGATGTGCTTTAAATCCTTAATTCAAGCAATGAAGAATTTACTAACAGTATTACTGTAATGTTAACCCTGTCTGGTTTAAACGTTTGAAAATGATAATCAAAGTAATCAAATGTAATCAGTTACATTACTTTAAAAAGGTAATTGAAAGAGTTGCACGACTTATTACATTTTAAACAGGGTAACTTGTAATCTGTAACCTATTACATTTCCAAAGCAACCTTCCCAACACTGCATGTAAACAGACTATACTGCAAATCTATACTATAACTCCGCTTGCTATACTCCAAGTTCTCTTGACAGTTTTGTGCGACAAACTGAAATTAAAGTCTTTATTCATAGAACACAAATTCAATTTCAGACCATCAGATATCAATAACAAATTTCCGCCTGTTCCTTACACAAAGCTATGGCTTTAGCAGGCTTTGGATTAGATTTACGCCAAAGCAAACCCTCTTTTGGCATTAAAAACTACGGTCAGGATTAACTAAAGACACCCAGAAAAGGCGTGGACCAAGTTATTTCTGTGGCTGACCTTACTGCATCTGCATTTGTAGGAGTTTCCCTTTCAGACGCAATATTTGTGAGAGGAAAGTATTTAAATATACAGATTACGGTAGTCAATTCACTGGTATTTGAGGCATTATTTAACAAACAAGAAAACACGTCTTGAGCCATTTTGCCCTTGACATGGCTGCTATACTTGCTCATTTGAGCTGCTCTTGGTAGATTGCATTGCTCATTATGGAAATGAGCTGAGTCTGTGTTCTTTAATGTGCATTTTGTCAGTAGATCAACCGCAGAACTTTCCCCTCCCATCTGTGCTTTTATGGGATGACAGCGCTCTCACGCTAATTTGCCCTGTTTAGTAAATCTTGAATATGGCACACAAGCCATATGTGGTCAACATTTCCTGTCATTGTATGAAAAGAGCTGCACAAAGTTTCTCCAAAAATTCTCAAAAAGTCAGGAACAACATGAGGGTGAGTACAGAATGACAGAATTTGTCTTTTTGAACGAACTACTCCTTTAGTTTGCCCTAACTGGGCCTCATGGTGCTTTATCACACCTCTGGTTAACAAACGAGATTAGTGGTCTATGGATGCTTTAAGCCCAAAGTATACATCGCTTTTGAATGCATACATGTACAGTCTAAGGTGCACCTTTTTCATCTTTCTCCAGAAGTTACGAGTGCTAAAAATATCTTTGTAATTTTTTAATCTAAAGATCCGTCTGTTGTTGCAGTCTCCGCTATTTTGTTGCTGTTCTGTGTCTAGTTTAGTTTTCAACTGTGAAACAACAGCTCGGGCCAGTGCTGCCACCTTGTGGAACCGCGTACAAAGAAAAATCTGGTGGTGGACGTACAGTACGCGGGTACTATTCTAGTGACAAAATTTGCGTCAAACGTGTAAAAACCGAAGTATACTTTGGGCTTTAGTTAGAGTGACCATACGTGCCATTTTTCCTGGACACGTCCAGGCTAGGATTTCTATATTGCCTAAAATATATAGGTTTTGGCTTTGTTTGCGTGTGCAGACCGATCGGTGTATGACATCAAAGTACCATGAAAGCTACAGAGAGCAGAGCAGATGCCTCCTTATGCTTTCGAAACGCTCTCGAGGTACTTTGATGTCAAATACTGATCGGTCTGAGCAGCGCACCTAATATGGACGCGGATTTGCATCGCTTTGACCATTCTCCGTAGATCCCACCTTCTCACACACCACGATTGGTCCATTACGTACAATGCCTGCATGTTATTGGTCAAACTACTTTTCGATCATTACCTGGCTTCAGCAAGTGTGAAAACAGAAAAACAAAGCCAAAACGAATCCTGGCCAGGACGTGTCCGGGAAAAATGGCACGTATGGTCACCCTGCTTTAGTAGTGAACTGCCTATAATCAGAGTGGTACAAATCAAGGCCCTACATCACAGCCAGACAACTGTGGGCAGGTGGACGTTTCTGAGAACTCATGTCTTGTTGCGGGTGAACACGCGCTCGCCCCTCAGATTGAGATGCTGTAGCTGGTACTGCAGCACTTCAGTGTCCGCCGGCTCCCTGAGGCTCATCTTGTCCAGGTTGAGGTAGTCCAGGGACTTGGAGTACACCCGTTTGCCCTTCAACAGGCAGAGGGGCAGGGGCCCGTGTAAGGCCTTGCTGGGCTCCCCGCTCACCATCGACTTCAAGCAGCCGTCGCCCGAGCTGGGCATGCGCCGCCTCCGGCGTCCGTTGATCGCTGGGATGTCATACGGTTGGTAGTAACGGCTTTTGGCTTTGTAAATCCGCGAGGCTCGGTGCAGGCTTAAATCCACAGGCTTTTTGATGGGGCTGGGCAAGGCCTCTGTGTTGCTGTTATCAGGGCTAGACCACTTCTGGGCTAATTTGAGAAGCTCCTCACCGGTGGTGAAGCCCACTAGATAGTTGGAGTTCATGTGGAGGATCTGGTATCCTGAGACAGTACTTTTAATGGGGGAGCAGGGAGTGCTGGAGCACCGGGGTTTATCGGCTTCTGGCTTCAGGGTGGCTTTGACCTCAGCAGCAGGCAGAACGGATATGGGCGCCCTGGACACTCCACTGGCATCCATTTCCATCTTTAATGACATGACCTGGCTGAAACACACAGAGAGTTATGTAGGGAATAAATAGCATGTATTATACTACAAAGAACATAGTCTTTATTTCATCATTATTTACTTTCTTAAAAGGGACAGTTCACCCCAAAAATGAATTACTCACCCTCGTGTCGTTCCAAACACTGTAAGACCTTCGTTCATCTTCGGAAAACAAATTCTGATATTTTTGATGCATTCTGAGAGCTCTCTGACCCTCCCATAGACCGCAATGATATTACCACGAACAAGGTACAGAAACGTAGCAAGAGGATGGTTAAAATAATCCATGTGGCATCAAAAATATCTTAATTTGTGTTCTGAAGATGAACGAAGGTCTTACGGGTTTGGAACGACACGAGGATGAGTAATTAATGACAGAATTTTCATTTTAATGCACATTCCTTGTCAAATCTTCCTTTCACAATACAGATTGTTTTAAAGCAGTTTTACAGAAAGTTATAATGTTATATCTATAATGTCTTTGTACTTTACCATAAAGCAAGGCTCATATCATCATGGCTGGATAATATGACGATTTAAATCAATGAAAACGATCCACCAGGTTTTAGATCTAGCTATACTGTATTTACAGCGTTGTCTAGCACATATGTGACCCTGGACCACAAAAGCAGTCATAAGTAACACAGGTATATTTGTAGCAATAGCCAAATTTTGATCCATTGTATGGATCAAAATGATCCGATTTTTCTTTTATGCCAAAAATCATTAGGATATTAAGATATTTTGTGAATTTCCTACCATAAATATATCACAACTTCATTTTTGATTAGTAATATGCATTGCTAAGAACTTCATTTAGACAACTTTAATGGCAATTTTTTATTTGATTTCTTTGCACCCTCAGATTCCAGATTTTCAAATAGTTGTATCTCAGCCAAATATTGTCCCGTCCTAACTCTCAATCTCAATTTCAAAAATATACGCATATGACAGGTTTTGTGGTCCAGGGTCACATATATCAGTGCTGTGGAGACTCTGGCGTTCAAAGCAGTTGATTGATTTAAATACTGGTTGGGTTTGTTCAAACAAGAGCAAGCAATTCTCAAAAATTATTAGTGAAAATATGATCAGGCATCACAGCTGAGTCTGATGCCTGGGCACATGCTGAATTGTCACAGTAAAACTCTAAAATTTGAGGATGGAAAACCAGGAATCATCTAGTATATTAGCTAGGAATCTGCCTAATATGATTATTAAATAAATATGAGCATTGCAAGTAAATACATGGTGCTCTTGCACCAGTGGATACTGCACATTTATTCCATGCATTTGACTGTTTGTAAATTATAATGACAATGTTTACTTTATGTTTTTTATATTACAATATCTTGTCTATTTTATCTCCTTCTATCTTTATCTTCTTCTTCTTGGTTTTTAACAGAGGCTGGAAACCAAAGTAATAGGTGCTTTTCCGCCACCTAGTGCTCTGGAGTGTGAAACGGAGTTTAAAATCTATTCATCAGCCCTGTTTCCCTAATAAAATCAAAGAAAGCTTTACTATTTATCTCACTAGACCATTTTATTACAGCCTTAATATTCAATTCCTGCTCTCCATCTTTCCTCATTTCTTCTATCACACTTCCATCTATTTCAATGAGAAGCTGGCAAGAGTAAAGCACAGACTTTTCAAAATAAGAGCGCTACTGTATTTCAGGCTTGTTTATAACTAAAAGCCACACATTATGCATAAAGTAAATTTTTTTATTAGTTTATTGGTTATTATTGGTATATCGGTTACACAATATATATTATCTGGCATTTAATTCAATGTAAACTCTTGTGTCTTCTGTCTGGGCTTCCTGTCACAGGAAGGATAGGATGAGAATATTATTTAACGCATAAGTTCAGTATATGACCCTGGAGCACAAAAGCAGTCTTGAGTCGCTGGGGTATATTTGTAGTAACAATACACTGTATAGGTCAAAATTATCCATTTTTCTTTTATGCCAAAAATCATTAGGATATTAAGTAAAGATCATGTTCCATGAAGATATTTAGTAAATTTCTTACCGTAAATGTATAAAAACTTTTTATTAGTAATATGCATTGCTCAGAACTTCATTTGGACAACTTTAAAGGCGATTTTCTCAATATTTTGATTTTTTTGCACCCTCAGATTCCAGATTTTCAAATAGTTGTATCTCAGCCAAATATTGTCTGATCCTAACAAACCATACATCAGCGGAAAGATTATTTATTCAGCTTTCAATTGATGCATAAATCTAAATTTCAAAAAATTGACACTTAAGACTGGTTTTGTGGTTTTTCACTAGTATCAGCACAATATACCGGCCAGTAAATAATTACAAAAACCTACAAACTACAAATCGTATGGAGCTGGGAAGTTGCCAAATAATGTTTTAGATTAAGGCAGGTGTTATTTAATCATTTCTGAGGTAATTTTCTCAATTAGAAGCAGCTGCATCTGTCCTCCTATACAACATGCACAGATATGAAATCTATAGACGGCAGAGAAAGGCTCAGCTCAAGGAGAATGGATCTTAAAATCAAAACACTGAAAGATAATTCCAAATGCTGACTCATTTTGACAGATAAAATATCAAGAAAGAAAAGCATTCAGGAGGTATGAAAGGGAACTCAAATCTGGCATTTGGATGACACTCTGACTCTAAAAGCTGTGAAAGCCTTGAACGGTGTCGAGCCGCGACGATGGAGCATTTCTGCTGGCGATGATGATGTGCCTGTGACGCGGGAAAGATGTCTGACAAGATTCTGGCAACCATTAAGATCCCACAAATATAAGACTTTCAGTCTCCGCAGACATCGATGCTGCAGGAAGGATAAATCTGCTCATTTCACACATTATCAAGTTATTTCATTTTATCCAGTTGTTTAATTATCTAATTATTTTAGTAAATATTATGCAAATGTAATATAAATGTAACTGTATCAATTGTTATGCTTGTGTTCTTTATTATCATCTTTAAATTAAAGAGTGTGATATTATACGGAAGAACAATGGCATATTTAATGAGCAAATATAAAGAAGTAGAATCAAGGGCAGTCAAGACTCAATTTATTCTATATACTCTTAATACACTTCACTTTATGCTTTCTAAGGCATGTAGATACAACTGTTTTATTTGCCTTGCAGTGCTGATTAAATAATAACAACAATAATAAACTACTATTGTTATATGATTGTTTTGTATTCTTTGATTCTTGGCATTTTAAAGCAGTATTTTGTATTGCATTTAAAGCACAACACTGCTTGAATAATGCTTCTATTGATATAAATGTGGGCTTATCAGGAACAACTCCGCTGAGAGCTCGTGTTTAGATATAAGAAAACATTCAGATTTGCGTGTGCTTAATAGTGTAATGTCCTATTTTCACTTGACATGAATGAACAAACAAACAAATAAATAAACAAATTTAAGATCATTATTTTACACTTATTATTCATCAGTATATTAACACATAAATCACATAATCATTTGCACAAAAGACTATGCCAACAATGAGTATAGTAGCTATAATAATTACATGATTTTATAGCCAAGATCAGTGCATTAGAATGAAACAAAAACCATCTGTCTTCTGTAAGACTGTTTGGAGTGCCATATTTTTGTCATTTTAAATAGATAGATAGATACATGTCCATGCTGGGGTTCAATTTGTTTCCCATGACAATCCTAAATCTTTAAGGAAATCTGAGTTTTATTTAAAACGAATAGTATACGTCCATTATTCAGTCATTAAGCAAAACGTCCTAGGCTTAGATCTCAGACAGTACTGTGGTGGTTTGGACAGTATAGCTGCTGGATGTAACCAACCACTATTCATATGGAAATATGTTTCATGCCAGACGAGGATATGAAGGATAAACCCCGAGAAACCAGGCCAGTGCTTTACTGTAAATGAACCTAAGATCACTGTAGCATTTCAGCAGAAATCAAATGCGCACTTTAACGCTTTGTACATTGTGAATGATGTAAAAGCATGATTAATAATGACAATAAGCGATATTTTTGAGGGTTTAGTGAGAGCTATGCGAGGAATCTGCCAGTTTCATCCTGATGATGATGATGAAGAAGATGATGCTCGACATTAGGGACTGAAATACTGTGCTGAGAAACCAGATGAACCATATAAACATTCATCAGCAGCTTCGTCGTCAAATACGAGTGATAGGAAATATACAGTAAAGCAGGCAAGCGTCCTCCAAACACTGTCTTTATTCTGGGCTGTGTCCCTGCCACCATTTCACGATTTACAGCAGCAACGCGGGGATTTAACATCACAGCCGCGGCGAGCTCACCGACAACGCTCCGATCGATGCGGAGAGATCGTAATATAACGAAGAAAAGAGTGTAAAATCAAACCTGTTCAGAAAGACTGCACACCTGGGCTTGAGAGAACCATAGACGAGATCCTGTCAGAGGAGTCTGCCGTCGACGCCAGTCACGTGACGCGAGCCGAGGACGCCTCGGGTCCAGTCACGTGACGCGACGAGGGTCGGATGCTCTTATGTAAAGCAGTGCTTCTCTACCAGGAGGCCAGGGGCCACTAGGGGACTTTTAAAGGGTGTTACAAGAAGACTATTTAAAATACAAGCTCTAAGAAACAAGCTCGAAAGAAACAGTTAATCAAAAGATACAATTCTCTGAACATTTTGTCTTGTAAGAGTAAGTTGAGGTAGGAGGGTGTGGAGGTACGCAAGCGTCGGTGTCTTGAACTTGATGAAAGCCGCAACCTGTAACGAGTGTAAAGAGTAAAGACCAGTCGTGCTGCTGCCTCATTCAGAATCAGTTGTTGTGGTTTGATTGCACGTTGGAAATCCTGCATTGATAAAGTAACTTGTAAGTGATTGTTGAACAGGTTCAAACTAAACTGCGATTGGCTGGATGTTCAGCCCAAAGCCCAAATCTTGGAAACATCCAAAATATCCTCCGTTTATGAATCCCTTTTGGTATAGATGTACCAAAATAAGTGCAAGTGATCACCTTTATTTAAGAATGGAGAGGACGACGCCTGTGCCTTATCAAAAACTATAGGATAGCCTTACAGGGACTTTGGCCTTATGGTAATTTTCAGACATTTCTGGATACTTTGGCTGATTTTTATAAGAGATGCCATCGTCCTGGAGGCTAACTTACATCCAGTATAGCAGAGTTTCCAGACCAGGGGTGCATTTACCAAAGGTAACTATGGTCGCAAGCTCTGTCGGTACCAATAGTGTTCAATGGAACTAATGACCATAGTTAGCTAACGATGCTTTTTGGGAAATGCACCCCAGGATGGCATACTGAATCATAAATTCTTGAGAGGATGAACACAGAACACTTTTATGATGGGATTTCTCTTATGAACTCTGTAATCCGGGGTGTCCAAACTCGGTCCTGGAGGGCCCGTGTCCTACAGAGTTTAGCTCCAGCTTGCCTCAGCACAGTTTCTAGTATGCCTAGTAAAACCTTGATTAGCTGCTTCAGGTGTTTAATTGAGGTTGGAGCTAGGGATGCAATAATACAGTTAGCTCACAGTTCAATACATACCATGGTTTTTAACCACAGTTTTCAAAATTCACATATGCATCACAGAAGTAACTGAACTGATGATGTTCCAGGAAATCCCTAAAAGGCATCGCTATCGCTGTAACTGAATAAAAAGAAGATATAATGTTAAACGTTTTTAATGATGTAATGTAAGGACAATAAACACTCGCCTGCAACAATATATGGTTTATCGGTGTTCTTCAAGCCATCTCCGGTATTTTCATAATGATTAAGTATATTTGTAAGCCATTGCTAATCAACATAGCCTTTATTATACAATATATTTTCTCCCTCATTCTGTGATAAGCCACATCAGATCACAAAAGGAAGTTATTTCAAACATTCAACCGATGTTGTGGAGTAAAAACAAGTTATAATTTTCTCTTTTGTTGGACAACAGGTTTAGAAACACTTCTCTTAGCAAGTCATTACAAGGGAAGATGTTTGGCGTATGTCGCTAATACACTTTATAAGCAGGGAAGCATCTCAGCACGTGAACTCACGGGGACACACACAGCCAATTTTGAGAGAAATAAAACACATGGAAATTATTTAAACACAAAGCCGAAAAACCACTATTCACGAGTGCGTATTGAACCGTGGATGTCGTACCAAACGGTTCAATATTATATTGAGAATTCTGACAACCCTAGTTGGAGCTGAACTCTGCAGGACACCGGCCCTCCAGGAGCGGGACTGGACACCCTTGCTGTAATCTACATACAACCAGGATTAGTTTCTAAGTGGATGCTGTCAAATGAAGAAAAACCTGAAAAAGGAGAGCAGAAATAAGCTTAGCACACCCTTCTGAAAGCTAAAATGACAAATGGGACAACCAACGGTCTCGTGGACTTAATGGATGCACGCACACGTGGCAGCCATTGTAAGTCCGCAAGACTGTAAGTGCACATGAAGTGTGCCACTGGGGACAGGGCCAGACTTGTCTTCTCTCCAATCGCTCTCGCTGTACTTTGATGTCATACGCCGATCGGCCTGTGCAGCGTCAATGCATCCTGAACAAGCCTAAGGTCTTCGGGATCACTAGAAAGCAGTAGGCAGGTGAGTTTAACAAGGGTTGGAGCTAAACTCTGCAGGACAGTAGTTTTCTTGCCCTGGGCCAGTGGTTCCCAATCCTGGTCCTGGAAAAGCCCCAACACTGCATGTATTTGATGCCTCTCTTATCTGACACACACTTTTGAGGTCTTGGAGTCTTTACTAATGAGCTGATGAGTTAAGTCATCTGTGTTTGATTAGGGAGACATCTAAAATGTGCAGTGGTGGGGTTCCCCAGGTCCAGATTGGGAACCACTGCCCTGGGCTAAAGAGTGTCTGTCAATACCACACATCCTCAAAATCCCCAGCTGGAGGCAACATAGGTCCAGTCTCACCTTACAAATGAAACAGATTTACCTTTTGTTTGATATCACCAATAACCCTAACTTTTAACTCCTCCACTTCAACTGTCAGACTCTGCAACACCCCATTATTTGACCCAATCAATACCTGATGGAAATAATGTTACACCCTTTTGCTGTTCACAATTCTATTTTTTTTACCCCAGTGTTTCTCAAACCTCTTCCTAGAGCCCTCCCAACAGTGCACATTTTACATGTCTCCTTTGTCTGACATGTCCATTTCAAGTTTTGGAGTCTCTACAAATGCGTTAAATCAGATGTGTTTGATTGGGGACACAAACACAATGTGCAGTGTTGGGACTCCAGGAACAGGTTTGGGAACCACTGTTCTATTTCACTCTGAAACTTGAAGAGGTATCATACCAATCACGAGTGCAGTATGGAGTACCCCAAGGCTCAGTACTAGGACCGTTACTTTTCACGCTTTACATGTTACCCTTGGGAGATATCATCAGGAAACATGGTGTTAGCTTTCACTGTTATGCTGATGATACTCAGCTCTATATTTCTTTGCAACCCAATGAAACATACCAATTTGAAAAACTAACGAAATGTATAGTTGATATAAAAAACTGGATGACTAGCTAATTTCTTACTACTAAATTCAGAAAAAACAGTGTTAATTATCCGACCAAAATCTTCTACATGTAATTACCTAGAACACTGTCTAATACTTGATGGCTGCTCTGTAAATTCTTCATCATCAGTTAGGAACCTAGGTTTGCTATTTGATAGCAATCTTTCCTTTGAAAAACATGTTTCTAGCATTTGTAAAACTGCATTTTTCCATCTTAAAAATATATCTAAATTACGACCTATGTTCTCAATGTCAAATGCAGAAACGTTAATTCATGCATTCATGACCTCGAGGCTAGATTATTACAATGCTTTATTTGGTGGTTGCTCTGCGCGATTAATAAACAAACTCCAGCTGGTTCAAAATGTAGCAGCTAGAATTCTTACTAGAACCATGACCATATTAGCCCGGTTCTGTCAACACTGCACTGGCTCCCCATAAAACATCGTACACATTTTAAAATCTTGCTAATTACCTATAAAGCCCTGAATGGTTTAGCACCTCAGTGTTTGAGTGAGCTCCAGTAGCATTATAGTCCTTCACGCCCACTATGATCTCAAAACTCTCAAAAAATCAACTGCGGGTGACAGATCCTTTTCCTATTTAGCGCCCAAACTCTGGAACAATCTACCTAACACTGTTTGGGAGGCAGACAAACTCAGTCAGTTTAAATCTAGATTAAAGACCCATCTCTTTAACCTGGCACACACATAATTCACTATTGCATTTCTATAATTCAAATCCATTAAAGGATTGTTAGGCTGCATTAATTAGGTCAACCGGAACCAGGAATACTTCCCATAACACACAATGTACTTGTTACATCATTAGAAGAATGGCATCTACGCTAATATTAGTCTGTTTCTTTCTTATTCCGAGGTCACCATAGCCACCTGATCCAGTCCGTATCCAGCCCAGATGATGGATCAGCACCTAGAGACAACCTCTACAGCCCTAAATTTCAGTGGAGAGCAGGACAACTAGATAAGCCCCAGAGACGGATCCCCTCTGAAGACCTCGTCACTTAGACCACGGGAACCAGATGAGTCCTCTTCACAATCTGACTCTGCTGAAGCCTAGATTTAAACTGCTGGTTTTGTCTGGCCAGAGGAGAACGACACACTATTTCCCCGTTTAATAAAGCTGTTTTGACACAATTTGCATTGTAAAAAGCGCTATATCAATAATGGTGACTTGACTTGAAACAAGTCACATTACACAAGTACAATAAGTTGCATATGGTTTTTCATCTTCAGTCCTTAAGAGACAGATCGTATATTACCCTGCCAATGCGAGCTGTATGTCATTTAAAAAAACAATGGTGGCGAATGACGTCAACTCAGGTGGGCGCTTTTCCAGGCAATGTGTCCAAGTCCACAGTTTTCCTGCAAAACTGGGCTACTTTTACATTGTTGCTGCAGGTTGTTTTTTAGTCCACGGGGAACACAATTTTGAAGGAGTGACCCCCGATGGAGGAGGAAAACCACAGAAAAAAACATGATTGGGCTAGTTTTCATTAGCAATTGGGCTGGCTTTGAATAAAACACAAATATAACAAATACATTAAATTATAAATTAAAATGCTCCATCGGGACAAGACCACGGGAATCAGATAAGCCCTTTACACAATCTGACATGGCTGCAGTTGGAGCTGGACGATGACATCTCTGAATTCAATAATGAAATGCCTTTAACTGAAAATTGAGTGTTTAATCTGGTACATTACTGACACGCAATCCTCCAATTTGACTTGACTTTGTTTCACAGACCTGGCAACCCTGTACTTTATACACTATGTATAAGGTGTAAATGCAGATATTAGTGAGGTGACCCATACTCAGAATTTGTGCTCTGCATTTAGCCCATCCAAGTGCACACACACACACAGCAGTGAACACACACCCGGAGCAGTGGGCGGGCAATGCTGCGGCACCCAGGGAGCAGTTGATGGTTCGGTGCCTTGCTCAAGGGTCTCACCTCAGTCGTGGTATTGAAGGTGGAGAGAGCGCTGGTTATTCACTCCACCCACCGACAATTCCTGCCGGACCTGAGACTCGAACCCACGTCCTTCAGGTTACATGTCCAACTCTCTAACCATTAGGCCACAACTGCCCCACAAGATATTGGTTATGGTCATTAAAAACTTTGGATATAGTTATCAATCAGAAGTGGGCATCAAGACCAGCAGCGTAAATACAGCCCTAGACACTTGTGATGTCTGATCCAGTGCTTCCCAAACCTGTCCTGGGTGTCCAATTCTGTTCCTGCAGGGCCATTTTATGAATAGTTTAGCTTTAACACTGATCAAACTCACCAGTTAACCAGCTAATCGAGGTCTTCAGGATTACTACAAAGTTACAGGCCAGTGTGTTGGAAAAGCTTGGAAAAAAGTGGACATCTGAAACCAAAATTTGACAGGACCAGGTACTAGATAATTATGCGATTAGATTGGAACACAAATTATGTTGGGGCCAGAGAATTAAACAAATGGCTACTGAAGAACTATTCAGCCACTTCCAGTTTTCTAATGCACAGTTTAGTTTGGACTCAATTGTTTTGTTTTTTTCATGAACTTAAAAATACCAACAGCCAAAGTTAATTTCCAATTTACACAACATTCATGTTTAATTTCAGTTTGATGGAAAAGTAATTGTTAACATAAGGCAGATGTCAGCTGCAGTGGAGGGAAACAAGTGCACAGTCTGATTGTAATCAAATCTACGCATTAAAACATTATTCTAAACAAGAAATGTCACTTTGGACCTTGTTTGACGAGGCCCCAGAAAGTGCTGCATTCATTAAATATTCCAAAAGAATTAAAACCAGCTGCAGCAACATGTCATACATGTCATGGCAAGTAATTCTATGTGAGCTTTTACATTTTAACATTCAAATATACAAGATAAATGTAACACATTCTTCTGAACCATTCAAGGTGAATGGAAAAGCTAAATAAGCCTACGATATGATTGTAATTACAACAATGTGATAGCTTTTGGTGGACTGTGTTTTGGTATCAAACATTCAATGAGATGTTCCTTTAAATGCAAATAAAGGTACAGCTAATTATGACAAATTCTTGTCACTAAAAGTAATGAGGCCTGTAACATGCTCTGAGTTTTGGTTCACTGGGTCCAGTTAACATATACATCAGTTGTCCATGAGCTTGGCATGTGGTCACCTGCTTTGATAGCCGTGTTTTTGCAGATGGATGTCATGTGTAAAAGCCTGACACGGTTTTTGTAGCACTCTTGTTTTCTAGAGCAGGGGTTTCATGTGTTGCTGTGCCACCAGATTGTTGTTGGGTTTTAACAGCAGAGTCATGAGATTCAGGTGGCAGGATGGAAATGTTGGGAGCAGGCTTGGGCTGCTTGGTCTCTGAGCTTGGCTGTGAGGTTTTGCCGCTACTCGCACCATGCTCCGAAATATCTGCTGAAACGCCTCTGGGTTTTCTGGCTGGAAAATTAACTTGATCTGAAAGGAAAAAAATACATTGAGTAAACACACAAAGGGACACACTGGATTGTGACAAGTATGTCTCGAGCTACTTCAGCAATTTTATCTGACAGCGTTTCCATTTCTGATGAATAAATGGTTTCCAACACCTCTCAAACAATGAATTTGCATGACTTCTTTCTATTCTTGCTTGTTCTTTGTGTTCACCGCATAAGGATTTTTCTTTCATATTCATTTACTGTAATTCAGACCATTTTTGTACCACCAATTCACTGAAAAGAAAGTTTTAGTTTACACAAGAGTAATATCTAGCCAATTACATATTTTAGATCAGGGGTCAGCAACCAGTGGCACGCAGAGGAATAACCACTAGCTATATTTCCATCACCCTGTTTAAAGTGCATTTTGAAGAACTGCATCAGAAACGAGTGATGGAAATGCCAAATAATAAAAAAAAAAATTAAATTTTATATTATATATATATATATATATATATATATATATATATATATATATATATATATATATATATATATATATATATATATATATATATATATATATAAAAACAATTAGCAAAAAAGTTTTTTACGCTCGCTTGAGTTGGTTTTGGTCTTGTGTGAAAAAGGGTTAATACGAATAATGGGAGATGGAAACACGTTTGCCGAATAAATTCCTCAATGCGCATCAAAAAAAAGTCATGTGACTGTGTAATGGGATGGCATAGCTAGCAGACCGATCTTGTTGTACAGTATCTGAAACGCTGTTATGATCATTGACAACAGACTTTACTCGGATATTTAACAAAGTATTTCTGTATAATTGCCTCCCAGAACTGTTAAACGACTGCATTCCCGAACAGCAGGCATCCACGAAAGAAACGTTTACTGTGTTTCGTCTGCTCACTCAGAGGCAAAAGTCATTTATTATATATGAAAGTTATGACATCCAGTGGCGTCTCCCACTTTTCTTTGTGATATTTAGTGCCAGTTTATCAGGAAGTGATGATTTTGTTGTCTTTGACTCGTTGCATGGAAACGGTGCTTATTTGCTAATGTTTTATGCAACATTCTAATTTTGCGCACAAGTTAAATTTGCAACTTTGAATGGAAACCCTGCTACTGGCACGCAAGCAACAGGGAAAACTGCATACTGATATAGGGTGTTATTGGCACAGCGGTTAACCAGAAAAATTAAAATGGCACTTCATGCCCAAAACGGTTGCCGACCCCCGTTTTAGATCATAACTAGAAAAAAAAACAAAAAAAAACAAAAAAAAACTACTTTTTCAGGAACAAGTATGAAATGTTCTGCTATTCTCAAGTTTTTCCATGATGACTGTGGAAACCCTAATAAATCAGAAGTGACTTTATCCATTTTAAACAGCCATAATGAACTGTATATGTAGTAATTTGTTCCAATATTTCACCATCAATATTTGCATTTAATGCAACATGCCTGATGCACTCTTTTCTGGTGAGCACGTCTTCTTGCCAAGAGACTGGGTGAAAGGACAGGGCAAAACTTTTGCTGGAGTGTAAGTGTTCAAAGGAGCCTTCTTTGTGGACACAGCTGAGGGTCGACAAACAGAAACCGGTTAAGATGAATGTACAGTAAAGCACACACATTATACAGTGGCAGTCAGTGTACCTGGGGAAGATGCAGATATTTCCAGTACTGGATCATGAGATGTGGCTATGGAGGCCAGGAAGTCATCCACTTGTTTGAGAGACAGGGAATTATGGAGGGTCTCCAAGGGACAGATTGAAGGAACCATGGAGTACAACTCAAAACCTTCAATGAAATATAGCAGAATATCAGAACTTGAAAAAAGACTATAAAACATCTTCAGCTAGAATAATCATTTAGCATGAACTATAACTTAAGATCTTGGACACACGGCGTTCCATTTCCTCTGAAAGTGACAAGCAACAACACCATCAAACGTGAGTTTGAGGTGGTTAGGATGGAGGCAGATGGGTCACACAAAGAACAGCTCACAATACCTTCAATCTACCAAAAACATCACTTGCCAAGATGAATTTATGAAGCGGAAATGATAATCGACCTACCTTGTATACATTTTTTTTTTTTTTCTCTCAGATGAAACTAGTGAAACAACATGATTATGATTTGATTTATTCACATCATGCAATTTGGCACAAGATGTCTAAATATAATCTTCAGGAATCATTCTAATAAAAGCAATAAGCAATGAGAGGCCACGCATTACAGTGATTAGTCCACTGTAACAGTCTCTCATGGTTTATTGTATTAATACACACCAGCAAGTTATATAATATAAGAGACACCAACAGTCATAAATGGTTACATTTATCAAAATAACCAATTCTTCTGACAAGTTCATTAGCCTAACTCTGTTAACGGTTGCCAAGCAGCAGTTCATTTATATATTATGCAATAATAAATAAAAAGTATTATTATTTTTATGATAAGTGTGGATTTACTAGCATTTTACTGTGGACTGAAATAAAAGATAGAATTTAATCATAATAATAATAATAATAATAATATTTAAATGCTGTACTACTTAACACCCAGATTGATTTGCTAAGGTTGTTAAAAAACAACACCTATTAACAATAAAAGAAGAGGCATCTTAAGATCTAAATCACAACAATATGAGCCAACAGATATTAGGCAATGTTCAAATTAATAGGTCTGAAGGTAACACTATTTTAGGGTCTCTTAACTAGTTGCTTATTAGCATGCATATTACTACAATATTAGCCATTTATTAGTAGTAATTAAGCACATATTAATGCCTTATTCTACATGACCTTATTCTACATCCCTAATCCTGCCCAATACCTAAACTTAACAACTACCTTACTGACTATTAATAAGCAGCTAATCAGGAATTTATTGAGGGAAAAGTCATAGTTAATAGTGAATAAGTGCTACCGGTCTTAAATGTGAAGATTGTCTCAGCAATTATTTCAAAAAATTAAAATACATAAAAAAATATAAATGAGCATTTACTTGTTACTTTTCCTTCTGTGAATGCAAGGAATGAATCAAAAACATACAATGCTCAGAGGATAGTTTTCTTGTGGATACATAAAGTTGAAAATGAAATATAATTTTTTTCTTTTTTAGGAGAGATCATAGTGGACTTGGAGGTTGGTAAGGGTCGAAACGGGGTATAAAGACTAGATCTAAATACTTACTACACAAGTTTGGGAAACAGAGCCAAAATAAAATAACAAACACTAATTAGACAGGATAGAACGAGTATATTAAGCATGATTAACACTTACCACTGAACATACTGGAAAACACTGACCCATTTAGAAAAGCAGATTAAAAGAAAAAAACAAAAGAAACAAACAATAAAAACGATATGCTAAAAATGGGCAATTTTCTAAACTTCCAAAAACATCATCTTAGATCTTCCCCACCTATTAAACACTACAACCCAGGTTATAAATATTCAGGGATACAATTGTTTTAAAATAACGGCTATTCATTGATTTCCTCTTTAATGCATGTGACTCTGTTAGATCATAAAGTTTCAGAAAACACGTAAAGCGTTAACAGCTAAAATATGCAGATAAATATAAACAGGTTAAAGTAAAAAGTGTTATCTTAAATACATATCCTTTAAATAGGCCCAAGAGCAGCAAATTCTGATCACCTGATAATTCAACATATTTCATCAGTAACTAAGAACTAGCTCATTCAGATACAAATAAACAAGCAAATATTAGGTAGCAACAAAAATATGCCAAATTCCCTTTTTAGCAGATGATGGAACAAAACTGACAGCAATCTTTGAAATCCATGTAAAGAGACCACCGTGCAGAGGAGACATAAACTGTTGGTTCCTGGTGTGTTGAAAGGGTATTTTTAGTCCTCTAAAAGTAATAACTGTCATATTCCCTGTTCTGCGGTTGATGGAGGAACTCTATATCCAGAAGAACAAATAATAAAAAACTCAAAAACTGATTGTGAGGGGAAGACATGTACTAGGAATTAACAAAAGCAAACATACCATTGGTTGGGTGTCGCGCAAATGAGATAGAAAATCTTTTTACAGCAGAACCACGTGTAGCCTCTGAGAAAGAGAAAAACAGGTACCTGAAATGTATAACAGCTAACAGAAAGAGAGTTAAAGAAGGGCTAAAGAAGGCAAGTCATGCAGGAAAGACGCAGAGGAGTGCTTGTGTTAAGTGTTTGGACAGCCATATAGGGATAGTGATTAAAAATCAAACAAAAACGTTCCGCTTTTCAACATGAAACCTTTTCTTTCCGTTCAAGAAAACACGCCATATTAACCCTAGAATGCATAATGGGGGTTAAATCGACACGATAGAGCAGTAGTTTTCAAAAATGTTTTTGCAAATTAAAATTCAGACACAGATTTTGTATCACTATGCCAAGTCTTTGTAAAGGGCGTCAAAATCAAAATCATATTGAATTTCAACTCACCCTGGTGTTTTTGTCAGAATTAGTATACTACTACGACTACTAAATGCAATTCATTTACACTCCATGGATTACTTAAATGTTTGGTTTTTCATATGTGACCCTGGACCACAAAACCAGTCTTAAGTGTCAATTTAATTATAAATTGAGATTTATACATCACCTGAAAGCTGACAATATTAGGACAATATTTGGCTGAGATACTATTTGAAAATCTGGAATCTGAGGTGCAAAAAAATCTAAATATTGAGAAAATCTCCTTTAAAGTTTTCCAAATTATGTTCTTGGCAATGCATATTACTAATCAAAAATGAAGTTTTGATATATTTACGGTAAGAAATTCACTAAATATCTTCATGGAACATGATCTTTACTTAATATCCTAATGATTTTTGGCATAAAAGAAAAATGTATAATTTTGACCCATACAATGTATTGTTGGCTATTGCTACAAATATACCCCAGCGACTTAAGACTGGTTTTGTGCTCCAGGGTCACAGATTTCACATCAGTCAACAGTTTGGACACGTTCAGACTTGTGACTGGTACTGGTCTCGGGCCATTAAAAGGCAGAAAGGTGGAAATCTTAAACAGCATTACGTTAAATCCACAATTTTTTGGCAGGGCCCTTCTCTGACCGCCACGGTGCACACACAAATACCCAGGTGCCATTACATAAAGACCACCCCATTTCACCCATCATGACTCTCGAGGTTCAATGGATACATGATTCAGGGGTCATCTGACATTGGCACACATCACTGTACAAACCTGATCATTGTGTATAATCAGATTCTTAAATGATTTAATTACACTGAAAGAAAAAAAAAAACACTTAATCCAAAACCGGTCATTTTGCCCCCATTATGCACTCGTGTAGGTTTTTTTAGATCATGCATGCTAAGGTTAAAGTGATATAATTGTGGCTATGCTTTCTTTTCTGATCCACAACAGCACTGCTACTCCATGAACACATCTACCACAGTCTTCATTCACAACACTAATTAGCCATGGAATCTCTGATTTCCACAAATCATTTGCACCAAATATCCACCAAAAAAACAGGAAAGTTACGTTGATTTCTATTTCTCCTCAAATAATAGCTACAAAGTCAAAATGATTTTAAGTCACTTGTTGCATTATTAGTTGCAATCAAAATTCCCGCTGAACAGTTTCTACCAACTAGTGAATAAAATGATGTTTTTGGCTTTTCACAGATACAACTTCTGGCTGGACATATTAACATTAGCAGAAACTAGTCTCCTGGATATTGGCATATCTTTCTTTATACGGCTCGCCTCATTCACTGATCCAGATATTGTGCACATCTCAGACCTGTCCGCCCCGCTCAGGTAAGTTTAAATCAATTTTACCAACTAAAATGTTTTTTTGTATAATATTTCACTGAATGTTAACAAAAACATTAAATCTGTTCAAAACCATTCTTGCCGTACTCTAACTTAACTATTTTAATTCAGAGCCGAGGTATTGATTTGCTGGGGAATTTCTGGCTTCCATGATTTGTAGGATGTTTATGTCATGTCTGTATTTAAAGCCGGTGGAGAATGGAAAAACGGTAAACCCAGAACAATACCGTAGTGTACTTTTAGTGTAATTTTAGTTTCTGCAGTAGATCTCTAATTTTAGCCAATAATTTGAGTATCAACAACAGACAGATCAACAAATTACATAAAACTGTCTTGTATATGCTGTAATGAATTGAAACAAAAAAAAATTGACAATTCAGAACTGTAAAATCTTAGTGAAATTTACTAAATGAAAAGTTTGTCACCAAAATATGACAGAAATTTAAAGTTTAAATTAAATGTGTTCATTATATAAAGTGTGTCTCTTCAAGACACGGATTGAACTGCTGGATTAATCTGGATTGCATTTACCATGTTTTAATGAACATTTTAAATCCATTTTAAATAAAGTTTTGGTTGCATAGTCTTTCAGTGTCCAGAAATCTATCAGGACTCATTAAAAAAAAAAAAAAAAAGTTTGTTTCAAAGATGAACAATGGGTTGAAACGACATGAAGATGAGTAAAATGACAGAATTTTCATTCATTCATTTTTTATTTTAATGCTTTTAGTTCATTTAGTTAAATTTCAACTACACAGTGTATTTAAATATATATATATATATATATATATATATATATATATATATATATATATATATATATATATATATATATATATATATATATATATATATATATATATATATATATATATATATATATATATATATATATACACACACAGTATATATATATATTTTATTTTATTTTATTTTTATATATAGCTTTTGGTGAACTCTAATGAAATGTTTGTTATTAAGTTACATAAAACTACCATTGTATAGCTGCTGTAGGGAAAGCTATAAAAACTAAAGAAAACTTTTAAGGAAAATAGGGTATAACGGATGTGTTTATGTTACAGTGGTAGTTAGTTACATTAAGGTAAATTAAATAAAAAAAGAAAGCATGAAGTAACATTATTTTTAATGTTACACGGGACGGGAGAGACTACAAATCGAATTAATTAAATTAACAAAAGGAACTGTATAGTTGTTGTTTTTTTTTTTTATAGACAACAGCTTATTATACCTGATTTTTCATGAAACATCCACTATACACAGATCGTAGCATACATTTCTTTCAAAAGCATATGAGGTGCAGAATCCAAAAAAGTATTGGATTTTGTAGACTTTACAGCATAAATACATCGCTCAGGGAAAAACAACAACAAAAAGATGACTTATTGCAATGCAACCAGTTGAGAACGACCCGAGCTCCGGCGCTTCACACTGAAAACACAGATAAGACTCCAGGATTCCTTAAAAACAGGGACGGGATTCACCATTAGAAGGTGTGTGTGCGTGTTTGCACATACCATCTAAGAAGCCAGAGGAGGTCAGCTTTTTACGGTGTGCGTGAGCGTAATCTTGTAGGTTAGGTGCACTGGAGGAGCCGCCCAGCACCATGGTGCTAAACAAGCCAGCGCAATGAGACCCTGATGGGAGTTAGAGAAGATACATACAGCAATCGGGTGTTCAAGAGACACACCTCGCAATGCATGCAGCATGCATTTCTAGAAGATTCTTGCCACAGAATGAGTAGTGCAGCCTCACTGAAAGCATCCCATAATGACAGTAATGTCTTTTGTCATGGCAACCTAGTAAGGCAAACTGATCTTCAGAGGTCCTCACTTTAAGAGTATAAATTAAAAAAACACTCAGCGACCAATAAGACGGTACGGTCACATATCAAGCAATTACTGACAAAATACACTATACCCACCTAAAATCATATTTACTACAATTGCATTCCAGAGGTGTCATATCTGTTAGTTTTTAATCAGTCTGTATGGACAGAATACATTTTGTTGTGAACGTCTGGTCATTTTTAACAGCTGACAACAACAACAACATTCATAACCATTATGGCATTTAAGCACATTTTCACCACTTTGTAGTGTCACTCTTGTTTTAAACAGTAAAATATGAAAAATTCTTTGATATCCACACGTCACAAAGTAAAAATTAAGCAACAAGCTCTTAATTTAACTTAACTTTCCCCACCAATCAACATCCAAATTTTAGCTTTAAGTGTAGTCCTGCAGTATGACAAATGAATGACTTTTTTTTTTTTTTTTTCAGTGAACACAAAAATACAATCAATCAATTGCAATTATGAGCCATAAAAGAAAATAAATAGAATAAAATACATGTAGAGTAGGGCTGGGTGATAAATCGCTAATGGTAATTATCACGAGATAATTTTCTGCCATAAAACAGTAACAAGAATTTTTATGCACCAAAAGCGGAGCGAAACAGCATTTTATGTGATTAAGATATAGCATTTGTGCATTTATACTAAATGTCTTTAGACATTTATTCATACAAAATTTTTTTCATACAAATGCCTAGAAACTAGTTACATTTTTTTTACTATGGTATTGAGGTGTTATACGTGTGGTTATTATGACCTTAATGTATGCTACTATGAAAGACCAATAGTTAATTTGAATAAAACTCAAACAGTCTGAAATAATAAATAATTAAATTAATTGAATAATTAAATGTCACCATTTTGATGATGAACATATACATCTGCATCCCAACTCAAGCTACAATTACTGTTAAATGTGCATTTCTAAGAGACAAAAAATGTATTATTATTATTATTATTATCATCATCAGGCAACACAAACCTGTTTCTTGATTTGAAACAGTATCAACGTGCAGAAACTAAGAAATTAATCTTTCTATTAGGATACTTATTTTTTCAAGGAAAAATTAGTAGAAAAGTGTAAAGAATTCAAAAACGTGTCATGTTCTGACCATAAAGAGTAGCACAGTTAATGGTCTGGTCTTTCACTAGGGAGCAAAACTCTGGCTTTAAACTTGAAAGAAATAAAAATATGACATTTATCGTGACGATTATCAATATCGACTGAACTGAAAAAATGATTGTGGATTATTCTGGCCGTATCGCCCAGCCCTAATGTAGAGTGTAGCATGTCACACCGCAGGACATCCAATAGTATTTCATGTCACCCGTCCCGCTACAAATATGTATAATTACACAGTAAGGCAAAAGTGCACGCTGCAAACCATGAGCGTTTGTGTATATTGGCCTACAAACACACAAAGGACATTACAAGCATATATGAGAGTCAGCACTGTATTAGTCAGCTGTGTGGCAAAAATCTTTGAACAGTGTGTTTCAGAGTAAAGCTCACTGATAGAATTACACATTCAGTTCCAATTCAGACCCAAATTAATCGGTCATTCGGTTTAGAGAATCAAGAGAGAGCAGCCACATCAACATCACACACAACAGAGATTAGAAATGGAACGGCAAAACATTATTTGGACATGTACGACCAGGACAGTTCCTCCATAATGAACATACAGGATATTATAATAAAACGTGTCTGTTCAGCTGATAAATGGACATTATGAGTGTGCAGTGACATCTTACCTATGCCAGCGGTGAGCTTGTGATCCGGGTGCAGTCTGCTGGGTCTGCTGTGGCTGTTGTTCTCGGACAGAACCTGAGAGAACACAAGCACACAACAATAACTACTCAACAAAACGCCAACCCATCTAGTAGCCATATTCCAGATGTTAATAAGCAGCACTGTAAATGTGAGTTCACAGGTCTATACACCAAAAACAAAACAAAAACCCAGCATGAGGAAACAGAAATGGACCATGCGTTTAGCACTGCCACACAGACTCCATTCCATATCAGAAACAGGAAATGAGATCAGGAATGCAGAAGGGTATGAGGACAAACATGGCAACAGTTTATAGAGTACAAATCATATTTCATATGCGTTTGCATTCATGTAAAACCCAACAGAGCAGGGAACAGCCCGGTTATTTTTCTCTGTTAAAATGTTCATTTCAAGTTTCATGCAAAACCAAAACAAACTTTGAAATTATGAAATCTACTTTGGGGGGAAAAAAGAGGTTATCCTTGGCACAGGACAATAAACAGCACAGAGCTCTCTTGCGTTACCTGAGGCTTGGATCAGTCTTGAGTCACAGATTCAGCCTAGTTCTCAACTAAAAGGATCGTCAATGGAGACCGTGGCAATAAAAATACACTTAGGCACACATAAAATCTGTCTTTGTGTCATACACTGCCGTACAAAAGTTTGGGATCAGTAAGATTTTTAAAGTTTTTTAATGGAGTCTCTAATGCTCATCAAGGCTGTATTTATTTGATCAAAAATGCAATTTCTAATATTGGTTTATACTAATTTAATATACTTTAAAATAGAATTTATATCTGTGATCAAAGCTGTATTTTCAGCATCATTACTCCAGTCTTCAGTGTCACATGATCCTTCAGAAATCATACTAATATGCTGATTTATCATCAGTGTTAAAACTGTTGTGCTGCTTAATATTGTTTTTTGGAACCGGTGATACTTTTTTCTTTGATTCTTTGATGAATAAAAAGTTAAAAAGAACAGCATTTATTCAAAAGAGAAATCTTTTCTAACAGTACAAGTCTTTACTATGACTTTTATTCAGGAGGGATGTGTTAAATGGATACAAAGTATTCATTTCATTTGAAATCACATATTAGTATGATTTCTGAAGATCATGTGACACTGAAGACTGGAGTAATGATGCTGAAAATTCAGCTTTGATCACAGTTATAAATTCTATTAATATAATATTTCACTAAATTAGTTTTTTTCTGTATTTTTGATCAAATAGATAACGATGAACATAAGAAACTTCTTTAAAAAACATTATAAATTGTACTGATCCCAAACTTTTGAACGTTAGTGTATATCAAAGTAACTTCAATCTATCTGAAAGATACTACTGTTTACAAGATAACACACTTCACAAAAGGCATTTGAAATAAAGATCAAGCATGTCTATCCTGTATCTACAGTTACTCAGTTTTTTTCTCTCACATAACAATGACATTTTTAAGTATGCCTAAAGTGTCTAAATACTTTTTGGGCCACTTTATTTAGTTGAAAACGTGAGGTAATCCACATGTGTGTTAAGTACTTGACCGAGGTTCCCACTTTGTTATAATGTTGTGTACAAATGACAGGAAAACTGACATGGAACAATCTGACCAAGCAATAATATATTGCAAAACAAAGACACGAGCATAATTATAACATGTGGGTTATAATTATTGTAAAACGTAAAAAAAAAAGCGATGCTCAATAAATGGTTAAACACCATGTGTGTTTATACTCTTGCTAAGAGCTTCCTAATGAACTGTAAAAACAAGAAATGAAGATCTGGCTGAGGACAGGGACCAATGAATATTAAAAAGAGCCAAAGCAGAGACAAACTTCTTGTCCTGGAAGAGATGAGTGACAAGCATAATCCACCCTATACATACATGATATCAGTAACACACATCCCACAGCAGCCCAGATTAAGGTCAAATTAAGTTTTTGTCATTATTGAAATGGAGCTGGATGCAAAGGACAGCTAATGGCACAGCAGATGAATGAAAAGAGTTGAGAGTTACCAGGCTAAACATGGATAAAGACAGTAGATTGGTGAAGAGAGAACAATAAAATACTGAAAAGTTATCATGAGATTTTTAGTTTATGGTCTGAAAAAGCAGCAAAGGTCAAAAGTATCTGTTCTCATAACAAAAGTGCATACAAACCTATATTTACTTTCTACATGGAATGACATTCAGGTCAGTCTCATAAATAACAAGAATGACAAGAATGATGATAATAATAACATTAGTATGCGTAAATAAAGCAGAATTTAAAGTCAACCTGAAATGGCAATTGCAGCCCATTTTACTTTTGTAAAATGATGCATTTCTGAGGACATTCAATGAGGAAAAGACTTGAGTTTATCCATCAGGAATTAACTGCATGTTGAAACATAGCTGTTCAAAACATGAAAAAGTCAACATTTCGTGTTGACTTTAAAGCAAAACCGAGAAACCATTGGTCTGTACAAAGACTGGGTATTTGGTGTAGTGACATTAATGGATATTTTTGTCTATATAATAGACCACAAATTGTAGCACTACTCAGTCAATGGAGATAAGTTAAGTTCTCATATGTTTAGAAGAGAACACATCAAGAAAATACATCTTCAAAAACACTTTAACTAGACCATATTCCTGATATTCCAGAACACAAACCAGTGCATTACATTTCAACAAAACACATGACGAATGAGATAATAGTGCTCTCTTTTAATTCATCTGCTTATTAGGTGTCCTTGCTGACCGCCGCCAAGATCTTGAGTGTGAATGAACAATACGTTAGTGGTTGGTGTGAAGAATGAATTAAATTGGTAAAAACCTGTTGCCATGAGCCAAAAATACTGGATGTGAAAGCCAGTGATTTGGGGGAGACTGGGGAGGAAGTTATTTGGTCCCCTGATCTGCGTCTTCGACGCCCAGTACCAACACCACAGGTGTAATGAATCCAGGTACCTATAGAGTCAGGGCTAGACACACTCAGGGGGCTCTCTTCCTGGAAGTGAGACAGGGGGCAGAAACAGCACAGTCATGCAACGTTAACAACAGTCCGGCTACGAGTCCACCAACATCCACTACAAAGGCTTTTCGCTCAACAGAAGACAAGTGTGCTCATACTTTGCCAGCAGGCGTCTTGATAAAGTCTTTCTGCAATGGGGACTAAAAAAAGAAAACAAATAAGAGACGGTGGCAGTTTTCAAAATAACACACATTTGTGGTGAGAGAAGCTTTGAATTGAAATATGAAAGACATGCTTTTGCGCCCAAAGTATTATACACACGCTACAAAGCTACTAGCTGAGTTGAATGAAAACTGAATGCTTGAAACAATATTGCATGATATTAATATAGCAGGATGTTATCATTTTCATGTGATACAATAATTCTGACAAGTCATAGTATGAAAATAACATGACAATTTTCAATTTTGGGGGAACTAAAGAGTCTTATTGAAATTCTTTTTTTGGAATTTTTTTTAAAATATCTTCTATAGAAGGAAAAAAAATCTACAGGTTTGAAACGACATGAAACAACGACAGAATTTTCTTAACTCAATCAACTTCTGTAGGCTAATACAATAACTGCTGAGAAATATAATGGTGCTTTTAACGTAGCTCCTGAACGTTTCTGTGTGCGCGAGCGACTGTCTTCACTGAACTGCATTCATTTAGAACTGACTGGAACTACTTGTGCATTACACTGATTTAACGCACACATCTCAGCCAATCAGAATACAGTATTCAGACAGACCATGGTAAAATGATAGTTAGAAATAATTTTCTCATTATTAAAGAAGCATGGACTCTGATTATTTGGTTATTTAGTGTAATAAATTATAGATGGGAAGATAGATTAGTAGGAAAAATGTAGTAGAAACATACAGTTGATGAATTTTCATTTGGGCTAAACTAATAAGTCTACGTTTGATGACAGAATACTCGCTGTTATTATATTTTAATACTACAGTTGTAGACCCAGAACAACAACGTACTATTTTGCTCCCATTTTGAGATTTTAAAATTACATACATGAAAAAAACTGACTAAAACAAAATATAGAAACATCAAACTGATTACTAAAACTAGATTCAAATGGACAGAAACTGAAAGTGAAAAGAAGGCTTTGGCACATTAAAAAGTTAAGGACATGTAAAAGCATATTCACATTAAGAGAAATTGAAAGCACTTGTTCACATCCCTGCATAATGTAAATGCCACAGCAATGGAAAAAGACGTTTTTTTTTTAAATATATTATTCTAGCTATGCACAGCACATTCACAACCAGCAAAAAGTTTGGAAACACTGCATTTCTTTCTTGTGATTTTTAAAAACTTATGTTTGAATGCTTGAAATCAGTTTTGTATACAAACAAATTTGATCATGTGAATTTCTGTTAATTTACAGTTCTTAGTTGTTAACATTAGTTAATATGAACTAACAATACTTTTACAGAATTCATATTAATGTCAATTTTAATGAATACATTTTTTTAATCAAAAGTTGCATCCGTTTAACATCAGTTAATGCACTATGAACTAACAAGAAAAACAGTTAACACCTGTATTTTTATTAACTAACTACTATCAAAAAAAAAAAAAGCATATGGCTCATTGTTAGTTCGTGTTAACCAATGTTAACAACTGAAACGTTACTGTAAAGTGTAACTGAACTTCTTAAGTCATATTTTAATTACTATTATGTACAATAGTCTGGAATAATTGTACTTGGTAACTGAGTTTCTCTAATGAAAATCATTCATTCATTCAAAAAAAACTCTCTCTCTGTGTATGTATATATATATTATACACACACTCTCTTATGCAGAGCACAAAAAAATGTGCTGTCGCACTACATAGCGAGCATTGTTTCATTTAAATTTGCTGTAAGATGTGAAGTCTGTGTAAATGCCCCTTATCTCCTGAATTCATGACTGTCCCTGTCAAAGCTCATATGTGTAGAATATACATATGCAGGATCTATACTTGTACGTACATGCTTAAGAAATTTGAATCCTATTATCAGGGAAGAATAGTCATTAGTCCCTTACACACAGTAATACCAGTAAACCGCCGTAAAATTACCGGAACGACTTTACCGGTAAATTCAAAAATGCACTGATAAAGCATATGATCTCTTTACGGCAATTTACCGGTAATTTTCCAGTAAAGTCTGCATGAAAGGGGCTATTAACTGTGAATGACTTCATTTGATTCATTTAAAAGTGCTTTGAGACCCTTTTTTATGATAACATACTGTATAATAACTTACTTCCACAGAGCCGATCTTTTTGGAGCGAGGAAGAGGGGACTTCCTGTGGATGTAGATGGGATCTGACACCATGGGGCGGAACATCATAAGAGCTCGATCCGGCTCGTCACGTTTAGCACCACCGGCCTCCTCATCACTGTCATTATGGGATTTCTTCTTGGAGCCCTCATTCTGAGACACATTCAACATTTAAGTGCATTTGAGAATTTCAAATTTAAAAAAATATGCAACTTAGAAATTATGCAAATGAAAACATTCAAAAGTATCTACTGTAAATAGCAACTCTTAATGGAGATGGAATCTGTCTCCACCAATTCCTCCCAAACCCAGGAACTGAAGAGGAAATGAAATACGCAGAATAAATTACAGGAAACACACAACAGCCATTAGTCAGTGCAAACCTCTCTGGATGCTGGTCTATATCCAAATCCAGACGGCAGGTTTTTATCTTCTTCACAGCCTTTAGCTCCTGGACTGAAATGCAGCTCCACATGGAAACGATCCTCTGATGAAGGATCCTACAAATCCAAAGCCCTCATTTACACGCTGTGTGTCCTCAAACATGCATATATATACTGGATAAAATATTAAAACTAATTGTCTTTTTCCACAATTAATTGTTAGAGTGTCTCGTATAGGCAAACCAACTGTTAAGTGGCTTGCAACGAATTTGATTTTTTCTTATACATAAAATCAAGCACGTTTAACGAAAAGAGTTTATTGAAGATGGTAGTGCAGACTGACCCTCTGTGTGACTCAAGACAAATGTGCTTTATTTCCATTCTCTTAATATTCTTGAAATCGTGTAAATTATTTAAACTACAATCAAGTTATAACGTAAGTATTGCATGTTCAAAATATGAGCTCGCATGTGCAGAATTATGGCAGAAATACCATTTCATACATTTCTTGGATAATCAAGACAAATCAGAGGTGAAATGCTTCTGTGTTTTTTAAAAGCATTGCATGTGCGCTGACATGCTGGTACCTTGTTTGGGTCTTCATAGAGCATGATGACTATCTGTGTCATGTAGTTGAGCTCGCTGACTATTTTGAGGTAGTCCATGGCTCTCTTCCACTGCTCATCTCTGGCCTCCTGAGGATACAGCCAAACAGATTCCTTCAAGCAGAATTCAGTTTTGCTCAGAACAGCAAACCAACAGCCAGGATATTTCAATGTACTTTAAAAAGCTTTAAAAGATGATACTAATAAGGGCATACATCACAGAGGGCTCCATAACGCAAGATAGACAGCAGAGAGTGAACGTGACTCTCACTGGTGAAGTAAAGTCTGGTCCGCACGTGCCGTTCTGGAGACATGACTCCTCTGGAATATCTGCGGACAGAACAATCAACCCCAAAAGCCTTTTGATTCCACCCAAAACCTGAAATATTTACAATCAAATGCTAATTCATTTCAGAGGTCAAGACATACAGATTTTTTTTTTTTATGCAAGTATTATGCACCAAAAATAATGGTAACATCTGATCATTTTCCACCCTGTCTTTGAGCATATGAATGAAAGGCTTGGTTTTAGTGCTCTTTCTTTTTTAAGATTTCAAAGTTCGTCATACAAAGCAACCGTGTCTCTTTTAGGAGATATGGATTAAACTGCTTGATTCCTGTGGATCACTTTTACGAAATCTTTATAAACTTTTTAAAGCTTGCGTGGACATGGATGGAGAATATATTTTTTTAAAGTTTGAAATTGCTTTAGGGTGTGCAAGCGATGATAATTTTCATGTTTAGGTGAACTAATCCTTTAAGTTTTTACAAAGCACAATGAATGTTATAAAATCAAGGAAAACTTTATTCCTTGCGTCAAGATTTTATATGGTCTATAAACGATATCTTTTACGAGTGTTATTTAGTCCAGCTCAAGCACTGAAACAGACGATGTCTTACACTGGGTGCAGTTTGTTCACCGTGTCATCGTCTTGTGTCCTCTGTAGATCAGAGCGGATCTTGCGAATTAGAGGTGTACAGTAACCTTTGGCTATGTCCAGTTTCTCAGCTTGGGAAATACCATATTCCTGACAAGAGCAAATAAGGACAATTACCAAAAAATACTTCAAGATTATAAACAATAAATTGATACAAGCTCTCATAATTCACTGAACTGATATTTGACCAAAAGCAAATGAAGGAATTCAAAACTGAAATAAAAAGGGTCACCTGTGGGATGACGATGTCAGCCAGTGCTTTGGAAAGCCGGTAAATTTCCATGGTGTTGTCCAGCTTTAACAAGCTGTTGTGCTGCACGTCATATTTGATGCAGTCATAGATATCAGGTATCTTGCTGATGTTGTATCGGCCGTTCTTCATCTTGAAATCCTTCTCGAGTTTAGACCACCGACGCAGCATCAGCTCAAGAGTCTCACTGTGGTACAACTGGATATCTGGAAAAAATAAATAAATATGCCACTGAATTAGAAGCAACCAACCACACAACCTCTGTCCAAAACCCGGCCCTCTAAATATAGCATAAGACTCGGTAACGAATATTTGAATTACATTTTCATGTCAATAAATTGCAACAAAATAGATGCACTTTCTTTGAAGTCGTTTTTATCAGCTAAAGAATATTGTAGACATGGAGTCTGTAATACATGCTTTTATCTCATCAGATTAGATTATTCTAATGTATTGTACTTGGGTGTTTCACAGTCTCTATTGTCACGTCTTCAACTTGCTCAATATGCTGCTGCTAGATTGTTAACTGGAACAAAGAAGAGGGAACATATTTCACCAGTGTTGATCTCACTCCACTGGCTCCCAGTTAAATACTGTATCCATTTTAAAACATTGTTGTTTGTTTATAAGGGTTTGCATGGACTGGCTCCTTCATATATCTCTGATCTCCTTCTGTTTCACTGTAATGCCTCCAGGGAACTTCGATCAACTAGTAGTTTTCAGTTGACTGCTCCAAGAACACGCTTGCCTTCTCAGGAACAATTTGCCACCCTATATAAGAACTGCACCAACATACGCTGATTTGAAGTCTCTTACTGTTGCATATGGTCATAAGTAAGCGCAGTGGCATAATTGTAGTGTACTGTCTGTCGCTGTGTTCTATGTTTACTTCTGTATTTTGGTATATATGCTTAAATTTTTGTACAGCACTTTGGCCAACAGCTGTTGTTTTTAAATGCGCTTTATAAATAAATATGACTGACTGACTGACTATATGCAGGATTAAAATGTATTTGTTTAACGCTCTAATAAAGCATGCACAGTTATTAACATCATGTCTACCTGCTGATTTGGGGTCTTCCATTCTCTGGCGGATCTGCAGCGTCAGGTTCTGGATGAGGGAGTACACCTTATCACACGTCGTCACGGGGTTTTTAATCATCTGCATGGACTTCACCAGAGATGTGCTGGAGGTGGGCGCCAGCTAGTCCAAGAATAAAATACCATCACTCACAGTGAGAGAAAAATTCAGATCAAATGGCTGGACATTTCTGAGACGACTTTGAGAGGTAAATTCACAGTTGCATTAATTTATTTGAATTCTAATGAGAAATACTTTTAAAATTAATACAATTCTATAAACAATGTTCTGCAAAAAGTATCTGCCGTCTTTAATCTATTTAGCAATCTTAAATATGATCATTCCTGATTGTCCCAGACCTTCTCGTATTCTTCAGGCGTGAAGTCTCTGTCCTTCTGCAGAATCTCATGCAGTCGCGCTTTGACTTTCTGCTGGCAGCTGCTTAAGGAGTCACTGTCACTGTCCAGCAGCCCATTCATATTCGCACTCTTCACCATCTGCACCAGGATGGGCGTCAGCTCACCCTCTAACGCCAGCAGGCCCTGAAGGAACAGCAGACATACTCTTACTCCAGCTCATGTGTCCAGTCGTGGATATGAGAAATAAGCATATTAAAAATAATATTTAAATATATAATAATAATAATAATTAGATAATATTTAAACTAGGGCTGTCAAAATAAACATTAAAGCATTCAATAAAAAATTTAAAAAGAGATGGAATTTAAATAAACATTAACACATTAAAAGTTTAATTCTGCACCCTCTCTCCAAAACTGCCAAACAATTTTTTTCATTAATAAAGGAACACATTAACTACATATAAAAAAAATTGAGATCATTCACAATTTAAATATCTGAAGAATTGAGGTGGAAGATACTATTGTATTCTGTAGAGCTGCTCTATAGCGGAATCAAATTAGTTTCATAATTGTCCAATTTTGCAGCATGGACACTGTTATTGAACTGAACCGAATCAACACTGAATAAACTTGACTTGAGCGGAAAAATGTCACTATCGTCTTCAGTAGAGCTGTTTATAGCTGAACTGAACTTGTCATAATTGATAAACTTCACTGTTATTGAACTCCATAATGACAACCTTGTCTTTTTAGAATAGCTTTACATTTGAATTTGTCTCATATTTGATGAAGGTGGTATCGCTGAATCTGTTACTTCCCTGAAGCAGCTTTGAAACAATCTGTATTATATAAAGCATTAAAAAAGGGGGACTTGATACACTCACAACTATAGTTTTAATAAATTACTTTGATAACACTTAATCTTTTATATTTACAACCCAATGGAGAAAATAAAGGTGGTCACGCTACTTTAGCAAACGCTGCAGCAGTCATCTGAACGCGTCCTTCATCAGAGGCGTATATCTTCAGGTCATGCCTGTATGTGCTGTGCAGACGGAGAAGGCCACAGCCGGGAAAGCCAGCATAATCGCCTGAGACCAAGGAGAAAAACGATAAAGAATAATAAGGAGCACCCTAGTGAAAAATAAATATACATATGAAATGTACTTAATAAAAATATCCTGCAATTGTAATTTTGGTATACTACACTGGTATACTTAAAATTGGAACAACTAATTTTGTACTTAATGCACTTTAAAGGAGTAGTTCACTTCCAGAACAAAAATTTACAGATAATATACTCACCCTCTTGTCATCCAAGATGTTCATGTCTTTCTTTCTTCAGTTGTAAAGAAATTATGTTTTTTGAGGAAAACATTTCAGGATTTCTCTCCATATAATGGACTTCTATGGTGCCCCCGAGTTTGAATTTCCAAAATGCAGTTTAAATGCAGCTTCAAAGGGCTCTAAACGATCCCAGCCGAGGAAGAAGGGTCTTATCTAGCATAACGATCGGTTATTTTCTAAACAAAAAAATGACAATTACGTTTTAACCTCAAACGCACTCCGGTTCAAGACAGTTAGGGTAGGTCTAAAAACTCCCATCTCATTTTCTCCTCCAACTTCAAAAATCAACCTACATCGCTGCAAAAGTACCGACCCAGTGTTTACAAAGTGAACATGCAAAGAAGGTCAAAAGCCCTTTACAAAAAAAAGGTAAAACAGCGATGTAGGACGGTTTTGAAGTTGGAGGAGAAAACGAGATGGGAGTTTTTAGACCTACCCTAACTGTCTTGCACCGGAGCGCACAGAGTTCACACAGATCTAGACAAGATGATTAAAAAGTATATAAATTGTCATTTTTTATAGAAAATAATCAATCGTTTCGCTAGATAAGACCCTTCTTCCTCGGCTGATCGTTCAGAGCCCTTTGAAGCTGCGTTTAAACTGCATTTTGGAAGTTCAAACTCGGGGGCACCATAGAAGTCCATTATATGGAGAGAAATCCTGAAATGTTTTCCTCGAAAAACATAATTCTTTAAGACTGAAGAAAGAAAGACATGAACATCTTGGATGACAAGGGGGTGAGTACATTATCTGTAAATTTTTGTTCCGGAAGTGAACTACTCCTTTAATTGTGCTGAAGTAGTGCTGAAGTCCAACTAAAGATACACTGAAGTGTATTTGATTGTGTTAAATTGAAACTATTGCAAGTATACTTCAGGTACACTTTAAATATCTTGCAATTAAAGACCAGTATTATTCAAAGATCATACAATCCTCATCAATAGTGACACTAAAACACATTTTAGGCTTAATATTAAGAAATGTGCATTGTGCACAAGTAGTACTCCAAATAAAGATTAATTATGCTTTTTATATCAGTTAGTCTCAAGCGATATGTCAGTAGATTTGAACTATACTTAGTATGAAATAAATGTATTACTTTTTTACTAGGGCAGACATACTAAAGACAATAATGAGCACAGTGAGAGTGAAGTACCTTGTCCTCCAGGGTACATACACCTGAAGGCCCGGCCAAGTTCTTCAGCCTGTACCCTGCCGGCTGGAGTCAGCTCTCCACCCCACTTCAAAACCAGCAAGAGAGACGGGTCGTCCCTCCGCACGTCTGAACAAAAACACACACATCCATATCAAACACATCAGCCTTGGATGCAGCAACCATGAACAGTTCGTTAACCCTCAGATATTTCACATACCAAAAAAAAAAGAAGAAAAAAGAAGAGCAAGTTCTTTACTCAAACAGAAAGCTCTCCCCTCCCTGCGTCCCACTTTTCGATGCCCATTTCTTTAAAAATCAAAATCACAAGCAGCCAAAAGATACACGCACGACCATCCTTACCTTCCTCTTCACTGGACGTTTTAGGGCAGCCATGTGGAAGATATGTTAACTGAACCTTGCGATTAATGCCAGAGAAATGACCGTACCTGAACAAACAAAATGAGACGTCAGAAATGAGACTGAAATATAGCTGTATATTTGAATATAGCTGGGCCAAGCATGATGTGATCAAAAGTGGCATTCATTTGGACCGGATGGCATCCGCAGGGATTATTTTAGGAGGAGTGATTAAAATACCACAAAAGCTGGTGCCATTATCAGATTGATAAAACTTTTACCTAGCATGATCAGAAGATGATTTAAAGGTGATACTAAATTTGGTGAGGATCTGATGAAAGCTTTATCAATAAAACTCAAAATGGCAGACTGACCCAAAAATGAATATTCAGATTCAACGGCAGAAGAATAATAATAATAATAATAATAATACAATAACTAGGTGCCTAAACACCTTTGCTGCTTGGCCCCTATTAATAAACTTCCTGGACCCACTTACATTTCAAGGACTGTTTTTAGCTGTTCAAGCTTTGCTTTGCTCTCTTCAATTTCTGAATCGTTATTTTGGCCGAGTTCTAACAACAGCTGCCTGGCAATGTCCAACACTTCCTGTCCAAGTCAAACAAACACAACAAACAACTGAGCAAATCAGCTAATATTCAAACGCATGCTTTAGATATGTACGATGAGTAATATGTGTTACATTTCCATTACATTTAGTCATTTAGCAGACGCTTTTATCCAAAGCGACTTACAAATGAGGACAATGGAAGCAATCAAAACCAACAAAAGAGCAATGACATGCAAGTGCTATGACAAGTCTCAGTTAGCTTAATGCAGTACACGTAGCAAGGTTGTTGTTTTTTTAATTATATAATTAATAAAAGAAAACAGATAGAATACAAAAAGAATAGAGAAGCTAGTGTTAGCTTTTTTTTAAAGAAAACAAGCAGTTAGTAAATTAATAGAGTGCAAGTCTAAAAGGGGCAAGTTTTTTTTTTTTTAAAGAATAGAATTAGAATAGAGAGTGCTAGAGTTAGAGGGTCAAGTAAAGATGGAAGAGATGTGTTTTGTTATTAGTTACTAAAACAACATTTCTTTACTTGGAGTTGCTTTGGTTTTTTCAATTTCAGTTTTCCACTTTTGTAACCTTCACATTTTTCAAAGAGGTCAAAAAACCTGAAAGACACAACATGAGAAATGCAATAGTGGATTTTTAGTTGTGCAGTGTCAATTTGAATTTCATATTTTTTTGGAAGTTTATGATGAATATAGATCAGCAAAGTCTGTACCGCTGATGCCGAACTTCCATCTTCATCTTCTGTTTGGGAGTTCTGTCACCATGTCGAATCACAGCAATCACACACCTCAACTCCATCCTGAAAGTCATTGAACGGATATTTACTTTGAGCTTATACAGAAATAAAAAGATATAAATTAGTACATTAGCTTTAATATTAATGTGTTAAAAGGAACAGTTCCCCAAAAATGAAACTTCTGTCATCATTTATTCACCGTCATTCCAAACCCATACGACTGGCTTTCTTCTGCTCAAGCAATAATTAAATGAATATGCAGTTGGGTGAAATCAATGCAGTGACAGCACGTTGTGACTCTCTTTAACACTTAACGGGTTATTTTACCCAAATTGAACATTTTTGTTCCTCTTCAAAAACACTAGACATCTTCACTGAAACCTGTGGGATTTCTGTCCCCTCCACTGAAAATCCACGACACCAAAATTTGAGGATGCAAAAAGTTCATAAAAATCTATGGTAAGCAATCCATATGAATCAAGTGGTTTAATCCAAGTCCCCTGAAAAGACACATTCGCTTTATATGATGAAGATATCATTTAGGCTTTCATTTATATATAACATAAATCGAGACACATAGAGCACATCAAATATGGCAAATGTAAGCTCAAACGTGCTTGTGTGAAGCACAAGAACCAATGAGGTTTGTTCTCACGCCTCAAAGTAGTACAACCCGAATTCTAGAAATGTTGGGACATTTTTTAAATTTGAATAAAATGAAAACTAAAAGACTTTCAAATCACACGAGCCAATATTTTATTCACAATAGAACATAGAGAACATAAATGTTTAAACAGAGAAATTTTACACTTTTATCCACTAAAAGAGCTCATTTCAAATTTGATGCCTGCTACAGGTCTCAAAAAAGTTGGCACAGGGGCAACAAAGGGAAAAAAAAGCAAGAAATTTTTAAAAGATTCAGCTGGGAGAACATCTAGCAACTAATTAAGATAATTGGCATCAGGTCTGTAACATGATTAGCTATTAAAGGGATGTCTTAGAGAGGCAGAGTCTCTCAGAAGTAAAGATGGGCAGAGGCTCTCCAATCTGTGAAAGAGTGCATAAAAAGATTGTGGAATACTTAAACAATGTTCCTTAACGTCAGATTGCAAAGGCTTTGCAAATCTCATCATCTACAGTGCATAACATCATCAAAAGATTCAGAGAAACTGGAGAAATCTCTGTGTGTAAGGGACAAGGCCGAAGACCTTTGTTGGATGCCCGTGGTCTGCGAATGAAAGCCTAAATGAAATCTATTCGCTATATAAAGTGAACATGTTGACTGATTGTCTGACTGATTTTCGGTGGAATGGACTTTCAGTGGAGGGACAGAAATCTCTCAGGCTGCATCAAAGACGTCTTCGTTTGTGTTTCGAGGATGAACAAAAGACTAATTGGGTTGAAACGACATGAGGGTGAGTAACTGATGACAGAATTTAGATTTTTGGGTGAACTATACCTTTAATAAAGTGCATAAGAGTGTCAGTAAAAACATGCCCCTAACAATTTGTGGTTTTGGTGTAAACAGAAGAAATATGAGTTTGAGACAAGAAAAGTGAGTTAATGACGGTTTCATTTTTGGAAGAACAATTCCTCTAAAAACTTCAGATTCTTTAGACACCAGCTTAGCTTAGACACTAATAACATTGGTAATGTAATTATCACTATAAGTTTAAAACAGTGTTTGTCTTTGATTGTGAGGACATACATAGTCCCAGAGGTTGTGGGAACTATGGGAATGTCCTCAGCTTCTAAAGGGATCGACCACGGGATCTGAAACTGTGGAGCCAGTTCTCTCATGATGATATTCCTGTGGGGCAAAAGAAAAACAATATCAATTGACTTTAAACAATTACACCATTAATCTGTATAAATAAATGCGTGTTGTACATTAAATGCACTAATAATCCTTATCATAAATGACCATATAATCATTTATATGGTTATATAATCAATTTAAATGGTTATATAATCAAAAAATTATATGGTTATATAATCAAAAAAATGGACCACATAACCATTTTTTATAATCATCTGATTATAAAAAAAATTGCAGCACTTCATGTCAAAGAAAATACAAATCCTTTTTTGCATCTGACAAAAGACAAGCTTATATCCGTGGACCCAATCAACCAGTATTAAAATATATTAGAAACTAAAAGGATATTTAGGATGTGTGTGATGTACTAACCCCAGGATTTTTGCACAGTCATCATAGTATTTCATGGAGTTCTTGACGAAGCTGAAGCCATTGACGTCACAGACGTATGACTGGCCATTGGCACGGAGCAGATCGAACCCACACACGGTTTGCTGTAAACAGATGCAAACAGGAGAGGGATGAGAACATTACGCAGATCGGGCGCATGCTCCACGCAGAATTTCTTTTAAACATATTTGTTTTACATGCTCATTTGTAGTTACTTTAAGGTATTTAAAAAAATATTTTTTATTACCTTATATGTCCAAAACGGTAATTTTTCACCAAAAAATAAAAACATCTTGTTGCAACATTTTACAAAAATCAAGATTGAATATATTTGGTCAAAATCCCATGTTATAAATGATGAAGTGCTATGCAGGCTATTTAAGACAATATTGGCTGATTAGACGGCAATGCTGACCTAAAATGCAAAATGTTTGCCCTCTCTCTCTCTTCACCGTTCCCACATCTCAGACCTCAAATACATAAAATAGGGTAAAGAAAATACTATACAAACTTACTAGCAATTGCCAAGTGGTTATCAGTCTTACTTTTCCAATACAAATAAGACAAATCTAACGTTTCATAACTGAATTAAAAGAAGTTATGACCAGTCTGCAACTAAGACTAGTCTAAACAGTTTATGCAATCAGCCCCAGTTCTTTATTTATCCTTGTAAGATCACAAGTACCCTTGTGAGACCCCCTCATAAAAACAACTCTGGATCTAAGCAAATCTCAGAGGTGACCTATTTTGAGCTCAAAAAAGTGAGCTGTCACTGAAAGTTGAGGAGTTTGCATCTATGTATACCTCCAGATATAAAGCTCTAACTATTAAAAGGAGCAGCCTCGGAGTGGTTTTCAACATCTTCATTTACCTTGAAAGCCAAACAGACTTTCCAAGCGATGAGTTTCTCTCTGGCATTGAGGATGACTGGATAACGGACCTCTTTCCCCTCACTGTCTCGTTCTACCTTCCCATCCAGAGCAGGAGATTTACGGGCCTCTGCATGGGCGTAGTCGGGACCTACAGTATACACCTGACGTGAACAAACACAAGACAGCATATGAAACAGTGGCATTTCACTCATGAAAACTTTAATGTAGAAGAAAATCTTTGCACAACCCCACAATCTGAATGACTGAATTTATGACTTCACATTTTTGTTAACAATTTGGGACACATATGTGACCCTGGATCACAAAACCAGAAATTGAGATTTATACATCATCTGAAAGCTGAATAAATAAGCTTCCCATTGATGTTTGTTAGGATCGGACAATATTTGGCTGACATACAACTATTTGAAAATCTGGAATCTGGGGGAAAATTGCCTTTAAAGCTGTCCTAATGAAGTACTAATCAAAAATAACATTTTGATGTATTTACGGTAGGAAATTCACAAAATATCTTCATGGAACATGATCTTTACTTAATATCCTAATGATTTTTGGCATAAAAGAAAAATGGATAATTTTGACCCATACAGTTTTTATTTTTATTGTTGGCTATATTGCTTCAAATATATCTGTGCTACTTTTGACTAGTTCTGTGCTCCAGGGTCACATATTGTAAACACAACCCGTCTGGAAATAATTTTAAAATACACATTATTAGAACAAGTCTGTTAAGACACTCTTTTATCACCTTCGCTAAAACTCAAACTAAGAGATATTTAAGGATTTATGTGCTTGTCACATCTTTAGTATTTTTTTATATACTGAGTTTTCACATACAGGATCACATTTCAAGAAGTTTTGTGAAGAACAGAAACAAGAGAGAGAGAGAGAAAAAAAAAACCTTCCTCTTAAGAAAATCAAAATATTTTAGTCACTTCGATGAATCAGAATTACCACCACTAACATGAAAACACATGAAAATAGTGTGTGAGCTTTTTTGCTCTGCCGAAGATAAACGATTGCGATACCTTCACATCAGTTCCATCTGTAGGCATGAACTCCTCATAGATGTAGGATCCGGTCTTCCTGACGTTACTCTCGGGAGAATAGACGCTACTTCTGCTGCCAATCTGAAACAGACGCAACGTGATCAGTTAGCACGAGTTTGGATGGTTTGCTGCAATGAAACACAACAACAGTGTACCAGGAGTTCAATTATTTACATATTTTTAGTGCTAACATGAACCTTTCAAGTATACCATGTCATGTTATGATTCTATCTTCTTGTTTTTGAACAATAAATACTTATCTGCACCACACTACACCACCCTAACTCATCAAAAACACAAACAATCAGAGATGTCAGAGTTACACAAGCTATTAAGCAGCTCAGCCACTTACTCCTAAAAAGCATTGGATGTTATGTAACTGAGTCCCAGTTAGAGGTCGACCGATAGTGGATTTTACCGATACCGATAGCTAGGTTGGACCACACTGGCCGATACCGATTAATCAACCGATAGTTTTCAAAATAGATACTGAAAGAGAGCTAGTGCTTTACTATTTAAAAAAACAAAAAGCAGCAACAGTACTGGACCATACTTTGTAAATGAATAAAAATATTAATATTATTTACTATATTGATCATTAAAGTTATTTCATAGTTTGCTAATGTTAAAAGAAGAAACTTTAAAATGTAGCCTATTAGTAGCTAATAGTGAATGTTGAAATGAACAAACTCTAACAAGGAACAATACTTCTACAGTTTTCATTAATGCTACGAATGGACTTTTATTGTTAAATGTTACCATTTAATTTCAACAGTCATGCTTAAAGATGGCCATGTTTAAATATCTACACAAGGCCATAGCATTAAAATTACATACATATGGATATTGTATGTGTACTCGCACACTTTATTTGCTTTTATTTTTTAACACTTGATAATTATCTAATCAAAAAAAAAAGTCAGTCACACACCGGGCAAAAGCGCAGAGCTGCGTCTAGGAGAACTCAGAGGTATCACGCACACACACACACACACACACACACCAGACGCTTTGCGTTCAAATCAAGTGGCGGTCTAAAACAATTTATTTAATCACCAAACGGACATAAGTTTGCTTCAAGAATGAACAATGTGGCATAAATGAGTTTGAAGTTCGGTGTTTAAAAAAACAGAGCAAGTGGAAAGAGAAATCGCGATCTATTACAGCTCTCTACATGAAGCATACCGACTTTATTAGAGCCACAGAAAGACAAACGTTTTGCTGAAAAATGCACAATACATAATTTATAGCCTAGGGTGAAGTCATTATACATTCACAACGATTTGGGACAAATATAATGTAATTTAATATAAAACTATGTGAATGGCGCTCTGTTCCGCGGCAGGCTTTTCTGTCGGCTGTATTTAAATGCGCATCTGGAGTTTCCCTCACTGTGCAGCGAGCAGTGTCACGTGTCAAAATAAACAACACGTGCTGTCAGTGATTTCCGCCTCTAGAGGCCGCTCTCATACTGTATAATGCCAGCGGACCCTTCTCAGCCATTCCGGCAACGGTTGCAAACCGGAAAACTATCGGCATGGATTTTTGCCGATAACCGATAGTTGTGGCAATCAACTATCGGTGCCGATTAATCGGCAAAACCGATGAATCGGTCAACCTCTAGTCTCAGTATAATGACGACCTATAAATTGGAATAAAGGATGTAAATACTGATTATTTAAAAGTTGGCTAGGCTTTAAACCCTGTTCAACAATGTCAGCAACAACACAACACGATTTATTTTCACTAGCAAGCTGGCAACATGAGTGACAGCGACTGTTTCTGTCTCACACAATAAACAGGACACACATTTACCAGAGAACCTGACCGGGCAAGCCATCTTAAGCTCTACACGTATGAGTCAGTTTAATATACTGTAACACAAATCATTCTCACGTTTTGGGTAGTTTAGTCCTTGCACTTCGTGTCCTCTATTTTTCAGGTGTGTTTTGTTTATAGAAATAGACCTGATTAATCAATAAATTCATTGTTGATTATTTTTATCATCAGTTTTATCGATTAGTGGTTTAAGTCTTGAAATATTTTTATAAAGTATTTTGGTCCCACTTTATATAAAGTGGCCTTAACTACTATGTACTTACATTTAAATGAATCATTTAATACAATGCGCTTGTGTACATACGTTTTTACATTGTACTTATATTTTAAAAATGGCACAATGTAATTACATCTGAAATTAATTTCTGCAATTAAATTTATAATTACACTATTGTCCCATCCCTTACACCTAAACCCACCCGTAAACCTACCCATACCGGTCCCTAACCTTACCCGTATCCCACCTCAATAGCAGCAGAAGTGTTTTACAATACAATATGAACACAATAAGTACATTGTACTTATTTTTTGATGTAAGTACATAGTAAAGGTCACTTAATATAAAGCAGGACCAGTATTTTGCTTAAAATACTCTTTAAAAAAAAATGAGTTGATGTAATGTGGTGTGTATTTTGGTGTTGAAGGGATTGATTGTGAATCATTACGGTCACACCTTGCGGAAGAGCCTCTGACTGCCCCCTCCTGCAGATGTGGGGTAGTAGATGTAGACATTGTGGTCCTCAGCACTCACTGGCTTCTCTACGAAAGGCTTCTGGAAAATCTCCCCATTCACCTCCACGTGGTCCTCTCCCTCCACCAGATTACATTCTGCAAAAACATCACACAGCATCATAAAGAAGCCATGAAATCGTTCGAGTTAGAAACGGGATATTTGGGTAGAACATATTTTGAGAGTCCAAATGCACATGATCAGGTTCTCGCTGACAGATCGACAGCGTGGTCAGCCAATCAAATCAGCAAAGTCACGTGACTTTTCACCCGTGTAGTGCTGTAACCACCTCGCATTCACAGTACACGAGCGGTTCAAAGAGAAACACTCAAGTGAACACTGCTTTATAACAAGCAAAACAGGCAGAAAGAAAATGATTTGATTAGATTAGGATTTGATGTGAATTCAGTTGAAAAGTACGCAAATGCTCTCAACAAATCCTGTAAACTACATAGAGAACCATTTTAATCATGAACCCACTGTAATACCGCAAAAACAACTCACAATATTAATTATTAGAAAAACAAAACCAAATAAAACTGAAAATTAGTTTTTCCACATGAAACTTATTATAACTGCTAATATTGTATTCTTTTTCTTCTCATTTGTAAGTATCAGCTAAATGACACTAATGCCCTACAAACTAGCTGAGAACACACCACTGTGACGCAGATGATCTAAACTGTTCACTGGTGACACAGGCTTATTTTATGTAGTCCAAACTAGGTCAGAGTGAGATTTAAGGGAGTTAACAAACCTTCTGGTCTGGAAGGATCTCTGTTCAGAACCGCAAAGCGGGGGAGCTGTATTCCCTCGGCCTTCAGTATCCGATACACCTCTCTCCTAAACCCGGAAATATTGCATATGAATTAGGATTTTGTGGGAGAAAAAAAATTAAAACATTAAATAAAAAATATCATACAGCAAGTTATTTAAATGTGCTTCAAGAAAACCAATGTTTAAACTGTGTTTAAAGAGCCTCTTTAATCTTCCATCATTCGGTCTCCATATTTGACACAGCATTACTTAACATGTGATTAAACAAAAACAAAAAAAGTCCCATCTGTCATTCACTCACCCAAAAACAACCCCTCAAGGTCAAGCACATCAGAGCATCCGTTTACCATATTTCTCTGTGTATGTTCGGTAAAGAAATCTGAGATATTTCTGTCTCATCAAAAAACATCTTCATTTGTGTCATGAAGAGGACTGAAAGTTATGTGCTTGGAATGAAATTAGGATGAGTAAATGTTGACTTAAATGGCAATAATCAGACACGAGTGCCATTGTTTAAAATATCAGAACTGCTGCTGTTCTGCTGTAGACACGAGGATGCAGTGATGACAATTAAAGCATGTGTGTATATTAAAGAATTTTATACAAACATTAAGTTGATATTGAGTAGTGCATCCAAAATAAGTGTATATTTGTTATATATAAATAAATACAAACATGCATGTATATATTTAAGAAAATATATGTTTATATAAAACATTTATATATAATATAAAATATAAATGTATATGCACATGTAAATATTTTCAAAATAACACACATTATGTAAACAAACTTTTATTTTGAATGTGATTAATCGCGACAGCACTAATATGGAGTACATTTTAGACACAGTATTGCCAGACAGTTACTTTGGAACCATTTTTGCTGGCAGAACAAAATCTGACCCAGTCCCAGCACAACTGAACTACATTTCAAGACTCTTGAAACGACACTAGGCCAATCAAAATTAGTGAATCAGTATCTGATTAATTCACTGTGCACTGCGTCAGCATCTCACTTGACTTCCCATATTGCTCAGAACCAAAAAGGACCAGGTGTGTCACAATTAATCATGTAGATACATGAAATTTTCATGTTTCTAAACCAAATCAAATGAATACATTCATCTCTTTCAAAAAATCACTTCTGTTGCAGTGATGACCGCTTCATGGGCAAATGTTTGCATGTAGGTTGCTGTGTTGACCCCGATTAAAATGCAAACATTCAAGCAGTTAAAACATTAGCTAGCTGATGCAAGCGTCAACACAAGAGTAAACAGTGTCACAGCAATACCTCCCTCATGTGGCAATACTTTCCACTAATAACATTAACTGTTTCGGGGCAGTGGTAAACTGTTCGTTCTAGTTTCCATGTGCTTTCCAGGACTGGAAAATTTGCACAGCTGTGATTTGGGCGTAAGCAGCAGGCCACCGTCTGCTTGCCATTGATATTCAGACCAACAGCACAATTTCAAATGCGATATTGCTTTTATACAACAGGCCAATTACAAAGAGGTTAATATTGCATTATAAGTTGATGCACTCCCTGTGAGTAGAAACCATGACAAATCGCCCATGCTAGAGGAGTGCTATATACTTATAAGACATACTCCACCCAAAAATGCTCATTCTGTCATCACTGCATGCCAGAGTCGGAAATTAAAGGGGACTGGGGCAAAAATGCCCACCGATTTCAAGAATGGGGGTCCAAAAAATGCCCCTGCACAATTAAATGAAATCTATTACGACTATTGCGATTAAAGTAAAATATGAAAAAGAATGAAGAGTGCCAAATGCAACATTGCATTTAGATCTGTTAAAGTTGCATCAAAGGTTTCTTTTTGCGTGTTTTTGTTGAGCATTATAACCAATCAACCATGTACCTGTTGAGTGCATGAATGCAATAGCCAATCAGAGGCATTAGATTAGTCACCAGTGATGAAAATCCAGTTTTCCAGAGCACTGACTTTGGCACTCTTGTGAATTCTCTCATCACAAACACAAAAGGTTATGATATATGTAATAGTTTCACTGCGCAGTGTAGACCGCTCCTTTGGGAGATTCTGTAAGTGTGCAGAACTGAAATCACTGACCGCTTCAGAAATGGGGAACGTTCTTTGCTCACCGTTCACTCTCAGTGACATGAAAAACAAATCGGTTATTCAAACCAAGATAACCTTAATTTTTTAATCTTTAAAAGCAATGGTTTTCAGCTTGTTTTCTGTGTATGTATGCATTCTATTAGTTAAAACAATTATTTGCCATAAAAACAACACACATACAATTAATAATGAGGAAATTCTAAAAAAAAAATTGGATGATTACCATAACAATAGCAACATTTTTGCATCTCTGACTGCCTGTGAACAACAAACATGGAGGCAACAGTTTAACCCATTTGGCAATCCATAAGAATAAGTAACATACAGTTTCCCACACACACACACACACAAAAAACTTTTAATGACAATTTTAATCAATAATCACAACTACAATACCTGGGAGAACCCATCTACTTATGATGAGCAAAGGTTTTTCCAGTATTAAAGGCATGAAGTATAGCTGGCAATATCTTCTGTATCAGAGCACATCATGTGCGGTCAATAAACAATGCAATTAACTTGCAACATGATGAAGACCTGATGGTGGAAATGAAGCTCACCTGTCCTGAATAAAATACTGAAGATCCAGATCGTTGATGACAAATGGATTCCTCAGCTTCTTGTAAGCCACGGCTTTATCCAGTGGGAATCCTTTAAAAACAGACAATAAATAATGAACATAAATTCACAAAAACAGGTTCATATCAAGAGGGACTGTACATTTCTGCTCTTGTCGTCAATACAATAACTGACCGGAGCTAGCTGTGTATTCAATATTTTTAATGCACACTTTTCAGCCAATCAGAAAAGAGTATTCAGACCATGGTTTAAATGAGTATAATTCACATTCTACACAAACCAAACATAATTTATATTATTTTACAACTTGGGGCGCAACTTAAAATCATTAACCATAATGTTATTTAAAATTTAAACCATTTTTTATACATTTTACTTGAAGTAATTAGATACCATATTTTTCATAATAAGCCCAAAGCATTTTTATCATCTGAAATGTGCTGCAACTTACAATTAACTCACAAAACACACACATTTAGATTAGCGGAGAACGAGAAAGGCCCAAGTTCATATGTATCACTTACACAAATTTGTTTAGGCTTGACGTTTATAATAATTGTTGTTTATAACGAATGGCACTATAATTATTGTTTGTTCATATATATATATATATATATATATATATATATATATATATTACACACACACTTTATACTATATATTTTCCATTCCTGTTCTGTCCTGAATAGCGTTAAATTAAAAATGAGCATTTGTTGTGGAGTGAAGGGAATAAAAATACATGTTTATAGTGTTTGTAAATGTTTCCATTAATATATTTCTGTTTTATTTTCTATTTATTTATTATGTAATAATAAAATGTGACTTGTACACTGATGCAACTTATCCTTTTTTATTCTCTCTCTCAACAATGTAATTTTGACCTGGTGCAGCTTATAGTCAGGTGTGACTTATTTATCATAACACACAGCAAAAACTTGGTTTCTTTTTTGTAATCTGTTACAATAAACACAGACAGGACGCTACAAACCTTTGGAATGGAAAGAGATGAGACAATCACAGAGTGGCCAGTTTTCCACCGGCTCATTCAGAATGACTTCCTCTTCAAACGTAACCACAGTGATGTATTTGAACAGACAAAGTCTCTCCAGGATCTCCTTCATAGGTTTGGACTTTGACTTCTTAGACATGGCACAGATACCCACCACGATCTGTCTCTCAGGAGGCTGCAGACGACAACAACACACATCTCAAATTACAATCATTTCATTTATTTGAGTTACGCTTCAAGAAGCTAAAATGTTTAACTAATAAAAACTAAAATTGTTGTGTCATAGCTGTAATTTATTTATTTGTTGCGATGTAAAGAAGCATCCCTCACTGACACCTGTCTCCCATAAATACTCCAACGCTACAATCTAGTGGTAACTTTACTACTAAAAAACCTTGAGTTACAGAGCGCTGGCTTTTTGCATCCTCTCCAGGACAGAGCAGCGCTCAGTGCATTTCTTCAGATTGTATATATTTTAATTCATCTATATAGTCTTTACTGTGCTGTAAATCATTACGCAATGCAACATACAGGCATGACATGTCAGTCAGCTAATGATTGAAATGCCTGACGTCTTGCATAATGTAACTTTATTTTATTCATAGAGGTCCTGATTTGAATTACTTTGCATATTAAAATATCTTCTCATTACTCTGTACTGTTTGTTTACGGGCAGGTTATTATAAGGAATCCTTTGTCAGCTTTTAGAAATGCAGTCTCACAGAAAACAACCGATGAGCCTCAGAGCACCATGTCAAGCGCAAAATAACTCAAGACGTGTTTATTTTTGGGGTGTTAAATAATGGGGCAAATACCTGTAAATTGGCAAACCTAATTTACTATTGCATGATTTATTTAAAAACGCTTCTCTTATAAATTGTGTTTGAGAGGGTAATTCCTACAATTGCAATAAGATCAGCAGCAAAAATAATTGTCTCCACATCTTTTCATTGTTAATTTTTCACTGGGTGTATTTAGTAAATGCTGATAGCATTTTTTAACTCCAAAAGAGTTTGCGCTGACACAAGCTGCTAGTAAATCTGGCACTAAATGTGTATTTTACATGCAAATTACATATTAATGAAAGTTCTACGAATTAAGCATATTGACTTTCAATCCAGTTGTTGTTTTGTTGCACAAATTCGATGTCGTATATTCGACATTGTATTTATTCGCATCGTATATTCGCATTTGTTTACTTTTTACCAAATTTTAGACACCGCTGCTTGAGAAGAACCATCTTATTTTGTCACATTGTTGGATTTTCTTCTTCTGATTTTTGTTGGGGCCACGTTTCTTTATAATTAACCAAGTCAAAGTCTGTCAGCATTTCTTTTAACTGCAGACTCTTTTGCATTTTGTAGAATCGTGCTGGTATTTGTTTTAGAAATGCAAACTACAAAGTGATTCTAGAATTTTTTTTCTCTACCATACACAATTACCAAGTTAAGTCTGTCATAACTTAAATATATTGGGTTTCTTCTTCACATATGTATGTGTATATATGTGTGCATGTGTGCATATGTGTATGCATCTATGTGTATGTGTATAGCAGAAACTTAATTTCCTGTAAAGCTGCTTTGCAACGATTGTATCGTAAAAAGCGCTATACAAATAAACTTGAGTTGAATTGAATTGAATTTATTGTCCAGCGGGCCAAGAACCTAAACAGCCAATATGAGTCTTTTCACATACCGAATCATATTCTGCATCATCTCTGTCTTCATCCTCCTCTTCCACGTTTTCGTACAGACAGTCATAGCCGAGCACTCTGCCCGGATCCAGCAGCTCGTCTCCCTCGCCGTCATCAGCTCCCACAAAGAAGCGCGGGTGATCCAAGTCCTCGTGCACAGACATGTTCACCGCAGACAGCTGTCAGTCACTCAGCAGAGGTTCACATGAAGGTTAGAGCTGGTAACATCCAGCCTCACAGGCCTCCTCCTGCTCCTCACAGCCGCTCATCTTCACCGTCTCTCGCTTGAACACCGCACAAACAACAGCTGACTCAGGGGCAGTTTCTAGTCTTATCTTATGCTCACCCAGCCAGCTTTTATTTGATCAAATACACAGTAATGTCAAACATTCTTATAATTTAAAATAACTGATTTATGAAAATTTATTTAATGAAAAAATGAATTTTTCACATTATTCACATATTTAGCTAGTGTCAGTGACAAATTTAGTATCCACTATAATGTAAAAATATTTTATCTAGTTTAAACGTGACAAAATCAAGTTAAGAAATGCAGTATGCACTATTCATATGGATTTGAAAAACTTTTTTTTTGCTATTTTTAGGAAAGGATTAAATTGAGTGAATTTAAAAACATCATGCAGCAAGAATCAAGTAAAATGTAATATGTGAGTGTACACATCCTATTCATTTCCACAATTTTTAAATATATTTCTCAAGGTAAAAAGCTTTTTCACAAATATTATCAAATAATTAATAAATATTGCATCTTTAGGGAGTCAAAGAACCTAAACTACCCTTGTCTTCAAAAAAAAAAAAAAAAAGTCAAATTACCTGATATTTTAAAATGATAGCTCTGCTGTGTTTCATAAAAATGACAATTTTCTTTTTTGTCTGAACTATCCCTTTAAGAGACTTATTAACTTTGGCACACAGTCATGTGGGGCTGGTCCTCTCAATAATATGATTTTCTGTTTAAAGTATTTTTTTGGACAACCGATCGGTTGGACTAACTTTTTTTAACATTTAGAAGTACAGTATTTTTGTTAATATTCATTTTTTTTTTTTTTTATATTATCTTTTATTGGAAAAGCATGTTGAATTTTACATATTGTTAGGCATATGAAGTACAATCCTTTGCTTTAACATTTTTAACTTTCTAACACAGGAACAACAGAACTCAAAAGAACGGGTGGCGGGGAAAACCAAATTACTTCCATATTATTTATATTGTTCATTTAAACTTTCAAATCAGTGCACAATTAGTAAAAAGCAGCAATGTTTACAGAAAATCAGATCTAACCGGTTTAACATATTCCGTCCATTTGGACCACATCTTATAGAAAGTGTCCCTCTGCACTTTCAGTGAAAAGGATAGCTTTTCCATTATGTAGATCTCGTACACAATGTTTATCCAGTCCTCTGTTGTTGGTGGTTCTGGTTTAAGCCATAATATTATTTTTTTATTAGGCTATTTATTTTTTAATTGCCATCAGGACATTTGTATCAAACTTACATTTTGACATTCATCTCACCTCTAAAAAAAAAAAAGTTGCAATTACCATGTTACAAAACCATGTTCAGAAAAAAAACGCATTCAAGTTATTGTATGATCTGCACAACATTTTTTGAATGTGCTCAACCCATGAACTATTTTCTGTTGAATGTTTAATGGACTCACCTCTCAGATGTGTCAGAATAATCCCTCGACGGCCACAAGTTCAGAGATACTATCGTCCTGCAAAACAACAAAAGATAAAAATGATCCAGTTTTTGAAATCAGATTTTTTTTTAAAAACAGCTTAAAGCTGTGGAACTGGCTTACTGTATAAAAAATTTTAAAAAGCCAGAACTGGGTTATTTCATGCTATGTGCTCATTTTCAACAGAGGTGGCACTGCTCTAAAGATAAACACTGATGACTGTGAACAGTACAACATGCACTCAATAAGAGAAGGCAAATATTTGACCTTCTTTCCAGCACACAAACAAAATGCAGTGATCAAGATCCACTTAGAGTCACTTTATTATGGGAAGAGTTCAATTTTCCTAAATCTTTTTAAGGTGATTTATAGGTAGGCTAAGTATTGCACATGTGCAGAATATTTTCAGTTTGAGAGTACTTTTAGTTTTTTTGTTTTTTAACAGTTTTTTTTCTCTAATTCCCCTGACTTGGTTACAAGGTTGATGATGTCTGGTGGGGAGCGGACAGGAAGCTGCCATCACAGACATGAGTCTGAGTTTGAGGTTCTGCTGGCTACAGAGCGAAGGCTAGTAGAAACCTGGGGAAAGATTAATCTATTTAAGCACAAAGAAGACATTCTGAGAAATGTCTCAGTGTTTTTTCTCCATTAAGTGGAAGACAATGGTTTGGTTTTAACATTCTTCAAAGTATCTTTTGTGTTCCACATAAGAAAGAAAATCATACAGGTTTGGAACAACACAGTGAGGGTGGAATGAGATCAAGTTTACCATAAACAAACTTTGAGAAACGGGATTTTAAAATAGGGATTTAAAAAAAATATGAATGTCCTAATTCTGTCCTAAACTCCTGAAACATTGGTGTCTCATATTTTAGAGCAGTCAATGCAATTCATGAATGAAATCAATTAAATCTGTATGTGGGTGTATGTAAAAATATTCAGATGTAACCCCCTTTGTAATCGTTAACATTTTCATAAGTAACTGTAATTTAATTACATTTATTTTGTAATTAAATTATATAATTCCGTTGCATGTAACTAGTTACTCCCCAACACTGCCCATAACCAAAGTTTATTGTGTGGGCCACAACGCAATGTGGTAAAACCAAGTAATATTTATAAATGTTGCTTTGCAATACCAACACAGGTAATCGCTTAAAGTCCGTGTAAAGTGATATTAAAATATGTGTTCTGAGTTTGTCACACAACAGAAAAATGTGTTATTAACCACCCAGACAAATTTGAATGATAAAAAAACCGCCAAGTAACTAAAATAAGTTATCAAGTCTTTGAAAAATAAGCAAACGCTGGGGGCGTGTCCGCTGTCTGCGCTGAAACCACGCCCACTCGCGGGAAAGCGGCCGTCTCTCTCAACTGTCAAACACCGCTACAACCTGAATGGATGCTACTGATGCTACCTCTAGTAGCTTAATTGCATTTATACAGCCATACATGTTTGAGCGTGCAAGTTCGTTATTTAATTGTAGACGCGCGGCAGCGCTGCAGTGATTCTCGTCGTCAAGGAGAGCGCGGCTCATGGTTGCTTAGCAACGGCAAACACCAGGAGAGCACAAGCTCCGGTGCGCTTTGAAAGAAGAGAAAGCGGTACAGCTCGCGTTTCCATGCGTTTTTAGATGCGAATTGTGAACGCTCCATGTTTTTAAATTGTATGTATTCTGCCACATATTGATGTCTCTGGGCTAAGACCCCGGTATCCACCCTAAAACCGTCCCTGCCTAGAATCTGTATATCTAACATCACAGACATTCAAAAAGACAAACTAAGAACTTGACCTCTCAACGGTTATTATAGTGTTAGGGGCGGGGCCACGCTCGGTGGCTCCATTGCGTCATCAAGCCACCGTTTTAGCCCCGCCCAATAAATCAGTACTACATAGTTCAGAGCCTTTGTAATGTGTTTCAGCAATACATTTCTAACATTTGTAATGCGTTTAGAAACAATTCTCAGAATTCTCTTTAAACGGCCAAAAATTAGGGAAATTAAAAAAGATCAAGCAATCAACTTTACAATTTTTGGACCACTTGAGATGGACTGAATCTTACATAAAAGAAAAAAATACACAACATTGAACAAAAGAGAAGTAAATAAATGCATATGCTGTATGTTAATTAATTAATCACCTCCACGCTATTTGTTAGCTACCCAAAGGAAATGCTGAAAACCCTGTCAGTTATCTGAGAACATAAACACTGCCATAATCCTAGGACATCTGTCACTGACAGCACCTGTCTGACAATACACTACATACACACAACACATGACACACACACACACCACATCACATGACATACACGACACATGACATACACGACACATGACATACACGACACATGACATACACGACACATCAGATACACACAACAACACATCACAAACACACAACACATGACATACACACCAGAGAAAACGGAACCGATGCCTTATTCCTCACACACCGTTAAACAAATAACATAAGTATCAAATAACAGCACCAAAGTCAGATAAACACCATAATCTACTCGAAGTTAATTCATTGTAAAAGAAGGAATATTATAGAAGTTTAATTGGACTGCTTCGAAAATGTTACATACTTTTCTTTGATTCACTTTGTTAAATTAAATATCTGCTTGATCAAAGTCAAATCAACACAGCAATTTAAAAGCCAGTGTAATTTGACTGGCATCATGTGTATATGCAGTACAGTATGATTATCGGCTCAAAAGCATCAATAATGCAGGAAAAGTCAAGGCAGGAGGTCAGTCATGTGCAGTTTGATGTCTCACTTTTAGCAGCTAATGACTCTTCTGCACAAACACAACACGTGCATGATGCTAGAGCTGATAAACAGCGAATACTTTATATTCTTACCTGCTCTAAAAGAGACGGAAGTGAAGTCGAAAGCTGTGGGCTGCTATGTTAGCTGGTCACACACACACAAATACTGAAGGAGGAGAGCTAACATTAGCATACATGCTAAAAGCACCACCAGCAATCATCATCATCTTCATCATCTTCCTCCTTCAGCTAACGGGCATAAACACAAATGATCTCATTCTGATCTTCTGCAGGCCTCTGAGATTCTCCACAGGGATGTATTACACCCTTCTGTGTGACTGATTGCTGCACGAATGCACTCAAGTTCAGGCTTCACAAATCAAAAAACACCAGTCTACGCGGCGTGGCGTCAGGCGTGATGTCGCCGCGAGGGCGGGGCCACGGTCAAGGTGTTACCCAATCACGGGCGGCTTTCACGGTTTGTTTGTTTTTTTTTAACTTTATTGAACAATGTAAACTTTACAACCATAAATGGCCTGGTACAAAATGCTAAATTTCTTAATCAGAAAACAGCATCATAACATAAGGAGAAGAGGAAGAAAAAAAAAATAATAATAATAATACTAGGGGTTTTCAGCAAGTTTAAGATTTTCTATTAAATTACAGAAATTTAAAGCATTCTTTTTCTTCATTCGTTTCAGTGACAAAAAGTAATGACATAGTTCCTGGTGAAATACATAGAAATGTGGAAGAATTTTCAGGAATCTGTTCTTTAAAAGAACTTCCCAAGAATAATAATTGTGTTAATTGCTAAATCGTGTTTCATCTTTCAAAAATAAACCGAAGAATACATTTTCCTTTATTAAAACATGTAAATCTTCAAATATAGGAAATAACCAGTAATGCAAATCTTCCCAAAAGGCACAGACAAATTTACAATCATAAAAAAGATGTTCTGTTTCAATTTGATCATCACAAAAGGAACAGTTGTTAACATCAAGACCAAATCCACATCTCAAACATTCTCTGGAAGGATATACTCCATTCAGACTTTTAAAATGGACTTCCTTTGCTTTTGGTGCAGCTGGACATTTCAAATGTTCTGTTCTTTATAAATTAATTTAACTAGATTAATCAAATTTTCTCCAAAACCAAATTATTCTAAAGTACGAAACATAAATTTGTGTTCGATCATGTCAAAAGCTTCAATTATTAAAAAATTTTCAATTAAATAATTATAATCCAATAAGTCAAGCACAAGCTGTATATTATTGTGAATTGAGCGGCCTTTTAAAAAACCTGACTGTGTCTCTGAAATAATCGGTGAAATTTTTTAATCTGTTAGCATAAATATGAGTTAAAATTTTATAGTCATTATTAAGCAGGGTTAACTTATGGGCCTAAGATTGTCTATTAATTGAGGATTTTTTTCCAGGTTTTGGGATGAGAGTGATGATCCCTTGCTTAGTTGGAAGAATATGGGATTCAGATATTTCTTTCAACATATGAAAAACAAGGTCTTTAATATGTTTCCAAATATGCCTACAGAAGTTACTCGTTAACCCATCTGAACCAGGAGATTTGTCTAATGATAAACAATTCACTGCTTTTTCCACTTCCTGATGATTTCAACAGATTTGACACGTACTATACTGTATGAAAGAAATAAAGGCAAACTGGTTTATAATAAGTAAATACATAATGCTGTTTAAAGTTTAAGCATCATTTGGTGAGTTAATATGAGACAATGGTTTTATTAGATTATGAGTGTGGCTGAGACAGCTGTGTTATGTGTAATGGTCAGTTATCACTTGTACATTATTTTATTTCATTAACTGAAATACTGCTTCTGTGTCACATTTACTCTGTAACGAGGTATCAGCACTTAAGAATACCAGATCACATATACATTTACATACAGGTATACATGAACTTAACATGATGAATATAAATATTATTCACACTCTTTATAGTTTAACACAAGGAATTTTTTTTAACACAAACTATTTTTCCCTTCTCCAGACAGCTGTCAGAGGAATTGTGCAGACATGGGAAATTTCTGGTTTAAAGACAAACTATTGCCCTTGTGATGGCCGTACCTGTTCTTGAATGACCTAAACATCTTGTGAATACTTCAGAAATATCATGAAGTGTGCAAATGTCATGGTTCATCACCAAAGCCTCTCCAAATATAACAGAATTAATGGCTTTGGAGGGGAAAACAGACAGGCTCCTCTGGTGTAAAATATACTTCAAGATCCACAGCATAAAGTTTCACAGTCCGCCATATCTTATCAAACACATTTCCCTCTGATTAGAAGACACTGAAAAACTCATGTTTAACATGTCTTGCATCTTCAAGCAAAAACTTTGTCTAACGAATCCTATGTTTATCAATCAGGACTTCTTTCTGGTGAAATGCATCACTCTTCTAGGGGGTGTGTTTGGAGAGACGGTCACAGAAGTCACAACACACACATCTTCAGTGTTTAACCACCGTATCCTAAACCTTATTTAGCCAACACTGGGATGTCAGTATAGAGGACAAAAGAACAACTGTCACAGGTGCAAGAACACAGCTACCACGTGCTCAGACCCCAAAACACGAGTGTCACGATTCTGTCACCCAGACAATACCATAAAACTGTCCCGTCAGCCGGAGAGGTGTATGCCATGATTCACAACAGCTGGTGTGTCAGTCATGGTCACAAATCAAGTCATAAATCACCTTTTTGACAAATAGTATAGAATACAGTTTGCTTGCTTTATCTGCACAAATGTTTGATAACGAAGTCATCTTAGCTTAATCAAACTGAACATTTGCTGAAAATGTATTCACCCTTAGGCCATCCGAGACGAGCTCCACAAGTGATCCAAGCACACGACTCTAGCTCATCAATTAACGTCTTGTGAAGTGATCCATCATCAAAATCCATCAAGATGGTTTTCATTTCAAACTGTTGTTGTTGGCTAAAATACAAGTCCTCTAAATCTCCATAATATTGCTTTCTCATGTGAAAAAGTCATTTCATATGAATAGGGAGAGTACTATGCAAACAGTCCAAAAGAGTTTTAAACAAATATGTTGGTGGATTGGTGTGAGATCTCGACAGGGGATGGATATTTTTACTGGAGGAAGAGTTATTATGGATTATGGATTGGTCATTTTGGCCAGAAGTGACAGTTTAAAGTTAAAATGCCTTAATAAAGGATTTTTATTTTTATTTTTTTACAAACACACAGCTTTTCACTTCATAGGATCTACTGGTGACTAAACATCTGGACTGTGACAACAACAACATAATCAATTGCTCTCTAAAAATATGCATTTCCTTAATTTGTAATACTTTTTTTCTACCCTAGTTATTTTAGTACACAAAAACCCTTATTAAACACCACAAGTGCTCTTGGGAGCTGTTTACTCACTCATTTTTAAATAGTCAGCAAATTTTCATTTTGGGTGAGCTATTCCTTTAAATCCGCAGTCCTAACTTTTTTGCATGCGTCTTGCAGAAGAAGCCGGAACTACTTCTCTGTTCTTGTCTATGATGAGTCACGCAGGTGCTGGGCTACTCCGCACCGGCTCCTACCAGAACCAGTCTAAAATAGTCCGAATATAAAAACTTATTATAGGTGTACCGTAGTGATTCAGGAGAAGCCAAAAACACAGTTTGGAAAATGGATTCGTGACGCACTCACTTATTATATAAATTTAGTAAATTATGAACACAAAACAAGTTACTGACTGCAGCTTTAAGGACTATTAAATTACTTGAGGACCAATCCCAAAAAAACAATGTACCAATCATACCATCTGGACAGGTGACAATAACAACAACAACATAATCCATTTCTTTGAAAAATACAAATTTCCTTAATTTCTTACACATTGTTTCTACCCTAGTTATTTTACTTAAATTCTCATTAAACACCACGTGCGCTTATGGGACCGGTTCACTCATTCACTCGTTTTGATTTAGACATGACCGAAAGAGTCACGACTCCAGTAATACGCCTTATCGATTCAGACCAGTAACTTCAAATGATAGGAAAAAGATTCAAACGGATTTGTGAATCGTTTGTCTGAATCAATAAGAAGAATCAGTTCAAAAGCGCGAATCGGACATCACGCAGATTTTCCCGCCCACACGCAGAATAATTGCGTCATTTCTGCCCGGTTTTTCTCGTTAGCGGTTTCTTCACGCGTCTCCGCCATCAACTTCTGCTAAACGTATGCTTTTTTATCTTTATAAACTATACTAGTATGATTGAATTCCTCGGTCTTTAGTAATGCGAGTGAAAGACACGATTAAAGAGAAAGTTTACTCGTTAGTATCATATTTAGGCGATAATTGCTAAGATGCCATTTACTGCCGCGGCCCAATTAACGTTACGTTAGTCGTTTTTGGTGTTAATACTTACCTTGGTTTAATTATTTACATTTAAATGGATCTATATTACTATAATAACAGAAACGACGCAATCTGCTGCCTTTGTTAACTTGGATCTCACGGCGTTTCACACGAGGTTGTCGTTGAAAGAGGTTTAACCTCGTGCAGAAACTATAATGACCGATTAAAATTTAATTTAAGTCCACAAAGTTAACATAATCGAATTATTCTGATGTAGGACATGATTTTCACTGTCGGCATTGTGTTGTTTCCCGGCACAGATCTTAAAGAGATTTAATTGACGGTAATCATCTCGGCTGAAGCTGCTCGCGATGGATGACTGGGAGGAAGATCAGGTAAAGGCCGAGCACACTCATCCTCACTGTCCCAAACGGAGATGTTATTTTTTGCTTAAGTAGTAACTTATTGGGAATAATAGTCGCTGTTATTTTTTTTGTTTCGACATGACATGTTTGTGAGACGTGAGTTAATTAAGTTACAGATAGTTTGGCAGGAGTTTCGACGGTTTGCATTCGGTAGGCGCTTTTATCCAAAGAGACTTGCACTGCATTCGAGGTGTAGATGCGTTATATCGGTACATAAACTCCTGTAAATGGGAGTTTTTGCCAAATGTGAAGTGTAGTAGGTACATTTTGTAAGCGTCCTGTGATGGAAATCAAACCTGATTCGTTTCTTAGTACAGACTTCAGAACCTATAATGGATGTCAGATGAGGGAGACGTCCAAAATGTCTCCCAAACCAGGGTTGAAAACCACTACTTTACAAGTCTGAACTGTAGGAATTAAACCAAATAGAATATCATTAGATATTAATGAGTAATATTATTAACTTAATTTGTTCATCCTTTTACAGGGCCCTGTTGTATCCTGCAGTTCAAGTTTTGGTAAGTGTTTTTATTTTTTATATATATCATCACACACACACATGACGAGACGTTTTTCGATACTCGATAGTATCGAGGCAATTCGGTTGGTGCCTAAAAAGCCCTACTCGCACTACACGTTCTCACAGTAAAAAAAACAATACATGGCAGAGCAAAGAGGAAACTGACACAGACAAGATGGAGCAGGTTACTTCTGACATGAAACAAGGTCTCAGGACTTTCAGCTTTCAAATTCCTTTTTCTTTCTTTTTTTGGTCAAGAAATTCAGACAATGAATTAGGGGTCGACTGATATGTGTTTTTCAGGGCCGATACCGATTATTACACGGGGTTCCCACGGGTCCTTGAAATCCTTGAAAGTTTGTGAATCTGATTAAAAATTTTCAAGGCCCTGGAAAGTTTTTGAAAATAAACAAACATAGATACAGGTCCTTGAAAATTCCATATTATTCCCTCTGGTCCGCTAATGTGTTATTTCGCCAACACTTCGTGCCCTATGCATACTAGCTTGCTTGATTTACATTAGTTATGCACATTTATGCATTACGTTAAGTTTTTCCCACGTGAGGTACTTTGTGGTGTTCGTTGCCATGACGTTCACACGCACACAAAACTGGTACCTTATAAAACCCTTTATAATCTATAATAACACTACATTTATTTAATATTTTCTCTAAACCTTCTTGGATATTAACCCTTAATCGGTCCTTGGGGTCTGTCTGACCCCAATGGAATTTTCCTTTATTTTTTAAAAATGTTCCCTTCATCTCAGGGGCATGACACACTGTGACTTTTCCTAAATAATCTATCTAAACACACACAAAAAACTGGACTTGATTTGGTTGTTCTAAAGGTGTGTAAAAAAAAATTTACCGTTTAAGGCCCCAAATTGAAAATGAATGGGAAAAGTGAAAAAAATTATTTATTTTGTTTCATTTGTCAAAAAAAAAAGTAGTAAACCCAGTATAAATCTGAAAAGTTTTACATTTTTATAAAGGCCTGGATCTAGAGCACAAATGCAAATTGGAACGAACATTCTATCTCATACGCACACACACACAAACACACACGTGTGTGTGACTGCAATAGAGTGCATTTTTATAGAAATTGGCATATAAAATCAACAAATTTGGCGCAAATCTGAAAATTTCCACTCATAAATGAAGGACTGGTACTAGAGCACAAATGCAACATGGAACAAGCATGTTCACTCACTCTCTCACACACACACACACAGGTGTGACATAGGTGTCCAGTGCATTTTTTAGATTTTGCCAAATAAAATGCACAGAACATAAATGCATAACAATGTGACACACACACACACACACACACACAGAGAGAGAGAGAGATGTAACATAATTTGCAAAAGCAGACCATTCAAAAGACACCAGACAATAACAACAAATTCTAACCTTTGACAAAAATATGGATTTTTTTTATATATTTTAGAATTTTTAAATATATTTTCACAAAATATATATCATAAAGTTGCAAGGAGAAGCTGAAACATGAAGAAAAATTGACTTGAAACGAACTGAAAATGAATGAGTCCCTATGGACCTCTGCTGGATATATGTGGTCATTGCACTTTCTTTCTTTAACTGTAATTCCTAAAGTTTTTATTCTAACCTGCAGATGGCAGTATTCTATCCCTAACACATGGGCCAATATCTAGAAACAATTTATTTTTAATTTAGGTCATAATTTAAGTGATTTTTTTAATAAATTAATTTTTCACAAGCCAATTTATGGCGTAGTTGAATAATTGTGCAGTAAATAGGTAAAAAACTATCAAATATCCACAAAAACGCAGCATAAATGTATAGTTGAGAAGTAAATAAAAAAATATACATATAAAAAGTATATTTCCTTATGCAATCGCTCTGTAAAAATTTGGTCTATCTGACCCCAAGGACCTTAAACGTAAACCCTACTCGAGGGGCGATGTAGGGTTAAGACAGGCACCTGCAATTCTGGCCAAATTAAAGATGGTTTAGTTTTTGTTGTAGGCTATATCCCAAAAATGAACACCGTGACAGACAGCTGTGAGTGTGAGTATTATTAACAGAGCTCGTGTCACAAGCACAACATATCACACATTGACACACCGCTCGTGTGTTCCTCCTGTATATATATCCAATGAGAGAGCATGTTGATGATGATAGATACTTTATTAATCCCCAAGGGGAAATTCAGATATATCCAGTAGCAACATTAAAAAGACAAACAAAAACAAGTCTTTTTTTGCAAAACTGCAAATGTTATGTATCCATAGTGCGCAGAAAAAGACAGCAGTGCTCTCCAATTGTATGTCCATCAATGTTCTTAAAGAGCCCAACACATTTAAAGTGCAACACATTAGGATACACAAATCACATTGTATTTCTGAACAGATCACTTATCACAATGATCTACAGTTTTTATTAGGTAACATTCAATTCGTTTTTAAAAGGTAACATTACCTACTTAAGGTCTCTAAAAAAAAAAAAAAAAATTAGGAACACCTGATCAATGACAGAAATTAACCTTCCCAAAGGCATTATTTGACTCCGTAAAGGTATTTTTTTCACCTTTGTAATGCCTCCAACTTTATTAAATGTATGTCATCTTTTGTGCCAAAAAATTTAGATTTATAAACTTTTATTGAAAATTTTAATTAAACAATAAATTCAATTAAAATAAGATACAATCAGGAAGGAATAACCAGTCAAATGAAATCTCTGCACGGCACAAATATGGCATGAAGGAATAGGCTATTTACAGACTTTTTGACAAGACTGTTATGAAATTAATGTTTTAAATATAAAGTTTTAAATATAGAAATATTAAACGATTGAAATGACTCAATTTATACTTTAAAAAAATGAAACCGAAACTGCCAGTAGGTGGCAGCAAGTCACTGCTTTGTCACTGAATCATTCAGTCACTTGATTCGTTCAAACGGCTGATTCATTTAGGAACGAAGCGAATCTTTACGAATGGGTCATTGAATCATTGACTCACTAGATTTGTTCAAAAGCAAAGATTCATTTATAAAACGAAACAGCACTGCATTTGCTTGGAGATGCGCAGTGGATCAGCTTTGATGAAATAGAGCACAATCAGACAATAGTGTTCCTAAAATGTAAGTCACTTAATATTAACTTTTGAATAAAATCAAAAATGTATAAAACTGTCGTACAAATTTAATTTAACATTTGCAAACTCCCTTTAGTTCATCGCGATCTCACAAACTTTAGTTTTAATGAATGCAGCTCTCTACACCATACACTGAATCTATTATTTACATCCTCTCTACACTTTATAATGAATGACAAAACCGCAGTCTGCTTTCACGATCTGCGCTGTGAGGAGCAGCATGAGCACCGAGAGAGAAGAGTTTCTATTGGCTGCAGTCTGCAGGTATTATGGCCAATTACAAAAGAGGCATTGCGCAGGGAACTATAGACACACGTATATCGCGCCAGGTTTATGTGCAGAACTGGGATTGCTTTCGTAGTCTTTTGAATGGATAAAATATAGAAATCCCTTTAATTTCCAAATAAACCTAAGCAGTTGGAAATTAAACGCTGTCCCCCCTCGAAATTCACTCCCTCAACTCCGTTAACCACAGCTTAACCCTCCGCACATTTTTATATTTAGTTATATTAAAGTTTCAATTCAGTTGATCATTTTTACCGCATTTTAACATGGATTTCTATGGAGACCGGCCGTAGCTGTCGGGCAAGATGGTGGGTAGCAGCGGCGGCACATAATATCTGCGTTCTGATTGGTGAGATCGAAAACTTGCATTTTGTTCACACATTCCTTTGTTTTATTCTCTTGAGAGGTGATCTGAATATTTGCGGCTGGGAAACAGATGGAAAATTAATAGGCTTGTGCTGCAGTTCTATGGATGTTTTGCCCTCCAAGTCTTCGAGCCGGTCATGTGACAAAGCTATGAATTGGGAGAGTTTATATGAATGTATCTCTGAGGGGAACTGACTCTCTTTAGAAAAGTGTAGATTGTATTTTCTTTTCATCTTGCCTTTGAACGATGCATATTAAAGTAGTGTTCATATGCGCAGCTCTCCTTTGTTTATAGCGATAACCAAGGAAACGCTGTATCGCTGCTGTTCAATAAGCACCACCAGCCCATCTACGGTTTTTCTTTCATGCAGGTGTTTTATGTAGTATAGATTCACAAAACTGAAGTCGGACCATTCTGTTTTTGCTTCAAATTTAAAAATTATACAATCTTAACTTGGATTAAAAACTATACAATCTGAACTTGGATTAAAAACTACTCATGCTGCATAGGGCTGTCACGATAACTACTTTTTGTTGTGCGATATATTGCACCAAAATTAATTGCGATAAACGATATTATTGTCATTTTAAGACAATTTTATTTCACTGATTATATAATTACAATATGACAATATAATAGCATAATAGTACAAGTACACTCTTTCAAAGAACAAAGAACATTTTATTCTTAAGAATATTTAGACATTGGAGCCGGAATGTAAAAAAAAAAATATGCTAAATAAATAAAACCAACACCGGCTCATTCACGTTAACTGGCTCTCCTCTCTCATTCGGCTTAAGCCAAAATGTTCCCACAACGGAGCTTAAGATTGCGGCTTTGAAACCAAGTCCATTGGGACTTGTTCTTCCTAACTGGCTGTAGATGTCACGAAACACTTTATAACGCAGTGGGTTCACGCCTTCTCTTCACCTGTCGCTGTCCGCTCTGTGTGTGTGGGGAGACGCTGCCTAAGCCCCGCCTCCGCCACAGAGAGCAGACGAGATGAGAGGCAGCGCGATCGACTAAAATGTTGGTGATATTCATTTTTATGTAAAAATAATTAATATAATCATTATTTTTAATTATAAAAAAATGATCCGTCGCAATATATCGCGGCACCAAAAATGATCGCGCTCATTTCCATATATCGTGCGATAAGTCGATATATTGACTATCGCGACAGGCCTAATGCTGCATGTTTGCAGCATCTTTGTTTGGATCATGATTAAAATGCAGTGGTTGCCTCTGATTTTAAATGGAAAGGGCACAGGCAAAGCATTAGTTTTATATGAAGAGATTTCTTTTTTTTGTCACTTTTTATTTGATTTGGGTTTTGTTTTAAAAAAAATTTAATTTAAATTTCATAAAGAAATGTGCAGTATTTTGTCCAAGCAGTAATAAAAGGAGACCATTTCATTTACTGCAGAATTTGTCTTCATGAGGAAATCGTATCGTGAAGTCAAAATCGTGAATTGCATCGCAAGTTGATTGAATCGTTACATCCCAGCCACACACACACTGCAGCTAAATTCGGTTGTCAGTTCACCTTTTACTCCTTAATCACTTTCTGAACATAATTCACTAAAATATGGGAGTGGCAACCGCATTAACTTCTGAAAAATACAGGTAGTGACAACCGCATTTACAGAAATTCTATGCAGTGTGTACGGAACTGAACTGAACAACTAGTTGTTAATGTCGTATTTGAACGTGCATCAGAAATGTCTTCGTCTGTATGTGAGATGCAAGAAAATAACAATGAAAGAAATCTTAATCTTCGCATATTTTGACACTGGACTAGTTGCACTCACGAGCCCTGCGGTAAAGTGTCAGTGTTGGCAGATCTTCATAGAAAAACGATAAACAAGGACAAGCACAAAAAACACTAAAGCACCCAAATGCTGTGTTTTATAGCACCAAAAAAATCATATCTCATATCCACAACAGACCACTTTATTAACTCTATAAAATGCCTATCTTTATGAACTAAGACCAAACAACATGCCTAAAAGCTCTTGTAAATATGAGGACATGGCAACACTGCAAGACGGCGCTCTCTAAAGCAGCTTCCCGAACATAAACAAAACGCTGCACGTCTATCAGTGGTAGTTTAGTTAAAATCGATGGACAAAAAGAGTCTTTAGCCAAAAAATGGCAGATACCAAACAGCTAAATTCTTCACTCCTGCAAGACGCTGACTGCTGTTCCTTACACATGGAACAATAATTTACGAGGACTCACTCAAGCATTTAAATGCGGTTGTCACTCCTGAAACTTGCAGTGTATGTGGCACCCTAGTGGCTGGGTGCTGCTGTTCAGTCTGTATTTCACACAGCACAAGGAAAAGTGGCTTGGGCTCCTCCGAAAACAGTCACAAAATGCAAGAAAGGTCATGCTTTAATTTTGAACACATTAATAATAGTTATATGAACACTTAATTTTATCTTGTGGCCCCCAGTTGAGTCTTTCACTAAAGATGGTGAAAGTGTTAGGACAACAACTGACAACTTGTTGCAATTCTAGGAGTGATTGACAATATAATTGTTCTAATATGTTACAAATCTATATAACTGCCTCACTAATGTAATTACTTTTTCAAAAGTTAAAAAGTGACAAGTGCAAGGTGTCTTAAAAACAGACTAAAGAGCAGATGTTTCAGCCCATGCTTTCTTCAGTGCACTTGTCATTTTTTTAATTTATTTTTTTCACTTTTGCATGTGAAAAATTTAAATGTATATTTTTGATGGACATTTTTTGGTTTGATTGCATTTTTCCAGAGTGCAGACAACTTTGGCTACTTGGTTGGCCCTTTTTTTTTTTTTTGAGCGCACACAATTCCTGCTTGATGAACATGAATTTTTCAGAATATCTGCATATTTAAAGGACTTGAATGTACACTTAACCTAAATTTCAAATGCACTATTGTGTTTTACTTGCAGGTCTGAGCTCTAGAGGTGCAGATGGAGGATTCAAGAGCTTCTATTCAGGTTCACTCTCTCGTTTTGTACATGCAGTCATTTGTAACTCCTTGTTTCAGACAAAAGCAAACAGACTGTACTATATGCTTTGACAGCAAAGCATATAGTACAGCAATCCCTACTGTCCTACAGACTTCATTTCCAACCCTGCTCCAACACACTGTCTGTAGTTATCAAGTAATCCTGAATGCCTTGACTAGCTGGTTCACGTGTGTTTGATTGAGGTTGGAGATGAAATCTGCAGGATGCTAGCTTTCCAGCAGCAGGATTGGAGACCCCTTCTATAGCATTTGTGTTTTTGCAGCTATGGACTAGAAATATTAGATGCTAACTTTTGTTTTATGCTCATTAAGCTGCTGCTTATAGACAGCCTGCTTCATTCTCCTCTTAATTCAGTCCTAATACATGCAGATTCTGTCTCTAAATTCCACTACCTAGAGTAAATCCAGTAACAAAATGCATTTTGCACTTTGTAAATTACTGAAGGATGTGTACAGAACATGGTTAATCATTCAGTAGAGGAGTGGCAACTGTTTAGTTGCGCTGTGTAAATTGTGAGTAGCGATTCACAAAATACTTTTTGTTTGTAGGAAGCACAGGAAACAGGAAGGCAAATAATGAAGGTTTGTTTCCATTTTTCTATGAATTTGTTCTGCAATCCTGAAGGGAATTTGTGTTTTGCAAGGCTCCAGAACACAACTAAAATTGTTGCAAATGCAACAAAAATGTGCTACAAATGTGCATGTAAAATTTACTAGGACTGTCAGCTAATTTTAAACAAATGAATTAATTGCACAGATTTCTGTGATCACAATTAATCAAGCGTAGTGTGTAGAAACTGGCCCTGCTGCTGGGTTGTTGCCCTTCTCCGGTCCTGTCCAGCTGTCCTCATGTGACGGCCCATCTCCTGGTATTCCTGGTATCTGAATGCAAACATAATCAGAATCACTTAGAATGAGTATCAAATTCAATCTAATTTATACTAAATACAGCTCATTGAAACCAAGCACTTCTAAACCACTGAGCAATTCTGTAATTTGTCAATCTTTTGGCTCCTAATTATGTTTTTGGGAGTCAGTGGTCTGGAGCCCTGTGTTGGTTGTCACAGGTTTATTAGAAGCAATAATTACTTAAGCAATTCACGTTATTAATGAAAGTTTAAAATTGTATATATCAGATGGAATAGAGATGGCCGATATGGGCTTAAAAATATACCACAATGATTTCTGGTATTTATTGCGGTAACAATATTAATGACGATAATTAAGGGAATCCACTTATGCATCCACTAAGAGACAAAAAAAAATCCTTTGTCTTTAGAGAAAAGTATTATTTTTCCTATTTTTACCCTGGTGTTGTGAGCATTACTGAGTACACAGGTAATGGAATGACTATTTAATTCATACTGTAAACCGGAGGGCGCTCTTGCGCAGAAACTCCACACATGCATCGCAGAAGTAATTGCACTGATGATACTCCCAAGAAATCCCTAATATGGACAAAGGTGTCCAGTTATCACTGAATAAAACGCAGATAGAGAAGTTTTAACTGAGGAAACTTGAAGACCATAAGCATACAATTGCGACAATATATGGTTTTTCTGTGTTCGAGTAATCTTGGGTATATTTATAAGGATGAGGTATGTTTATAATGCAATGCTAGTCAACATAGCCTTTATCAATGTATTTTATACAGTATTGACCCGAATATAAGACTACCCTGATTTTAAGACGACCCCCCTTTTTCCAGATGTACCTTTTGGAAGAAAAATTTTTATTTTATTTTCCCCTTCTGTAAAACATTTTTTCTTATTTTCATATTGCATATTTTTCCTATTTTAATTTTTGTTTTGAAAGTATGGTAAATACTGTTTGTAAAATGTACCAACAATGACATTTAAAAAATATACACTTTTTGATAAACCATAAAAATAACAGGTAGTCCATCTGAATTAAATAACAATTAGGCTATCCATCTCATAGTAGCCTACCAAAATTTTATTAACCGTAGAAGTTAAATCTTATTGTAGTCTTCAAATCTGGGCACTGTCTTATGTTTTAAAATCACTTACAGAGGAAGTTTGTTCCCATCAGGCTAACATGACAGTCTCATGCCACTGTAAGCTTTTCTTTTTCACTCGCGATCTTTACAACACACATTACATATTTCATGGCACACTCGTTTTAAGCGTGTTTGGCGCCACCTATAGTTGTGGCTGTATTATTGACATGTCAAAGTCTAGACCCTGAATATAAGACGACCGCATTTTTTCTGATGTATTTCCAAGAAAAAAACATCGTCTTATATTTAGGTCAATACGGTACTATAAAATAGTATGATTTCTGCCTCATTCTGTAATATGAAACCACGTCTGATCAAAGTTATTTCAAACACTCGACTGATGTTATGAAGTTAATTTGGAGAAAAAGCATGTCAATAAATGATGTCTTTGTTGGATAACAGGTTTGTAAACCGGCTCATACACATGCAAAACTGTGCTACTGTAGTTCATTTATTCAAGGCTATTCATACAGCTCTAAATCAGATTTAAAGTGTGTCCTTGTGTTTGTAGATGTTGATGGCAGCTCATGGAAGACGACTGCTGGTGATGGATTCAGGGGCAGAGGTGAGTAGGTGAACTTAAGCATAATAAGGACGCACGATATTATCGGACTGATATCGGAATCGGCCGATAATGGCTTTAAATATAAATATCGGCATCGGCCCGATATGAAAAATTATGCCGATAAGATGAATACGTTAACTCACATGGGCTCAGGGTGTGCTAGCGATTAGATTACGTCAGCAGTGTGACTCATTTTTGAAGTAATAGCACATGCAGCGGCAGCAGTGACCGCCTCCCCGGGTCCTAAAGGAATTTTAATCTGTAGGGGGCGCTGTTGGCCTACTTCTAATTAAATTAAAAGTAAAATAACCTACACAAGTAACATTTAGACTGTTTCTGATTAAATAAAGCAGTAATTGATGTCATAAAATGAGTATGTTTTGATTTAATGGTCAGAAGCTATAGCTTACATGAATATACTGATTTATTCATTGTGTTATAGGGGTGTTCCATATCATACCGTCCACGATAATACTGGTATAAATCTTTACATGATAAAGTGTCATATCGTGATATCCATGATATAGCGACGCAGATGACGTATTTACTAGGGATGCACCAATTGTTCGGCAGCTGAAATTATTCGGTTGAAAATAAGCAAAAAGACCTAATAAATTGTACCGAACAATGACATGACGCGATCAAATAGAGGCGCGCACTAATGCAGAAAACATGACGGCAGTGTGGAAGCATTTAAAACTGTCCGAGAAAGACGCAAAAATCTTTACAAGCACGACGCACCGACAGCAAGATACCGTTTAGTGCTGCATCGCATGTCTTCCATGAGAAGAGGAAGGAGTGGTTGTTGCTGGTTACTGTATGACGATTACTTAAACAATTAAATACACTGCAGAATGTTCTGTTTTCTAATACATGCATGATTTGCATTCAACCAGCGCTGCACAAGCTCGCGGCGCTGTCTCGTTAGCCAGGGTTCGAAGTCCAAACCGCGAGGGAAATCTGCCCTGAAACTGTGTTACTAGTCAGTTGCTCAGTAACACTTGAGAATTTTTACAAGGCATGTGACAATGTGATGCGTGCATCTTCCAAAATTAGTAATGAGAATTTATAAATCTGCTGCTGTCAACAAAAAGCACTGAGGACTTCCTGCAGGCTTCCGTCGAAATAAAAGCTCCATCAACATTCATAAATGTTAGTGTTGTAGTATTACTGTTGTTCTGTTAAGTAAAATTAAAAAGAATAATAATAATTACAACAGCTCTATTAATACATTTATTATAACATTCACACATAGTGTTCAAATTGGGGTTCTGTAATATTTTCTAATGTTTTAAAAGAATTCCCTTCTGCTCAGCAAGGCTGCATTTATTTGCAAGCCTGATTCAAGAAGGGGTCTCAAAAATGGCCACGAAGTATTTTACTAACTTATTAATTTTAAGTTAAATTGTGCTTTGTTGGTATAATGTCTGCTAGAATGTTAAAAAATGATCAGTGTTAAATGAGCATTTTTAAATTTTGTATTAGTGTACAATGTTTAAAAATAATTTATTCCATGTAGTGTCCATTTCATTCATTTAATATTGGATGCATCAAGTTATTTGACATTTGAACATTTATAAAAAAAAAGTTACGCAATAGTTACTTTCCATGGTAATTGGTTACTTTTATAATGATGTAACTCAGTTACTATTTGTGAGAAGTAACTATAACGAATTACATTTTTAGAGTAACTTGCCCAACACTGGTCACTACTATTGCACTATAATGCTGCTGCTTCTGCCACCTTATGACAATAGATTTACACTTTGAATTAGGTAGTCTGTCATCAATGACAGTAGTTCATTGGAAAAGGATGGAAAATGCCCTTCATTGTGTTTGCACTAATAAATGCTGCTGCGTGCCAGCTGCAATCACCAATAAAACGTTGTTCCATATTTTTTTTATCGTCGTAAATATCATTATCGCAAATATTCTTGAAATATCGTGATATAATTTTGAGGCTATATCGCCCACTCCTAATGTGTAATGTCTTTTTTTTTTTTTAAACAAATCATAAAATCTAAAGATTTTCAGAATTTTTACAACTCTGGACCATCTGCAAATGTTAAATCATAAAATAAAATGTTAGAGTTAACACTGCATCTTTCTGGGGGGGAAAATGCAGCGATTGATAGTTTATTTATAGTTATTTTCAAAGCTTCAATGTACGGTCAAAAACTTTTTTTATTTAATTCTAACAAATAAGTTCTTAAACTAACCAAAATTTAAAATATTTTGCTTATTATTTCTGCACAGGAGAGACTTGTTTCCAAAGAAAAGGAAATATATCGGTATCGGCCAAAATGAGTTAAAAATATCGGCAAAATCCATTAGGGGTGGGACAATAAATCAATATGGCGATATCGCGGTCCTTCTCCATGCGATACGAGAATCAATATCTGGTGCCAAATATAGGTATTTTAATTAATACAATAAGGTGCTCTAAATGGATTTCCCTGTTCACGGTGTCTAAAAATGTGTGGAATCGAGCCATTTCCAGCTTGGATTTCCCTCACTATATGATTGAGAGAGAGCGCCACCAGTGCGTCTAGTTTTATGTGAACAAAACTGGATGCTCTCCCTCTCTCTCAGATATTACAAGTGCGCGATATGCAGTGTGAACAGTGGGCACCGACCACCAGAAACATAAATCTGCACACGGCATGGAGGACGAAACAAAATCTTGTCAGCCACAATGCGGCGCAGAAGTGTGTAGTGTGTGTGCTTGCCGAAAACTGTATATGAATGTTTACAAACAAATCATGATTAACCAAAAACTTTAACACTAAAATTAATTCTAAATTTAATGGGGAGAAAAAGTTTGAGTGAAGACGAAAGAAAACGAGGTTAAGGCGTTAAAACGAGGTTAAGAAACCCATGTTAATTACATGGAGAATTTTTGTGAGAAATTTGAATGTACGTATAAATATGAATTTAACCAATTATTAATGAATGAGAACCATTGACTGTACAGCAGTCAAAGGTGCAGAACATGTTTTTAAAATATTTAAATATTTTAAAGTCTTTTCAGAGGGTTGCGTAAACAACAAAGAACTACAGATTTCAACTTTGTAAATCTGAGTCCAAAGTTGTTTGTGTGCAACTGCTGCAAGCTTATTTACATTGTGTTAGACCAGCATTGCTTATATGATGTTTTTAGGAGGCAGGGGAGGATCACGAGGAGGAAGAGGAGGCTTCAGAAATACCTTTAAATCAGGTGATATTACATTCGTCCTTCATTCCCCTCAACAGATGTCTGGTTTTAAGGCTATCAGTCAATTTTTGTTATATTATACTTAAAAAAAAAAAAAAAAAAAGAACACAAGCTGCCTCCAAAATAATGTGGATGTAATTTGAAAGCTTTTTTCACTCATTGCAATGTTTTGATATATCTTCCAAATTTTTCTGGGTGAAATCATTTTACTGTAAAAGACATGAGTGTGAGACTAAATCTCTCCGAATGGCATTGTTGCGCCCTTGAAGGGCACTGTGGGATGGGTCGCCACACCAAGGGTTGTTTCGGAAGAATTCCCTTTCTACAAGGATGTTAGAGAAGGATACATGGTAAATTACTTCCTTGAAGTGACCATCACATTTATGATAATGTGACCCAGGGTGGTGACTCTATTATTAGTTATAGCACAAAATGAACATCAGAAGGTGTATTTAAAAAGCAGTATAACTTACTGAAATTCCTGACAATTGACACAAATTGAGCAAAATTACGGTTATCAGTTTAACTGTTATTGTGCAGTTTTGCATGTATGCATTTAATAAGAATTTTTACATGATGTTCTTGCTTATTTTTCAGAAACTGATGAAAATGGCAACAATGAGGGTATTTTTTATTTTATTTTTTTTAAACAAGACATGTTTGTATGACTCTTACGCTCCATTGTTTCATGGACCCCATTTCTTTGTTGCAGGTTGGAAAGATGGTGAAGGCCAAGGGAGAGGTCGCGGTGGTTTCCGTGGTGGTTCTCGCGGTGGTTTCCGTGGTGGTTTCCGTGATGGTTGGTTTTTGGAATAAATTAATTTGACTTGATTGAATTTGTGAGAAAATAGCCATGCACGTTTCTTGTCATCTCTTTCTGCTGTGTGAAGTTGGATGCCTGAGGCAATGGTGAAATATGTAGTGTAGTGTGCTCATTATACACATTTAACCACACAACATTGCCTTTGACCAATCATAGTAAAGTTGTGTAATGACTTTTCATTTTAATATTCATTGCCTGTTTTTAAGGTGGTAATGAAGAGACTGGGAGAAGAGGCTTTGGAAGAGGTGATGAATTTTTCATGTGTACAATGTTTTTTTTTTTTTGTTTTTTCCCATTTGTTTAACAATAAATTGTTCTTGTTTATCTTCCAGAAAATGACGAAAATGGCACAGATGAGGGTAATGTTTTTATTTCGAATAATAGACCTTTATTTATGACTTGTGATGTTTCATGGAGCCCATCTGTTTGTTGCAGGTTGGAAAGGAGGTGAAGGCCGAGGAAGAGGTCGTGGAGGCTTTCGTGGCGGTTTCCGGGATGGTTGGTTGTAGTTGTAATATGATGTGATGGTGGCTGGAAGACATGAGGCGTGAATCTAGCACAGCTATGTAGAAAGTTAGTTACCTGGGGCAATGGTGAATTATACAGTTTAGGTTATATACAGTACATGTTTGACCACTTTAACGCGGTTAAAGTTCAGATTTTTCAACTCTCGCGAAGTTACGAGCGTCAAATGCCCGATATGCTCAATTCGCACCACGTCATTCTCGCCGCAGGATGTCTATCGCGTCTTTGCATTGACTTCTGTAAAGCTTTTTTGAAGCCTAAAATGGCCGGAGCCGACCGCTGCCATCTTGGCAAGCACGTCACCACGTGTCACTCCCGGATAATCGAAAATGGACAAAGAGGTGCCACATGAGTGGAGCTGGTTGCTGAAACCACGCCCACCTAGCTTGCCAGTGGTAATCCGCCTGTCACTCAACTGGCCATGCTCTTAATTATGCAGAACTTTAAGGGTCAATATAATTTAAACATGACTTCTAAAAAAATTCACCCCCCTCACAGTTGTCATGAAGGGCAAAATTAGCGCTATAGACGAAAATAATTTTTTGCACCAGGCTGTAAACATGTTTTTTTTCTGCTGTAAAGTTGGGTATTTTAACATGGGGAGTCTATGGGATTGACTCCCTTTTACAGCCAACCTCCAGCGGCCAGTCGATGAATTGCAGTTTTAGTCACTTCCGTGTTGGCTTCACGAGAGAGAGCGGGAGGTTGCCGCTTGGTGTGAATGCATCATTAGACCAATCACAACTGAACCATGTCATTTAATTTTTATTATGTCCTGCTTTTAAGGTGGTGGTGATGAAGAGACAGGAAAAAGAGGCTTTGGAAGAGGAGGTGACATTAATATTCATGTTTTTTTGTTTGTTTTTGGTTTAAGTAGTTCATGAGTAATTTATCTTATGGGTTCAATTGAACTCTCTTCAATGACACTGTGTAGGTTTCAGAGGCCGGAATGAGGAAGTGTTTTCCAAGGGTAATTTACTGCATTTATAGTAACTAGTAATAAACTTGTGCTTTTTTAAATTTGCTTAGTTTTCTTGTGTTTTGTTTTTTTCCCCCCTGATTGTCCAGCCTCAACAGCAGACAAGCCAGATCAAGAAGCAGGTGAAAATGCAGGTGGGTCATATTTTCCTTCAATGCAAGTCATTGCTTTAGCCCAGGGTTCATCAAACTTGATCCTGGAGGGCCGGTGTCCTGCAGAGTTTACCTCCGACTTGCCTCAACACCTGCCTGGAAGTTTCAAGTATACCTAGCAAGACCTTGATTAGCTGCTTCAGGTGTGTTTGATTAGGGTTGGAGCTAGTGCTGAGCGGTATGGCCAAAAATTTATATCACGGTATTTTTTAAATTATACCGGTTTCACGGTATATGATGGTATTTATTTTTTTCATGCATGACCAGGTGTTAACCACATTTTCTACTGATTGAGAGAGGAAAAACTGCAGTAGATTGACTTAGAATGCCCTATTTTACTGTCATGATGAGAAAATGTTGTAGAAAAATTCCACACTAAATAGTGACTAAACACGACTCATTAATACATGTTAACCAGGAGTCACTATCATTTATAATCGCGACATCATCTGATAAAATCAGCATGCATCTAACATTACACTAAAGAGCGGCTATGCGGTGGTTTAGGCTATATTACTTTTTTGTCTCATGCAAACAAAAAAAAGTGCATAATATTAACAGACGAACTATGCTCATATTTATAATTCCAAACAGTCGCGGTACGGCCAAATGAATGCGGTGCTTCTCAGCCGCTCGCTGCACAGAACAGACGCAGAGAGGCGCGACACTGTGCCGGAAGTGTCAGATCTCGCACTCGCGGGGCAGCACTGGCCACTTCCAACTGAACCATAGCTAAGGTTTATCCAAATAATTCGCTAGGTTTGTTAGTTTGTATATTCTATGGAAAAAAAGCCGCTAAAAGGGTCTGAAAGTTGCTAAATATAGTGCTAAAGTCACGCTCCTTTGTGTGAGACGCGGGAGCTGATGGCGGCGCGCGGTGGATATTGTGGATGAGTTCTTCTGTGTCATCACGTTCTACTAGTTCTACAGCTTCAGAACTTTCACGCTTAGTAACACATACAGCTGTGTCCTCGCCACAATGCAACAGTGAAAAGAGACCCCTCTCAAACAGTGTGTTGCGTTCCAAACGTTATTTAAATAACACCGGTATTGCGGTATTTTAAAAATTCATACCATAAGAAAAATAAACACCGGTATTCGGTATGAACTGGTATACCGCCCAGCACTAGTTGGAGCTAAACTCTGCAGGACACCGGCCCTCCAGGACTGAGCTTGGTGACCCCTGCTTTAGCCAATGCAAGAGTTATAGTTAACTTGTTTTATATCCAGAATAAACCTTGTTTCTCTTTTTTGTAGGACCCAAGGTTGTCTATGTGCCGCCTCCCCCTCCAGAAGAGGAGAGTTCCATATTTTCCCATTATGCCACAGGCATTAATTTTGACAAATATGATGACATCCTTGTGGATGTGAGTGGCAGCAATCCTCCAAAAGCTATTATGGTAAGTTATTAGTGCATATATATATATATATATATATATATATATATATATATATCAGCAAATTATATATATATAATTTTTTTTCTTATAGTAAGCCATTTTTAACTTTGACTATTAGACGTTGTAGTATAAGTGCAATTTGTTTGTACCAAATCGATCATGTTGCCATTTTTGTAACGCATGACATCAATTCATTGTTTCCCATAGGGTTGTTGAAATTAATCCTTTCTATGATGCATTGTGATGCACACGTGGGCAATTCTGCATCGATGCAGTAATAGACCATAATCGATTATAGCCTACTGACGTTTCTCTGACGTTATTTGTCGCAGACGCAGAGACTGGAGTTGGTGCTGCGCTCACACAAACATTCAGGTGCACAGAAAAACGGTATCGGTCTATGGGCGAGACTTCCAATTCATTAGCCACTATAGGGAAATAAGAAGATTAACAACGATAAAACTTTGCACTGCAAACCTGTGTTCCTAATTAAGATAACATTAAAATAATATGGTAAGACACACCAATTTGCAATATCAAGCAGCAAAACGAGCGGTTTTATACAGCTAAAAATAGCTGGAAGCGAATGAGACCGGAAGCCTGACCCATAAAATTTACAAATGGGTGCGCCCATTTTTATGGGAAGAAAGGTGGATAGGGATGGTAAGATTCACAGATTTGCATCAGTGGATCGGCATAAAAGTTAACGATGCGTTGCATTTAAAAAAGTGCATCGGTTATATGTTGGCATTTGTATCGCAATGCATCGCTTCTAACATAGCATCAGCAAAAAACTATTTCTGTAACTTTTTTTTTTTTTCCCAAAGACTATGTAAATTCATTTTCATTTCATTGTGTTTACACACAGGCTCATTTCCATGAGAGCTGTTTTGTGTACATAGCACGTACAGAAGCTATGAAAATAGGGCAAAATAGCTACAAATTCAACACAATACCTCAAAATAAAATGAAGTCCCTCATGTGCTCACTCTCTCTTACAGACTTTTGATGAAGCAGGACTTTGTGAATCACTGAGAAAGAATGTAACAAAGTCTGGATATGTGAAGCCTACTCCTGTCCAAAAACATGGAATTCCCATTATTTCTGCTGGACGAGATCTAATGGCTTGTGCCCAAACCGGATCAGGAAAAACGGCAAGAACAACCCTCTATGACATGCTGTTCTTATTAAATGCCAATTTGTGATTCTGATGTGGTTTATCAGCGATGGTAATTACTTAAATAATTGACTGTTTGCTTGCTCTGTGCCATCACTCAGGCGGCCTTCCTGCTGCCCATCCTACAGCGGCTTATGGCTGATGGAGTGGCAGCCAGCAAGTTCAGCGAGGTGCAGGAGCCCGAGGCCATAATCGTGGCCCCCACCAGAGAGCTCATCAATCAGATCTATCTGGAGGCCAGGAAGTTTGCATATGGGTACGCATTTTAGAATTTAACGATTTTATACACTTACGTATTATTTATTTTCCTGTCTGAAACCAAAAATTCTGGAAACACCGACTTAAAAGTAATTTTTAAATTTGACTTTGTTTGGAATAATTCAAATTTTAAGAGGTGTGTATATGCAAAAAACAGAAAAATGTAAACAGTTTTTATCTTAACGCAACAAAAGACAAGCAGACAGTAACCGAAAGCTTTTGACATACAACACGGATTTTCTCATGCGTTGCACTAAACTATCTCATAGCCTTTGCCTAAATGCTTCTGGCCATAGAGACATGAATCCCATTTTAAATGACTAGAAAAATTAATTCTAACTAAATCTGCAATTGCCCTTTGAATTTTTACTACAGTATGTTATGCACAGTAGAGCTGGGGATTGACTTTATGAGTCACCTTTATTTATATAGCTTTTTATTCAAAACATGATTCCGATTCACAACTCCTTATTAGCTTAGTCCACACTATGGACTCGTATGAGGTCCTTCATTTGAGAAACTTCTGATTATCCCAAGATGGCGGCGCGAGTACATCGCGAGGCTCTGGGTCTCTCCAGATTTTGCAATTTTGCGGTATTTTTCTTACTCATCTCGGGCCTGTTCGTGCAGAACAGTTGTGCCTTTACATCGTACACCCGTTGTGAGCTTTTGGATATCGGTTTGCAATTTCCGACACTTTTATGGACAATCTTCGACTCCTTCCTGAGATCGCTAGGACACCCGAGGCTATGCACCCTACCCGGCCGGGCGGAAGTGCTCGCAGGCGGCGTCGAGATCGTAAACAAAGGCGGGGGAAGCGCGGAGGACTAAGAGCTAAGCTAAGGCTAACACCACACCGGCTCTCTTTACCCAGCATTTTCCTTGCCAATGTACGGTCGCTAGTGAACAAAATGGAGGAGATTCGACTCAGCATCACACACAGCAAGAAACTTTTGAACTGTAACGTCCTAATCTTCACGGAAACCTGGTTAAACAGCGGAATACCGGACACCGCTATTGAGCTAGCGGACGCCACACACCGGGCGGATAGAACATTAGATGGCTCCGGTAAGACCAGAGGTGGTGGATTGTGCATTTACATTAACAAAGCTTGGTGCACAAACTCTGCTATTGTTGGGAGTCATTGTTCAGCTAACCTTGAGTTTCTCATGGTTAAATGTAGACCGTTTATCTACCGCGGAGTTCACTTCCACCATTATAACTGCAGCCTATATTCCCCGGATGCTGATGCCAAGCTTGCTATGAAAGAACTTCACGCAGCCATCAGTAAACAACAGACTGATCACCCGAAGCGGCTTTTATTGTTGCAGGTGACTTTAATCACTCAAACTTAAAGTCAGTGCTACCCAAGTTTCACCAGCATGTTTCCTGTCACACCAGAGGAAACAAAACCTTAGACCATGTTTACACAAACATGGCTGGAGCTTACGTTGCGACACCCCTCCCCCACCTGGGACAGTCAGATCACCTTTCTTTGTTCCTCACCCCCAAATATGCACCCCTCATCAACCGTGTGAAGCCATCAGTGAAGACCATCAAGGTGTGGCCTGCGGGGGCAGATTCCACACTCCAGGAAAGGTTTCTACACACAGACTGGAGTATGTTTGCTTCTCAAGCCACCAGTGGCGCTCACACAGACATTGACTCTTACACCTCCTCTGTATTGGATCATATCAATATCACCATTGACAGTGTTACAACCCAGAAACAGATCACCACATATCCAAATCAGAAGCCTTGGATGAACAAGGAAGTGCGACTCCTGTTGAAGTCACGCAACACTGCCTTCAGATCAGGAGATGCACAAGCCTACAGCACATCCAGAGCAAACCTGAAGAGGGGCATCAAAAAGGCCAAGCACTGCTACAAGCTAAAGATAGAGGGACACTTTTCCAACTCTGACCCTCGGCGCATGTGGCAGGGCATTCAGGCCATCAGTGACTACAAACCCACCCACTCCACCCCGCAGCCACTGATGTCAACTTCCTGAACGAGCTAAATTACTTTTATGCTCGCTTTGAAAGAGACAACAGAGAAACTGCCACCAAGCTCAATCCCTCAGCTGACCACCCACCAATCATACTCTCCTCCACAGATGTCTGCAAGGCACTGAGCGGATCAGCGCACAAGGCTGCTGGACCAGACAACATCCCTGGTCGTGTTCTCAGGGCATGTGCGGAGCAGCTCGCTGGGGTTTTACAGACATTTTCAACCTGTCTCTTGCCCAAGCAGCCGTACCAACATGCTTTAAATGCACTTCCATTGTGCCAGTGCCAAAACACTCTAGTCCGAGGTGCCCTAATGACTACCGCCCTGTAGCACTCACACCCATCGTCATGAAGTGCTTTGAGCGGCTGGTCCTGGAACACCTAAAAGACTCTCTACCATCCACATTGGACTCACACCAGTTTGCCTACCGTAGCAATAGGAGCACAGAGGACGCAGTTTCCATGGCACTGCACTCTGTGCTCACTCACCTGGACAATAAGAACACTTATGCACGTATGCTGTTTGTTGACTTCAGCTCAGCATTCAACACTGTCATCCCAACCAAGTTAATAGCCAAACTTGGAGACCTGGGCATCAATACCTCAATGTGTAACTGGATTTTGGACTTCCTGACCAACAGACCCCAGAATGTTCGATCAGGATTCACCTGCTCCACATCCATCACACTTAACACTGGTGTACCACAGGGCTGTGTGCTAAGCCCGTTTCTCTACTCCCTCTTCACCTCCGACTGCAAGCCTGTGTATGGATCTAATTCCATCGTCAAGTTTGCAGGCGACACCACGGTGATTGGCCTCATCAGTAACAACGATGAGACTGCCTATAGGGAGGAGATCCAGCACCTGGCCACATGGTGCACTGAAAATAACCTGCTCCTCAACACCACCAAAACGAAGGAGCTCATCGTGGACTTCAGGAAGGAGTCAAGAGGCACACGACACCATCCACATCAATGGAATGGCTGTTGAGCGTGTCTCCAGTTTCAAGTTCCTGGGGATCCACATCTCGGCGGACATGTTGTGGAAAACCAACACCTCCAGCCTGGTCAAGAAGGCTCACCAGCGCCTCTTCTTTCTGAGGACACTGAGGAAGAATCAGCTCTCCTCAGCTATCCTGGTGAACTTCTATCGCTGCGCAATAGAAAGCATCCTGACCAACTGTGTCACAGTATGGTATGGGAGCTGCTCTGTTGCGGAGCGCAAGGCACTGCAACGGGTGGTGAAAACTGCCCAGCGCATCACAGGGACTCCACTACCTGCCATCGAACACATCCAGAGGAAACGCTGTCTGCATCGAGCTCGCAGCATCCTTAAGGACTCCTCTCACCCAGCCCACAGACTGTTTTCTCTCCTGCCCTCCGGCAGGCGTTTCAGGTGCCTCCGGACCAGGACCAGCAGACTAAAGAACAGTTTCTTCCCCAGAGCTGTCTCTTTACTGAACTCTACCCCCCGTTGATCCACTTCCTCATATATTATTAACTCTTCTCTCCTACCTCACATCTGCCTTATTTGCACTACTGAATGTACATTTTTATTACAGTAACAACTGTTTACTTTTGTATCTTGCACTACCATACCTAAATTGGATTATGCTCATTTGCACTGCCGACTGTTGTTACATTATCAATGCTTACATTAATATTTTGCACCGTATGTCTAATTGTAATACGCAATCACTTCCACTGCACTTTTACACCTTGTTTATAGTAACAGTCATCTGTATATATATTATATTGATAGTACATATCACCTGTAAATTCTGCCTATAGTAATAGCCATCTGTATATTTATTCACTATACATATTCACCTGTAAATTCTGTATATTTATTCACTATACATATTCACCTGTAAATTCTGTATATTTATTCACTATACATATTCACTTGTAATTTCTGTATATTTATTCACTATACATATTCACCTGTAAATTCTGTTTATATTAATAACCATCTTTCTATATATATTTATACATATACTCAGTACATATCCTTGTCCTGCACTTATTCAACCATTGTATATACTGCACTTGCTACTATTGCACTTCTGGTTAGACCTAAACTGCATTTCGTTGCCCTGTACCTGTACTTGTGTAATGACAATAAAGTTGAATCTAATCTAATCTAATCTAATTTATTCTAATCGCTTGTAGCTTCCATGTTAAAAACTGTCAATTAAAATATAAAATGTGGTTTTGAATCTTGTGTAGGACCTGTGTGCGTCCTGTGGTGGTTTATGGTGGTATAAATACTGGATACACTATTCGAGAGGTGTTAAAGGGCTGCAATGTTTTGTGTGGGACCCCAGGACGATTGCTTGACATCATTGGTCGTGGAAAGGTAATGTCGTGTCCCAACCCCCAACCAATGTGCTAAAGTATTTCATAAATGATAAAATATAATGTGGCTATATGATGTTTTACTTTTCTCTGTCAGGTTGGCCTGAGTAAGCTGCGGTATTTGGTTCTGGATGAAGCAGACAGAATGCTGGATATGGGCTTCGAGCCGGATATGCGTAAGCTGGTGGGATCTCCAGGAATGCCTTCAAAAGAGGATCGGCAAACCCTCATGTTCAGTGCCACCTACCCTGAAGATATTCAAAGGTCTGACTGACGCACTTTAAAGGCCAATTCACGTTGCACCGACAAACATCAACAGACACATTCGTCAGGTTTTGTCTGATTGGTGTTACCCTTGTCTGCGTCTGTTGCCATTTGTCGGCACTTGTTTTCACTGATTGAGTCTGTCTGTCTGCTCTTGGAATGTGTGAAAAATTGACGTGCTGTACTCAGTCGGCTGTCGCTGTTGGTCTGCGTCTGTCGGTGCAACGTGAATTTCCTTTAAAGAATTATTCTTTCAGAAACTGATTGTTCCAAACCTGTTTGTCTGTGTTCTTTAGAACACAAGATGTTAAATGTTCAAGCTGCTTTTTGCAACTAGTCTAAAAGGTTACAAAGTTTCAAAAAGAACAAAAACCATCAGAATAGATACGTGCAAACCAGTTCTTAGAGCTCAATAAAAATGGCTTGGAGACAGTGTGCTTCTGTTGTTTCGTTGCACTCCATCTAGCTACACGAGTGAGTCTAATGAGTCTAACACCCCCTTAAAAACTATCTGACTGGGGTCAAATAAATCTAAAACCAGATTAAAACTGCAGTCCGTAAGTTTTGCCTCTTTGTCTCCATCTCAGTTTGAAACCTGCAATTGCAGTTACTTGCGGAATTATTTTCATCGTGGGTTGTACTCCGCACGGCTCCAGCGTGGATGAATCTAATGTTTTGAGGTGAATGTGTGGCTGTCAGTCACTGCACCGGTGTGGATACTGTACTTAGGAATCACAAATTCTCACCTACGTCTTGGAATATGTGACCCAAATAAGAATTTTCACCAGATATTGTCATCAGAACAAGTAACAAGTCTGCCACTTTTGTTCTGACCAACTGAGGAAAAAAGCATTACAATAAATTGCGCTACCAATGGTGATTAAATCTAATGATCGTTTAGCTCACATCAAACCATTCAAATTGTTATACTTTGCTCTCAAATTGTTAGTTAACAACATCAGCATTGCGTGACTATGTAGTGTGTATTAGCATGTAGATTTAAATTTCTGTACAGTCTAATTCTCTAATTGTCATACCATTCGAATTTCATATTAAGATTCTTTTAACCCAAAAAGCTAATTATTCTTCATTCGAACTGGTTCAATTTAAAATACAAATCTTCTGTAATCCCAGGCTATCTGTAATCAGATGCACATTTAAAACTGGAATAATTTAATTACAGTCACATGTTTCATAAACACCAGCTGCTGTGAGAAAAGGCTATAACGATCCGCCACCTGCAGCATCCTCGCATGCAATAGCCTAGTACCTGGGACTCAATCTTTGTTTATAGACATGACGTAATGACGCAGTGCCATGTTTGAATTTCCTACGAAAACTTACCTGTATCACTCAAATTAGAAAACATTATTATAAACTAACCGTTGTGAATTGGTCTAAAGTAAGGCGATGGTTATGTATTTACTCGGATATTGATTTTGGATAGTTTTTAACCAAAAAAAGTTAAGGACTGCAGCTTTAATTACACAGGGCTTTAAACAGATCAAGTAGTCATCCACACAACTAGATGATTTTGAAAATGTTTTGCACATCTGTTATTCAGTGAGAGTGATGCTTCAGTAGGAATGATCGATGTGTTATGTTTTGTATGATAGGATGGCTGCAGATTTTTTGAAAGTGGACTACATTTTCCTTGCTGTTGGTGTTGTTGGTGGAGCATGCAGTGATGTGGAGCAAACTATCGTTCAGGTGGACCAGTACTCCAAGAGAGACCAGCTGCTTGAAGTGCTCAGAGCTACAGGTACATTCACAAGCATACACGTTTGATTATTTTACATTGAGGGCTTATTAAAAATCCGTACGCAACTTACTAATTGAAGCATAAACGTGTTGGTTTTAAAAGTCAAAACCCATTTGATAACCTTGTGAGAAACTGACGGATATTCAAGTCATTAAATTGAAGTTCACAGAAACCTTTAAAGGGGTCATGAAATGGCATTTTTAAAAGAGAATTTTTTTTTTTTGCACTGTTCTCGGAGGTGCACTTATGTTATCAAGATTTTTACATAAAAACAGTTTAGAAGTAATAGGCTATTTTCTGTCTTGTTGTTTTCACCCCTCTCAGAACACTGTTGGAATAGGCGTGACCGATTGTAGACTCGGACGTAAATGCACACTGCTGTGATTGGCTAATAGGTTGTATGTAGGGCTGTCGCGATAACCACAATACCGCGCTATTGATGAGCATAACCGCAGAGGAATGCAACAACCGCAGCAACCGCGATATTTCAGTGTTTTCTTTTTCGTAAGGTTACGCCCTTCTTGTTTTACACTTCGTGCATGTGTACTGAATAATGGTAATGATAACAATGTGTATCATGCTGATTTGCACAGAGGCTCAGTAAATTTGCACTTAACAAGCCTAAACAGACAGCGAATGAGAGATCGACTGATCACGTGCGACTACCTGCGTCTGTCCTTCAGGGCAAGTCATTTGTGAAAACAGGTTGTCATGTACAAGGAAAGCGAAATCTGTCTTTGCATCCATGCTCTGCTGGTCAGCTGAGCCTTTAAAAGTGGCGCTCAAAGTTAAAATGATTTAAACAGTGTTTCATTACAAATCTCTGAATGAATCGGCGCTTTTGAACGTGTAGTTGAATGAACGGTTTAAAGGCTCACTCAAAGACAGTCTCTTGCCGCCACCTTGAGGCGAAACAATGAAGCTGCACTGACTGACAGCTGTCTAGAACACACAGGTGAAATATCAACAGAAAGTATCTTGTCAGTCAGATTCGAGGATCAGAACTAACTGTTATATAGGCTAACAATATACTAGGGGTGTAACGATATGCCCTGGTCAAGATACGGTACGTATCTCGATACTGGGTTCACGATACGATACGTATCACAATATTTTGAACAAAAATTCAAATAACAGATTTATTTAAAAAACATGAACAAATTTCAATAACTTTCTTTGTTGTGCATACAAGATCAAATTTCAAGGTTTAATAACCTTCTGTATTCAAATTAACAACTGAATAGGTCTGTCTGTCAGTCACTGAAATTTTTTTTACATTTAACATGAACTTAAAATTAAGAAGCGTAAGACAGAAACTTCTTAAAGCAGTAAAAAAAAAATAATAATAATAAAATGTTCTGTTCAAGAAAGTGTAGTACGGTGTGCCCTTTCAAGCTCCCACTCTTGTATAGCCGCTTTTAAAACTTCGGCTACGTTAATTCCAGTGTGACTCAAAAAGTGGGCGAAGTCTGAAGCACGAAACTTTTCATTTCCCACTCCGTGGTAATAACATGCGCCGTGACTGTAATATAGCTCTGACAAGCCCGCGAAGTCTAATTCTTATTTTTGCACGATGATATGATGAATGGATGGTTCATTTTTAACAGCAGATTCCTCCTCTGCGCATCAGGTGGTTCTTCGCCTTCACGTCGTGCATTCAAATCATTTAATGCACAGCTAGCCGTTGATTATCCCTTACTTGTTTTACAGTGTTTACAAACAGTTTGTGTTTTGTCTGTATTTTATTTTTTACCGTCGTCCTGTCGCGTGACCGGAAAACCAAAATGCTGCCAGACGTCGGACTTATAAGACAACGGGGCATCTTCAATTTCAGTTTCAGCCGAACTCATGTTGCCCTACTAATGTTCAGTTCAAGCGATTTCTGCAACTGCGATGAAAGCACACGCGACGCTGTTGCAGAGTAGGTCATGTCGGCAGCTCAACCAATAGGATTAGACTGTCGTCATATCGTAAAAGTATCGCCACCACTCAACGATACATATCGTAACATTTTTGCATCGCGAAATATCGTACTGCGATATATCGTTACATCCCTACAATATACTAATGATCTTATTGTCAGGTTTAAGTTTTATGTGGACCGTTATTTTGTCATTCTCTTGTTTACTTTACTTCCTGTTTCAACACGATTTAGTTTCGGTTTTATTGGTTTCTGAATATGACCTCCTTACATCGTAACGCATACACACAAATTATTTATTTATATATGCGCGGTAATACCACATACTATTGAGCCACTCAAAATTACCACAAGGGAAATTCCTTAACCGCGACAGCCCTATTTGTATGTTTGACGGCCTACATCCTTCACCGATGGACGCTGCTGTGATTTTAGGTTAAAAAGCTAAATGATTCATGTTTGTCTTAAATTCCACTGGAGCTGTGCTGTGGGCGCAATCGAGCAAGCTCTGAGATACGTGCACCAAACGTGCTCTCTGCACTCGCTAACAAAGCATTTAAAGTAATTGTTAGTTGTTTAACTGTGTGATTCATTGGACAAGCCTCGACTGGGCTCATTTATTTAAAGGGCTGTCAACTGTGATAAAACTTCCCAGTGTTATGACGCCATTTTTGATTGTCGCTCTTGTGTCCTGAATGCGGTTGTGACTTCAGCTGTTCATTCATACAGATATGTATTCAAGCAGATGATTTAATCTGCTGAATAAATAAATCATTTCAGGTCTCTCACCTGTAAGCAACTGCTGTCAGTCACAAACAGTAAATCGTGAAATCGAGAAAACGTTTGAATAAAATATTAAGATTAATAGCAGAAGTTACTGTTATTTATTAATAGTTTAAAGAATTAATCAACTGATATGAAAATAATAAATCGATTAATTGAAAAATAATCGATAGATTAGTCGACTAATCTAAAAAAAAATATTTAAAAAAACGATAGATTAGTTGACAATCGTTAGCTGCAGCCCTACTTGTTGCGACATTATTGTCGGATCCAATGTCTTCGCACAGCGTCGTCTTTTAGTTTCAGTCTTTCTGAAAATCCTGTGAAAAATTGTGCCTCATTTGTAAACACATCCGTGGTAAAATGAAGTGAACAAAGGACAGAGTTCTGACGCAGTCTGGTAGTTGATTTAAAATTAAAGGTCCCATGGCATGAAAATTTCACTTTATGAGGTTTTTTAACATTAATATGAGTTCCCCTGGCCTGCCTATGGTCCCCCAGTGGCTAGAAATGGCGATAGGTGTAAACTGAGCCCTGGGTATCCTGCTTCGCCTTTGAGAAAATGAAAGCTCAGATGCCCAATCTGGAATCTTCCCTTTGTCGTCATACGGGGAAAGGTTACCTCCCCTTTCTCTGCTTTGCCCGCCCATGAGAAAATGAGCTACTACCGTGCGAGGCGAGCGCAATATTTTTTTTTCCTCAAGAGACATCATGGCTTGCAAACGAGCGACGCATGACAGTTGCTCAGTGTTTGGATGTACAAATGAGCACCGAAGTATTTTTATTTGATTTTTTTAGTTCCTTCATCCGAGCCTATGAAGTGTAATGTGTAACATGACTTCAATATACGTGGACATGGGCAACTTTGTCATTAAAAAAATTATACAGAGTATACAAGATCCTTCTCTAAACTACAATAGCAAATCAGAGCAACATGAAAAGCCAACAGCGTAGGCTATCATTAGCTACATGGTGATAACTGTAACAGCATACATAAACCAACTAAAGTACCGTATCCAGACACAATATTTTAAACTAACCATTCGGAGACGTCCTGCTGTAGCCGCTGAGTTGCAACTTATTCGTCTGGTGCTTCTCCATCCGGATCCGATTCGGGTCAAACTGAAAAGCTTGAACAACTGCGTGTCTACGAGCCATTGCGATACATCCACTGTCAACATAAGCGCATGGTAGCACAAGCTGGTTAAGGCCACACACCCACCCTCCACCTTGCCCCGCCTCTCTCCTCCTCATTAGCATTTAAAGCTACAGACACAGAAATGGCACGTCCTACGGAAAGCTCATTGTGGGACTGGCTTGTAGTGGCTGAAATTCTGCACCAAGGCTGAATTTCGGGAAAGAGACTTCAGATACAGTACTAGGGACCACTTAGGCCAATATAAAAGCATCCAAAAAGCAGCATGTCATGGGACCTTTAAGCTTCATTCACTCTTTCCTAATGTTGGGATCAGAAGGAAAGCAATACAAAGGCCGTTTTTTTCCACAACTTGCCACTGCACAGCATCTTGTTATCTTCAGAGCATCTTTGTAGTTTGGTTTCTGCGTAGACCTGCAAATGCCTCTTTCGTTATTTACACTAAATGTGTGAATCGGTGGGCGGGGCTAAACAGGCAGTGATGTTGAATCGGTGGGCGGGGCTAAACAGGCAGTGATGTTGAATAGGTGGGCGGGGCTAAACAGGCAGTGATGTTGAATAGGTGGGCGGGGCTTAACAAGCAGTGATGTTGAATAGGTGGGTGGGGCTAAACAGGCAGTGATGTTGAATAGGTGGGCGGGGCTTAACAGGCAGTGATCTTCTGCGGATGCGGTATTTAGCCACACTATTACATCATAGAGTAGAACACTCCACAAGCTGTCATTTTGATAGACTGCCTTGAAAAATAAGCTGTTTTTAGACTAAAAAAAATCCTGCAAGTTTCAGAACTCAAAACTTACTAGTTATAGTACAATGACCTCTTACATTTTAAAATATCAAGGGAATTTTAATTTCTCAGTTCATGACCCCTTTAAGAATGTTCACACACTTGTTACCGATTTTACCGAATGTAGCAGTAAGAGGTTTATACTTTGACATTTTTCCACTGTGTATCTTTGTAGGGTTGAGAATTAGTCTGAGAATCAACTGATTTAGGATACTACTGTACTTACTGTATGTAATGCAGTACACATAGTTTGGTACTGATTTTCCAATAGTTTGGTACCGATTGTCTCCAGTAACCAATTGTTAAACTGATTAATTTATATTATTTTGTTGAAATCCAGTTTCGCATCAGTTTAATACACACAAAATATAAATGGGTTGTAAACGGTTTGATGTTGACATCAGCTTCGATCTTCATACCTAAGCAAACTGATCAATTTCATGGCACTTTGTTTGCAATTACAGGGAATGAACGCACGATGGTCTTTGTTGAAACCAAAAGAAGTGCTGATTTCATTGCAACATTTCTCTGTCAGGAGAAAATCTCTACTACAAGTATCCATGGGTATTTTTATTTTTTTCCTGTCCCTTTCTCTAATTTATTTTATCTCCAATAACGTGTTCATGCTAATATAATGTTGAAGAAAACAAGGCAGTTGTAGATGCATGTTATTACAGATCATCTCTGACCAAAGCTTTTAATTGATTATTTTTTTTCCCTTTCCGAATAGTGATCGGGAGCAGCGAGAGCGAGAGAAGGCTCTCAGTGATTTTCGCTTGGGTCAGTGTCCGGTGCTGGTGGCCACGTCTGTCGCTGCCAGAGGACTGGACATTGAGCAGGTCCAGCATGTTGTGAATTTCGACCTGCCCAGCAGCATCGACGAATACGTCCATCGCATCGGAAGAACCGGACGCTGTGGCAACATCGGTCGGGCCGTGTCCTTTTTTAACCCAGAGTCTGACACTCCATTAGCTCGCTCTCTGGTCAAAGTTCTGTCAGGGGTTTGTACTTTTCATATTGCATCCAAGATACTTAGCAGTGTTTTCCACCGTCTTTAGTTGTAAATGTTCATATTGGGCCTATTAACCCGCTTTATATGAACAACAGATTTAAATTAGGCTTTCATCCACGTAATCATTGCTAAAGCAGCACATCATGTACGGTCAACGCTCAAACATTGTTTACCATGTTTTATGTGCTTAAAAACTAATGGAATATTTTAATGATAAATGTAAACACAGGCAATCAACTGCATACGGTACACACATCTCAATATTACTTCATAAACCCCTATCTCACAGGCCCAACAGGAAGTTCCCAAATGGCTGGAGGAAATTGCTTTCAGTGCTCATGGGACAACAGGCTTCAACCCACGTGGAAAAGTGTTTGCGTCTACAGACACTCGGAAGGTACGGCCTGAACCCCAGTTTTGAACTCGAGTTGCAGTAATTTGATGCATGTCTTTTAATAATGGATTTTGTTTTTAGGGAGGGTCCTTCAAGACGGATGAGCCGCCTCAAGCATCCGCCCCGAGCCCAGCAGCTGCTGCAGATGATGAGGAATGGGAATAATAACTTATACCTTGCGTTCTATTATGTAGATTTATTTTTATTTTTTTTTATTTGTGAGTTTATTCATTTCTCCAGCATGTTTGTTAAAATGTTGATCGATTAAGATGGCATTACGGTAAAGCTGTTGCATTTATAAAAAGTCACATTCTGAAAACTGTAGGTTTGATCTTAAGGACAGTATTAATCAAGACATAATACCTTTTAGCAGTTTGGTTTGAATTAATAATCTGATTTTTGTATCACTTGTTTTGACTGAAGAGCACAACTGATTAGTGGATTTGTTTTGCGTTATCACATTAACACTTTGCTAAGAGCGTATTGAGTTTTGTGAGCCTTCACCTGAAGGTCTTTCCTACAGTTGTGCCGTATCTATCAGTTCTGTTGTTAAATGTGACAGTTTGTAGGTTGTTTTTCTTGACATTTTTGTCTTAAAGCCAAAGTATACAAGTAAAGAAGCTTGTTTTGCTAATGTACCTTGCCAGATGAAGGTAAATAAAGCGATTGTTTACCAAACGACTTCGTTTTAAAAATGTAATCTCGCTAAAATTTAACTTGAAGATTCTTGCGACTGCTGTACCACAGAGCAGTTCTTCTCCACTTGTTAAAATGGATAAAAATAAAGATGGAAGTTGACATTTGATTTCTCAAAAATGGTGAGTTTGATTTAAGTGACTTCTAAACCTCTAATTAGCCTCTAAAATAATTAGTTTGGTAGAAATTGAGGAACAGCTGAAGAGTGGAGGGGGGAAAAAACACGCCACATCTCTTGATCATGAACGGCGAAAAGAAATGAATCATTTGAGTCATATTGGTCTTTCAGTTTTCTGTAAATAAGAAGCTGTCTTTACAAAATAAAAGTGTAGCTATACTTAAAGATTCTTTGGTAAAGTTTATATTGTATTTGAAAATTTGGTCAATTCTACGGTGTTCGTAAGCTAAACACAAAGCGATTGAGTGATGTGCCTTTACTGCTGTATCTCCTTTAATGACGATCTCTTTTTGGGCTTGTCTCGGTCACAAATGCGGAATCTGTACATGTTCACTTCTGCATTTTAATGGAGCTGTGACAAAAATAAGATGAGGTGTCTCGCACCGTGATCTTTAACCATAGAAGTGGCAAGTGTTAGACTGGTTCGTTGTGTATGCGTAAATACAAACTTTTTCATTTTAAGACTTCTATATATTCATACAGTTCAGCTTGGCTGGCTGGGTGGCTGATGGCAGTGATGCACTGAAATGAAGAGGCCAGAGTAAAAGACCTGTTTCATCAGTCAGCACTGCAGGTGTTGGGAAGGTCACCGATGAAGATGATTGCTCACTGAAGTCCAATCCTTTGTCATTGATGCAGCTTACATCTCTCAAGGAAACACTCAAGTCTGGCACAAAGCAATGAACATCTATAATAAAATAAGTTTGAGGCTACTAGTTTGAGTTTACATCATATACATTTGTGCTCAAAATTATTCATACCCTTAGTAAATATGATCTAAGAAGACTGAAAATAAATCTATCGCTAATCCTTTTGATCTTTCATTTAAAAAAATTTACAAGAATAAGAATTTAAAATGGGGAGCAAATCATAACGAAATAAGTTTTTCTCTAGTATCCACTGGCCACAATTAATCATACTCTTTTATTCAATACTTTTTGCATCATCCTTTAGCCGAGATAACAGCTGAGTTTTCACCTATAATGCCTGATATGTTTGGAGAACATCTGAAGAGGTCAGAGACCATTCCTTCATACAGAATCGCTCCAGAACCTTCAGAATTTCCAGGTCCATGCTGGTGCTGCTTCTCTTCAGGTTACTGCACTCGTTTACTACAGGGTTCTGGTCAGAGGACTGGGACGGCCATGGCATGTTGTGTTCAGTGACACATTTTTGTTTTGATTTTGATGTTTGTTTTGGATCGTCCTGCTGGAAGATGGGTATTTAAGGTAATTTCAGCATTTGATAGAATCCATGATGCCATCTATCTGAACAAGATATCAAGGATCTCTGGCAGAAAAATAGGCTCACAACATTAAAGAAACTGCATTTCATTGTACACGTGTGCACCAAACCCATCTTGAGTGTTTGCTGTTAAAAAGCTCCTTTTATAGTTTCATCTGACCATAGAAGCCAGAGCTATCTGAAGTTCCAGTCGTGTCTGGCAAATGAATATGCTGGAGTTGTTTGGTTGAGAGCGTTTTTTCTTCTTGAAACCCTCCCAAACAACATGTGATGTAGGTGCTGTTTGATAATTGTTTTTTTTTGTTGTTTATCTGAGACTTTCCAACCCCAAGACTATTCTCTGCAGTTCTCCAGCTGTGATGCTTGGAGAGTCTTTAGCCGCTCAAACTCTCCTCCTCAGCGTGCATTAGGACGATATAGACACACATCCTCTTCCAGGCAGATTTGCAACATCTCTAGTTGATTGGAAATTCTTAATTATTGCCCTGAGGGTGGAAATGGGAATTTTCAATGCTTTAGCTCTTTTCTTACAGACACTTTCTAATTTGTGAAGTGACTTTGTGATCAATGATTAAGGGAATTTGGCCTTTGTGTTCCCTCATATTTATATTCCTGTGAAACGAAGTCATGGCTGGATAATTCCCTGCTCCTAGTCTTCTGGTGTGATGAAAAATGCAGATATGAATGGGAATATACTTCAGAGATATTTTAATCAAGAATTTCTAGGGGTACCAATAATTGAGGCAATTGTGTACTAGAGAAAAATATTTTTCATAATGTGATTTTCCCCCACTTTTAAAGTTTATTTGTATAGTGCTTTTCACGATACAAATTGTTGCAAAGCAGCTTTACAGAAAGTTTTAAGTTTCTACAATATTTAGGAGTAGGTTATTAGTGGTGACTATAGCAGAAATGTACAGTAAAAATCATGCAGTTAGTTACAAATTGCATGTAATCAAACAGACCGTGATCACAATTAACTGCAATGATTATATGTTGCGATTAAACTTTGCGATTAAGCAAAATTTGGTAGTTTTATATGTTGTTCCAAGGTTAGCATCTTCTGGGGGGTTAGCATCATCTCTTCTCAAGTCATCTCAGATCTTCGTAAGAGTTGGATCCAGACTGAAGCTTGTGTAATTCCTAGCTGCCTTGGGATGCAAGTCCCGTGGCAGAAACAAAGAAGCAAATAGAGACGAAATTAGTGTAGCTGCTGTTCCAACCAAGCAAAGATGATGTGTTCGACCCAAGAAAAAGAATGATAATGTGCATTTCATCAGATACAGCTGAAGTACAAAGTTATGAGATGCATTATTTGAATGCTTGGCTAAAGAGATGTCTTTAATCTAGATTTAAACAGAGAGTGTGTCTGAACCCCAAACGTTATCAGGAAGGTTATTCCAGAGTTTAGCAGCCAAATGTGAAAAAGACCTCCTTTAGTGGACTTTGCTATCCTAGGAACTACCAAGAGTCCAGAGTTTTGCGGCCTTAGGGAGCGTGATGGATTGTAGCGTGATAGAAGACTAGTTAGGTACGCAGGAGCTGAACCATTAAGGGCCTTATAAGTAAGTAGTAATATTTTGTAACTGATGCAGAACTTAATAGGGAGCCAGTGCAGAGAATGAAAAATTCATATTTTCTTGACCTGGTAAGGACTCTAGCAGCTGCATTTTGGACCACCTGTAGCCTGTTTATTGAAGATGCAGGACAACCAGCTAGCAGTGCATTACAATAGTCCAGTCTAGAGGTCATGAATGCATGAACTAGCTTTTCTGCATCAGAAACAGGTAACATGTTTCGAAGCTTGGCAATGTTTCTAAGATGGAAGAATGCTGTTTTTGTAACATGGGAAATATGATTTTCAAAATACAGGTTGCTGTCTAATACAACACCCAGATTTCTGAGTGTAGAGGAAGTAACAGTACATCCGTCTAGCAAATTGTAATCCAAGAGATTCTGTGTACTGTTTTTTGGTCCAATAAGTAATATCTCTTGTCTTATCTGAATTTAATAGGAGAAGATTATTGGTCATCCAATCTTTTACATTTTTAAGTTTCATCTGGTCTTGTTGAGATATATAGTTGAGTATCATCAGCATAACAATGGAAACTAATCAATCCTGGTCCTGGGAACCCACTGCTCTGCACATTTTACGTCTCCCTTATTTGACACAGCTGATTCAAATCATCAGCTCGTTAAGAGAGAGATCCATGTACTGAACTGAGTGTATCAGATAAGGGAGAACAGTGCAGAACAGTGGGTCCCCAGGACCAGGATTGAAAACCCCTGTCCGAGGGCATTGTTTCGCAACCCTTTTGACTTCAAGGTCCCTATTTTCCACAACATTTGTGATATTTCCAGTTTGTGATTTACTTAAAATAAAATATTTTATAAAACTATTATATATATTATAATATTTATGTATACCTGATCAAATATTTTAGAGCTTGGCATAACCAGAAAATTTATATTCATAAAATGTATAGTAATACCCAAGGAATTATACTATTTTATTATTATTATTATTGTTGTTATTTTATAGATTTTTTCTAGAAATTATTTTTGGCTTAAAAAACAAAAAAGGTTTTGTCTTTATTTATTTATTTATTTAAATTATCCTGAGCCTTATAAGTTTGCTGAGCTCACCTGCTTAAGAAACTGTCTTCCATTAAAATATCTCTATAATCACAATGCAACAACACTAAATTACATTAAGATAAAAATGCGTACAATAAACATTTTAATTCGAAATAAAACGTTAGTTTTCTCTTTAATTAATTTTGTTAACATCCGCGTTTGCTCATAAGGGTCTGTTCCCAGAACAGCTTGCAGTCCTTCGCCCGCTCTGGAATTATGGGTAATGTAGTTGTTTGAAGGCTTCCTCGCGCTCCTTTGCGTTGTGTAGCGGTGAAAGCTGCACTACTAATCCCATGCAACATTTGAAAAACATGTGCCGTTTAAATACCGAGTTTCCTTTTCAAAACATTTGTTTGTCTCAGCAGATTGTCGGCTTTTGTCTGCTTTGGTAAGTTTATAATTCAAGCTTTCTGTTTATGAGCTTTCATCTAAATACTAAAGCGACACGAAATCTCAATGTAAAGCGTACGGCTACCTGTGCGGATAAAAACAGAAATGTACTAACTCTACACTTTTGTTTATAACCCAAATTGAGCTGATGTAAGGGCTTTTGAGTTGATTTAGTGTAATGATCGCATGAAGCACGTGTTCTGGTTCTGTCTTTTATTTCGTTATAGTCTAAATGAATACTTTACAATGATGCACTCACACATTCAGTGTCTTACATGATTTCACCTGTGTTTGTCATCACGTGTATTGCATATAAACTGCAGATGTTCGAACAGAAATGTTATTATTGACACATTGGATATGAAGGTGTGTTGTTCATAGAAAATGCAGGGCTCATATAATGACACCTGATGTCACATGACTTTCAGAAGTGCCTTATCTTGTCATTTCAAACAGTGACTGAGTCCAAGAATGTGCTCTGTTCACAAAACGCCTTTTGTTTAAGAATCTAAACAACAGGAAAGGTAATCTACTTACATTAACTCCTTTTTCCTTTAATCAGTGTTGATTGGATCTTCTGTTTCTGAATGGCTTTGCTTCTGCGTGCTGCTGAAAGATGTAGATGATGTTCATTGTAATGGTAATAATGAATTTGATACTGATTTTTAACATTTATTTAAAATCTATTCAGTTTAGGGCAGTAAAACGATTAATCGTGATTTTATATTACAATAATCAGCTAAAAAACATCTCTTCCATCTTCATTTGACCCTCTAACTCTAGCACTCTATTCTAATTCTATTTTATCTATCTGTTGTCTTTGTATCTATCTGACCCTCTAACACTAGCTTCTTTTCTATTGTCTACTTGTGTTCTTTTTTTTTTTTAAACTAGCCTTTTTTTCTTTTGTCTTTTTAGTTTTCTATTCTACATGTTTTCTTTCATTTAAAAAAACAAAACAAAAAACCTTGCTATGTGTATTGTGTTAGGCTAACTGAGACTTGTCACTTTGTTTTGATTGCTTCTATTGTCCTCATTTGTAAGTCTCTTTTGATAAAAGCATCTGCTAAATGACTAAATGTAAATTTTATATATACAGTCATGGCCAAAAATATCGGCACCCTTGGTAAATATGATAAAAGAAGGCTATGAAAATTAATCTGCATTGTTAATCCTTTTGATCTTTTATAAAAAAAAAAAAATCACAAAAATCTAACCTTTCATTGGATAAGAAGAATTTAAAATGGGGAAATATCATTATGAAATAAATGTTTTTCTCTAATACACATTGGTCACAATTAACGGCACCCTTTTAATCAATACTTTTTGAAACCTCCATTTGCCAGTTTAACAGCTCTAAATGTTCTCCTATAATGCCTGATGAGGTTAGAGACACCTGACAAGAGATCAGAGACCATTCCTTCATCCAGAATCACTCCAGACCCTTTAGATTCACAGCTCCATGTTGCTGCTTCTCTTCAGGTCACTCATGTTCTACAGGGTTCAGGTCAGAGGACTGGAATGGCCAGCAGAAGCTTGGCTTTGTGCTCAGTGACCCATTTTGTGTTGTTTTTGAGGTTTGTGTTTGGATTATTATGCGGTTGGAAGATCCAAACATGGCCCATTATAAGATTTCTAACAGAGTCAGTCACTTATTGATTTTTTTTTATCTGTTGGTATTTGATCGAATCCATGATGCCATGCGTCTAAACAAGATGTCCAGGACCTCCAGCAGAAATATAGGCCACAACATCACAAATACAGCAGTATATTTCATTGTACACATGGGGTACTTTTTATCCCTGTGTGCACCGAACCCATCTTGAGTGTTTGCTGCTGAAAAGTAAATTTTTTAGTTTCATCTGAGCATAGAAGCCAGTCCCATTTGAAGTTCCAGTCGTGTCTGATAACTGAATATGCTGGAGTTTGTGTTTGGATGAGCGAGGAGAATTTTTCTTGAAACCCTCCCGAACAACATGTGGTGATGTAGGTGCTGTTTGACCCTTTTTTTTTTTTAAGGTTTTCTGACCCCGAGACTCAACTATTTTCTGCAATTCTCCAGCTGTGGTCCTTGGAGAGTCTTTAGCCGCTCAAACTCTCCTTCTCACCGTGCATTAGGACGATATAGACACACGTCCTCTTCCAGGCAGTTTCGTAAGATTTTCTGTTGATTGGAAATTCTTAATTATTGCCCTGATGGTGGAAATGGGGATTTTCACTGCTCTAGCTCTTTTCTTAAAGCCACTTCACTAATTTGTGAAGCTCAATTATCTTTTGCTGCACATCAGAAATATATTCTTTGGTTTTTCTCATTGTGATGGATGATTAAGGGAATTTGGGCTTTGTTTTCCCTCCTATTTATTTTTCTGTGAAACAGGAAGCCATGGCTGGATAATTTCATGTTCATAATCATCCTGGAGTGCTCAAAATTGTGAATATGAATGGGAATATACTTCAGAGATATTTTACTCATAAGAATTTCTATGGGTACCAATAATTGTGTCCAACGTGTATTTGAGAAAAACATTTATTTCATAATGATATTTCTCCCCCATTTTAAATTCTTATTATCCAATGAAAGGTTAGATTTCTGTGAATTTTTAAAATAAAAGATCAAAAGGATTAACAATGCAGATTAATTTTCTCAGCGTTCTTTGATCAAATTTACCACACACACACCCACATTCAATTTTGTACATCTATCTTTGTGAAGACATTCATTGTGTCTCTGTGTGCGTGTTTAATAACATAACACAAATCAGTAAATAAATAATGCATGTATCAGTTGATGGCAGGAGTTGTTGATCTGGAGTGTAAGTGTTCCCACATTACTCACAGGACAGGCATCTCTGTGCTGTTGTTTTGTGACGCTTTAGAGTCTGTGTGTGACATGTCTCATCATGTCTTATCCATGTGCAGGGTTTAAAGTGTTACTACAAATACATATTTTTTTTTCCACAGGAAAAATGTGTATAAGTTTGATCATGCCTGTCAAAAAAGTTGTTTGGCTGTTAGTGTGTTGATTTTGAGGAGGGCAGTCTGATCCGGTGCAGTATTCTGTGTTTGTCTGTCTTTACAGGTGATGACGGTTTAAACGAGGCACAAGCATCATGGATGAGGACAGTAAACCGTTACTAGGGTCAGTGCGAGCTGGGGAGTATTACACCGATTCATTGGACCCCAAGCAAAGAAGGTACTGTTTTTCTGCTGGCTTTAGTTTAACGTCTTAATACCAATATTTTGGGTGAAATTTCAGATATAGTCAGGAATGGTAAAGACGCATAGAATGTTTTCATCTTTTGAAGTGTTACTATGCATTCTTTTTTGTTTTTTGAGCAAAACATACAAAGAATTTTTGAATTTGAAATTTACTGTAACATTTACTCGGAACATTACATCACAACTTAGTCACTGGTTTCCTTCCAGGAATAATTAGCATCACTGGCCAGATTGAATTAACACAGTCTGGTATTTCACAAATACTCTCTAAGATGTAGCGCTATGTGCAGTGTGCTTCAAAACAAAAACCCTCCTGTACCTCCATGTGCACAATATTACAAAACACGTTAACCCAGTCTTGTTTCTGGAGATCTAGCTCCCTACAGAGTTCATGTCCAGATCACCGACCTGTATCAAGTGATCCTGGAGATCTTAATTGGCTGTAGGTGTGTTTGATTAGGGTTGGAGCATCCCTACACTTAATGCGTACAATAATAGTTCTTGTTAGTCTTGTGCTGATGTGAAATCACCAAACATCTTGTAAAGAACATGTCCTAGATCAGCTTTCTCATTCTGAGGCGTTTATGAACCCCACCTCAGGGTCCTGTTTGCTTTGTCTTTCAGGCCGTTCCATGTGGAGCCCAGAAACATAGTGGGAGATGATGCTCAGGAGCGTGTGTCCGCTGAAGCTGCGGTGCTGAGCAGCAGAGTTCATTACTATGGCCGTCTGACAGCCTCTTCAGACCGACTGCTGGTGTGTCCACTCACTTCATTACATTTCACTACAAAATACCACTGCATGCTTCAGATCTGCTGCACTGTGTCTGGACGAACAGACATCAAAATATCTATAGGTGGTTTATTAGGCCTATTGCAATTATTTGCGATAACCACAATCACCGTGCATGTCAAATTCAAATCGCATAGTGGATATACAAATGCCGTAAAATGCACATTTGTTTGAGACTGCTTAGGGTTTCACTTTTTATAATTTGCACAATGGCAAATATTTTTATCCATTAGGGTAAATGTACCTATTAAGCTCACCAAAATCTGACATTTTTAGTGCACAAGATATTGGTTTCAGTACAAGAAGTTATGTTAAAATGAAATATAAATTTCTCGCACAATATTTAATTTGATTTTAAATGACAAAAGTATTTCAATTAAGATGTACATCATTAAATGCAAAAAGCCTGGCTGTGCTTAATGGATACATTCTTGTACCCTTTAAGCACACCCCTGTTCCCAGTAAGCTCACATCATGTTTTATTAAAAATTCTTGTTTGTTTTAAGCAATCTTTTAAAAGAATAATTGAAAAATGGTACAGAGTCAATCACAAAAAAACAGAACACTAAAATCAAGTAACAAGGCACTCAATTTGATCAGTTGAGAATTCTTAGGGTTTCACTTTTTATAATTTGCACAATGGCAAATATTTTTGTCCATTGCATGTTACACATTATCAAGTTAATGCCAGAGATAAGCTACTAATACCGTTTCTACAGATGTTAAGGTGCGGTCACATTAGCTAAATTTAATGGCAGAAACTTTGTGGGGAAAAAAAGATACATTTTGTTGTTTTCTAAGAAGTAAAGCCGTGATGAATTACAGCTTACATAGAAGCCACTTTCAGACCAAGCAGCTTTCTGTTGGTCAACACAGCAAATCCATGCAACCAACTTGAACCCATTGAGAAATCTGCGTAGCGAAATCTTTCGCCTCCGCATGAAATTCACAAATGCATGAATTCCTATTGAAAAAATGATCAGGTCAACCGTAAATGTGGCCGTACATTTAGAATGGAAAATATTACTTTTGTCAAATATTCACACCAACTCAATGGTCTTCCTTTGTGTGAATTTAAGGCTTTTTGTTTTAGTCAAACCTTAAAATGACACATGAAAATGAAGAATTGTGAATCATATTCAAAATGATTCATTCATTCATAACATTCATTCTACACCTGTCCAATGTAGGTTTACAAAGCCTTAAAGCAGTAGTTCACCCAAAAATCATCATTTACTCAGACTCATGTCTTTCAAAACTTGTAGAAATTTCCTTTTTCTGTGAAACAAAATACAGCTTTGTAATGACATGAGAGTGAGCAAACAATGACAGAATTTTCATTTTTATCCATAAGCTTACATTGTGACTTAAACAGTATACATATTTATATTCCAATTAGTCTCGAGCCAAAATTTCATGATTGTGAGATCATCCAGCTCTTTGAGGGCAGTATGTGGGTGAAACCTCTTTGTGCTGCTTTATTTCACAGATATTTGTGATCAGTCTGGTGGTGTATAATTGAATTAGCATGTGGCTTTGATTTCCTTTTTTTTGTTTTGCCTGATCTGGTTTGTGGAGGATGCATCTCTAAATACAAATTAACACAGTCTTCAACCATAAATTCCGCTTTCCACCAGTATTTCAGGACAATGCATCATTTGTTTGGGGACTCCTGAAGTTGCAATCTTGTCCTGTATAACATGAAAGACACTGTGATATAATGCGTTTGTTTATGTGCCTTATCTTCATCAGGTACCTCCAGATCATGTGATTCCTTCTCCTGAGGAAATCTATATCTACAGTCCACTGGGAACAGCGTTCAAAGTGCATGGGGGCGACAGTACTGTCAAAAACCCCAGCATTGTCACAATGTAAGACCACCTTCAGAAAGGCTTTTAATGCATTGCTTTATGAAGACCTTGTGAAGTTATGAAGACCTGCCACAGAGCAGGTTTACCTGTGAATTACAGTGCTATAGAGTGGGAAAAGATACAGCGCTAAAATGTTAAGGCAACAGGCGACTAATCAGAAAACCAAACAATAATTGCCTTAAACGGCACGGTTACTTGCAAACATGTTAAATGGAGAGAGCATTAATTTTTTCAATTAGTTTTACTGGAGTTAAGACAGGCAGAGCAAATTTACGTGTCATATTTCCAGAAATGTACAAGCAGTTATTGAAACACCTTTTGATTTAAGTGTGTGTGTGTGTGCGCGCAGCTTCGCCATATGGAACACCATGATGGGAACATCTATATTAAGTATGCCATGGGGCATAAAACAAGTAAGTTTACGTTTTTCTTGTGTATTTCCTTTCCTCACTGCAGGCTGTTATGAAGATAAATTATTTTTTGTTCTGTTTCTAGGCTGGTTTCACTCTGGGCATCATCATTATTGTTCTTATGGGCCTGCTGACGCTCTACTGCTGCTACAGAGTATTAAAGTCCACAAAGTCCATACGTAAGCCAACCACATGATCGCTCTCAAATAAACAGTCATTCTTTCACAGTTTTTTACAGCCCCAATACAAAAGGCTCAAGTTATGAGAGATACAGTGACTCCGTGTAGCTTTTAGACAAAAACATCCATTATTTGGTTAATAAGCTAGCAACCACCCTCAGTACCCTAGCAACCACATAGCAACCACTCCTGGTAGCCTAGCAACCACATGGCAACATCCTAGCAAGCGCCCTAGCTTCTGCATAGCAACACCTTAGCAACCGCCCAGAGTATCCTAGCAACCGCATTAGAAACGCCCTAGCCACCACCCTGGGCACCTAGCAACTGCATAGCAACACCTTAGCAACCACCCAGAGTACTCTATCTATCTATCTAATCATCGCCTTCAAAACCTTCAAACTTTAAGCTTTTAAAATTACTTTAAATTTCAAACTTTCAAACTTTTTTAAACTTCTTAAACTTTTTAGCTTTTTAAACTTTTCAAACTTTCTGGTCCTGCTCTCTCAAGCCAACTTAAAGTTTGTCTTGACAAACTTTTAATCTAGTTTGGTTAATAAGATCTTTATACCGTTCTCAGTTTAATGTTCAACGAGGGGCGTTATGCACCTAATGACAGTTTTGGTACTTCTTTATGTGACAGACAGGATAATCCAGGGCTTGAACGTTTGTTTGATATGCAAGAGTTCAGATCCTGCTTAAACGTCAGCCATCATTTACCAACCTCGGGAGTTGCTGATAGATCTGTTTTCATATGTCTCTACATTATTGCTAAAAAAAATCTGTTTCTCTATGGAGAAAATTTAATGGGATGTTGATTTGTGTAACCCTGCATTCTATGATATTTCCACTAATGGACCAAAGCAGCAGGTGTTTAACATGAGTCCTGTGTAACACGCAGCTCTGTCTTTGCAGCGTATGTAGACGCCTCAGACTGGGAGTTTCCTGATGTGTGTAAATATTACTTTGGGGGATTCGGAAAATGGTCGAGTCTTGTTTTCTCACTGGTGTCACTGATTGGTGCGATGGTGGTCTACTGGGTCCTCATGTCCAACTTCCTGTTCAATACAGGAAAATTCATTTACAGTAAGTGTTTGTTCTCACCGCCATTCCTCATTTGTTCTGCTGCCCATTAACTGATGGACTTTTGATATTTTCTGGGAAGATCTGTGTAACTACTTGTGTATTTTGCATCCACAGACTATGTTCACAATGTCAACACAACAGATGGTTTTGGCACAAATGGAACAGACAGAGGTGAGTGGACACAGTGATCCATTAATATTATAGGCCTTTTTCACACTTCCGCATTAGAAAAGAGGAAGCTTCAAATAGTAGTGTAAAGTAACTTCTGCTGTAACCTGTATGAATGGCAATGTCCATAGCACAGGGTTATTGCAATTTAATGGTGTATGATTCATCACAGATGTTTCATCACAACATATCAACCACAGTTTACAATCATTAGTCGGGTATGATGATATGTCCTGATTTAAATGGAAGCGCACAAGACATGCTGTATGTGTATGCACGATACTTCAGAGTTGAACCAGCTTTTTATTAAAGAAATGCAAGCATGCAAACAAACAACAGAGCAATAAAATTGGATGTTATACTTCTCATGAAACATTATGAGTGAAGACTCATAATGTAATGTTAGCACTGCTTTCATGCACTTACTTTACTTCCTAATACAGTCATCACGTATTAGATCAAGTTGAGGTTGTTAAATTAATAAATATTTTCAGCACAGATTCGATTATTCAAAAATAACTTTTTATTTTTTTTATAATCTTAATTGTCATATCCTCTGGGTTTGAGTGCATTGATTGGATAGCATTATATTGTAGACAAGCAGTGTTGGGGGTAACGCATTACAAGTAACATGAGTTACGTAATCGGATTACTTTTTTTCAAGTAACTAGTAAAGTAACGCATTACTTTTTAATTTACAAGAAAATATAAAGAGTTACTACTTCAAAAAGTAACGGCAGTTACTTTGTTTTCCCATTTATTGACTGACAAGTCTCCAGTCCCCATATTGGGAGAAATCAGAAGTACAGAGGCGTTGTGTGTGAACATGATGCTACTGTAGTTCTAGAATAAATGTGAATGTGCATTAATTCATCTCATTCGCAAAAAAAAAAAAACAGATTTAGTATTCATCGAAATGAATTTAAACAGTGAAATGCAAACTCAGAATATGATGCAAACCTGCAATAATTAAATGTTAAACACAAATGTATTTAATCCCATTTTATTAACCAATGTCTTTGCTGCTGACCTTTGATCCAGTTCAACCATACTAAGCAAAAATGACTTTAGATAAACTAACAATTGTGCTTCATTGTTTTTTTTATATATATATATTAGTGCTGTCAAACAATTAATCTCGATTAATTGCATCCAAAATAAAAGTTTTTGTTTGCATAATGTGTGTACTGTATATTTATCAAAGACTTTGATATTTATGATGTGTTTGTATATATAAATACACACACATGCATGTATATATTTCAGAAAAATGTTGTTTATATTTATTTATTTTCAAAATATATACTGTGTGTATGTATGTATATATATATAAAATTAGAATGTCGTGGAAAAGTTCATTTATTTCAGTAATTCAACTCAAATTGTGAAACTCATGTATTAAATAAATTCAATGCACACAAACTGAAGTAGTTTAAGTCTTTGGTTCTTTTAATTGTGGTGATTTTGGCTCACATTTAATAAAAACCCACCAATTCACTCTCAACAAATTAGAATACTTCATAAGACCAATAAAAAAAAAAAAACATTTTTAGTGAATTGTTGGCCTTCTGGAAAGTCTGTTCATTTACTGTATATGTACTCAATACTTGGTAGGGGCTCCTTTTGCTTTAATTACTGCCTCAATTCGGCGTGGCATGGAGGTGATCAGTTTGTGGCACTGCTGAGGTGGTATGGAAGCCCAGGTTTCTTTGACAGTGGCCTTCAGCTCATCTGCATTTTTTGGTCTCTTGTTTCTCATTTTCCTCTTGACAAAAGAGAATCTATGGGGTTCAGGTCTGGTGAGTTTGCTGGCCAGTCAAGCACACCAACACCATGGTCATTTAACCAACTTTTGGTGCTTTTGGCAGTGTGGGCAGGTGCCAAATCCTGCTGGAGAATGAACTCAGCATCTTTAAAAAGCTGGTCAGCAGAAGGAAGCATGAAATGCTCCAAAATTTCTTGGAAAACGGGTGCAGTGACTGGTTTTCAAAAAACACAATGGACCAACACCAGCAGATAACATTGCACCCCAAATCATCACAGACTGTGGAAACTTAACACTGGACTTCAAGAAACTTGGGCTATGAGCTTCTCCACCCTTCCTCCAGACTCTAGGACCTTGGTTTCCAAATGAAATACAAAACTTGCTCTCATCTGAAAAGAGGACTTTGGACCACTGGGCAATCCAAAAGATCAGCAGTCTTCCCCATGATTGTGTAGCCTAGTGAACCAAACTGAGAGGCCGTTTTGAAGGCTCAGGAAACCTTTGCAGATGTTTTGAGTTGATTAGCTGATTGGCATGTCACCATATTCTAATTTGTTGAGTTAAATGTGAGCCAAAATCATCACAATTAAAAGAACCAAAGACTTAAACTACTTCAGTCTGTGTGCATTGAATTTATTTAATACAGGAGTTTCACAATTTGAGTTGAATTACTGAAATAAATGAATTTTTCCACGACATTCTAATTTGAGATGCACCTGTGTGTGTGTGTGTGTGTGTGTGTGTGTGTGTGTGGATGGATGGATAGATAGATGGCAACGTGAGCAGCCATGGGCAGTTTATCCTTTGATTTATCTCATGACTGTAGTGACACAGGCAACGCTGACAATCCCTTTGCTTACATAATGTTAAATGTTCATGTTAAAATGGAAGACTACACATATGGTAGGGTATTGTGTAAGGCTAAATATACTGTTTGAAATACTGATGCTTATGGTCAAGTTCAGCAAAGTTAAATTATCTTGTCAAAACTGGCTACAGCCTGCTGACAGTAATGCAGGCAGAAATGTACTACTAATTGAAGCTGAATGTGACGACACGTGGACTGTGAAAAAGATGATTATTATTATTATTAAGACTAATTGCTCTGAAGTCATGAGCCTGGTCTCTTTGCATTCTTAGAACCATTCAGAGCCCAATGGTACCCAATGGTTTGCATTTTTATTTTTATTTTTTTTACAAAATGCTGCATTTTGTTTGAATGAAACTTGATAATGCTTCTGCTTATTGAAATAACTTCAAGTGTAAGAAAACAAAAAGTTAAATTTGGTTAAAAAATATATACTCATAACTTTTGAACTGATTTGCCTAAAATGTCAGTTTGTAATACTACTCCAGTACTGGAATCAATTGGTTTTTAAAAAAATAAATAAAAATTTTAGCTGTTGAAGCTGCATTTCATGTGCTTGACCCTTTAAAGTGTTCATTATTTCAATTCAGTTCAGTATGACAATGTGTGTTTCTCTGGCCTCTTTCACTAGTGATATGTCCATATCCAAATTTGGATCCAGACGGGAACCGTACTCTGCAATACTATGCGAGTGAGAACAGCACAGGAGAGGTGTTTGATCGCTGGTGGAGTAAAACCAACACCATCCCGTTTTACCTCATCGTTCTGCTGCTGCCGCTGCTCAATTTCCGCTCCGCTTCCTTCTTCGCCAGGTTCACCTTCCTCGGTATGGCCTTTATTTTCCCAGCTAGAGTGGTAATATTTCTGCTTTGACGGGGATGAACAGCAGCTCGTGTTCTGATCAGTGTCATCTACCATGATCCCGCTGTGCTTTTATTGGTTTTCACAGGCACCTTGTCAGTGGTTTATCTCATCTTTTTGGTCACGTATAAAGCAATTCGACTGGGCTTTCACCTGGAGTTCCACTGGATTGATTCATCAATGTTTTTTGTTCCAGGTAAGGGAATCTTTTTCTTTTTTAAATCATGCAATGTCTTGAAATCACCTGTACACTCATTTTAAAAGTATAGTTATGGTTCTTTATTAATTTCCTTTCAAATAACTTGCCAACTGCAGTGAAAGCTAAACGTCCAGCCACATCGTAACCCATCTACAGCGTTGTGTAGGTGAAGTGTTGTAATGTAAAAATAAAAACGATGAATGTAAATGTTGGAAAAGATTCAAAAACCTATTTTAACTTTCACCCTATTTGCCAATGACTTTTTAAAAATGTATCCAATGATTGATTAAATAAATTGTATGACATTTTAAATGATCAAATGGCCATTACCAGTGCAAAATCAGGCATTTTGCAAACATCGTTTCTCTTTCCTTGATGTATTGAGGCAGTCAAGCCCTTACATGAGTCATGTAAAAGAGAGTTGTGAATTAGCACTTACTGTTCTCTGTGTAATGTGTGCTTGTGGATTATCTCTGATTTAGAGTTCAGATCGCTGTTTCCTCAGCTGAGTGGGGTTCTCACGCTAGCATTTTTCATTCACAACTGCATCATCACGCTTATGAAGAACAACAGACATCAGGAAAACAACGTGAGTGTTCTCAGCCTGTCCATCTGACTCAAAACATCATTTCTGTCCTTGTGGGATTAGTTCCATGTTCCATACATTACACTTCTGCTGCGGGTGCAGAAAAGTTTCTTTTTTTCTGCTACAGAGAAACTAAAACCGCTAGTGCTGCAAAAAAGACATAGTGTTGTACTTTGTACAAAGGGAAAATGGAGATGAGTCACTGTGGTCAAGAGTGAGTTGTCAGGAAGATCAGAAAGAACCTGACAGTCAGCCAAACTATGACTGCTTTTGTGTGTGTGTGTGTGTGTGTGTGTGGTAGCACTTCATTGCACAATGTCCAGTCACTGAGCAAACATAGGAATTGTTTGTTGTAGCAACAAGAGATGAAGACATAAATATTTATTTTGTGAGATTTATATTAGGTGAATTCTTACAAAATCTTTCAAGAACACAGGGCAGATTTCACATCTGAAGGAAAAAATGTTTTGAAAGAAGAGTTTTGTGCTCATTAAGACTGATCAAAAATACAATAAAAATGGTAATATTGTGAATATTAATACAATTTAAAATGACCATTTTCTTATTTTAATATATTTATAAATTTTATTTATTCCTGTGATCAAAGCTGAATTTTCAGTATCATTGCTCCAGTCTTCAGTGTCACATCCTTCAGAAATCATTCTAATATGCTGATTTGCTGCTCCTGAAACATTTCTATTATTGTACTGCTTAATATTTTGTGGGAACATTTTCATATGTTTTGGCAAGTCTTTACTGTCACTTTTGATCAATTTAATGCATCCTTGCTGAATAATTTTTTTTATTTTTATAATAACTGATTTTATCGTCATGCTCATCATAAAATATATTTCACGGTAGTATAGTAAATGTCTGAGATGGATGGTTCAGTAGTGATTGTGTTGGCAGGTGCGGGATCTGTCGTTGGCGTACCTGCTGGTGGGGTTAACGTACCTCTATGTGGGCGTGCTGATCTTTGCTGCTTTCCCATCACCACCGCTGTCTAAAGACTGCATCGAACCAGTAAGACTGCAACTCTAATATCAACATTTTCAAAATAAGCTGTTTGAGGTGCATTCATTCATATTGGACATGGTCTCTTCTTGTGTTACAGAACTTCCTGGATAACTTTCCCAGCAGCGATGTCCTGGTGTTTGTCGCGAGGACTTGTCTTCTGTTCCAGATGACCACGGTGTATCCTCTGCTGGGGTACCTGGTGCGCGTGCAGCTGATGGGGCAGATCTTCGGGGACCATTATCCAGGGTGAGTAATAGTTGTGTAGGGGTTAAATTGGGATTTGTTATGGGGGGGGGGCTCTGTGGTTTCTGGCTTTTGAGGGGTGCACATGTATGCAAAGCCTACAAAATCAATTAACAATTATATTGTAACAATTAATTATATCAATCGACAAACTGTAAAATATAACAGCCCTCTGTTATGAACGCTAAAATCCTGATCAAAATTATTCTAGAAGCTGGCAGTGTGCAAAGCTACATCTGTCTGCAGGATTTTTAAAATCAAATTTAAGACTTTTTAAGACCTCTTTTTTTTTTTAGGCCTGCAAAAATTAATTTAAAAAATAAAAAATATTACTATATGAGCAGGGTAGGGCAATGTCTATTAAATTGTAAAATGACTGTAAAACATGATTTAATTACAGTTGAGATACAAGTTTTCACAAAAACAAAAAATATCTAAAATGATAAACGTCACATTTCAGTCTTTAAACCATTTTTTAAGAAAAGAGACGAGTCAGATGTATAAATTCTTACATTAATTTAAAACGGGGTTATATGGGCAGATGGTGAGAAACAGCAGACAGGCTTATTGAAAATCCAGTTTGATTCTCTGCCAGTAGGAGGCGCTTTTGGAACGTCAAAATATAGCGGTGTTCCCAGAAACATTTATAAGGAAATAAACAAGAAATCCATGACATGAATCAGATCATACAGTCAGAGATCAGAGAAACAAGAAAGGAAAAGATGTGTTTTAAGGTGGGTTTTGAAATCCTGTAATGAAGAAAGATCACGTATGTGTTTGGGAATAGAATTCCAGCGTGTGGGCCAGAGATGCAAAACGCTCGTCCACCAAACGATGCTAACCTGTGGTGTGGAATTAACAGTAGACCAGTATCTGAAGAGCGTAGTGTGCGAACTGGGGAGTAAGTATGAATGAGATCAGAAATATATGGGGGGGGGCGAGACCATGAAGTGTTTTGAAGGTGATGAGGAGAATCTTGTATCGAATACGCAAATGAACGGGTAGCCAATGAAGTCTGTGTAGGATGGGAGTAATATGAGAAGATTTCTTTGAAAAAGTGAGAACCCTAGCTGCAGAGTTCTGGATATATTGAAGCTTATTTAATGTTGTGTTTGGTAGACCATAGAAAAGAGAATTACAGTAGTCGAGTCGAAGTAATGAAGCCATGAACCAGTGTCTCGGCATCATTGATATTTAAGAAGGGACGTAAACTAGCAGTATTACAGATGTGAAAGAAGGCAGATTTAGTGAGTGAAGAAATGTGAGGTAGGAAGGAGAGAGAGGAGTCAAAGATTATACCTATTATACTGTTAATATATATTAACGGTGGTGGAAGGTTGAACCAAAATCTCAGCAATGTTAACATTATCAGCACAAAAAGGAGCAACATTTTTGGTGAACCAATTAGTAGTAGATCTGTTTTATATGTGTTGAGTTTGAGAAAGTTACTGGTCATCCAAGCATTTATATCATTAATACAAGCTGTTATGGAGTTTGTGGGAAAGAGAGAGTTGTGTTGAGAACTGATATAGAGCTGGGTGTCGTCTGCATAGCAGTGGAAGTTGAAGCCGTGATGACGGATAATATTACCTAAAGGGAGCATATAGATGATGAAGAGTAAAGGCCCGAGAACAGAACCCTGAGGAACACCATGAGAGACGGGAGCAGTAGAGGACTTAGCCTGGCAGACAGAGATGTAATGCTGACGGTCAGACAGGTAAGAAGTGAACCAAGATAGGGCAGTTCCAGAAATACCAAGAGCCGAGAGTCGTGAGATTATAATATTGTGAGAGATCTAACAGAATTAAAATGCTAATGGAGCCTGAGTCAGTGGCCATAAGACGTTCATTGACAACCTTAAGAAGTGCTGTCTCAGTGCTGTGAAGGGTGCGAAAACCGGACTGGAAACATTCATAGAGGTGATGAGATGACGCCTACGACTAAAGTTGAGCAGCATATATCTGAAGGGTCAAGGCCGGGTTTCTTTAAGACTGGTGTGACAGCTGCAGCTTTTAATTCAAGAGGAACAACACCAGTGCTGATAAGCTGAGAAATGTAAATCATATAGTATGAGCAGAACACTGACTTGCCCTGTATATTTAAAGGATGATCTCAAAGGTTTGTCTGTGTAAAATGTATTGACATTGTTGATGCCTCGTCTTTCCATTCCTAGTTTCCTTCATGTGTTTATTCTGAACATCTTTGTTGTGGGAGCTGGAGTCCTAATGGCCAGGTTTTACCCCAACATCGGCTCCATCATCAGGTAAGAGACTGTTTCCTACTTCCTTTTTTAAAACAGGAACTTGGTGTCTGGACAGAGCCTATGTGTATCCAGCAGTGCTGTGAAGGATTTGCATTGAACTCTCTCTCTCTCTCTCTCTCTCTCTGCCAGAGAGATATTATTGATACTACTGTCTCCATAGTTGAGTTTCAAGATTCATTTTTTTTTCGTGTTTATCTCTGTGGAGCTGCTTTGACACAGTCTGTGTTGTATAAAGTGCTATAGAAATGAAGGTGGCTTTGTAAATGTTGGTTTCCTCTCAGGTATTCGGGGGCCATATGTGGCTTGGCTCTGGTGTTTGTGCTTCCCTCTCTGATCCACATGATCTCACTGAAGCGCAGAGGTGAGTTACGCTGGCCCTCCATCATCTTCCACAGCTTCCTCATCCTGCTCGGGGTGGCCAATCTGTTCGGCCAGTTCTTCATGTAGCACGCTGTGCCTTAAATGAAGCGCACGTTGTCTGCGTTTACCTGATGGAAGAGGAGCTCGGCGAGTTGGGAACGGTTCCTTGGGTGCTTCTCACAGGAATGAAGTCGTAGGACTGGAAGTATAAACGCTACTAATCAAGTACCCATGGATTTCATTACAAAAACTTACTCAAAGGCACAAAATGTCTTACTTTTTACATTTTAAAAGGGTTTACTTAAAGCTATGCGTTTATCATATTGCTTTTTACAACTCCTATTAGCTAAAAAAAACGATTTCAGCAGGAATTTGATCGCTTGTTTTTAAATGTATTTAATTATTTTTTTTCAGAATCACTAATCATCCTCTTACATCAAGATTTGCTTCCTCGCTCTGAATTTGAAACATTTAGTTGAATGCAGAGTGAAGATGCTTGTTACATGAAATGAGCAGGGGTTTTTTATTTTTATTTTTTTTTTATCACTTGAACTGTACTGAACAGCAGTGAATTCTGCATAACATCACTTTTCAATTATTCACATTAAAAATCAAGTTCTCAAAAAAAAGAAAAAAAAAAAGGATCTTGCTAAAGAAAGCAGATGCAGATAAAGTCAGTGTGCAACATAAATGCAATCTGAAGGTCTTCCAGACCCAGTCCATATTGTGACAGTGTTGTATAAATGTTGTGAAATGTAACCTGCACACAGTAATTAATGGATACATAAAGGGAAACAAAAGTCTCCAGATTTGTTTCAAGCAAAATGTTTTTGAAGACTGAATCTGAGTGTACTGATGCATTCTGTGTGACTTCATGTCACTTTATGAAATATGTGCACATCAATAAGGGAAGCTTAAATTTGCACACTTTTGTCAGATTCCAAAGCTTAAGTCACTTTGAAGTGTTTGTAAATGTACATTTATGTAAGTTTCTGTCTTGCATATTTTTAATTAAATTGAAATGCAATTGTGACCTCTCTGTATTAAATAATGATTTTTTTTTTGTTGCAAATTGTGCACAGTGCAAATTGAACCCAGCTAAGTTACAACCTATAAATATCCAATATTGTGTTGTCAACAGAGGGTGTTTCTTTTATAATGGTTTCTATTTCCTTAAACATTCAGCACTTTTTAAATGAAATGTCAGTCAATCATATTGAGTACATGTTTTCATATCACAGCCAAGCATTTTTATTATAAAGTGTCAGAGGAACAAAACTACATGGTTTCAAACATATGTTGTAATTAAAAAGAATAAACACTTGGAATTTTTGCTTATTTGTACATCAGTGATGATTTCCAGTAACATCTGTGACAGTCGGCTTGTTTTAAACTGACTAGCTTGTTAGTATATAGAATAAAAAAATAGTCATATCAATTTCTGAAATGAATAAGGTACTGTCTTTTCGGTTTCACTTCATCTTTTCTGAGTTTCGTCTGTTCTCATGTTTCGGGATGGAAAATTGTGGCTAATGTTTGATTTAAAGTTCAGATAAATTCAATACTTTTAAGAAAGGGTGCTCATGAAGAGTGACGATGCCTATAAACAGAATCACGTCATGGCAGATAAGCTGACTGGCAGTGGTTATGAATGTTCGTGTGCCGATGACGGTGTGAAGGCACAGGTTGTGTTTGTTGTGTTCAGGTGAAGAGATCTGTGTAATCAGCTGTGGCCGCTCTCTGTCCACACGCGCTCCGCAGATACTCCTCCACTCCAGACGAGCTCAGCGGCTCCACCTGGGGCCAGAGAATATAGAGTTAAACATGGGGGCAGTAGAGCACAGAACTAGCTCTCAATCCAACTTTAAAACCAACATACTGTGAGATGACTGGTATAATTACACACATTCACCTTTTTCCTATGCCCCATGATGCTTTCCCTGAATTATGGGAGTAACTTCTGTTAAACTGTATATTATAAACAGTTAACGTTTTGCTGTATGAATGCAATAAGCATTTTCAAAATCTGGGTACAATGAGGTGACCTTAATCTACTTCATCCTTCAACGAACTGTGAACCCCAAAAATCTCAATTATTTCTGCAGCAGTAAATATCACTGTACTAATATATGTCTGCATTATGCAGTAGATCCTATACGTTGTCTTAATCGAAAATGTTAATTAACTGGAAACATTGAATGATTTCTGTCATTTTGACAGACAATAAATATTGTATTTATCTGCTTTAGAAACATTCCAGTAAAACACTATTTTAAGATCCAATTATCGCTATTAACAAACCATTAACTATGGCTTTTGCCCCAATAAACTCCTGATTTGCTGCTTATTAATAGGTTAGTAAGGTAGTTAAGTTTAGGTATTGGGTAGGATTAGGGATGTAGTATATGGTCATGTAGAATATGTACTTTATAAGCAGCCAATATCTTAATTATAGGCATGCTAATAAACAACTTGTTAATAGTGAGAATTAGTCCCTGTACTGAAGTGTTACCGGATTAGAAGTGAAAAGGGAGGTAATTGCAATAGAAATAAAATAATCATGAGGAAAAGAATGCAGTGGATTGTTAATAACAATAATGAATAGTTGTGCAGTGATTTGTGTTGGTTGTGAATGTTGTATGGTATGGGAATGTGACGTTCTTTCTTTTATGTCTCGTGTGTGGAATGTGCTCAGCGTGACCCCGGTCTATTGAAATGACTTTACTCTGCAGGTCGGTTCACTCTCCGCCTTTGACTGGCATGCATGCTGACATTTCCTGTTCACAGACGCGAGGCGCCAAACTCATGCTTTCTGTGATCATCATTGCTGTGTTTACTATCACAAAAGTGACCCTGGACCACAAAAGCAGTCATAAGCAGCACAGGTATATTTGTAGAAAAAGCCAACAATACATTTTATGGGTCAAAATTAAAGATTTTTTTTTTTAATGCAAAAAATCATTAGGATATTAAGTAAAGATCATGTTCCATGAAGATATTTTGTAAATTTCCTACTGTAAATATATCAAAACTTTTGATTAGTAATATGCATTGCTAAGAACTTCATTTGAACAAATTTAAAGGCGATTTTCTCAATATTTAGATTTTTTTGCACCCTCAGATTCCAGATTTTCAAATAGTCGTATCTCGGCCAAATATTGTCCTATCATAACATAATTTATTCAGCTTTCAGATAATGTATAAATCTCAATTTTAAAAAAATTGACCCTTGTGATTGGTTTTGTGGTCCAGAGTCACATTCATGGTCGTAACAGATCTCTGTGGGTCATCTCCTTTATTCCACATAAAGAACATAATTTATGGATTCACTGCACGTGCATTACATTTATACAGTGTTCCCTATATTTTATTCTCTAAAATACCTATAATATAATTTATAAACCTTTTAATGTAACATGACATGGTAAGTCAGAGTCAAACATAACTGTAGTAAGATTGCCACAAATCCTCAAATGTGTGGAGATGTGAAAATGTAGAAGTGACAATCAGTTCATAAATGTAAAAACATAAAAATGTGTGAAGACACCTGTGAATTTATTTATGGTGTATTTTTTTATGTAAATCATGCCACACAACAATTCATAAATTATTAACACAATTTTAAATCGTATTTTGTTTATGTAATAATAATATAATACTGTTCAGACTGCATAACTACTGTGTTATGTTATGTAATCAAATTACAAAAGTACATTTAAGACATGAGTCTATTAAATACCCAAGCAGGCCATTTTGAGTGCCGCTGTCATTAAAGCAAAAAACGATGCTAATCTAATTTGTAAAGAAAAAAATATGGAAAAAAGTGTGTTTTAGAGCTGTCCTGTATGCCAAGCTCTACTTCTAAAGATAATACTTAAATGTGTTTTTTTATTTTTATTTTTTATGTGTGCACCCAAAGAAATATCAAATCCAGAAAGAGTTTTCCAGAAATGTACCTCATGATACTCCACCAGTTCACAGAGCGAGCTGAATCTGATCTGGTCTCCCAGCAGCATGTAGCAGTTCTCTGAAGCGTCGATCAGCAGGTGCTTGGTTCCCTCCCTGGATCTGTAGGAAAGCACATATCCAAAGATCCTCTCGCTGACACGCACCAGGAAGAACCCGGGCTCGCCCTCGGCCAGCAGCGCCTCGGCCTGTTCACGGGATATTATACCTGCAGGGAACATCAGATTATCTGTACGACACTCTGACCGATTTATTTATTTATTTTGGGGAAATGTTGCTGGTATTTGACAGATATTAGTGAAGCAAGTGCAGTCCTAGACAGTCAAAAAGAGTCAGAGGAGTGACCAATCAGAAAACTGGCCAATCCAAAATGCTCTACAAAAAGAGGTCTAGATTTAGATGTTAAATGAAGGATTATAGTCTGTTTCTTCTCACCGTGAAACCAGGGTGCGATCCGGCTCTGGTCGTGCTGGAATCCGGCTCTGAGCGGCAGCTGTTCCTCCTTGAACCAGCGAATAATATGATCTCGACTAGACGTTGACACTGAGCGCCGCATGCCACCCTTCCTGTCGATCACAGCAGAACAGACATGTGATTACTCTCATATAGGCCTGTTTATTAAAATCCTTGTCCTTCACATAGTTCATATTTGGACTGTTAAACATCTTTAATGTTTATAACAGGAGAACATAAATATTAAAATACTGACAACACATTTGCACAACAGATGATGTGTTGAGGGGAAAACAGGTCACTGCACAAACAGTCTGCAGTATGACATTCCTCAGATGAATATGACACCTGAATGAAAAGATGTGACATACAGCTATGATCAATATACCACTATTAATAGCTCTATCAAGAGAGAAAGGCGACATTCCAGTTTTCCCAGAGTCATAGTCTCGCATAACTTTCTGATTACTAATTAATAGTTCATATTATACAGATTATATTTATATCGAATGCAGCGGTGGGTGAAAAAAAGATCAAAGTGCAATATTTTACATCAAAATACTGTAATCAATATTCTCACATCAAGATCAATATTTGAGTTGCATGCATATTTGTGTAAAAAAAAAAATCAGACTGACCAGCATTCAGAGCACCTGAATAATGAACATATTACTGCATATGAAGTACATGATAAATCCATAATCTATATTCCACTAAAACCACGACACTACAGGTAAGATTGATTAATTGATTGATTGATTGATTCATTAATTTTATTTTATTTAAGAAATTAATATTTTTATTCACAAAGGACACATTAAATTAATCAAAAGTGACAGTAAAACCATTTAAAATGTTACAAAAGCTTCCTGTTTCAAATAAATGCTGTTCTTTTGAACATTTTGTTAATTAAAGAATCCTAAAAAAATATGCAGCCTTGGTGACTTAAAAACATTTTAAAAAGCTCTTACAGACCCCAAATGATGGTGTCTATACTAAATATAAAAAATTTCTACATCAATACATCTTGACCCAGATATTGAAATAATGTCTTATCGACACGTCCCCTATTCAAATATCCTCAATACTGCATACTCAATACTGGTTTAATTGTGTTTACATGCACATGAATTTAAACCAAAATTCAGTTGTTGTTGTTGTTTAAAAAAAAAAAAAAATCTAAATAAGATGACTGACATAATCTAAATTATATGTAATTTAGACACTTTATTCACAATATCTACTTTTTGTAATTATATTTGCATGTCCAAATGAAATGGAAAGCATTTCTGGAGTGAGGAGAACAATTGGTAACACTTTATTTTAAGGTGTCCTTGTTACACGTTACATGTATTTACTATAATAATAACAATAATTGATGCATAATTACATGCAAGTAACCCCAAACCAAACCCTGATCCTAACCATTTAGTAAATATATGTAGTTAATTAATATTACTCAGTACTTAAATATATAATTACACTGTAACAAGGGCACCTTACAATAAAGTGTAACCGAACAATTCCATACAAGCATGAACGTAATCAATATACCTACCCATGACCTACATTTGGCCTTTGATCGCGCCTTCAGTGTGCTGTTATCAACAACATGAATGAGCATGAATAAGGTTCAATTACTGTCACAATTACACAATTACAATAAAAGAACTCAAACAAATGTCAAGAGCAAGCCTTTCCAGTATTTCCACAAGAGAACAGAAGCATCAATAGGATCTGAACTTTTTCAGAATAAATTTGACCATTTTTGTAACCAAATGATGTGCATGTAAACGTGGCCATTATGATCGGTGATTACGATCTTTCAAACCACCAGCCCTTCTTTATTATTCGGTTACTGCCACACAAATGAATGTGTGCAGCATATCAGGTGACTCACCGGCTGATAGCACTGCTGTTGTTTGTGGTGTTTCTGGGTTTGGGTTTGGGTGGAGGGGCTGGATTCGTGCTGCCGAAGGCCTTTGTCACGGCTGCTACACGTCCTCTTTCCAGAGCTTTAACTGAGCGCCTGCGGTGGTCCTCAATAGTCTGCTTGGCCAGAGATCGTCTGCGCATGTCTGCAGCTTTTGACTTCTGCACTGGAACCACATATGCAAAACCACACGGGTTATGCCTTTTATTTATGCATGACTGAGAAAATAACAGCACAAACAGAGCCACAGAGAACAAAACATCCCTTCTCAGACAAGAACTCTCATGTGTCAGCTCCTCTCCAAATAACTAGTTACTGGTTTCTGTGTAATACTCAATGTTCTCAGTGAGGATTTTCAGTAGATTCTTATTATTGCAATGCAGAAAAACAATAATAGGTCACACTTTATTTTAAGGTCCAATTCTCACTACTATTAACTGAATTTTGCCCCAATAAACTCCTAATTTGCTTTTTATTAATAGCTAGTAAGATAGTTGTTAAATTTAGGGATGGGTGGATTAAGGGATCTACGTGCTTTAGAAGTACTAACGAACAGCTAATATGCTAGTAATATGCGTGCTAGTTAAGAGGGAGAATAGGTCTTTAAAATAAAGTGTTACCCAATAATATATTCATACTAGGTTTAATGTATGCATAATTTCAGTTTCAAGTTTTATGCTTATTTAAATACTTTTTTTACTGTGATACAATAAAACATATTACTGTACTACTGTAATGAGAATAAACATTGGTAATAATGAGAATTATTATCAAAATAATCTCAAAAGATTATAGAGAATGAAGAATTATTTTTTTCTAGTGCTGTCAAATTGATTAATCGTGATTCATGCATCCCAAATTAAAGTTTGTGTTCACATAATATATGTGTGTGTACTGTGTATATTTATATGTATATATAAATACACACACATACGACACAAACCTTTATTTTGGATGCGATTAATCGATTTGACAGTACTCATTTTTTCTTGTTATTGATTCCAAAAAATCTTAATGGTCTCATAATAGACTTAATTTTATAAAGTTTATCATTTTTTCCTTTTGGTTTTGGGGTAATACGTAACTTTCTGCCTTAAGAATGTGTTTTTGAGAGATTCACTCTATTTATCATAAATACTGTAGATTACATATCTTCAGTAGTTCTTAAAGTGCCCCTATTATGGGTTATGAAAGGTTCATATTTTGGTTTTGGGAGTTCCCAACAACAGCTCGACATTCATGCAAGGTCAAAAAACACTTTCGTTGTCTTATAATATGCATTTATTTTTACCTTACTCGCTCAACGATTCGCTCAATGATTCATTTTTCCAAACCCCTCCTTTGCCTGACGCTAATCTGTGGTGATTGGTCCGATTGGTCGATTTAATTTAAAGCAGTGTTTGTGAGCTTTTAACGCTCCAAAAGCGGCACCTTGTGGCAAAGAATGAATTTGCATTTTCATTCAGACCAACACGAAAATCAAGTTTTCCCAGGATTGGGCGGGAAATATGCTAATGTTTCATGTTGACATCAACATGAAACGGCTTGGGATTCGTTTTAAAATGACTCGTTTCAATGATTCAGAGTCGACTCTTTCTTTTGAGAGACAATATCTTTATACACGGTGTACTTTCAGATTTAAAACGTTGCAGGATGTTTTCATTCGCTGTGTTACACATTGCATGAAAGGTCATTTTCAAAAATCCATAATAGGGGCACTTTAAGATCTAATTAGTAATTGATGAAATGTGTAGGTTGTATGGTTGCAGTTTTCTTTACACGTCTTCTGCCACTCCGTGTCCTCCTCCTCACGAGTGTGTTTACTGCCCTGCACCTCCTTCAGGCTGATGTAGATCTGCTGCTTCCTCTCCAGCTCCAGCCTCCTCAGCTCCTCCTCAGCCTTACGCCTCTCCTCCAACTCCAGTTTCTGACAAAGAACAAGCCTCCAGGTCAGGACAGACCCAAACCATTTGCCTCGTCATTTGTTTAAAAGCAAAAACGAGATGGGGAGCGTTAGTGTTTGCGGCGGCAGCACCTTGAGTTCCTCCTCCGCTCTCCTCTGCTCCTTCTGCTGGGCCTCCAGCTCTGACAAAACCACCTGCTCCGGTTCGAGATGCAGACCAGAAAAACGCTTCTCCAGCTCAGCCTCCTTCTTAGCCCTGTACGTGAAAACAGCAAAACACGCAGGCCACTTGCATAGGTTATTGGAAGTCATTAATTATTCACAGAACTGCACAGGAAATAGCTGCTATGAGGCGAGACTGTGAATGTCAATGAGAACATTCATAATAATATGACAGGTAAATTCCTTCACCAAGACACAAGTGCTCATGTTCACACAAGGCAAAAAAGAAATTCCTTGTGCTTACTGTCTAGTACATACTCTTTAAAAAAGGCATGTGAAAAGAAGCCAAACAAGCTTTTCTATGTTTTCCATGATATGAAAATCAGGCAGCTATCAATTTGTGTTGGATTTAAGCCCATGTTTCATACTGCATCATGTTAATGTTGCACATAATAAACAGTTAACTAATAGTTATGCGGCTTTGACTGGATAACAGCAGGCATTTACCTCACACCTTATATTCAACAGACGCCTCTTCAGTTACTTTGAACATAGACGTTTTGCCCTTTAGTTCAGTGCGGTTATCTACAGCACATATTGCATCATGGTTTGTTTGCACTGATATGCACTCAAACAGGCACTGATTATTAAAATCTTACATCAGAAATGCCTTTAGAAATAGAAACTAATATTCATTTTAACTTCTGTCCAGCAGTCCTATTGAAAAGATCAACTGCATGAGGAGGAAGTGGCATTAGCCGCACAGCATTAGCACACAAGCGCTGTGACGACAACATTCCAGTAAACTGGTCAAATATTTAACTAGTGTTGACCAAATGGATCACTTTGCGCTTAATGCCAAGCAATACATTTTCAGAGTCAAAGAACAATTATAGTGCTATTGCTGAGTTTAATTGGGTTAACTCTCAAAAACTTAAACTATTAAAACCATGTTGGTTAACTGAAATAAAGTTAAAATTAAATTAAATATAATTATTAAATGAAAAACTTTCAATTTGTGGAAATACTGGAAAAATACTGGAGAAATGTTGCCTTGGCAACTAACTGAAATGAGTTTCAAGTTAAAGCACTAAAACTACTCACTGGTCATAAAAAATGAACTAAACTTAACTAAAACTTACTCTAAAAAGAAAAAATAATTGAAACCTACATAGTAATATGAAAAAAAACAAACAAAACAAAAACAAAACAGTACTTTGCATACTGAAAACAATTATGGAGTTTAATGAGCAACATTTCGATCAATCGCCCTTCCTCAGGCTGACCGACATGTTGCACATTAAAATTTCTGTTATGATGCAAACTTGAGTGGTGTGCGGGACTAATAAAAATAAAAAAAGATAGTAAAAATTTAACTGAAAATATACAAATAAAAGCTATATTCAAAATATGAATAAAAAGTATAATAATATATAAATAATAATGATTTTCAATGGAGATTCTCATGATACACTGTATTATAACATGGATTTTTCATTTAAATCTGCAAATCAACATTAAATTCAGTGCAATAAATAATTAACATTATGAAAAGCTACTTTATCATTTAAATAATATATAATTGTGATTGCATTACATTAATGAGACTGAGTTTACCTGAGCTTCTCGGCCTCTCTCTGGGCCTGCAGGGCTGCTCTGTGGGCCATGATCTCGTCACAGATTTGATCGTAGGGTTTGTCATCAGGATGCTCTCCCATCACCCAAACCCACACATCGTCACCCAGACCCTTCATCCACGACACAGTCTTTCCTGAAACTGCATTCAGCACACACACATTTCACAATATTCACAATGATGACTTTGATTCTGTGGCACTGAATGCCTATTCAATTTCTAAGATGTTGGGTTGAGTTTGTCTCTCTGAGGCTACAAGAAGAGAGTCACCCAAAGTCACAAATGAGATTTTGTTAAAGCCAACATGAATTGTTGGTTACAACCCATTTTGCTTCCATAATAGGACATAAGTTTGGGAAACGGGATATTTGGGTAGGACTTGATTATGTAGATTGGGAATTGATTGGATAAAAAAGACTGAATGAGACACTGAATTATTTAAAAATGATGTAATAATGCTAGAGGAGGAACAAGCTATTATATTATTCTTTGGAATAAAACATGCATCAACAAATCATTAAGAAAGACCTTAAATGTGCTTTTAAAAAAGTGATTTCATGTTGACTGTAATAGTTCTATTGTATCTTTTGGACAAATTTACTACCTTCTTGTTTAACAAAGAACAAGCTTGGTGAAATCCAGAAATCCGTACATTTGTGACAGATCCTCTGCCCTGTATATCACACCTTTTTTGACTTTAACGCGTGCAGCTTCCTCCTTCCCCAGCTGCGTCTCTCTCTCTCTCCACCTCCGGATCTGTTCTTCTCTCATCTTAAAGAACAGAATCTGTTTCTGTTCCTCATTCAGCTCGGCCAGCAGCTCCGGCTCGATGTACATGTCAGTCAGTATCTGCTGCAGCATCTTCACGCCTCAGTAACACAGACGGAGCTCAAACACCTTCAGAAGAAGGGAATATCTCTCTCTTTGTCTCTGGTGGTTTGCACTGTGAAAAACAAACAGAACTATTTAACGATATTTTGGGTTTTGGTTCCCATTGACTTCCATAGCGTGGACCAAAAAACAACAACTAAAACATTGAGACATTTCTCAAAATATCTTCTATTATGTTCCACAGAAGAAAGTAGGTCATACAGAGTAAATGATGACGATTTTTGATATTTTGGGTTAACTATCTTGGGCTGCGTTTCTCAAAAGCACCGTAAGCTTAAGTAGGCCTACATCGTAGACTCATTGAAATCAATGGTGCTTTTGGGAAACGCAGGTCCCTTTTACTTGTATTACTCGACAAAAAAATAAAATAAAATAAAATAAATAAATAAATGAATACAAATAATAGGCTACCATAATAGTTATTAAACTATCAAAGACATTCATGCAAAAATAAAAAATTAAAAAAAAAACGTTTTCTTTTTTTACAGATACAGTATAAGATACAGTATAAGAGGAAACCAATTCTGCAATTAAAATGTGAACTACAGGAATGTGACACGCAGGGATGTGATTATCGCATATTTGAAGAAACCCACAGAAATCTGATGTTAGTACAGTTGGTACGACTGTAAACGAGGAACAGGAAGCAGGTCAAAGAGCCGTCAATCAATCAATCCCACATCAAAACCAGCAACCTATGACACACACACACACACACACACACTTACCGCTGTAGTCAGGCTTCACACGCTCATTACTCGCTCGAAGATCAGTGCAGCACATCTGTGGTGTATCTATAGAGAATCCAGATTCATCTTATAGTACAGTAATCTTGAGTAGGAAGCTTCATTTCTGCCTGAACACCTGAAGCCTGCACAGAAAGGTAAATGTCGAGTGAAATCTGTGGTCATGTACACACCCTTTAACTGAGTTCCCTCCTACACTCGCTTCTTCCTCCGGATCATTCAGCCGCTTCAAAGGCGCTTTAGATGCAGCTCTGTTCACATTCGTTTGAATGATCAGCGTTATTAGACATAATCTTGCTTAAAACACTTTAAATAATCTGACCATGAAATTAAACTAATAAACGCAGGAAAGATTATATATATATATATATAGGGCGTGGCCATGTCTCACACGTTTGGCTATAATTTACATATTGTTTATTACAGCATCGATAAACAGACTTTCTAGTGTTTTGATTTGTGAAAGTTATGACAAATAGCGTGCACTAGGTGGCGCACTTGTCCCTAAACCCCACTGAAACGGCACGTGGGCTCGTGTTTCAGCCAGCCTCAAAAGACAAGTGAATTGAAAACAGTTTTATTAAAATAATAATAATAAAAAAATATTCCTATCTTAATACCTTTGTATCAAAACTGTAACAAAAAACCTACAGGGAACATAGGTTACATTTTGATGTTGGAGAAAAAAAATAAAATAATAATATATATATATATATATATATATATATATATATATATATATATATATATATATAACTGAAGTAATACAATGAAAATATATTCAAATCTTCTTATCTTTTCAGTTCAAACAGTGCAAACAAAATGTCCCAAAATGTAGCAAAAAACCTACAGGGAACATAGGTTACATTTTGACAGTTTGAAGAAAAAGAAAAAAAAAAAACAACTGAAGTAACCCAATTAATGCAACAAATGTTGCTTCATTGTAAAGCGTTACTCTAACAGTCAAAGTAATATTCAAAATCACGTTATTATGTCTCTCTCTCAGATTGTTTTCAGGTTTCAGACTCAGATAGCCAAAGAAAAAACATTAAATAGGCTATAAATCTCACTCTCGCTCTCTCGGCTGCTTCATATGCAGACACATTCCCTTCATATTATTGATACTAAAATTAATATAGCAAAACTCTTTCTTAATTCAAATTTAATTGTATCAAATGCAAGTGCATATATTACATGACCAAAACTTCACTGGTTCTAGCGTGTCGCACATTTGATCTTACTGTATCACATCTGTATGTGCTTGATCAGTTGTAAATGAAGTTAAAATGAAATCTGAATTTATGAATGATGCACTCACCTGTCGATCTCGTAATTCTCTGAAAAGATCAGGATGAGCAAGCGACAAATGCTTAAAAAGGCTTCCTGTAGCAACACATGATTTATAGAAACGCTTGCATACAGGTGCAGTAAGGTCAGTTCGTTCACCTTTGTCATCTGTTTTGTATGCAAAGTAATGCCATATTTCACTTCTACTGTTCTCTTTATTTATTAATTTCTGGTTGATAGAGTTTCATGTGTTTGATCGATCGCGTTGTTCTGTTGTCACATTCACCGGTTGCGCAGCAGTTTGGGAAGCACTGCCTCCTACAGGTGCACTTCGCAACAGCAGCGTATGGAATTATGATATAGTAATTATGATAAAATTATGATATCGTAGCGTTTGAAATATAATATATACCGGTATTTTTCCAGTACCGGTATACGCGCATCCCTAGGGTTTAGACTAAACCAGGATTACTGGTGTGCATCTTGAGACAAAAAAAAAAAACAAAAAAAACAATGCACTGATATATTTTATGATCAGTCAGTGCAAGTTTATTTCAGTTGAAACAGCTCAGATTTACATTTTAGTCTAGGACTAGGCTTAAGCCTTGTCTGTGAAACCGGGGGAATAAGTGCAATTTCAAAAATAGGCCATTTTCAAACTTTACCTTTCAGATAGGTCTATGCAAAGTGCTTGCATATATACACAAAACACACACAAAAAACTGAATCACAGGGACACAAGATACATAAAAAAAATTAAATAGATTTTTAAAAAAAAATAGACTCAACAAATAGAATAAATAGAATAAAACAGCTACTCACATTGTCCTCCAACACAGTAGGGGGGGTGGTTTAGCAAAGGAATGATTAAGTCTTCAAGAAATTTACCTGCTATTAAAATGAAAAATACTCCAAAATGTAAGTGTTTGTGAAGTTCACATTAAATGAAGCACAAATGCTGTTGTTTTTATATTAGTAACAGTCGGTGCAGGTCATTGAGTCACTCCCAGCATTGAGAGGAGTTAGTCTCTCCTTCAGTGAAACACAAAAACATGAATTAACAGAAATAGAAATGAGTAAACAATATGGTTGGTGGTTTTGGTTCAAACAGGTCTGGGTTGGGTTCGTATTATCACATACTTGTTATAATGACAATGTCCTTTAACCTGACTTCAAAAAGCCATTTTGTGGAAGTTATTTCAGCTATTTTAAAAAGGCACAATGTGTTGACAAGGAACAAGACAATTTTTCAGCTCTATATTTGAATGTATATTAGCACATATTTATGTCCTGTAACTGGCCATTGTTATGTGTTTAAACATTTTTAAGAATCTTTTTGCTTTTTGCAAGTGCAAGTCACTGGACCTGTGACAGTGACAGATAAATTATTTTCATATACAAATAGTGCATGCAGTCTCTCGATTAATGAATTCATAAAAACAGCATATGATTCTACAGTTGTAAGCATGTCACTTTGCAGGTCACTGCTTGAAATTTCATTTTAACTATGTGTACAAGTCAGAGCTCAGAAATAAGATTTCCCCCCCCAAGAATGATACATTTATTTTATATTAAACAGATTTTTATCAATGTTTTTTTTTTTAAATATATTTTGCAGAAATATCTATATTTTATAAATGTTATGTTTAGTTCAAGCTATTATTTACGAAGAATTGCAACAACCTGCAAATTATAAAGAGCTATAAATGTAATCACAAGTCATTTTTGCAATTTTGACAAAATTCATCTATTATGTTAGCAAGCTTGAAAACTTGACAAATCAGCAGAATTTGCTACAACAATGTAGAATACGTCACAGAAAACGAAGTTTGTACGTTTTTTTGCATCTGGTCTAAAATTCTCACTGACCCTATAATATGAATATATATATATATATATATATATATAAAATAATGGCTATTTTACACAGAAACCAGGCAGCTTTTAATTTATTTATTCATTTTACTTTTTTTGTTATTTTTTTTTGTGTGGATTTTTTAATAAAATTTGTTCGCTCGTTTATGATGGAACACAGTACAATTATTATATAGAGTATTTTACAGTCTGGGATTGTCATTCATTTAGTTTAAAATTCCATTGTTGCTCAAAAACCTAATCCTAGTGTTACACTATCAGCCATTTGTGCATTAGCCACTATTTACCACAATGATAGCATTTGTTCAGATATTTTTAAAAACACTCTAAAATAAGTTTGCAAGGCATTTCCTGCTTGATGCTGGAATGGAAGTCTGTAATTTATCCATGTTTATATGACGCTGTGATGCTATCTCGCTGGGGCTTCATGTGGCCTTGGATTTTAGATGTATCAAGGGTGTAATTAGTAGTGATCCATGATGGTTTACATACTTGGGCCGTTTGATGTCAGCAGTGTTGGGAGGTGCAGTGTTACAGCATGAGCCGATCGCTGGCTGATAAAGGGACAGCGAGGGCCTGGTATCACAGATAAACACCTTTCTAGAGATCAGGGCTCATTCACAGTACTGGATAGCACAGAGTCACTCTGAAGCTCAACTGGAGTGGCTGAGTTTCTGCTGGTAGTGCTTATAAATGCAACTCCTTTAGATCAGAGAATTGACAATTACTGAGAATATATTTAGCTGCTGCCCTACTGTATATGGCTGCATGTAAACTGTCTACTGTCTATATGCTAGCTGTGTTTTATTAGCAAAACAAAAGGGCACTCGTTCACAAAATAGTGCAGGCAATCACTGAAAACAGAGATGCACCGACCATGATTTTTCCAGATTTTTTACAGGTAAATGGGCCGTTTCTGATAAGGACTGCTGTTTTTTTAAGCAAGAGACAAGAAAGAATGAAAGAGTACATGAACAAGATTTGCTCTATTACAGGCTAAACTAACTTTAAACAAAAAATAGCCATTTGAAATTAGAGGCAATCACTGCGTTTTAGACTGTTCATCGCAGTGCTTATAAACACTACTTTAATAAGCATTATACAGAGGTGTACGATGAAAAGAAAATATCATCAAAACTTTTCAGAAGACAGTTCCTTTCAGAGATTCCTTCAACTGAATGAAAACAAAAAATTGGCCAATTAGAGTCCGTTTCCGATTAATGGCCGGACATCTGGTGGCCCTCTAATTAAAAAGGTTCTCATTTTCATAATTTAAAGCTGTTATGTGTAATTTTCTGATGTTGGTAGTTTGACTTCTCAAAGAGCGTGGTGCTTTCAAAACATCAAATGTGTTTTCATGAGTGACTCAGCATGTCAGCTTCTGCCCTCATCAGTGTTGCCAAGTTTTACTAGAGAAATAAGTAACCTGATCTGAAAAAAACAAGTTGAAAATAAGCAACCCCTAGTTGTGGGTGGTCATGCATTGATCGTGTTTATTCCTTGAACGGTTATAGTCTCGTTCAGAAAGTCCTCCTGCTACCCCACCCGGCACATTATTGAAGGACCAAATGACCGTCTCATGCACTGAATTAAAATAGTGATTTTTATTGTCCCCAAAACTCATAACCCCTTTACCTAAATTCATTACTTCAGACTTATGTGCCTCTTGAAGCTTACATTCTGCAAGTGAACATCGCTTTATTGTTCATCCCAAAGAGGCACAAAATCACTTTCACAGACTTTTACATTAAATATTTATCTTTATTAAATGTCCATCTTTATTTGACCCTCTAACTCTAGCACTCTCTATTCTAATTCTGTTCTTTAAAAAAAATTGCCCCTTTTAGACTTACACTAAAAGTAGCTTATTCTTTTTGTATTTTATCTATATGTTTTCTTTTTATTTATTATACAATTAACAAAAAGCAAAAAAAGACCTCTAACACTAGCTTGCTCTAATCTTTTTCTATTCTATCTGTTTTCTTTTTATTTATTATATAATAAAAAAAAAACTTGCTACGTGTACTGCATTAAGCTAACTGAGACTTGTTATAGCACTTGCATGTCATTGCTCTTTTGTTGGATTTGATTGCTTCCACTGTCCTCATTTGTCACTTTGAATAAAAGTCTGCTAAATGAAAAAAAAAAAAATATATATATATATTTTTAATTTAAATCACTGTCCAAATCCACTCTGTGCAAGAACATAATTGCTTGTCCAACACACTGGACTGTGGATTGGGGTATTTTTTAATTTTTTTTCTAGCCACAGTCAACTTTTGCTCACTTGGGGCTTAAACTCTATAACCAGTTTTCAAATAATCTTGTTTCTTCCAGTGGAAGTTTATATCTGAGCAACTGCTCCTTGTCATGACCCCTCAACAGAGCACCGGGTCACATTATTGAGTTCAAGCGGAAGGGAAGTAAAGTCAAAACTGTTGATATAACTGACTGCTTTAGATCACAGCGAACGTCTGGAGGAGACGGCAGTTTCTCAATGGATCCTCTGTGCGTGACCTGAGAGACCTCAATGTCAGACTCAGCTGTCCCTGACACCCTTAAAGAATGAGTGCTTGTGTCTGTGTCCAAACAGAAAGTGGTTTGAATAGTGAGTGTTTTGCTATTATCAGAACATGTTCATTGCACAAAGGCTGCTTATTCTTCACAGGTCAAAATAATTTTGTGCAGCCAAAGACAGAAATCTATGGCTCTAGTGTCTATGGCAGATTTAAGGCCATGACACCAAGTTGAGCATCTGTTCGCCTTGTTTCTGCATCATTGGCAGCTTTGAAAATGGCAAGCAACTGCGACATAGATTATGGTTTATATATATATATATATATATATACACACAGTCCTATCTCTTTTGATTTCAGTTTTTGATTAATGAATATAGATTACTGCCAGCTGCTGATATGGAGAGTCATCTCCTCTCAAACAGATGCAGAATGCTAGTTGCCCATTGGCTGTAGTCTTTGTGGTGTATTCAAGCACAAATGTTTTGTCCAGATGCAGGCGACATGATCTAAATTGTTTTTCTTTTTTCAGTAATCAGATTACTTTTTCCAAGTTGCTAAAGTAACGCATTACTTTTCAATTTACAAGACTATATCAAATAAGTAACTCCAGTTACAGTAACATGATGTTACTGTGTTCTAGACTAAATTTCAACATGCATTTACTCACTTTCACAAAAACAGATTCAGTATTCCTCAAAATGAATAAAAACTGTGAAATGCAAACTCAGAATATGAAGCAAACCTGCAATAATTACTGTAAATATGTTACATTTATGTATTTAATCCCATTTTATTAAGCAACGTCTTTACCACTGACCTTCCATGATCCAATTCAACCATACTAAAAAGCAAAAGTGACTTTAGATAAACATAACATTTGTGTTGCTTTTTTTGTGATCGAGAATTAAGTGTTGAACTTCTCCTGCGTCCTATTCTTCATGCAATCCAGAATGGCAGCACAGCTGAAAGGTTTCTTTGAGCTTTTTGAATTCAGCCTGAGGCTTATTTATTTTACTTTTGGTGTGAAAGGACTTTTACATATGCCAAAACTTTTTATATTAAGAACAAACAAGCACACCCAGCCCAGATGAGAAAAAGTAACACAAAAGCAAAGCGATGCATTACTTTCCTTAAAAAGTAACGCAGTAATGCAATTAATTACTTTTTTTAGGCAGTAACTCAATATTGTAATGCATTTCTTTTAAAAGTAGCTTTCCCCAACACTGGTGTCTGGGCCTTTACATGGAACTGAGTTAAAGTATAGAGTTAGAGAATTGAATCAGGGTACTCGAGGACCTGCATTGGTAAACAGTGGTAACCATGAGTTATTTCCCAGGCCTAGATGCAATATGTGAGTGTCAGTGAGGTCAGACACTGATGATGGGTGATGGGGTCTGGCCTGATGATCCTGTTCATCCCAAAGCTGTTCAGTGAGGTTGTGGTCTGGATTTGTGCAAGTCAGTCAAGTTCTTCCACACCAGACTCATTTCTATATGGACGGAGTGATTGTCATGCTGGAACAGAAAAGGACACTTGGCTATATGTACTGTATAGTTCAGTCATGAAACTCTAGATATGGCGCAGGCTGACGGGTATTAACGTAACTGATGATATTCAGTTAAACGACTTGGCACAAGCTGATCGGTTCATGTTGCATATGCAGCCAATGAGCTTACTGCCTTGCATTTATGTGGCTGGCTAGCATTCGCTTGAGATTTTTGCAGCACGCTTTCAGAGTTTCTCTGAAACCCTCCACCTTCCCCAGCTCCACCTGTGTAGATCTGCTACGGGTTATTTTATATGCTATTTGTGCAGCAGCAGTGTGTCTTAAATACTCACGGCACCGTATCGCCGTATGCATTGGCAGTAGAAAGTTCCTGTACTTGCTTGCAGCAGCAGCAATAATCTACAACTACAGCAATAACCAACAGCAGCAGCGTAGCAGATCTATTCCGCCAATACCAAATACATTAACATTGTCATATCCATCATCATGCTAAAATATTCAGAGAGTTGTCATGATTGAAATAATGTATTCAATAAACAAACACATAAGGGGTTCTGAGCCACACAATACAGTTCATCCATAGCTGCAGTATTATATTGGCAAACATTCACATAAGCACCACTCACTGATAGTGATGGTATGAACTGGAATAAGACAGCTGCATATTTTGTCAGTGACTTAGAAACCGTATTGAAACTGCTGGGAGTGACATTCTGTGAACAGGAACTTTCAGACTGGGAGCTCAGTGTATCATCAGAGAAACACTGAGCATTTGCTAAAGTCAGCAGTGTCCTATCTGAAACAGAGCGAATGTGAGATAGCAGGTGCGTTATGCAAATGTGTTATCACAAGAACTAGCTCACGTAATGAGTCCTGATGCTCTTTTCACAGCTCAATCACAGTTTGACCCATTTCTGTATTTTAAGACAGTCTGTTTCTTAAATAGTCTTCGGCCTCATATCTGCAGCAGGTTAATTTCTGTCCTCATTTTCTGAACTAAAAGCTTCTGTTGTAACCCAGTTCAAAATATGAGGGCTAATTTTGATGTCCATTCTGTCTCTACCAGTGCTTGGGAAAGTTACCTTTATAAGTAGGTAATGCATTACAATATTGTGTTACTCCCTAAAAATAGTAGTTACTTTTTATGGAAAGTAATGCATTACATTACTTGTGCGTTACTTTTCCTCACATGGGCTGGGCTTGCTAACAAAACGGCATGAAAGACAACACTCTCAACATTTTCAGGTGACATACTAAATGCAGATGTTAATTTCAGTGTGCCTCTTTAGTAGTATGCAAATACTCGTGCTAAGCGTTTATCTTGAATCTCCCATATGAGCACAGGTCCTGAAACACATAGCTCATTATGAAAACTTTTAAATGATTTAACATGAACGGACAGACTGGAAGCTTCAGCATTAGTACTTTGAGGAAAAGAGAGCAAATAGTCACATGTTATAGTCTTACAATACTTCCTTTTACATGGGAAACCTGAGGACTTAGTGGACATATGATGATGATCTGAACTGACTCTGTGCAGCGCTATAAAGATTTTGCTCTATAAGGTTTTGTAGACTGCAGGATGCAGGTATGAATACTTTAATCATTTTCATCACTTTTCATAAATGAGCTTTGTCTTGTGTCGTATACAGTGTTGTAAATTACAGTTACTTCTGAAAATGTTAATGATTACAAAGGGGGTTACAGCTGATATTTTTTACACACATACAGATATGATTGATTTCTTTCCCAAATTGCAAAAGTCTGACAGTATAGTGTTGAGCACTACTGTAAGGTTAACCCTGTCTGCTGTAAATGTTTGAAAATGATTAACAGTTGAATGCATTCATTAGAAAGTAATCAAATGTAATCAGTTACAATAATAAAGTAATTGAAATATTTACACTATACTTATTACATTCATTTTAAATAGGGTAACTTGTAATCTGTAACCTATTACATTTCCAAAGTAACCTTCCCAACACTGGTTATATAATAGTCACTAAATACTGGCGTAGGTTTAGCGCTGTGTTGGATTTTAAGGTTTAAGATGTACAACATTCAGTGCATTGTATTTTCATTTATATTATTATAGTTGACTGCCTTGAATGGCTGCAGTCAATGTTCCCTTTGATTTTAGCAGTCATTTCCTGGACGTTGAGTTTAATAACAGGGGTGTCATGTGAATTTGACAGGTGCTGGCAACCAGGAGAACACCCAGCTTTTGTGTCTAGTCCATCAGGTTTGGGCTTTACAATGAGCAGTAATGAGTTATGAGTTATGCTGATATAGTCTGTATGGTGCCAGGCAAATACGTTGCCAGCCAAGCAAAGGTCCCACTCTTTCAATCTTTTTTCAGAACTTCCTGCTGTTTTGCCAATGTTCCTACATAACATAGCTATGGTCCAGCACTTCACACAGCACGAATCCCAACCGCGCTCCTGGAGGACTACTGTAGCTTCCTGCTGACTTCAGGTCCAGCCCTGCTCCAACACCCCTGCCTGTGTTTTTTTAAGTAATCCTGAAGACCTTGATGAGCTGGTTCAGGTGGGTTTGATTAGGGTTGGAGCTGAACTGTAGGAAGAGCTCCAGGAGCAGGGTTGGCCCTCAATGCTTTAAAGGGACTTTAACTGCTGCTCATTGAATTGTGACTCATTTTAATAGAGTGCTGCAGGGATGACATATATTAGAGACTATTATAGAGTTGTAATCTGTTACCTGATTCCAAATTACATGACAAAAATTGTAGTTAGAAGTCTGTCAGAAGTCAGAAAGAGCTTTATTGCCAAGAATGCTTGCGCATACAAGGAATTTGTTGTAGTTAATATCATCAGACTACTTTTAGATTACTTTTGACCTATCTCGTTTTTTTACATTGATTTAAACAAGATAATCTTGTATCATATCGATACAAAAATACAAAGAGTAAGACAACATGACAACAAGACAACACGTTATCAACAACATGAAGTGCATTAAACATTACGTCTGTTTCCCAAACTGGGTTTGTGAAGGAACTGCAGGGAGAATATGAGTTCAATGAAAAGCTGATAATTAATTATATCGTTAAAATGTTAAATTGTGAATTAGCAAATTTGTGCATTTTAATGTGTTCAAAAGACAAGCGCCATGCATGGTAAAATAACCGATTGAGTGATAATTCAAATAAAAATTAACGTGTTCATCAGTAGTTGATGCAATGTTGAAACATTTCTTAAACCTGAAATTATTTTTTGTAAATCAAAATGTGTTTTGTAAGTCAAATGTGTAGCCACCTGACTAATGACTGATCTCTGTGTGAATGTCCACAAAACTGGGCGTCTTTCTGAGTATATAAACGTAAGCAGTAGGCTTTTTAGAAAGGAACATTTAAAAGAACGAAAAAAAGGAATTAGGGAGAATCAATAAATGATGACTAATTGATTGCTATTGTGTGAATAACATGTAATCAAGTAATCAATAAAAAGTAACTGTAGTCTGATTACGAGTACTTTAAAATGTAATTTAATCTACAAGCACTTAATTTTTGGAATCTGATTACATAATCCAGATGCCATGTAATCAGTTACTACCCAGCTCTGCTTACAGTTCCCTCGTCCTAAAATCAATACATTTTTTGAATGGGTTTTTGGTTAAATGCCAAAAGGTGGAAATACATTGTGCAATTTCTGCAATGTTTTTGTTAAATACCAACTCTCACTGTACGAGTAAATTGCACGCAGAAAATTTTTTCTTGAAGATTATGGTTGCTTACAAGTAGCTGTATGGAACTGCAGAGGTGCTTAAACGCTTTCACAGCCTCATTTTGTTTATAAACACACTCTCTTGCAAACTATTCTAACGCAAACTTTAAGGGAACCCACTGAAATAAAGATTGAAAGAGTTGTCAAAAGTTATGCAACCGTGATGTAGTTCATTTATAGCCGTATAGTTCTTCTGGCGATTACTTAGGCTTGCAAATTTTTTAAAGTTTTGTTCATTTGTGAAGATTATCATGATGAACAAATCATCTAAGAATTTCAGTCTTTTGTTGGTCAACATAGCTTATTTTCTGCAATAATCCAAAAGCCAATGGAACAATCGTTTTGGGTTTTTGTTAGTGGAACAAGGGTCAATGTCAATTTATTTCTAGAGCACAGTTTAAAACAACTTAAAGTTGACCAAAGTGCTTTACATTAATACACATAGAACAACATTCAAAACAAAACAGAGCAAAACAATTTAAAGAGATCTCTACAGTACGTTAAAAGCCAGAGAAAACAGATGAGTTTTTAACTTAGGCTTAAAATCGGACAGTGTTTTAGCAGTTCTGATACACAATGGAAGACTAATCTACAATTTAGGGGCAGTCAAAAGGCCCGACCCCCTCTCATTTTTAGTCTCGCCCTAGGATCAGTCAACAGCCAGGTGATAATACATTTACATTTAGTCATTTAGCAGACGCTTTTATCCAAAGCAACTTACAAATGAGGACAATAGAAGCAATCAAAACCAACAAAAGAGCAATGCTACGTGAGTGCTATAACAAGTCTGTTATCTTAACGCAGTACACTTTATTTATTTAATAAATAAAAAGAAAACAGATAGAATAGAAAAAGAATAGCGAAAGCTAGTGTTAGAGGCCTCTCTTTTTGCTTTTTGTTAATCGTATAATAAATAAAAAGAAAACAAATAGATAGAATATAAAAAGAATAGAGAAGCTAGAGTTTTTTTTTTTTTTTTAAAGAATAGAATTAGAATAGAGAGTGCTAGAGTTAGAGGGTCAAATAAGAGATGTGTCTTTAGCCGGTTCTTGAAGATGGCTAAGGACTCAGCTGCTCGGACTGAGTTGGGCAGGTCATTATAGGTCATAAGAAATCATGTTAAAATGTTCTTCTTTAAAATAAACAATTTCTCCAACTAAATTTATGTGAAAAAAATGGCAGTGCCACCCTGGTCCTTATGCTCCTGGGATGTGATCCTTGTGAAACTTGAGCTTTTCTCCCAACACAGAGAGATTAGCCATTCTTACAGGAAATAGGAGATCATCATCATGGTAAGACTTCCTTCCTCTGCGTCCAGCTACGGTCACCCCTCCAGGGCCCATCAGTCTCCTACCAGCCCACGGAAAGAGGTCCCTCTGATTTACCATCTGAAGAGCCAGGGGTCACCCAGACCCGTCTGTTCCAGGAGGTGCGCTAAAATATTAGATTATTAAAAATAATTGCATTGACACTAACAACCTGTATTGGATTACTGCACTGCTCAAGCTACAGCTCTTCACTGAGAATCAAAATCAGGACAGCTGTCGCAGTCCACACTAGATGGGACAGAAATCCCTAATTGAATTTTACGTCAAGGGAATTCTGAAATCATGAGCCAGATGAGTCCTTCTGCCTCACAGGGAGACTCTTCCACTGCCAGAGTGAGCTTCCTCCATTCAGGAGCGGGATCGGACACTAACGCCAGGGATCCTGGGATCAAACCTAAACTGAGGCCCAAGCCTCTCGTTCTTCCACCGGTTCCTGCGATTCCAGTCGTAAACCCCAGCAAGCCACGGCAGCCGCACACGAGCTGGGTGCACAGCGCCAAACAGAAAGAGGAAGCTGGTGCTCAGAGCAGAGCGAAAGAGAGCCGGAGAGCCCAAAGGACGTCCTTTCTGTCTGCTGTCATCGAGCGGACCTCGAAGCTGTATGGATATACACCTGCGCTGCATCCCAGCTCCTCCGGGGAGACTCCTGCTGATATGACATCACATCTGGATAAGGACGGCCGTGAGGCTTCAACACTGACGGCAGAAGCACAGTCTGTTGCGACACAGACGGCCATGGTGCCATCGGCCAGAATTAGACCTGCAGTTCCTGTGAAGGTATGCGTGCATGCGTTTCACTAATGCTGCTTCTCTGTTATTCATTCACCACACTGGGAATTTAGATATGCTTGTGTGTATATCTGATGGGTTTATGTTGTTTTATGAAGTTTATGTACTACATATAACTGATTCTGAGTGACTTGCATGTCTTGGTCTTGTCTGGTCAGTGCTGTTTTAGACTGATTTGAAGAGAGCATCTTTGGGATTTGAGCATGCTGGGTAATGTTTGTCTCTCCACCCAGATGGGCTGATTACAGCTGATATCTGAATACCTCACATTAAATGGACTAGAACCAATTTTCATCTTCCTACTTTACTTTTTAAATGTTGCAAAATTGTAAAATGGCCCAAAACCTACCCTAGTGAAAAATAAATAGACTTAAATGTATTTGAAATACATTTATTTCATGCTAAGCATACTACAAATACATTTTCATATTTATGTACTTAATAAAACGCCCTGCAATTGTACTTTTAGTACACTAAACTGGTATACTTAAAATCTGCTACATTTTGTATTTAATACACTTTAATTGTGCAGAAGTAGTGCTGAAGTACAATTAAAGATATGCTTGATATATCTGATTGTGCTAAAGTGGAACTATTGCAAGTATACTTCAGGTACACTTTAAATATCTTGATATTATTCAAAAATCATACAATTCTCATCAAAAGTGACATTAAAACTTATTTTAGACTTAATATTAAGAAATGTGCATTGTGCACAAGTAATATGCCAAATAAAGTTTAATTATCATTTTTATATCAGTAAGTCTCGAGTTATCTGTCAGTAAATATGGTAATAGATTTGAACTATACTTGGTATGAAATAAATGTATTTTAAATATATTACTTTTTTACTAGGGTATTAGGACATTGAATTTATACTTAAAATGAGTGAATGTAAATGTATGGAGAAAATATCAAGCACACTTTAGACAAAATATCTAGTTTGTGGTCACTCTACTCAGAGACTTCATACACTCACTAAAAATCACCAAAACACCGGCTGATGAAGCGTTTATTTGATCAGATCTCTTGCCTTGATGTTTTGTTTTCTAGTGTAATGGCTTAAGAGTCCACATACTTTTTCAGGGCCACTGTATTCTTCTTTTAGATCCTCACGTTCTTAAATACAGCAGATAAAATAATATTCATGATAGTGAAATGTTCAAAAATATTTGTTTTAACATGCTTTAAAGATCCTTTCTTACCCAAGCAACACAAACATCACATCAAAATCAGTTTGGTTCATTAAGACCAAATGAACTGAATCATGGAAATAAATTACCAGAGGAAAAAAGAGACACAAAGAGATACTGATTAATAAACACAATTATGCAGACACTTTCATCCAAGCAACATATTCATGTATTCATGTAATCAACATGCCCGACCAGTATAGAAACTATTAGTGCTGTAGTTTCTCTGGGATCTTCAAACAATGCAATATCAAACAAGTGCTGTTGAAATAAATCTCAGCATAATAATATTCAGTAAAATAGCACAGTATACAGTTGTGAATGTGATGCTTGTTTTTATAACTGTTCAATAAACAAGAATTTGATCTTGAGTGATTTAAATTTCAGACAAAACAGGGCCAGAGGTAAAAAACCAGGAAGTTGAACTTTGGGTCTTTTTGATAATTACAAGTTTGTATTTGAAGCTCTTTTACATATACATTCAGTTATTTAGCAGACACTTTCATTCAAAGTGACTTACAAACATGGATCCTTGTAGGTCAATTCATTAACAAGAACCAACAGTGTATCTGCAGTACACAGCGCCAAGATTCACATGCATCAGCCCAGTCTTAACCTTTGTGCCTAGCTTATATTTAAAATAGTTTTATATTAAAAAAATATATATTTTTTGGTTTGTATATATAACTTCATATTTCCTTTTAATGTTTTAATTTTTTTTGGGATTTATTATATCAATACAATATTTCTGCCATGCATCTGTCAGAAGTGTGACTATATAAGATCTACATTACATAATTTTTGTGTTGAGTGCATAAGCTGAGTCAAGCCATTTTTAGAGGTCGCCTATGACACCTTTTATAATCCACATAGTTTCAAAGTAGAATTGTAATTACAAACAAATAAATAAATAAATAAAAAAGAAGCAAATAAAGCTTTTACTGACCACAATATTTTATTCATACAGTATGTAAATAGTAATAAAAAAAATTTTTAGCATTGTTTTTTTTTAGATAATAGATATAGACAAATATTTTCACGTTGGTCACGCCCCTAAACAGTTGCCATCACAGAAAAGCCCCGGATATCCTCATGAAGATTTCACATCTGGACTTAAAACAGGGTCATACATGATGACGTCTGAGATATGAAGAGGCGCGCGCACTCACACACACACACACACACACACACACACACACACAGGACTGTACCAACTGACACTAGACTGAGGGGAGACACAGCAAACCACACACACACACACACCGCTGCTCTATAATGAGCTGAAGTAACCACAGTGATGCTCAACATCCAGCTCTAAATGACCGTTGGTGAATGTAAATCATTCTGTCGGTGAGTTTCATTGTTTGTTGTTGCTTCATTCAGTGTTTTGCACGATTTAGCAATAACTCGATTCAGGCGCTTTCACTTCTGCAATATTCTCTGTTTATGTGTCGCACACATTGTTTCAGTTTAAGTCATTAAATACACGATTGTGTGTTTGGTAGAAAACACACTTTAAACATGTTTACCGTTTATTAGCTGCAGTGCTCGTTCACATCTAGTAGTGAAGCTAACAGACTAGCACACAAGGGGAAAAATGAGTGAAAACAAATAAATGAGATTCAAACAGTGATGATGATGATAATAGTGATGAAGAGAACATGGTGCGATTCTTTTTTTATTTCTACTGTTTGTCTTTGCTACGTCTTCATTCAGGACGGAGCTTTATTGTTGTTTTCTGGCTAGCGAGATGAAGGATGATTTGGTATCCATGTGATGATGCTTTGCGTTTGACATTAATGCATGTTATAACAGTGTAACTACTAGTGTAATAACAACACTAATAGTGTAAATCAAACCAGCAGAGCTGAAGTAACAGTGCTGAGTTACCCTCAATACAAACATCATTGCTCAGGCTTTGTGTTCATTGTCTGCTGGTGTTTGATCAAACCAGCCAATCAGCTGTGCGATTCATTGATATTTGGTCCTGTAGGTTTTGCTTGTAAAGCTACAGTACTGTCATGTGTTATTACAGCGCCTGAGGTTTATTGTTTTGACACAGTGGTTTTATTTAGGGTGAAATCCACCATCTCTTCATTAACCACTATGATACGCCACATCTTGGTTTTGTCTAAACCTCAGGGTTTTGTTCTTACAAAAGTTGTGTTGTGCACATGGTAGAACTGTAATGCTTTTATTGATTGATCGATTGATTGATTGGAAGTGGTTGATAGAACTGTCACTTGACCAGTTTATTGATCATGTACAACTTTATGGCTTGCAGAGTATAAACAATTTGCCACACTTCACTAAACAAGTTGAATATGTTTTTTTTTAAAATTAATTTTTATATGTAAAGCGCGTTGGTCAACTGGAGTTGTTTTAAATGTGCAATATAAATAAATGTTGATTGATTGATTGATTGATTGATTGAATATCTAAACAACCGAATATGATTGAATATCTATGAGAAATTCAACATTAAATGGAAAAATTTACTCTGATTATGCTTAAAGCAATGCATAACAATTGTGCAATTTTTTACACCTTTAAAAGTGGATTTTTGATAGCAATCAGCATAGTGCTTAATGTTGTGAAATGTGCTGGTATTGCTGGTAAAAAGTGTTTACGACTTTAGAAGTCATAGAATTACATGATTAAAAATAAATAAATAAATCACATATTAAATGTTATTAAACATCAATAAACTATTTAATAATCTAATCATATTTGTGACAGGAATGTTCTTATTTTATAGCGTTATTGAATGTTTATGTCCTGTAAAAATTTAGTAACGCTATAAAATAAGGTTCCATTTGTTAACATGAATTAGTGAACATGAATTAACAACAAAAAACACCTAAAGCTGAACTTACAGAATAGTTGTATTTTTATTAACTACTGTTAAAAGGAATAATATGTACTGTAATGTTCATTGTTAGTTAATGTTAGTTAATGCATTAACTGTCATAATGGGATCTTATTGTAAAGTGTTACCAAAAATCTGTATTGCTGAGCTGAGCACCGTATTTGCTCAAAAGGAATCTGCAGACTGTTTTGGTTTTTAGTGATTTAAGCATTCTGTAAAGTATGCTAAACTGAGTAAAAATTAATACACTCTGTATTGGTCGATTTGTCAAACTAATCCAAATATTTAATAAACAAAAGAGTCAAAGGAACAGAAAGTGTAAGCACTGGAGTTGAGTGTGTGGGCCTGTTCGTGTAGTTCTGCCACAGTATTGGGCAAGCTTTGCTGTGTCACAGGAATTGAGGGATTGTATGCTCTTGCATCATGGTCTTTGGTTACATGCCACAGTTTTTCCCTGCATTGAGATATTGGTCATTTTAGCAGATGTTTTCTCATCCACAAGCAACTGACAGTATCCTAATTAGAAGACAGACCCCATGCAGTAAGCTGAAGTTTAATGTCTTGCTCAGGGCACAGTGGTAATTGACGAGCTCAATAACTCTGCATGATTATGGCAAAAATCATAATACTTGGTTATTTCCCTTGACATTGCAATTACAATTCAGTCATTTGGAGGAATTGACATTAACAGCAGCAACCGCATGTCATATTTTTATGTAGCTTCACTTCCAAAACAAACTGAGAACTGTATTCCTGAATTCATTGTGTTCTGATTTTAAACATCAGCAAATCAAGACAATAACGTAATGGTCACCATCACATTGGCCCTTTGAGTGGCATGAAAAACAAATTTTGAATAAATTGAAGGAGCAAAGAAATGTCACTGTTCTAGAATGTTCCGGTAGGTTAGACTGAGTCTGCTTCATCAGTGCTGTTGCATTGTAGTGTGCAGCCTGATTTTTCTGTCCGTGTGTATTTGTGTGTGGAGAGCAATGCATGTGTGAGTCCGGCTGGACGATTAATCGAAAAGTAATCGAAACAGAAATTTAGAACCTCTAATGGATATAATTTTTCAATGTCGATTATTCCAGTTTTATAATACTTTTCCCTTGAAAACATACCACCGTATTAGGGCTGCACGATTATGACAAAAATCATAATTGTCGATTATTCCCTTGAAATTGTAATTGCGATTATTAATAACGATTATTTTGAACATATTTATGCCATTTTTTTAAGCTGCATGCCATATTTTTATAGAAAATATATATATAAAAAAGGCTGAAAACACTCTTCCTGATCTTTTATTGCTTTTCTATAGCACTGAGCCTCAAATGTCAACTATACATTGGTTTGGTTTCTTCTTTAAACAAAAAAAGGTAAAATTGTGCATGGTATAATAATGTTATACTAAAACTAAAATTAAAAAAAAAAGAAAAAAATGGTTTACTAAAGCTATATATTTAATTTACAATTAAACAGACGAAATTTCAAATTACAGTAACATTTTACCGTACAATTTATATTGTCAGGACTCCAGACTAACATTCGAGAGCAGTGACACCAGCACCTGATTTGGTATGAAACATGTAATAATAATATTACAAGTTTTGTCTCTTAGAAATGCAACAGAAATAGAACAGGAGCTTGAGTTGGGATGCAGATGTACATTTATTTTTATTAACAAAAACAGTACCATTGTGAAAACTGTAACAGTTTATACATTTGTAGGTCATAAGCAAAAGTACAGCACCTCAATACCATGGTAAGAAAGTAGCGTAACTATATGGTTTCATGGTATTTGCATTGAAAAACAGTAGCCTAAAGACATTCAGTCAATTACAAATCCACATCAACTGATAGAATAATTAACCAAATAATGTAATTATATTCCATTACTCCTTTAACATATTTAGTATATTAATAATATAATAATACACAATATGAATATCCTACTTTTCTGCCACCATACCATTGTTACTGTTAATGTTGCTACAGTAAAACTATGGTAAATGTGGGTGATTTGTGGATTGAAACATCTTCTAACTGGATCATGTTGCACTGTTTCTGCTGCTTTCTGCATCAGTGTTGATGAGAATAACATTGGCTTTAAACTAGTTTAAATGAAAGGGGTGATTTGTACTGGAGAACTCTGCTGCTTACTGGATTTCACAGCGTTGTTTAGCGCGTGATCGCGACTGGTCACTGTAATAAACGCATGCGCTCTAAGCTCGCGCTGCGCTGTTTTCTTTGAGGCGAGCAGATTAAAGGTTAGGTGTGGCGCGCAGTTCAAGCGAGTACCGCTATTTTATTCCGCTTTTGACACGTTTGGCGTTTAACATATCTATCATGCACAACAGAGTGACAACGACTATCAGTTAGACTAAATGTCTTTTATCCAGTGTGTTTGAGTTTGCTGCAAACACCTCTTAAGCACACAGAATAATGCAAGTGGGCATTTTTAATTGTTTATTCATTTTTGTAATCGCGGTTTTGAACGATTATGTAATCGTGGCATCCATAATCGTAATCGCGATTAGAAATTCTATTAATTGTGCAGCCCTACACCATATGTTTGTTTGGTGCGAGACGACCTTTGCAAGGTATTTATTTTCTACTTATTTTTTTTTAGGAAACTTGCTTTTTACATTAAAACTGAAAATTGATTTTTTTCGTAAGATGTTTTCATTTCAAGCAATGTGTGCTTTTTGTGTTTCCTTCATTTATTTTAAAATCACAAAGATAAGACATGCAAAAATCCATCTTGTCAATGAACAACAACAACAAATAATAATAACAATAAAATAATCCTTTAATAATCGTAATCGAGGTAAAATGTTCAATTAATCGAGATTTTGATTTGATGTCATATAGTTACTGGTATATGTGGTCAGGTTGTCCTGGGCTGAATGTAGGGCTGCAACGATTAGTCGACATTATCGACAACGTCGACAATAAAAAATTGTTGACAAATATTTTTGTTGTCGAGTAGTTGTTTGATCTCATATGACCTAATGCAAGAGCCTGCAATACTGCTGTTTGACCAGCGTGGCGCTGTAGCACAAGAGTGTAATTCAGCTCTCCTGGATGCAATTCAAGAGAAGACAGCGCTTCAGAGCAAACGCCGCAAATCCTGAAGCTGCAGAGCATCGTTTGGATGAATATGTAAATATATGCTGCGCGCTTTCCTCTCAATAATGAAATAAACACAACAAACACTGTTAAAGCAGCAGTTAAAAACGCATCTGATTACAGCGATGTGGATGTTTGCACGACCTCTGCAGTAAATGTCAGTCCAGTCATGTCACGTTTATTTATATAGTACTTTATGCAATAGATAGCCTTAAATCAAGCAGCTTTACAGCATTAAACATGACAAACCAGAGTCAGTGTCGATTTCAGTTAGAATTGCAACTTGATTTTCTGTTATAAATCAGCTCTCCAGTGTGGATCTAGCTAGTGATAAAAATATTTTTATTAGTGGGGGAAAAAAATATTATTTCATTGAAGTGATAGTTTGGTTTGCAAAGATCAAAGCTTGATTTAGCTCGGGACTGTTTTGATTATAACCCATAAGGTATTTTAAGAGAGATTATTTTGTGAATAAAATAGTTGATCCAAAAATAAAATTTCTTGTCACTTACCTTTATTTTGTTTCTTATACATATGACTTACAAAAGGAGATGTTAGGCAGAATGATGTAACATTCAGTTACTTTTTCATATAGCTAATTACATGGTGAAGGAGAGAGTTTCTCTGTCATCTGTTTTGTGTGCCAAATATATATTTGCTTAAATTAATTGTAATTACATAATATGACTTTCAAAAGCTGAAGTGACTACCGTTATATATTTGTTAGAATATGCATAACTCGACATTTTAACTACTTGCAAAAGCTGAATAATCAGTCAGTGTCTACCGATTAGCCAGTGAAATAATCGATAATTAGCCGATTAATCGTTCTAATAATCTAATAATTATCAAAATAATCTTTTGTTGCAGAACCAATGAATGAAACTAGCTGAATTCTTCATTTCATCAGAACTAGCTGAATGAAAAGCCAGGCATAACCCATTGACTGGAGTTGACTTTGCTGTCAGACATTTATTCATAAAACGCTCAAACCGGAGGATCATAGTCTCCTAAACAGTTTAATACAGCAATAATAAAGAGTACATGGTGAGTAATGTAACTGATTGAAAAACACAATTTGTGTTGGCTGACCAGTATATCACAGAAAAGCAACCCATTGATTGAATGGTCATACATGATGTGTGTGGTTGGGTTGGAGATGTTTGTTAAAAATTAAAAGCAGATAGAAATGATGAGAATGACATTAATTAATTTTGACGTCTTGTTGAAATGATCAAACATAAATGATTGAAATTTAAAGGGTTCAACAAACGTTTTGCACATCAAGAGTTTTATCTGATATAATCAAACAATGTATAGTAAAGCATATGAGTTGACTGTTCATTTATTATAAGGCCAAGTATCTGAACGTAGAGGGTTTACAGAGATAAAGTAAGTAGTGTGATCGCACGGTCATGTGACCTCTGCATGGCAACCACCCTTACAAACAAACACAAGTACTCATTTCTTTAGGGGAATTTTTGCTAATAATAAAACTGTGGGTAGTTCTACATGAAATGCTTTTGCTATTTTAATTTGTAAGGACTGTGACATGCTATATTCTATCTGAACATTTTTGTAATTCTTATTTATGTTTTCATGAGCTCATATTAATTTGAAACATATGGAACTGCATGGAATATTTGTAACACTTTATTATAAGGACCAATTCTCACTATTAACAAAGTGCTTATTAGCATGCCTATTATTAACACTGTTATAAAGTGCTTATAAATCATATATTCTGCATGACCATATTCTACATCCCTAATACCTAAACTTAACAACTACCTTACTTAACCATTAATAAGCAGATAATTATGAGTTTATTGAGACAAAAGTTGTAGTTAATGGTTTGATAATAGCAAGAATTGGACCTTAAAATAAAGTGTGACCAAAATTAATTTAACATACCTACTGACTATTGATAATTAAGAACTAAAGATGATTAAAGAAAGCTTTCAAGAAATTGTGAGCAGTTTCAGGACCTAAAATGTACACTTGACCTTAATTAATTAACAGTCAACATACACTTTACTAGATGATGTTTGACGTCAGATAAAACTCTTACTTTGATGGCTAAAGTCAAGTCACCATTATTTATATAGCGCTTTTTACAATGCAGATTGTGTCAAAGCAGCTTTACAGTATTCTAAAAAGGCTGAAGTTTTTGGTGATCACAACACTTATTTTAATTGTATTTTGATGGTAAATTCCTGTAGGATGCTGTACAATTTTAATGAAGTAGAAACATGAACCGTGTTCTGCTGTAGCTCTTAAACATGCTCAGAAATGGTGTGTTATTCCTCTGTTTTCTGAGAATAATTATTATGCTAGAAAACTGAAGATCACAGGCCGACATGCTGTCTGTGTGCCTTAAATACCATGTTTTACCCTGAGGGCAAACCTCGGACTGCTCACTGTACTGAAAAATCTGGATTGTCAGAATTGGTTCATCTTCATGGTTTTTCCAAGTTCAACTCCATTTTGTGAGCTTCTTGTCTTAAAGTAACCAGATCATTTTTTGGTGACCAGTTAGGCTCTGTAACTTCAGTGTTCCTCAAGTCTTTTATTTATTAAATGCATTTGTTTCATGTTTTTCTTCATATCCGTAAGTAGGTCTGTTCCAGGAATGCTAATGAGTGCTGTGGTTTATGGAGGAGCACACTGGATGTGGCAGGTGGATGACATAAGCGTCCTAAAATTCAACACATTGTTTTCTATGAAAGTATGCATAGTGACATCTCCATTTGGCATCCAAAATTAGTGCCAGCTATGACTTCTGGGGCTGCTCAAAATTCTTCCATGCTATTGCCTGCCAGTCACAGTAAGTTCATAGTTTCCTAAAACAAAGCCTTCAGAAATGGTTACCAAGGGACACACATAACAGAAGCACTGAAGATGCATTGAGTACACACAGTTTTTCAGTAACAAGTGTGTGTTTTGACAGCATGAGCAAAGCCTAGGCTACATACAGAGACGTTTCGTCATTTCAGTTTTGCACAGTTGCACCGTTTTACACCAACTGTGAAGCTCATCAACGTCACATTGTTCATATTTTAAAGAAGTGCAAAGACCTTTGTCAACCTTTTGTCTGCATTAAGTGCTCTGTGTGCAAAATCTGTGCCGTTTCCTTCACATTGTCATGATACAAACAATCAGTCAGTGTTACTGATACCATGAACCTTGTTACACAAAGCAGTTCTTGCAACATCTGAAGTGACTGAAAATAAAGGCTTGGTTTACAAAGTGAGTCAGATTCACAATAACTGCTCTGACTTTTGTCTGCTCTGCTTCTGCTCTGATTTGTTAGACTGATTAGAGTCATTTCGTCATGAATTTGCGTTGTGGATCAAATAGGAATTTTGATAGATATGTACTGTCATACATGTAGGTTTCATATGGTTAAAAATACATTCATTAAAATGTTAAGATATGTTAAAAAAAAATTATATAGTATTTAAAAAAGTTTTTTCCAGATATCCAAAAATGATTACTTATGAATATCAAGTTTTTTTGTGGAGTTGACATTTTGACATGACATTTTACCACCTGATTAACCTTGTCTCAATATGAACAGGTCAATTTTTCTTTGATTGGCTGTGCAGGGGTCTGCCCTATCATATCATTTCCTGTTTTATATTTTTGTTATTTAATTGTTTATCTGCATGTTGTTTGCAGTGGTTTGGACCTGAAGACATTTGGAGCAACTCAAAGCTGACAGCATTCCATTGCTGTGCCTAATAAGAATGCTGTCTGAGTAGCATCTCATGAGGTTTTGAGATACAGCCGTAACACAATAAAGTGAAAGCTCAGCTCATTCTACTGCTGGAACATTGCATTCATTATGCCCAAAACTGTTTGAATGGATTAACATTCATTTTTATAATCTTTTTTTTTTTTCATGACCATGAGTAGATAAGATTTTGTACTAACTTTGCATCCTGAAAGGCAGCGATATCTTTTAGTGTTTCTGTATCTCTGATCACAACTGACTGGAACAGATCTGCTCCAGTCCTCAGTTGAGATCTTGGACTTGTCAATAACAGGATTTCCTGGATGTCAGGAGCAATGTCAGCAATGGTTTGCCTTCATTAGCTCTGACTTAAACACGCTCAGCTCTGAAGCTGATGTTAGACTTTGAGCTTGTTTTATAGATGATGTCTGATAAAGATGTCTGATTCAGAGGGCTCTGTCCTTTCCACAGTCTCTGTTGTTGAACTCTGATCGTAACAAACAAGGGAAAAGAGGCATACCTAAAGACTCGGGTCAGATTTTCACTAAGGCCGACTTCTCTTGTGAAATTGAAAGCGGACACCGTTTCATTCTGCCCTGAGTTCAGTTCCAGTAATTCCACATGCTCGTCATGTGGCTAGAGTGCGGTCAATTACTTGTCAGCTACAAAAGACACTAGTATTAAAAAATGAGCCTGTTTCTGGAAACAGAAACATTCCTGAGCCGCCTGGAGCAAGTCATAGCGACCGGCCTCCTGCGGGAACTTCAGCATGATGGGCATGAATGCTAGATTCACACAGACAGCCTGACATTCATGCCTCTCGCTGGATTTAAAGGAACAGTTTACTCTGAAATTAAAATGATAATTTACTCAGTCAAAATGTCTCCAAACCTGTATAGCTAACTTTCTTCCGTGGAACTCAAAAGTAGATGTTTAGCACAGTGTTCACGTTGCTCTTTTCCATACAATAAAAGTTAATCTTGTCATGTTTTTCAAATCTTCTGAAGTCATATGATCTCTGTGTGAGAAGCACACTGAAATAAAACAGTTTGTTTGTGTTTCTAAACTTTTTGAAACCTGCTGCAATTTTATTGAATATTTTGAATATTTAACAGCAAAATAGACGTGAGAGCTGTGGAGGAGAGGAAAAGATTTTCTATAAATAATGACTTGTGAGGATATTGGGTCTGTTCTCTCACAAAGCTATTTTGTCATATTTTGTTTTGGACCTTGACAGCATCTGTCTTGTAAAACTGATTTGCTGAATTTGGTAGACTTTCTGTCTTCAGTCATAAAACTGCCATATGCACACTTTGCAAAAACTTTTAAAATGTTAAAATGATGTCAAATTAATGCATGTTTAACTCTGGTTTGTTCTTGCAGGGAGAAGCATTTGATCGGGTCAGCAGCTCCTCTGCACATGCACAGAGTGTTGCCAAAGCCAAGTACGAGTTTCTCTTTGGAAAGACAGAAGACACAAGCTCAGCGGATAGTGGTACTTTGTGTTCTTGCATACTTCTTGCATGCATGTAATTATTGTGTGTGTATATATATATATATATATATATACTGGTTTGCTAATAGTGAGAAAGTGTGACCATGTGTAGGGATATGTGACCCTGGACCACAAAAGCAGTCATAAGTAGCACGGGTATATTTGTAGCAATAGCCAACAATACATTGTATGGGTCAAAATGATCAATTTTTCTTTTATGCCAAAAATCATTAGGATATTAAATAAAGATCATGTTCCATGAAGATATTTTGTAAACTTCTTTCCGTAAATATATCAAAACTTCATTTTTGATTAGTAATATGCATTGCTAAGAACAAACCATACATTCATGGAAAGCTTATTTATTCTCAATTTTGAAAAATTGACACTTATGACTGGTTTTGTGATCCAGGGTCACATATATATATATATATATATATATATATATATATATATATACAGGTGCTGGTCATATAATTAGAATATCATCAAAAAGTTGATTTATTTCACTAATTCCATTCAAAAGTGAAACTTGTATATTATATTCATTCATTACACACAGACTGATATATTTCAAATGTTTATTTCTTTTAATTTTGATGATTATAACTGACAACTAAGGAAAATCCCAAATTCAGTATCTCAGAAAATTAGAATATTGTGAAAAGGTTCAATATTGAAGACACCTGGTGCCACACTCTAATCAGCTAATTAACTCAAAACACCTGCAAAGGCCTTTAAATGGTCTCTCAGTCTAGTTCTGTAGGCTACACAATCATGGGAAGACTGCTGACTTGACAGTTGTCCAAAAGACTACCATTGACACGTTGCACAAGGAGGGCAAGACACAAAAGGTCATTGCAAAGAGGCTGGCTGTTCACAGAGCTCTGTGTCCAAGCACATTAATAGAGAGGCGAAGGAAGGAAAAGATGTGGTAGAAAAAGTGTACAAGCAACAGGGATAACCGCACCCTGGAGAGGATTGTGAAACAAAACCCATTCAAAATGTGGGGAGATTCACAAAGAGTGGACTGCAGCTGGAGTCAGTGCTTCAAGAACCACTACGCACAGACGCATGCAAGACATGGGTTTCAGCTGTCGCATTCCTTGTGTCAAGCCACTCTTGAACAACAGACAGCGTCAGAAGCGTCTCGCCTGGGCTAAAGACAAAAAGGACTGGACTGCTGCTGAGTGGTCCAAAGTGATGTTCTCTGATGAAAGTAAATTTAGCATTTCCTTTGGAAATCAGGGTCCCAGAGTCTGGAGGAAGAGAGGAGAGGCACACAATCCACGTTGCTTGAGGTCCAGTGTAAAGTTTCCACAGTCAGTGATGGTTTGGGGTGCCATGTCATCTGCTGGTGTTGGTCCACTGTGTTTTCTGAGGTCCAAGGTCAACGCAGCCGTATACCAGGAAGTTTTAGAGCACTTCATGCTTCCTGCTGCTGACCAACTTTATGGAGATGCAGATTTCATTTTCCAACAGGACTTGGCACCTGCACACAGTGCCAAAGCAACCAGTATCTGGTTTATGGACCATGGTATTCCTGTTCTTAATTGGCCAGCAAACTCGCCTGACCTTAACCCCATAGAAAATCTATGGGGTGTTGTGAAGAGGAAGATGCGATATGCCAGACCCAACAATGCAGAAGAGCTGAAGGCCACTATCAGAGCAACCTGGGCTCTCATAACACCTGAGCAGTGCCACAGACTGATCGACTCCATGCCACGCCGCATTGCTGCAGTAATTCAGGCAAAAGGAGCCCCAACTAAGTATTGAGTGCTGTACATGCTCATACTTTTCAGTTGGCCAAGATTTCTAAAAATCCTTTCTTTGTATTGGTCTTAAGTAATATTCTAATTTTCTGAGATACTGAATTTGAGATTTTCCTTAGTTGTCAGTTATAATCATCAAAATTAAAAGAAATAAACATCTGAAATATATCAGTCTGTGTGTAATGAATGAATATAATATACAAGTTTCAGTTTTTGAATGGAATTAGTGAAATAAATCAACTTTTTGATGATATTCTAATTATATGACCAGCACCTGTATAAAGTAAATTGAAACTGCATGTTAGACATTTTCTCTGTCACTTCCGTGTGTGATGCTGTATTTTCGTCTGAATACAGGCTCAAATTAACATCCTACACTATTAAATGTGTAACATCCGGTTCTTCTGTGTGTAGTTCATTATCATTATCATTAAATAAACTGAAAAAAATTGGATTGTGGATTAAAGGAATAGTTCATAGTTCAGATGAAAATTTGCTGAAAAAGTGCTCACCCTCAGCTCACCCAAGATGTAGATGAATTTGTTTCTTCATCAGAACAGATTTGTTGAAATGCATCATTCCATGAGACAGTCAATGGATGCTCTGCAGTGAATGGGTGCCATCAGAATGAGAGTCCAAACAGCTGATAAAAACATCACAATAATCCACACCACTCCAGTCCATCAATTAGAGAAGACAAAAGCTGTGTGTTTGTAAGAAACAAATCAATCATTAAGACCCGGGGTGTCCAAACTACGGCCCGCTATCACTCCTGTTGCGGCCCGCGAGGGATTTTTAAAATGATACGAATCTGCAGACGTGGGCAAACTACGGGTATTTTCATCCAGCCAGTGAGACAGTTGGTCCAAAATAGCTAATTTGATGCAATATCAGCAAAATCCAATAGATACGCTGTAGCCTAGTGCGGTATATAACCCCTGATTTACACCGTCCCGCCGCTCCGACGCGACCACCGGAGCTGATCGTGTCCACTCCAGTCAATGCTTGTGCTTACACCAGCCACGCCGCGGCTCACTGCACCGCTTCACTAAAGATAGGCACCTAGTCTATTTTTGACAGATGCCGTGTTCAAGCCGCACAGCAAATGCAAAATAAAAAGTATTTTCTTATGTTGAAAAGATATGCTTTTTTCTTCTGTTTTCCACACACATTTTTATGAAAATGGATATAGTACTGTTTTTTTCTGGATTATAAATTGAGGGGTTTTTTTTCATCTGAAACATGCTGCGATTTCAAAGGCAACTTATATAAAGCAACCAAGGTCAAGAGCAAAGCGCGTACATTAGGATTGTGACGAGAAAAGGCAAGTGAGTTTGTTTTGAGTTTGTATTGTGCATTTTCCTGCAACCACGCTGCTAGTTTCAGTTTCGCTTTAAATATTTAGGCTGGGCGTTTATAATATATGTTAGAGTGAATGCCACTATAATTTGTATTTGTTTTTTACTTATATTTTTGTTCGTTTTTCTATTCTGAACACTGCTAAATTTACAGGGTTTTTGTGGAGTGTGGGGAATATACATGTTTCTAATGTTTGTAAACAGTTTGTTTATTGTAAATTATTTCTGAATAAAATTATAAAATGTATCTTATACGTCAATCGACTTGTTCACCAATGCAACTTATCACTGTGTCATAAAGTGCTCATAAAAAAAAAAAGGTAGAAATGGTACAAGAATATAACTGCCATGTAGGCCTATGTACAAATATACACACAGTACAGTAGTAAGTGAGAGTCAATTTACAATAAAACCCCCCCAAAAAAATCTAAGCTTCATTTGTCATAAACGTATTATGCGGCCCCTCACTTAATGTGGAAAACTTGATGTGGCCCTCAAGTCAAAAGGTTTGCCCACCCCTGATTAAGACATTTTACCTTTAAACTAATCACTGAAAAAAAAAGGTATTTATTTAATAGTGAGAATTGGTTCCCAATGTGACCAAATGTGCTTCATGTGATAACATCTAAATTGAATTTATTCAAATAAAAAATGTTATTTAAAGCTGTAGTCCGTAACGTTTTTTGGTTAAAATGATCTTAATTCAATTTTTGAGCAAGTACATAATCAGCCAGTGTTCAAAACTATCGCCTTACTTTAGCCCTATTCACAACGGTTATCTTATAATAATGTTTTCTAATTTGAGTGGTACTGGCAGGAATTCACGGGAAATTCGAGCATGGCACTGTGTCATTATGTCACGTCTGTAAATATAAAGAAGTTGTCCCGGCTGGTAGGCTATCGCATGTGAGGATCCTGCAGGTGGCGGATCGTTTATAGCCTTTTCTCACAGCAGCTGGAATAATTAAATTGATCATTTTGATGGCGGATTGTAATCCAGAAAGGATTATGTGTTTATGAAACATGTGACTGAAATTAGATTATATTCCAGTTTTAAATGTGCATCTGATTACAGATAGCCTACGTGGGATTACACAAGATTTGTATTTCAAAGAGAACCAGTTCTAAGGAAGGATAACTTGCTTTTTGGGTTAAAAGAATTCCTTTAAATGAAATTCGAATGGTATGACAATTAGAGCTTAGACTGTACAGAAATTGAAGTCTACATGCTAACATACACTACATACACGTATAGTCACGCAAAGCTGATGTTGTTAACATTATTAATTTGAGAACAAAGTATAACGATAATAATAATTTGCACGGTTTGATGTGATATAAGCTAAGCAATTGTTAGATTTAATCACCATTGGTAGCGCGATTTATTGTAATGCTTTTTTCCCCAGTTGGTCAGAACAAAAGTGGCAGACTTGTTACTTGTTCTGATGACAATATCTGGTGAAAATTCTTATTTGGGTCACATATTCCAAGATGTAGACTAGAATCTTTGATTCCTGAGTACAGAATCCACACCGGTGCGGTGACTGACAGGCACACATACTCTTAAAAACATTAGATTCATCCACGCTGGAGCCGTGCCGGAGCACAACCCACGCAAAGAAGATAATTCCGCAAATAACTGCAATTGCAGGTTTCAAACAGATATGGCGACAAAAAGGCAAAACTTACGGACTGCAGCTTTAAAGGGTTAGTTCACCCAAAAATGAAAATTAGCCCATGTTAAACTCACCCTCAAGGCATCTTAGATGTATATGACTTTCTTCTTTCAGACGAATCTAATGGGAGTTATATTAAAAATGATCCTTGCTCTTTCAAGCTTTAGAATGGGAGTAGGCGGGAGAAACAGCAAAACAAAACGGCAGTCACGAATTAGAAGCACAAAACGAGGATTTGTAAAGAAGAATGTCAGAGGATTTCGATATAATGGCTCATTAATGGTTGTTGATTTGTGCAGATTTCTCTCCTGATTCAGACCAGATGGCTTTTGACCCCTTAACTAAACTATAATGCAGCTAGCATCTAGTTTTGCGCAACATTCTAGTTCACAAAATCCGACAGTTTGTACACAAACCCTGCTTTGTTTCCGTAAAAACCAGAAACTAGCTTTTCTGAGAGGGTATTACAGTTCTGACTGGTAAAATCTAAATTAACTTCATAAATTAACTAAATCAGGTATAAATCAGGTAACAACTGCAGTGTAGCAAACATAAGGCAGGTGAAGACGTAAGAGAGGCAACAACCTTGAACTTTTGGAGTAAATATCTCAATTGTCATGAGTCACTCTCAAAGCGATTATTGTGGTAGTGATAATTATAGCAACATTTGAGCATCAGTTTAACCTGTTTGATGTCTGCTATTTTTGACCAAAGTCATGTTATTCAGCTGACGCATTATGCCCAACAATTTTAAGTAAACCACCCGCTGACTCATAAAGCTGCTGCTGGTAAACAGCATATTGTCTTTCAGTGTTGCCATGTCCACATTTTTATAAACGTCTTTGGGCTTATTGTTTCATAAATGTAGTTCATAAAAATGATCAATGTATTTGTTTTTTTTGTTTTTTAAAAAGGCAAGTGGCTTGTTTTTTTCAGATCCAGTTTTTCTAGTGAGATCTGGTCTCTATGGAGAGTAATGTATGGGATTTCCCCAAGTCCACAGGGCTGTTGGAAGAAACTTTAGTGGAGAGAGATCGTATCAAAATGTATGAGTCAGTGAAAATACGTACCTTTGTTTCTGTGATTTTCTAGCATCCAATGGCACCCATTCTCAAGCTACCATTTTCCAGAAAAGAGACGTCACTGCATTATCAACTAGTTGTTCAGTTTGGTTCTGTTCACAGATTGGACTGTCACTTTAATTGTTTGAGGAGTTGATTCACTTGTGGAATGTGAATATCACTGACATACAGGAATTGATTGGACTGTGTGTACAGTGTGTGATTAAACTCTCAGTAGAGGAGTGACAACCCTATTGAGCTGCTGTGTATGTGTTTTAACCACCAACATGAGCACAAAACACTCCTCCAAGATCTTAGTGTTTCCGTATTACTGGTGTGTCACGCTTCAGTGTCAACGGCCGTCATGATGAAACCTGTTTCAGAAGTGTGCATGAGTCACAAAGTTTACTGGCTCATGGTTTCCTTGTACTTCTACAAATGACACACATCCAAACCAACAGAAACCAACAGAGCACAGCAGTGACCTTACAACCCTGTTCATATTATACTATGCACTGGAGCAGAGGTTTTAAAACTGGGCTCTAGGGACCCCCGGGGGTCAAAAGGGTGCTGGTGGTATGTGTTAAATTTTAGATTTTACTAATTATTAGGGCTGTAAAATTTAACACGATAACATTTATTAAATATGTTTAATGCAGTAATTTTAGCACACTGCTTTACAATTAAATCTAAATTAAATTTTATATTTTTATATTACAATTTTCTGTCTGTCTGTCTGTCTGTTTGTCTGTCTGCCTGCCTGCCTGTCTGTCTGTCTGTCTATCTATCTATCTATCTATCTATCTATCTATCTATCTATCTATCTATCTATCTATCTATCTATCTATCTATCTGTCTGCCTGTCGGTCTGTCAGTCTGTCTGCCTGTATGGCTGTCTGGCTGCCTATCGGTCTGTCTGTCTATCTGCCTGTCTGTCTGTCTATCTTCCTGTCTGTCTATCTGCCTGTCTGTCCGTCTGTCTGTTTGCCTGTGTGTCTGCCTGTCGGTCTGTCTGTCTATCTGCCTGTCTGTCTGGCTGTTTATCTTCCTGTCTGTCTGCCTGTCTGTCTGTCTATCTGCCTGTCTGCCTGTCTGTCTGTCTATCTGCCTGTCTGCCTGTCTGCCTGACTGTCTGCCTATCTGCCTGTCTGCCTGTCTGTCTGTCTGTCTGTCTGTCTGCCTGTCTGCCTGACTGTCTGTCTATCTGCCTGTCTGCCTGACTGTCTGTCTATCTGCCTGTCTGCCTGTCTGCCTGACTGTCTGTCTAGCTGCCTGTCTGCCTGTCTGTCTGTCTGTCTGTCTATCTGCCTGTCTGCCTGACTGTCTGCCTGTCTGTCTGGCTGTTTATTTTCCTGTCTGTCTGCCTGTCTGTCTGTCTATCTGCCTGTCTGCCTGTCTGTCTGTCTATCTGCCTGTCTGCCTGACTGTCTGTCTATCTGCCTGTCTGCCTGTCTGTCTGTCTATCTGCCTGTCTGCCTGACTGTCTGCCTGTCTGTCTGGCTGTTTATTTTCCTGTCTGTCTGCCTGTCTGTCTGTCTATCTGCCTGTCTGCCTGTCTGTCTGTCTATCTGCCTGTCTGCCTGACTGTCTGTCTATCTGCCTGTCTGCCTGACTGTCTGCCTGTCTGTCTGGCTGTTTATTTTCCTGTCTGTCTGCCTGTGTGTATGTCTGTCTGTCCTCTAATAGCATTGCAGAAATTATACAGAGTTGAGTTTGTGTAGAAAAACACATTTGCAAATCTCAGTATAGTTTTAGTAAATTAGTTTGATTTTGTGAAACTCCTTAAATTCATTGGTGGATCTAATTTTATTTATTTGTGGATTAATTGTATTTGTGAATCTGTTTATTCATGAGTATTTAATAACCCCAAACCTCTAGCATCATGACATTTTGCACATGATTTTTGCTTCTATATATATATATTTTAACTAACACAAATTTTAGATGTATTTAACTTGTGTCTTGTGTATTTTAACTTATGTATTCTTCATTCTGTACACTAGGTCTATCATTTCAAACCTAACAAACTTCTATTTGTCAATTGTTTTGCTTTGATATTTTCTGTCAATTGACATGAAGGCAGTGTTTGGCTGAAGTGTCTAATCTTTATCTCACTTACTCTACTGTATAGTAAGTGCAGTGGGATGCAGCCTGATGTTTTTGTTCAAATTTAGTTTACAGTACATTTTCAACCATTGTCAAATGCTGCCACCCAGTGAAGAGAGTTTGAACAGTTCTGAACAAATATGACTAATCTGCTTAATGCTTAATGTTTAATGTTTTACAGACCCTTACATTTCATGATTACCATTAAGCACTTTCATTTCAGCTGGTGTATTAAAAATTAAATTCACACATACTTGAGGAGCAAGTTTTTAATTTCGTTTTTATATTTGTGAAAGAGCATTAAGTAAAATTAAAAAAAGGTTCAGGATTATATAATTGTCCTGATATCATGATGAAGAAAAATTGTCCTTAAATTACTGGAAAGAAAAACTTTATGTTGTTTGTCATAATCTTTCATTCTTAGTTCTTTGGGAAAAACTGCTCATTAATGTATGAAAAACTTTTTTTCCTGCTAAATCAAAATCACATGGTGCAACCAAAATGCAGAAATATGCACAAAAAAAAAAACAAAACAAAAAAAACATAAAAGGACATGATATCATGACCGAGTCTCTCAATATATCAAATAAGTTGACCTTTTTATGACAAGGAAAAGTTAGTTCAGGTTGTAAAATATCATGTCGCCTAAACACATACAGATGTGTCCACTTGATGATGCGTTTCATTTCCCTAAAAAGTTTATTTTTGTTTTGTATAAGTGAAATGCTGCTTTGGAAGTTTCTCTTTTTCTTGTTTTATTTGAGGCAGACAGTCTTGCTCCACTTGACTTTCTTTGAGTTAACACTTAATGATGTCTAATCTTAATTTTTTGGTTTGTCAAACAGTCGTCCCTCTGACCCAAGAGAAACAGGAAAGCGGCTCAGGTCTTGACTCGGCTCTTGATGACGATGACATTGATGAGACGTCCCTCTTCCAGGAGATCGATAGGGAGCTGTCGAACCTGTTGAGCGGCCTGACCGCTCGGAGTCAGCATGCTGCGTCCGGACAGGACTCGATGTCAGGAGACGCCGCCACTGCCTCACCCATGATCCCCTGCAACGGGCAAGACGAAACCCCACCGTCTCAGCTGGATATGGCCAAGCAAGGCCTGGACATTCAGAACGGCCAGTCTGAGTTAGCAGGAGACTCCCTGCTGTTTGACTCGTGGTGCGAGGCACTCATAAAGGACCCCAGCTCAGTTATGGCAGCCGCAAACGAGCTGAGCTGCTTCAGCTCTGGGCCCAGTCGAGACCCCAGGAATGCACCAGCCTGCCAAAATAAACCTGACACCAGCCCGACTCCAGCTGCATCACATGGGGAGCAGCCCTCAGAGGTGCCCTCCCAAGAAAGCGCTGGAAAGGAGATGGAGGGCAAGAGGGCCGGGTCACCCTCGCCCAGTAGGACAGACGACGACCCCTCGGCAGAACTGGCAGACGAATCTCTAGAGGAATCCAGTAAAATTCTGGCCGAGATCCCGGGCATCTTTAGCGGCTTTCTGGAGGGGGGCAAACTGCGGGACAAGCCGCCGAAGAAACTGCGGTTTGTGGAGAGCAGGGCGGAAAGCCTCGTGAATGGAGAGATGCAGAACGGAAGGCACCAGAGCTGCAGTGTGAAAGAGGAAGTGACACCGGACACGCAGCATACAGAAGCCACAGGAGTGCCACAGGGGCGTGTGCTGAGACCCGATCACAAACCAGCAGAGAACGGCTCAGACAGGTACAGTACCTCTGCATTGCAGTCCTCACTTGCCAAAAGCCTGTTAGATAGTAGAGAGAGACCGCTATTTGGCATGAGCAAGCTATTTTATGTGATACTTTTGTACTTTTAAAGAATTTCTAAAACATAGTACCCACCAGTGGGATTAAATTGGTGTTCGTTCAACAGGAAACAACGGTGTTCACAGGTAAATTAATTCCTTATATTTTTATAATCACTATTATTAATAATTATTAATATTATTAACAACGAGTAATTGCTTTGTTTTCACAAATATTTTTATGTAACTATTTATATAATTATTTTATTATTAAAATGTTTTAATACAATTTTAACGGTGCATATGTATTTAAATTTTTTTTAAAAAATGGTTATGATGTGGAAAAATCCAAAATAAAACAATTAAAAAGTCATTTTGCTTATTAGTTATCAAACACTTTAACATTAAAATAATCAGTATTGTGTTTCTTATCTCTGTTTAATAGCAATTATAGTTATTGTTATACATTTGGTAAAGATTTTGGATTTAACATTTTTAAATGTTCTAACACTAGCTCTGCATTGTTACTTAGACAACATTTTAAATCTTATAAGTGACTGATTTAAACAATACGTGCATGTTTGATGTTTTTTTTGTATTACATTAAAATATTAATATATTTATAATATGCATTTTTTCTTGATATGTTTGCCATCTTGGAATAATTATACCTGACTGACTGTTGCATTGCATTTTAGTACTGCCAGAATATAGAAGGCAGAATAATGCATCACTTTAGATTAGGGCACACTGTTCACTATTAACTAGTTGCTTTACTTATAAAGCACATATTAATGTCTTATTCTGCATGACCATATTTTAGATCCCTTAACCTACCCAAAAGAAAACTACCACAACAACTACTTTAGCAGTAATTTGGAGTTTACTGAGAATAAACTCTTGCATATGTGTTCCCTAATCTAAAGTGTTACCAGCATAATTTATGAATAGCTCTTATGTTAGGGGCACACCTATGATGCCTATGTAGGCAACTCAGTAACGTGAGTAAAAGCTGTCTAGAATGAGAGATATACACAGCTGCACCTTATGCAATGCAAAGTTCAAGCGAGCTGTTCATCTAGTTACTTTTTATATTCAGTTCTCTATGCATCTGATTATCGGTTTCACTTCCTTTATCTTTTCTGCCTGGTCTTCATAAGAAATTATCAAGCAAAATATAGAGGAAGCGTTGTGTTCACTCTGAGTTGCTAAGCGGAACGAGGCTTGTGGTTTTATAATGGAATTGAGTTTTTTTTCCCCAACTTCCTGTGGATGACTCTCATGAATTTGTCCAGAACATATCGGGTCATAAATAATGTTTTACGTTTATTTTATTTTGATAATCATTTATTTCATAATAATTCATAATAATATTATTCATAGTAATTAATTGTTCATTACAGAAGAAAATTTGGTCACACTTTATTTTAAGGTCCAATTCTCACAAATAACAAACCATTAACTATGGCTTTTGCCTCAATAACTCCTAATTTGCTGCTTATTAATAGTTAGTAAAGGTAGTTGTTAAGTTTAGGGAATGGGTAGGATTAGCGATGTAGAATATGCTCATGCAGAATATGTGCTTTATAAATACTAATAAACAGCCAGTATGGTAATAACAGCCAGGCATGCTAATAAGCAGTTAATAGTGAGAATTGGACCCTATACTAAAGTGCTACCACAAATTTCATTACACCAAGCCAAAAATTGTAGTAATACAATCAATCAATCAATCAAAGTACTTAGATAAGATCTATGTCATTACATTATTTGATTTAACAATCTGTAATTATGCTCATTTAAAAAAAGAAATACTGTATCGCAGTAATAAAAATCGGGATAAGAATAACTTCATGAAGTCTGAATGCATTATGGAAGCAATAGTTTGAGAGCAAATGTGCTTAATTCATAAATGAATGGTCCTAAGACGGCGTTATTGTTTTTTTCTTTTCATTTTCAGGTGAAATATGACCCAGACTGATTTTGTGAGATTCAATCTTATGGCCTAAGTTATCAAATGAACATATGTGACCCTGGAGCACAAAAGCAGTCACAAGTAGCACGGGGTATATTTGTAGCAATAGCCAACAATACATTGTATGGGTCAAAATTATATTTTTCTTTTATGCCAAAAATCATTAGGATATTAAGTAAAGATCATGTTCCATGAAGATATTTTGTAAATTTCCTACCATATATATATCAGAACTTAACTTTTAATTAGTAATATGCATTGTTAAGAATTTCATTTGGAAAACTTTAAAGGTGATTTTCTCAATATTTATTTTTTTTGCTCCCTCAGATTCCAGATTTTAGTTGTATCTTGTCCAAATATTGTCCGACCCTAACAAACCATACATTAACGGAAAGCTTATTTATTCATCTTTCAGATGGTGTATACATGTCAATTTAAATGACTGGTTTTGTGGTCCAGGGTCACATATGTTGTCTTTGGAAAAGGACTTTAAAATAGGCGTAAGACAGAATGTCCTGAAGTCAGCTTCTGTTGAGTGAGATGTGTTTGTCTTTGTGCCTGCTCCAGGTGTTCTGAAGGTAAATCTGCTGCAGGTAAGAGTGACGCCACAGATGTCTTCAGCTGCCAGTTTGAGAGCATCCTGGAGTCGGAGCGTCTGCGAGGGACTCTCTACAGTAGCATGGACTCGCTGGACGAGCTGTCCAACCCTGCACCTGAACCCAGCTCTCACAGCACTCCAGGAGCCTCGTTTGCCTTCGACATTCCCCTCACTCCCATGATCCAGCAGCGACTCAAGGACAGAAGTCTGTTCCTGAGCTCAGACGCTGAGGTGTTGAGCGTCGCCGCCACGAAGGAGAGCGGCCGGGCAGCTCTGGAGGTGACCTCTTCTTTTCTCTCCGCGGGCTGCGAGGACGCAGGAGCAGCTCTAGCAAACGGTTTAAACGACAGAGACCCTAGAGACTGGCTGCAGGGCTGTTTAAGGTAAGACCACACAGTTCACCGTATGCTGAAAGAACGGCTGACAACTCTTTGACTTTGTTGTGGCTGCGAATATTGCATGCAGTGTTGCACGAATTGTAAATGTGTAGCATTCTTAGCACTGAGCACTGTTTCGTTATGCTGAAGAGCTTGTGTACAGGAGAAATCATGGAGGCTTGAGTTGATTATGTGGCGCCCTCTGCTGAAAAGTCTTTTCCATTGCATGCACTTTTTCAGACCAGGGTTATAAGAGTTAACAGTCACACTTTATTTTAAGATCCAATTCTCGCCATTAACAAGCCATTAATTACGACTTTTGCCACAGTAAACTCCTGATTTGCTGCTTATTAATAAGTTAGTAAGGTAGTTAAGTTTAGGTATTGGGTAGGATTAGGGATGTAGAATATGCTCATGCAGAATATGTGCTTATAAGCACTAATAAACAGCCAATATGTTAATAATAGGCATGCTAATAAGCAACTAGTTGATAGTGAGAATTGGTCCCTATACTAAAGTGTTACCGAGTTAACTAAACCTAACTAAACTTTTATTACATGAAATAAACATAAACTTAGATAAAATTATGTACTAACTACAAATAAAAGTGAAATAAAATAACTATATAAATGATAAAAACTATATTGAAAACTGATTATCTAGTATCTCAATGATACAAAAACAACATAGCGACATCTATCACCTAGAATATAAATTATGCTTTTTTATTTTTTATTTTATGTTATAATTAGTTTTTTTTAAGTTTCTGTTAGTCACTCTGGTCAACACTCCAGTATAGTAGATGCTAGAAGGTAATGCACCTTAACGTTGGATGCCACCCGCCATAAAACAAGAAGAAGAAGAAGTCATCTATCACCTTTGCACTCGCGTCTTGCACAAGAGAGCATGTTTAGAAAGCCATGTAAAATTAAAATTAATATTTAGAAAGCCACGTAAAATATGGAAAGCCATGTGGTTTTTTCCCATCCCACTGCATCTCATGTTTTTAAATGAAAAAGGACTCTTTGTGATTGGTTTTTGGGCCTTTGTATTAAACTATGCATACACACATGATGCTATTTTGTATCTAATTGTTTAAGCAACTATTATATACAGTTTATAAACATTAATTTAAACATTATACACGTTTTTCAAAGATAGTCATGTTATTTTATTGTTTTGAATAAACGTGCATTAGTAATATTTTGCTCGATGCGCCCTCTTGTGGCCTCAGGAGAGAAGCCAAAAGCTTTTTTCCCCCCTAACTGAAATTATGCCTTTTGAATTCAAATATAATTCGAATATTGATAATATTTAAGTACAACATTCAAATTTAGTTTTTCAGTCATTTTGACAGCCGTAGAGTGCTAGAGACCTTTAGAAAGCATTAGCAGAGCTCAACTTTATGCAGATGAGCAGAGAGTGAGACCTGTTCTGATCATCTGAGTTTGTCGAATTACGTTCAGTTTTCACATTCACTGCGGACAGAATCACTGTCGCTAGAATCTGGTCATGTTGGTTAGCATTAACTACATGCTGTTAATGATTGTAAAGCAGCATCTCAGCTTGGTGCATCAGTACAGAATATGGTGTGTGTTCATTTTACATTAGCGTCCAACAGGGCTCATCCAATCCCAATTTCACACTCAGGGCTAAATATTTACTTATATCAGTTAAAAATGACATTATTTGACTCTGATTATACTTAAATTTAATATCAACAGATATGTTTCTTGATCCTTTCTTCATTATTTATTCTGGTGATTATTTTTGCAACTATTCCTCAAATTACTTTTTAATTCCAATTTTTTAAATCAACTGTAATAATAATTTGTCATATTAACTGGAACAGAGAGCAGTAGATCTAGTTAATGCAGTACAATGAAACTCTTTGTAATTTTGCTGATGTTGATACTTTAATATTGATTTGATTGTTCACAGTTTCGGGACACTTTTCCTTTTATACCTGATTATGCTTCCTCTGTGGGCATTTAAACACTGCAAAGTTTTGACGTGACAAACACATTGAAATACAGCAGTAAACTCACAAATCATGGTGATGTTTTGATGTCTTGTGGATGTAAACAAGAAATGTGGATCCCTGTGATTTAACCTGTTTAACAAATTAGCAACGAGAGATGTATTTATTATTATTATAGCTGGTTGTTTTTTTAAGAAGGCTTCTCAAGCTCTTAAATGCGAGGATGATGCTTATTTCTGGTAATTGCAACTTTTTATTTCTCAATTTGGATTTCTGAGAAAAAAGGTCTTGGTTGCGAGATGGGAAAAAACCCCCTGAAAATCACAATTACTTTTTAAATATTTTTTTCTGTGGTGGAAATAAGCTTATATGAAGGACCCCCTTCATAAATTATAGGGTAGCTATATACAGTAAAAGTTTGGGGTCAATAAGATTTTTATATGTTTTCGAAAAAAAGTCTCTTGTACTCACAACAGCTGCATTTATCTGCAAAAATACAGTAAAACAGTAATATTGTGAAATATTACTGCAATTTAAACATTTTATGTGAATCTTCAGTGTCACACGATCCTTCATAAATCATTCTAATATGTTGATTTGATGGTCAAGAAACATTTCTTATAATTATCAGTGTTGAAACAGTTGTGCTGCTTAATATTTTTGTGGAAACCGTGATACACTGAATTAAGTATTCTTTGATCAACAGAAGGTTGAAAACTTTTCACATACTTTCAAATGTGTGTATTTTTTAATGCATCGATATAATAAAAATCGGAGGGATAATGTACAATCAGCCTGTAATTATACCGCAAAATAAACATGCAAATCGTAGGAACCTAGTTTGAAAACTTTATGCTGTTAAGATGTTACTTTTAAGCATCTAACTACCCTGAGACTGCAGGGCTGATGGGAGAAATGACGGTGCATAGAGAAAAACTGGTGTCACAGTGAGTCAAGCGAATGAGTCAAGACACGAAGCCCTGTTATGTCATTTTCTAGAAGATAGTTTCCAAAAGAGAGTGACGTCACGCTGTACTAGTTCTGTGAACACTATGTGGGTTTGAAGTGGATTCAGTTTCTTATGGGTTTAGAGTGAATTTTTTGTACAACATGGTTGTGATTCCTGTAAATAACTGATCTTTGTGTACAAAAGAAGACGAAACACTCACAAGACAGATCAGCAGAGTTTAAACCGCACAGAATTGAAGGAGCTCTTGTGTTTTATGGATGAGTGAATGCTTATGAAGCACTTTATTAAACCTGCTGCTGACTGCATTCATTCGACCTCTCGTGTGCGTAATTTGAGGAACCAGTGGATGTAATATGTGACCCAGGCCCACAAAACCAGTCATAAGGGTCAGTTTTTCGAAATTGAGATGTATACAACATCTAAAATCTGAATAAATAAGCTTTCCATTGATGTATGGTTTGTTAGGATCGGACAATATTTGGCTGAGATACAACTATTTGAAAATCTGGAATGGTGCAAAAAAAAAGGGTGCAAAAAAAATCAAAATATTGAGAAAATCCCCTTTAAAGCTGTCCTAATGAAGTTCCAAACAATGAATATTACTAATCAAAAATTTAATTTTGATATATATATGGAACATGATCTTTATTTAATATCCTAATGATTTTTGGCATAAAAGAACAATCGATCATTTTGACCCATGCAATGTATTTTTGGTTTTTGCTACAAATATACCTGTGCTGCTTATGACTGCTTTTGTGGTGCAGGGTCACATATAATTTGTAAAGCACATTGAGTCTAACATGCACCTGGAGAAACGCAGTCTATCACAGCATAACAACAGCGATCAGTAAACATGCATCCTCACCCGCACACTCGTCAGAAATCACGCTACATTTCCTCATCATCAGACCCGTCAGCCCTGCTGTTATTTATAGCTCCAGCGCAGCATCAAACCGCAGGCTGCAGCCTCGTGCCCCAGAGCATGATGGATGTAAATAAAGCACATCGCTCCATTCACACACACGCGTGTGTTCGGCCCAGCCCCCCTCCATCTGGCTGGCCCGCAGATGGAGTGAGACGCCGGAGCTGTGGAGATGAGACTCGCTACAGTAATGAATAAGCACAAACAGAGCACCGTGTCCTAGCATGCAGGTCAGAGCCGAGCATCTGGCCAGACGGTAGGACACATCACGCGCCGCCGACCGACCGACTCACATGGGCTCCATAGTGTCCGGCTGCTTTTCCCAGCCGGGCCTGTCCGACGGCGAGCAAGCATCCATCCAGTAAGTCTTGACCTTCGGCTTGCATGACACGCTTCTCAGACGCAGCTGCTCCGGTGTGTGTGTGTGTGTGTGTGTGTGTGACTGCAGTGACGTCTCCGCAGCAGCTCTGTCCGCGGTGTGAATGTCCTCTACAGCTGAAAGGTTGAAGCTTTCCTGTCGTTGTGTGATTCTCCCCTCCCTCTTCAGTGGGCTGATCCTCAAGCACATCATAAATGATGAGAACTGTAAACATTAGAATGAATATGAAGTTACCTGCATTGTAATATCATTACTCATCTACTGCAGTCAAGATCATTAAAACCCCTACATTTGTACCCTGTTCATTTATTGTTGTGTAAGAACTAAAGAATGATTCTGTTTTGAGTGCAAATGCAGGCTATTTAATTATATGTGAACCTGGAGCACAAAAGCAGTCATAAGTAGCACGGGGTATATTTGTAGCAATAGCCAACAATACATTGTATGGGTCAAAATGATACATTTTTCTTTTATGCCAAAAATCATTAGTATATTAAGTAAAGATCATATTCCATGAAGATATTTTGTAAATTTCCTACCGTAAATATATCAAAACTTAATTTTTGATTAGTAATATGCATTGCTAAGCACTTTTACTAAGCACTTTTCTCAATATTTTGATTTTTGATTTGATTCCCTCAGATTCCAGATCTTCAGATAGTTGTATCTCGGCCAAATATTGTCCGATCCTAACAAACCATACATCAATGGAAAGCTTATTTATATAAATCTCAATTTCCAAAAAATTTCCAAATTCTAGTGATTTCAATAGGACTCGCCATGATTAAAAATTTCACATAAGGGCTGTTGATTGCATCGGGTTCAAGTTGTTCACAAGAATTCGGTGAAATTTTGCTGGCAAAAAAGTCAGTACTGTATCTATGAAGCACAGCTCACGCAGATCAAAACAAGCAGCCTTCTGTTGGTCAATGTCGAAAATGTGTGTTAAAACTAAACCCATTGCAAAACTGTGGGTGGAAATTTCCCATTATGCAAAATCGTATTGAAATGATATTTCCCCTTGTGAAAAATTGTCGAACAATGGTAAATGTGAACGCAACTTAAAGGATTCGTTCTAAACTACGTCCTAATATCCTTCGAGATTTTTGAGCAGTTTTAAACTGTCAGGTAAGGCTTTGTCAAATTATTCAAGCATGTCTTGATAAACTTTCCCTTTCTAGTTTTCTAATGATGTCATTATTGCAGGCAGCTCCGTCATTAATGTGATGTTGTCTGTGACAGACTCTGTGTCTAGTCTCCCGTCAGGATTTTATAGATTGCAGTATTTCGCTGAGAGCTCTAAATGCACATACATGCCGTTAATGTCAGTAAGTATTTACTCTGCATAAGTAATGGTGTGTTTGTGAAATGGGGCTGTTTGGGAGGAAATGAATTGCTTTTCTAAATCATCATGCTATTTATATTCATCAGCGCGTGTCCTCTGAGCATAAGTGTTGTTCTCAGTAGTGCTGATTAAAGCAGTGCTCTGTTAGGTGTCACCCTTTACTTCCACATGGTCACACACGTGGAGGTAAACAGGGTGTGTGGCAGGTGCTGAAGTCATGTGACGGGCATCATGGGCTGCTCTAGAGGAAGTGGCTCTCAGCGGCGCTCTGGGTTTGTGCCAGCACTGGAGGTGTGAGTCAGCACCGGCGGCCCGGTGCCAGGCTCACTGTCCCACACACAGACCCGCTGCATTTAACCTCCCTTCATTTCTTCACTCACACATTTTTCCCGTTGCTTGCCTGACTCTCCTTCATGCATTTTCCAATGCAACTGCACATTTTCCAGTTTGCGAAACCTTTTGAGTCTCAAATACTAAAAAAAATGCCATTTTCTCGAAACTACATAAAAACTAGCGCTGTCAAACGATTAATCGCGATTAATCGCATCCAAAATAAAAGTTTTTGTTTACATAATATACAGTATGTGTGTATACAGTGTATATTTATTATGTATATATAAATACAAACACACGCATATTTATACTTAAGAAAAAAATGTTATGTTTATATATTAAATATACTTCTGTATAATATAAAATATAAGAATATAAGTAAATAAATGTATATACATGTAAATATTTTACATTTATATACTGTATGTGTGTGTATATATATATATACATAATAAATGTATACAGTACACACACGTATATTATGTAAACTAAAACTTTTATTTTGGATGCGATTAATCGCAATTAATGGTTTGACAGCACTAATAAAAGCCCTTGTCAGACCAACAAAAATACCCCAAATGTTGTCCCAACTAGTCAAACACACTTGTCTTAACAAAGAACTTCATATTGTTGAAATGTTAAGGCTTTGTGAGTTCCCAGCATGCATTCATTGCAGCATGAATAAATTATGCGGTTACTGTTATAGGATTATTGTTTTGCTGTTTGCTGAGTTTGTCATTTGTAAACAAACATGAATTTAATAATGTGGTGACATTCTTTTTTTTCTTCCAGGAAAGAGAAAAAAAAATATGACCTCAATGACAGTAATTGCTGTTTCAGTTGCTGTGACAAGAATATTTATATTAGCAATATAATACAATCAGCATTGCATAAACAAATACATTTATATTGGCTAAACAAAGTATCTTTACTGAGAAGAACTAAAAAACTATTGTTGAGAGATCTCAAAAGTTTTACAGTATCAGTTTTCTCAAGTATTTATTTTTTAGTGTTGGTCAGTTTTGTTGAGGGATGGGGAGCATCAACATAGTACAACATCACTTACTATATCAGCCTCTTACTGCGTTTTGAGTGCAAACTGCTAAAATTTCCCCAAAATTAAATCAATAATTTACAAACATAATTCAAGTTTAATCAAAGCCCAAATGTGATGTTTCAAGCAGAATTCTTCTATGATATTGTAGTTCTGAATGTACCGATGATGTTCACTAAAGTCTGGTACTGGACATGAATGTGCTCCACCACAGATTCCAACTAAAAGTGCACATAAATCCTTCTGTTAGTATGGTGAATGCATATGCCATCCTCATCTTGGATGATAACTATTTGTATCACTTAAATGTATACATCAATCAATGCCTTAAATAGTCTATTTACACTAAGTGCAACACTGTGTGCAACTCTCCGCCCACCAAAGTGTGTTTGGGCTATAGACAACACTACAAAAGACGACTGTCAAACAACATCTGTAGATGGTAAATAGCTGCTGCCATACTAAAAATACTGAAAAGAGCAGAAATTCTGTGGGACCCAGTTTGGGAATCACTGTGCTACAGACAGGATTGCTCAAATCATGTGATATTTTTGAGAGGAGGTTCACTAAGCCTTTGCTAAACATTTTACAATTTTCAACTGCAGAATGAAAAAACTGAAGAAAAAAAAAACATTTCTATAGATATCTAGTGGGTTTCAGGCATACAATTAGAAACCACCTGGAACACTATAACAACCAGAATGGGATGTGCTAAAAACTGCTCAGAACACTTTAGGAACCACATTGTGCCCTAGAAACCATTCTGAATACATTATCTGCCTAACAACAGTCCAGCAGCTGCCCACAACCACCGAGAACCCAAGCAAAAACTCCTAAAAACCACTCAGAACACCTTGGTAATCATGTACGATAGCAACAACCTACTGTAGCAAGGACCCAGAATCATAGCAACTGAATATTAGTGTCCTAAAAAACACTCAGAGCAACATAGTAATCACATAACAACACCCTAGCAACCACAAAGAGCACATTTTCAAGTATATTAAAGCAGCACCCTAACAAACTCATTTATATTTCAGAATATGTAAATACCTATTTTAAGGATGCACGATATTAGATTTTCTTAGATATTAGAAATGGCGATATTTTTGCCGATAACCAATGCCGATCTATATTTCCTTTTGTTTTGAAACAACACCAAATCTCTCCTGTGCAAAAAAGCAGAAATTATCATCAAATTGTTTTTAATTTCGGTTAGTTTTGAGCAAAAACGTACATGTTAGAACTAATAAACATTATTAAAGTTGTTTTTTTTATTTTTATAAGAGTACATTGACAGCTTTGCTGGGGTTTTTTCAGACAAATGCAGTTGAAACTTTGACATTATATTTGCGGATTTAATATTAATAGATGGTCTAAAGCAAAAGAGCTGTAAATATTCTAAAAAACTTTTATCTTTTAAAAAAAAACAAAAAAAAAAAACATAATGAATAAAACTGTATACATTAAATTATTTAATTTACAAGTGTCATGTTTGTGATTTTATTCATGTAATCAAAACAGACTCATGATTTATGATATCAATTACTGCTTTATTTATTCAGAAACACAAGTATCTTAATGTAATTTGTGTATTTTACTTTTATTTTATTGCAAGTAGGCCAACAGCACCCCCTAAATAAATAAAACACCTTACCGGACGGGCTTTAGGACTCGGGGGAGGCGGCCGCCGCTGCTGCTGCTGCACACCGGACGCTTTGTTCTGTACATGCATTCTCAAATTAAATGTGGTGGTCCAAAACAGTGAAACTAATCATCATTCAAGCAAAAGTTTGCTTAAAGAATGAAAACACAACTGACGGGATCTTATCACTATCACACCCTGAGCACATGTGAGTTATTCGTCTTATCGGCAAGGCATATCGGCATAATCTATCGGCAAATTCAAATAATTATCGGGAAATTCAAATCGACGATGTTTACATTTTCAGCATTTATCGGCCGATTCCGATAACGCTCTGATATTATCGTGCATCCCTAATCTAGTTGGGTGTAATCTTATGAACACATACAAAGAATGAGATCTGGAGACATTATGGAAAGTGCTAGAAGGGAACCCTGAAAGCGTCAAATGACACTTGTTTGTATTGGGAGTGTTTTGGTATTCATCAGGCTGACGGCTGACGGCTGATCTGTGCTGCTGGGATTGAATTGATCAGCACACACTCTGCTAATCCACTGACTCGGCTGAGATCTGACTGGAGGAGAGAGATGCTGTGTGTGTGTGTGTGTGTGTGTGTTGGCTGACTCTGGCGAGTCTGAGTCGTTGCTCATCAGCCTCATATTTCACCGGCCTGCCCTTCTGCTCAAGGCTGAGCTCTTTACAGCCGCCACCTCGTCTCACAATAAAGCAGCACAAACGACCATACAGCCTCAGATATCTGCACAGATCCTTCTGGAGGTCAACACACACACTCAAAATCGTACCGGCCCTGTGCTTTTACTGGGACTTCTGCCGCAGAAACACTGGGAAGCGTTCTTGTGGTAATCTGCTGGAAGAACAGGCTGTATCAGTCTGCTGTTATTCCGGCGCTCTGTAGAGAGAATCTGAGGTCAATCTAAGTGCTGTTGAAATGTGGGAGCAGGAATAGGGAAGCTGGAGAATGTTTGGAAAGGGTGGGAGGGTGACACGTGCAGGCTTTGACTTCATACTTTCGGTGCGAGGGAATGAAAAACTAACTTTGGCCCCTCCACCATTCTGTAGTACAGATGGAGGGAGGGGCTTTCAGGCCTCTATCTGGAGTCTTCTGGTCTGTTGCTATTACAGAAGAGTTTCTGTAACTCTGATCGACAAGTGTATGTCCATTTATGCTTGATATTTTTGGATTTAGTCTGTTCTCAGGTCAGTGCCTCTCCTCTTCTGTTGTTGGCTCAGGATGGTGATGTGGTGAATTGTGTCTAATTTCCCTGTTTGTGCAGGTGATCTTCAGTATTTGGTCTGTTTTGTGTGCTAGGCTGGATCTGTCTCTCTTTTGTGAGTAGTTGTGTTGGAGCCTTCTGTATAATTGAATTAAATCTGTGGCATTTTGTTTCAGTTGTCTGTTGTGGAAGAATGACTTCCTGCTTTAGTATCATGGGAGAGGAAATCATTTAATATTCCCATGATACAGATCCTGCTGTGATATTTATGGAGCTCTGTGTAGGAAATGGTCTTCTCGAGATATATTCTGAAACGTGAAGTTTTTTATTCCTGCATTTCTTGATTCTAATGTCTATTTTGTGAAAGATTGATCCTTGTATATATTTCTTTTTTTGATCTTGTAATTAATAAAAAAGCCACTTAAACCCTGCCCCTCCACAATCAGCTGCAAGCTTGCATTTAATTTCAAGTGCAATGTCCACATTTCAAAATCAATCAACAAATGATGGAATAGAACTAATGCTGCTTTCCATTTACATCGGAAGTTGGGTGTCAGAGCTGAGAATGATATTACACCCAAGTGGACTGTGTTCCTGTAGAGAAGTCAGAAAACCACATAAAAAGCGGTATGTTGCACAGATAACGCCATAGTATCATGTCCACAAAATTAGGGCTGTCAAAAAAAAAAATAGAATTTCGAATATTCGTCAAATTTAAAATAAAAATCCACATGTAAATGCAAAAACATTTTATTCGAATTTTAGGTGTGCGTCAGTCAGCCTTATCTGGCGCACAAGATGTGATAACGATGTAGGTGTCATTGCATTTTAATGCTTTTTTTAGCCTGTCCAGTTGAACCCGCTGGATGCGGCGCTGCTCATTCAAAATATTGGGGAAAAAGAGAACATCAATGCGTAGATGTTGCTGTTTACCTCAAAACTGGAGCCAAGCCGTTCACACAGAACGCATACTATCGCATTTTCTAGAGGGACATCTATCACCGTCGTTGCACTCGCGTCTCGCACAAGAGAGAAAAGCCATGTAAAATTAATGTAAGTTCAACTTTTAAAAAACATGCCTCGAGACTTTATGGCGGTTTTTCCCATCCCACTGCATCTCATGTTTTTAAAAGAAAAACAGTAGCCTACTCTTTGTGATACGTTTTCGGTCCTTAGAATTAAACTATTCATACATATATGATGCTTTTTGTTTCTAATTGTTTTTTTTATTGCTTTGAAGAAAGGTGCATTAGTAATATTTTGCTCGATGCGCCCTCTTGTGGCCTCAGGAGAGAAACCAAAAGCTTTTTTTCCCCCTAACAGAAATTATGCCTTTTAAATTCGAATATAATTTGAATATTGATAATATTCTAGTACAAAATTCGAATTTAGTTTTTCAGCCAATTTAACAGCCCTACCACAAATAGAGTTTGGATAGTACTGTGTGTACCACTTAGTTTTTTGAGACACAGACAAACATAAATGCCAATAAACAATATATTACTTCTGCTTCTATTCTGCTGATGCACTGAGCAGCAATATTGGATTCTGAAGTTGAATTGTTGTGATTCCTCCGAGATTCCGAGTCGGAACTTTGACTTGGGAGGGCGTTCCAGTTAAAAGTTCCTACTGGGAACTGCCACGCAGCAGGGCTAGTGCCCCCAGAACCGAGGGGGACATAGAACGTGATTTTAATCGAGGGGAATATGGAACGCAGACCAAAGGGGAACCGAGCTGCATCTACCAAAAGTGCTGACAAACAAGGACTTTTCACTGTTTGTGTCACTTTACATCTCAGTGTTTGTTTGTTTGTTCCAGCGTCCACCTATGGATGATATTTTATTCAAAGCAGATATATTGTCTCTCACTTTAAATGTTTGATTTCTAGCCTTCAGTGTTTTTTTAAATCATTCATCTGCTTGAAAAAATTATTCTGTGTCATTATCATCATAATGGTGGTGTTCTCATATAGAGTTAGGTCAATTATTAAAACGTTATTGTTATAGATACCTTCCTTGGTGTAAACGGCCCCTTAGTCGGTGTATTAGTCTTTTTTTTTCCAGTGACATGCCAGTAGGTGGCGACAAGTCATTGAATTATTCATGCAACTTGTTCATTCAAAAACACTGATTCATTTAGTAATGCCTAGTGATGGTAAGATTCACAGATTCGCATTGGTGCCTCGGCATAAATGTTAACGATGCAATCCATCGATTTTAAAAAGTGTGCATCAGATACAAGTTGGCATTTGTATGGTGATGTATAATTTCTAACATATTTGCATTGGTAAAAACTCATTTATTTATATATAATTATTAGTAGATGCGCTATACTTTTATTATTTAGAAAGTAACCAATGGTTTATGACTGATATTTTATATGTAGATTGATTTCTCCTCTCTAAACTGTTTCTCTCATCACCACTGCTGCTACGTGAATAAGACGTATCACAACACTACAGAGACTGAGGCGTGTTACAAGTCAAAATGGCACTTAAGATAATTTATGATTTGCTGTCTGTCTAAACTAAAGAAATAAAAGCGAACTATCTGTACCATATTGAATTGCATTGCATCATATATATTTTTTCCATTGCATTGTATTGCACTGAATCGCATTGTGTTGAATCGAATCTCTATGCATCGAGATGCGTATTGCATCGGCCTCAGTTATTGAGATGCACATAAAGCCACTACTGTGTTGCTTAAATAGCTTTAACAGATTTATGTTTATAGTTGGCATATTAAGCTTCACCAGTAAGTGCACAGCAACCCTGTAATCACTTTATCATTCGTGCAATTTGCTGTATTCTTCTCAACCCTTTTTATTAAAGTGTCATTTTTACATGTTGTAAATTTGAAGCATATCTGTATTGTTAAGCTTGTATTTTTTGCATTGGTCTCAATGTTTTTGGGCCTGATTCTAACCAGTTGAAGTTTTACACGAGCTGCCTGAGGCCAGGCACAGCTGGCCAGACACTCCCTTCAGGGCCCCAGAAAAACCCAACATGGTGTAGGCTCCGCTCCGGCGATGAGAGAAACACCGCCGTTTCCCATCATGAAGTGTGTTTCAGCACAGTGCACTTCATGCATCGCCTCATGTCGCTTCCTTTTTCAGAGTTCATAATAATCCATTATAGTTTGACAATAATATCTGTATTTCACATAGTGCTTGAGTTAATCTGAAAATAACATCAGCTTCCCTTGTGTTTTCTATTTGGAATGAGAGGTGTGGTCACTTTCAGTTTTATAGCAGTGCTCTGAAATGAATAAAATGTTGCTTGTGGTTCACACATGCCAGAATGAAGTCGCTTCTTTCATGCCAAACAATGACTAAATTAGCTGTATAAGGTTTTCCCCTCACTAAAATGAAGAAGAATAAGTGAAAATGTATCTAGAAAATTTCTGAAACAAAATTAAATCAACCTTGTTAGTATGCAACACTGTATCTGTAGTGTTTAAAGCACCATCTACTGCTCGGTGTTCCATGCATACTATATTTCTAGCAGCACGCCACTGAGTTCCGTAGAGGTCCATCTGCTCTGTCGGTTGTTTTGTGAAGAATCGTTTTAAAGAAGGGGATGTTCCCGCTCTTCTTCTCCCTCCTCTGTGCGCTGAGGTCTGGCTGGGAGCAGCAAGGGTTTGTGGGAAATGCGTGAGAGATGAGCAGACCCTAGTATGTGCCGAACTTTAAACAGCGCTTTATTCTCTTGCTTTAACCGGCGAGGTTTGAGCTTCCGCGGCGCGTTTGAGCTGGCGTCTCTGTCGGGATGTTAACGGAAGCGCTGCGTGAGAGTCGGAGGTTTGCACGCTGGACGTGTGCGTGAAGTCTGCAGGTAAACAAAGACACTATTGAAAGTTTGATAGCTGCACGCTCGCGACGCGACGCATCAGAACGCAACGCGCCCTTTATAATCAGTAAAGTTTGAAGGGTTGACATTGCACACAGACAACTTCGGTGATTTATAATGGATCGTTGCGTTCTGTTGTGACGCGTCGCGTCGCGTCGCGTGCAGAATCTGAGGAGTGAAATGTTGTAATGTTTCTCGCTTTGGAAAATCACAGAGTCTTCCACAGCTGTACTACAGATGAATAGACTACAGTGCTGGTCGCAGAGAAGAACTCATAATGTCATTTTCACTCTCCTTTTCATAAAAATCACGAATTTGTGATTGGTATGCTGTTGAGGTTGGCTTTGCTGTATGTAGCCTACACGAAGCATACTTTAAGTATCTCTTTGCTCTGGCTAGCCATGATAGATTTAGAAACTAAATATAAATATATAGCTATACACAGTGTGTATACACAGTTATACTGAATACCGTATGTATTTTACATGTTAATTCATTGATTTCTAACAATTTCAAACTGTTTATGTTTCTTATTTTTCTTTTTCATTTGGTCATCCCCCCCCCCCCCCAGTCCTTTCATCGAACCCTTAGCCATCATTTAAAGAAATTTGTTTTACAATATGAGTGGTTTTGCAATGAAGATGCATACAATACAAGAAAGAAAAGAAGAAAACAAACTTTATTAAAAAAAAAAAAAAAGGTTCTGGGGAAATAGTAATATAGAAATCAAAATAACTGTATTATTCTGAGAATCTCTGATAGAAAGATACATACTGTTGCACGCATCAGTGTTTATTATAAACTGATTTTAGACAACATGCACTCTCTGGGAAATGCCGTTGTTGTTACTGTTCATGACTTGGTTGACCGTAGCATTTCGTTGGTCTACCTTAAACACATCATGATCTTATGCTGTTTGCAGTGTGCAATATACAACCAACTGTGCAATATGAGATATTAAATTGATATCATGGGTGTAAACTACCCTGGTAAAATGTGCGATTATGAGTCATCCTGTCTGAACATCTTCGATGTGTTTACACCTGTGTGTTGTATCTTTGATGTATTGTGGAAACAGATGCTTTGTTGATCTGTTTCTGCTGCGACTGCCTCCCTGTGGTGTATCACTAGAACAGCAGGCTGTGGATTTGCAACATGTCCAATTTCTGAAACCCTTCTCTTTTTACTATTTAGTATTTGAGGAGTTTTCAAATGTAGGTGTTGAGTTCCAATATTATTTAACTAGGTTGCATTATTTAGATGTACACTACATTGATTTAGTCCGAAATTGTCTTTCAAATAAGTCACATTTAAAGGAATAGTTCACTCAAAAAATGAAAATGTATTCACCCTCAGGCCATCCAAGATGTAGATGAGATTTGGGAAAATGTATCATTACATAACATCACCAGTGGATGCTCTGCAGTGAATGGGTGCCGTCAGAATGAGAGTCCAAACAGCTGATAAAAACATCACAAATCTTTGACACGACTCCATTGCAGTTTTCTGATGAACAAACAGTCTCATCTTGGATGGTCTGAGGATGAGTACATTTTCAGCAAATTTTCATTTTTGGGTGATTTGTTCCTTTAACAGAAGTTTCACTGGCATTACAAGTCCGCAACCAATCACTCTTTTTTTATTTATTTATTTTTTCCCCTAGTGAGTTACCCCATTCTTTGAAATGATCCCAGTGCAGAAGTCTGAGAGGGTCATTGACAGGAACGAAAAACAACAACAACAATGCTTAATGCAGATTAATAAGATGCAACTAACTTTTGTAATCATGGATAATTTGTTTAGCAAAATAAATAGGCCTTTCAGCTAAATAGGCTTTTCAAAACATAAGGGGAAAACGCTTCCTATATCTTTTGTTGTTCAAATCAGAGGCCAAACTCTAAGCAGCATTTTGGCACAAATGTATCTGTCACTCAGTAAAAGCAATCTAACCTAATTTGTCAGATGCCAACATGAATGAATTGCATAACATGTTGCCGTCCTCCAAAAATATGAGAAAGAAACAGCACAAGGTAGACAAAAGTATGACCAGACTGTATTATAATACAAGTTCATTTGCAGTGAATTTGTGCTGAACACGGTGTGTTTTGTGCTGTGAATCCATAAAAATGTAAAATATTATTATATAAAGAACTACAACAACATCTAAGCTTCACCCATAACATCCGGGTCACTGGAGGCTGAATTGTTGGTAGGGATGCACCGAAATGAAAATTCTTGGCTGAAGCCGAACAAAATGAAACACTGGGCCCAAGGCCAAATACCAAACACGGTTTTTTGCTTTTTTTCCCCATATAGGCCTATTTTGCCATTTTATTTTCACCATTGTGTGAATTAAATAGCCAGAATGTGCTTTTTACTGTTTTGTCCTGCAAAACAATTAAAAAATATTTACTTAACACTGAACATTTTTTAACATTCTATCAGGCATTATACCAACAAATCACAATTTAACTTAAAATGAATAAGTTAGTTAAATAATATTTTTTGGCCATTTTTGAGACCCCCTTCTTGAATCAGGCATGTGTTTTTTACAGTACAAATAAATGCAGGCTTGCTGAGCAGAAGAGACTTCTTTTAAAACATTAGAATATATTACAGATCCCAATTTGAACACTGTGTGAATTTTTATAATAAATGTATTAATAGAGCTGTTTTTATTATCATTATTATTGTCTTATTTATTTTTAATTTTTTTACAGAACAACAGTAAAATTACAATACTAACATTTATGAATGTTGATGGAGTTGTTGCGTTTTCTCAGCTTTTATTTTGGCAGAAACCCGCAGGAAGACCTCAGTGCTTCTTTTTGTTGACAAGAGCATGCAGATATTTAAATGATTCTCATTACGAGTTTGGGAAGATGTTTGTCACACGTATCACATTGTCACATGCCTTAAAAAAAACTAATGAAAATGTTACTGAGCAAATGACAGAGTAACACAGATTTTCCTCGCGCTTTGGACTTTGAACCCTGGCGTCGCAAGCTCGTGCAGCGCTGTTTGAATTCATGCAATCCGTGCCTGTATTAGAAAACATAACATTCTGCAGTTACTAATCGTTTGAGGCCATTTCACGATTTCAATCATTACAGTAACCAGCAACAACCACCCCGTCCTCTTCTCATCGGAGACATGAGATGCAGCACTAAGCAGTCTCTCGCTGTCGGTGCTTCGTGCTTGTAATGATTTTTGCATCTTTCTCAGACAGTTTTAAATACTTCCACACTGCCGACGTGTTTGGTGCATTAGTGCGCACCTCTGTTTGACCGCGTCACGTCACTGTTCGGTACAATTTATTCAGCCTTTTCGCTTATTTGCCAAACACCGAAAGAGGTTGTTTTTTTGCTATTTTCAGCCGAACAATTTTGGTTGCCGAACATTGGTTGCATCCCTAATTGTTGGCCATTGTAAGTATTTATTTTTACACATTCAGATGGGATGCACTGTCATTCAGATGCAAATACATATTTGAGTATGCGTGATGTAATGTGTGGCAGCAGTGAGATATGGTTTGTGCACACATGCACTCTCATCAGTTACTCATCTCAGCACTGTCTGTGGCAAAGCTTAACATTGATATACTCTCACAACAGTAACAGTTTACCCTGCAGTGGCGCCGAATTGTCTTTCTGCAAATGATTTATGAGTAAATAATGATGAGTAATTTGCATTCCTTAACTAAATGCTAAAGAGGGCAAACAAATCCTAGACACTAATAATTGGAGATTAGAGAAGTTTGGTGCTTGTATTGATGATATTGGATTATATTTTTCCAGTAGGATGTGATGCTGAGCCCTCAGTAGTGTTTAGTAGTTGCCAGTGTTTCACAATGAACTCTAAATGAGACAACAGTACAGCTTTTAAATTAGTTTTCTATACAACCCAGTGTATAAAAAGCATTTCACAGTCATTTTGTCATTTCCAAAAATGTAAATAATACATTTTAAACTGCACTGTTACAGCGTGGTGCACGACTTTTTGAAATATAAATATTGCTAATTAGATTATTAGTGTCTAATAGTATTGGCGTGAGCACAGTAGAGTTGTCAATGCGAAGAGGTGGGAAAAAGATCTTGATTTGTGTCAGAATATTAAATAGACCTGCTGCTGATTATTATTACATTATAACAACAAACAGCATTGACTAAAGAAAGAGTAAAGCGCTCACAGTTTCTATATATATAGAATTTCTATTATATTTCTTTCTTTCTTTATGACTGTTTACTTGAAAAATGACATCTAAACCTGAATGTTTACTTCATTGAGAAGCCCTTGTAGGCTGTAATCATTTGTTTTTAAACAGCATTTAGACTGTATTTCCCTTGTACTTATATGATATGATGAATAATTTATGTGTTGCTGAAGACCGTATTAGCATATTTATTGCATATTGAAGAAATAATTGCCTTCAGAAACTGAAATTGAAAAACAAGTTCATCCACAAACAGATGTGCAGATATAGTGTGCTACAACATCTGTTTCATAAGTCGCTTTCACACATAAAACCTGGTAAATGGCTGTAAAACAGCCAGATTAGTAAATGCATCACATTTGCTGTTTAAACAAGCAATGGCTTGCTGACTCTTACCGATAAAGACAGCATTCACACATCAGCAAGGAAAACAGGTCAAATCTATTATGTCAATCATCTGAAATGACCTTTAAACGCTGTAGCATTTTCTTCATCCGTCCAGATGTGGAAAAGTGCTTTAGTTTCATTATCTGTTCAATTTGACGTTTTTTGAGTTAAGTACAAGTGTTACTGTTATTTCCGTCAGAGCGTTTATTAATTGCCGGAAGCAGACTTCTTACTTCAGTCTTGACCTTGTAAGTACATTAAAATGGTCATTTGAATCACCAGTGTTTCTGAACTGTTCACACTTGTTGTCTAAATGGTAAAATGCCTGTAATGTTCTGGAAGCAAAGTATCTTGAGAATTAGTTTTGTCTCTCACAGTGCAAGTGTCACTCACATTTGAGTGGTGTGTTGTTCAAATCTCTCTTAGTTTATACCATGTATAATTTTGTTTTCTAGAATATATCATGAGGGTCTTTTCATTAGTTTTTATTTTTGTATTATTAGACTGACATGCTCTTTAGTATACATGAACAGGCAAGCAGTGATCGTAGGGCTGCAATGCATAATAGAGGCTCCCTGAATCCCGAAATTTTATATACAGTATGATGATCACCCAATGATAAAACTGCGAGGGAAAGAAATATACATTTTCCTCCCATCTTGTATTTATTCTCCGTAGTGAGTCAATGTCATGGACATAAGGGCAGAGCAAGTTTAAATATCTTTCTAGTCTATATTTCCATTTTGTAAAAAAAAAAAAATCAAAAATTTGTAATAGACAGACACTGACTGTTGTTCATATATTTATAACCTCATTTGGCATGACGGCACTGAAAACACCGCGCGCTTCAGTATGTGTGTAGTAAACGAAACTGCGCGTCTGTGCATTCATTCATAACGAGACACGCAGGATTCATATTTAAATGGTATTTTTGCAGCTTAACATTTACAGATACCAGTTCATATCGCGATTTGATTTAAGTGTAATGACATACTTTTGATTTATTCATCCAAACTTTTACAAATTCAATGACATTCCGCGTTATACAGTACATTCTTTTTTATAACTAGATTCTGCCCGCGTTTTCCGCATCGTGGAAATCATAAGCCCTGATCGCACCGCGACGCTCGCGTCCGCTGTAGACACGGTGTGAGTTTTTAATGGGTTATAGCCCTGCTTGTTTTTTTTTATGTTTTTATGAAATCTCTGTATTGCTCATATCATCGTATTATTTACTGCCATGCGAGCCACAAATGAAAGCTTGGCGAGCCGCATGAGTCTCGTGAGCCGCGCAATGAGTAACACTGCTTTAAGGGATCCGCAGTACACGTCATTTTCTTTGCGAACACGTTGGGATGCGGCGGATTGCGTGAGGATCACGAAACCTTACATAAACTCTAATATGGCAAACGCGCGGGGGAGAGCTGAGCCCATTCGGGACTACGGGAGCCCAGAGGGGAGCGGATGTTAAAGAGAAAACCGATTTTCATTCAAACAAATCGACGTAAACTACACATTCGAGTTAATCGATAAAATCGATTTATCGCCCAGCCCTAAGTGATCGTCTTGTAAATTTTCTGTCATTCTCTAAGTGCCATTGTTTTCATTTTCTGAATACTATGTAGGCCTAAATGTATGCCATCTTGATATGCCCAATATTTTCAATAATTAAACATTTCTAATTAAATTGTTCTAATGATCCTATTGTCTAATTCTGTTCTTCTGTGATACTATTTGTGCAGTTAATTTAGACCAGTAAATTAACAAAGTAATAGAAACTTAAATGTCTTAAAAAAGAAATGGAAAACACAGTATTTGGTTAGAAACTAGATAAATACATAAAACTGAATTTGAGAAAAAATATAACATTTCATAGGGCCTTAACATTTAATTGTGGTTAATTGCTGTTTTATGATTTCAGTTAATTAGACATGCTTTTTGATGAATAAAAAAAAACAAAACTAACCATTAAAATAGAGTCTAGAAAAAAAAAAGAATTTGGAAAAAAATAAAACGGACTGCGTATAGAGCCCTAAATTATTATTTTAAAAACTTTATTTCCTCTGCTTTCCTTCACTTCTCAGTTGTGTCCTTAACTGTGGGAATGTTTCTAAACTAGGGAAACACAGAAAAACAGGAAATATATGAATATATGAGTTTGATATGAGCAGTGAAGAAAAACAACAGCAACAACAGTCAAAGTCCAGTCCGAGTAAAGGAGCAGAATGAACTGTTGCATGACTGCCACCCCTGCCAATGAACTGACCCAGTTTGATTTTCTACAAAATATAATGTACTTCTCTCTCCTAAAATGAGACTTCAGTGTTTGTTGTCATTTGTTCAGGCGCTCAACAGATGGCACTGTTAAACTGTGTGCTGACTGTACTAACGCAGTACAAGCGAGAGCAAATAATTAAAACAAACTCTTCAGCTTCAGAAACCAGCCACAGGGAGCAATGCTGTTTAATTGTTTTTCATGGTCATTCATCTCCACCTGTTCAGACCCGGTCATTCATGCTCTCACTGTACAGAGAAGAAATGAAAAAGCGTTTGTCTTATTTAATCAACCTCCTCATTGCATCTCAGTGTCATGTCTCCATTCAGATCTCAGATGAAGTTGTGTTCGAAGGATCGTAACCTCCTTCAGATCCAGTCCTCATGACGCAGCTAGCATTAGTCTGTATTGTCCTTCAGTGGCTAATGGCTCTGAATTGTTGCCAGAACCAGAATAAAACAGACTGGACTCTGAGATCTTGGGTGATGTCATTGATGTGGGAGGACAGCGGGTGATGATCATTACATTTGTTTCTGATGTAGTTCTGGTTTTTATGGCTGTTGGCAGAAGCGTGTGGTCTTCTGTAATGTTGGCCTGTTGATTTGGGCTTTGCATTTTGTTTCTCTCCTGTGAAATGCACCTGATCGTGCGGGCAGGGTGCTATCTGGACACTGGGATTGCAAAAATGGACAATCGGACAATTCCTCAGAGGTCACTTACAGAGCTGGGTAGTAACCAAGCGGCAACCTCCCGCTCTCTCGTGAAACCAACACGGAAGTGACTAAAACTGCAATTCATCGACTGGCCGCTGGAGGTTGGCTCCAAAAGGGAGTCAATCACATTGACTCTCCATGTTAAAATGCCCAACTTTACAGCAGAAAAAAACATGTTTACAGCCTGGTACAAAAAATTATTTTGGTCTATATAGCTAATTTTGCCCTTCGTGACAACTGTGAGGGGGGTGAATTTTTTTATAACTCATCCGTTTAAATTATATTAAGCCTTAAAGTTCTGCATAATTAAGGGCGTGGCCACTTGAGTGACAGGTGGACTGCCGCTCTGCTCCAGAGTATGATGAAACTCTCTAGTGCGAAACTTAGAAAACTGGCTTTAATGATTTGCATTTGTACAGAAAAAAATAATTATAGGTAGGACACTGGGAATCTGGCAATTAGATGTTTTTTAATCGTTATTGCTTACAGTGCTTTGTTATATGGAGCAGTTTGTTAGATCGCGATCTCTCTCATTTGTTTGTCTAATGAAGTGCCAACAGATATAGAAGTACACAATAAACGCGGTAGACTTTAATGGACAGTAAAACAGAGGCAGAATACCGTGTAACTCCAGGCTGGCACAGTATTGACGAACGAATGCAAACATATGCAGAGCACCGTAACTTATCTGAGCTTTCCAAAACAAAGTCAAAGCGCGGTAACTGATGTTATACTGTGTTCTGCCTTGGTTTCTCCGGGGCTTTTCTCCATGATACTTAAACACATGATAAAGGAGGTCATTAATGTCCCAAAATGATCAATAACTCATTTTCGACCAAAAACGAAGTTCTGGTGTTCTGTCTTTGCACGGCAGCACTGCTGTCACTATAGAGGGGCGTGGTTTCAGCTCAGCTTCACCCACGTCCCGCCTTTTTGCCCATTTTCGATTATCCGGGAGTGACGCGCGGTGACGCGCTTCCAAGATGGCGGCGGTCTGCTCCGCCCACTTTAGGCTTCAAAAACGCTTTACAGAAACCTACGGGTGACGTCACGGACACTACGTCCATTTTTTTTTTACAGTCTATGGTAGTAACTGATTACGTGCAATCTGGATTGCGTAATTAGATTCCAAAAATTAAGTGCTTGTAATTAGATTACATTACATTTTAAAATGCTCGTAATCAGACTAGTTACTTTTTATTGATTACATGATTACATGTTATTCACACAATAACTTCTCACAAAAACTTCTCCCTAATTCCTCTTTTTCATCGTTTAAATGTTCCTTTTTTAAAATAACCTACCGCTTATCAGCTTATCACACTCAGAAAGTCTTCCAGTTTTGTGGACATTCACACAAAGTCACTAGTTTTGACCACTGGATTTACAAAAATAATTTTACATTGTATCAGTTACTGATGAACACATTAATTTTCATTTTAACTAGCACTCGGTTAAGTAGATTAACCATCTATTGTCTTTTAAACACATTAAAATGCACAAATTCACATTATTTACATGTAATGCAGAGATTCACAAACTTTTTTTTTTTTTGTCAGCTGAACCTCTTTCACCTAATATATATACAGTGCTCTTGAAAGTTTGTGAACCCTTTAGAGTTTTCTATATTTCTGCATAAATATGACCCAAAACATCATTAGATTTTCATATAAGTCCTGAAAGTAGACAAAGAGAACCCAATCAAACAAGTGAGAGAAAAATATTTTCTTTGTCATTTATTTTATTGAGAAAAATGATCCAGTGTTACATATCTGTGCATTGCAAAAGTATGTGAATCTCTTGGATTAGCAGTTAATTTAAAGGTGAAATTAGAGTCCATCTGTGCAGAGGTGTTTTCAGTCAGTGCAATGACTATCAAATGTCAGTACGTGACCTGTTTTATTCAAAGAACAGAGATCTATCAAAGTCTGATCATGTTTGTGGAAGTGAATCATGTCACGAACAAAGGAGATTACTGAGGACCTGAGGAGTTAATGTTACTCGTCAGGCTAGAAAAGGTTACAAAACCTCCTCTAAAGAGTTTGGACTCCACAAATCCACAGTCAGATAGACTGTGTACAAATGGAGGAAATTCAAGACCACTGTTACCTTCCCGAGAAGTGGTCGACCAACAAAGATCACTCCAAAATAGGGCTGCACGATATATTGCATGCGATTGTAATGCGCATCTTGTCAGTAAAGCCGGTTCTGTGATTAGTAATAAATCTTCATCACCTGTTTTCAGATGGAGCGGCGTTTAATACACAGAGCCGTGGTTCACCGACAAGCTACGCAATTCGAGCTCAGAATCGCAGATGAATCGCCTGTGATAAAGAATGTGATATTGCATAGCTTGTCAGTGAACTACAATTGCATGCAATATATCGTGCAGCCCTACTCCGAAGCAGAACGTGTAATAATCTGCAAGGTTGCAAACGTTCCCAGGGTAACTTCTAAGCAACTAAAGACCTTTCTCACATTGGCTAATGTTAATGTTCATGAGCCCACCATCAGGAGTACACTGAGCAACCATGGTGTGCATGGCAGAGCTGCAAGAAGAAAGCCACTGTTCTCCAAAAAGAAAATTGCTTGCTAAAGATCATGTGGACAAGCCAGAAAGGTTTGATGGATGGATGAAATCAAAATAGAGCTTATTGGTTTAAATTAGGAGCTATTATGTTCGGAGAAAAGAACACACTGCATTCCAGCTTCAGAATCTTCTCCCATCTGTGAAACATGGTGGTGGTAGTGTCATGGCTTGGGCCTGTTTTGCTGCGTCTTGGCCAGGACAGCCTGCCATCATTGATGGAACAATGAATTCTGAGCAAATTCTAAAGGAAAACGTCAGGACATCTGTTTAAGAACAGAGTCTCGAGAGAACGTGGGTCATGCAGCAAGACAACAACCCCAAGCACAAGAAGTCATTCTACCAAAGAATGGTTAAAGAAGAACAAAGTTAATGTTTCGGAGCGGCTGAGTCAAAGTCCAGACCTTAATCCAATTAAAATGTTATGGAAGGACATAAGTAAGCAGTTCATAGGAGGAAACCCACCAATATCACAGAGTTTAAGTGCTTCTGCACTAAGGAATGGGCTAAAACTCCTACATGTTATTGTGCCGGACTGATCAGCATTTACAAGAAACTTTACCTTCAGTTACTGCAGCAAAAGGGGTCACACCAGATACTGAAAGCAAAGATTCACATACCTTTGCAACGCACAGATGTAACACTGGATCATTTTTCTCAATAAATAAATGACAAAGAAAATATTTTTCTCTCACTTGTTTGATTGGGTTCTCTTTGTCTACTTTCAGGATTTATATGAAAATCTGATGATGTTTTGGGTCATATTTATGCAGAAATATAGACAATTCTAAAGGGTTCACAAACTTTCAAGCAGCACTGTACTTGAAGTACCCCTCAGATTTTAAAATAAATATTTAAAAATTAAGTATCAGATTTGCATGTTCACAGTTCTCTGACACTGGTGGTAAACAAATAATTTCAAGTTATGTTATTTTAAAATGATTTCTTTGAATTTTACATTTTTATGATTTAATTAATGATTAGCTTTTCATTAAACTCACAAATCCCCTGTAGTACCTTTACGAGCCCGAGTTTGGGAAACCTTCACGTAATATAATGTTTATTGCATTGCATGTTGTTACTTACAACGAATGGAATATATTTTCTGACTATATTTTTTTGTCAATATGGTACAAGATTATCCTATTTAAAACAATGTGCTAAATATGGTTACTGTAGGTCTAAAGTAATGTAAACGTAATCAAAAAGCAGTCCGTTTATATCACCTGTAATGGATTACGTTACTAACTGCAATTCTTGTCATATAATTTGGAATCAGTAACAGATTACAATTTGTAAGAAATCTACCCAGCTCTGGTCGCTTATACAGGGTTAAATGGCTGAATGTTTTTCAGTGTCCAGATACTTCTTGTTAGTCAGCGTATCGTTTAGGCAAGTTAATGAGTGTACTGTTCACATTCTCTGCTGACATATGAAAAGCAGTTTCACTTGGAAATACATCACAATATAGTAATAAAATCGGTTGCAATTTACATTTTATGCTGACACAAAAAGTACAGAGCTTTTCAGAGAAGGTTTTAGGTTGTACACTGACAGCTAAAGCATAGCACTCTAAGTCTAAAATATACTAAAAATATCAAAACGAAATAAAAGAAAAAGTCTGCTTAATCAAACTGACCAGTCGGTTGTTGGATCGTCCTCACTGTGATTAACTGTGTTCTGTGCGTTTGTGTGTTGTGCAGCAGCGATGCAGGGCTGAAAGACGCGCTTTCGGACTGGGACTCAGACATGGATGGTGTGGAAAGTCTTAAGGACACAGATGTTCTTCACAATGGCAGCCGAAGCGACCAGGAAGCTGCTCGACGTCTGGCCAGACGGCTCTACCACCTGGAGGGCTTCCGGCGCTCGGACGTCGCCAAACATCTGGGCAAGAAGTGAGTGCCTTCAGCCATAAATCATAAGTCAAATCACTGTTATATTTATATAGCACTTTTTACAGTGCAGATTGTGTCAAAGCAGCTTTACAGCATTAAAAAAATAAAATAAAAATGGAAATAGCGTGTCGAAATAGTGTGCCATTCTCCCCTGGCCAGATGAGACCAGCAGTTTAATTCTAGGTTGCAAAACTCAGTTCTGTGTTTTTCTTCTCTCTATTCTGTCTTCAATTGGATACCTGTTATACACACCAACCAGAGGAATATGTAAATATTTGCCTCTAATTGTAACTTGAGGAAAAATACATGTACATTGCCGTTAAAGAATTTGGGATCAGTAAAACTTTTTTTAAAAATAAGTTTCTTATGGTCATCAAGGTTGACAGGACAGTGTTAATTACTTGGCAGTCAATGGGACAGTCACAAGCCTCCCGGTTTTAATCTAAAATATCTTAAATTGTGTTCCGAAGACGAACGGAGCTTTTACGGGTTTGGAACGACATTAATGGTAATTAATTAATGGTAGTGATTAATGACAAAATTTTCATCTGTGGAGTAACCCTTTAATTTTATTAAGCAAGGATGTGTTAAATGGATAAAAAGTGATAGTAAAGACTTATATTGTTAGAAAAGATTTCTATATTGGATGAATGCTGTTAATTTTTTACATTTTATTCATCAAAGAATTAAAAAAAAAAAAAGTATCACAAGTTACAAAAAAAATATTAAGCAGTTTCAACACTGATAATAATAAATCAGCATATTAGAATGATTTCTGAAGGATCATGTGACACTGAAGACTGGAGAAATGATGCTGAAAATTCAGCTTTGAATCACAGAAATAAATTATATTTTAAAGTATATTAAAATGGGAAACCAATATTATAAATTGCAATAATATTTCACAGTATTACTGTTTTTCTGTATTTTTGATCAAATAAATACAGCCTTGATGAGCATAAGAGACTCCATTAAAAACATTACAAATCTTACTGCTGAATGGCAGTGTAGATGCTTACTTTAAGCCTGAGTGGCTGACAGGTAGTTTGGGGTTTGTTGACCACATTATAATTTGTGTATTACTTTACAATGTTCTCTCTGAATTCTCTGAAAAATCCACAGCAGAAACTGACTAATGTATCGTTTAACCACTGAATATGTCCGGCAGTGTCTGTCACTGTCTATTTTGCTAAGCCATCTTAGTAACGCACACGTCACATATTTATCGTTATTCTGGTGAAGGTGTTTTCTAACATATTTTCTGCCATTTAGAGCACAATTCAAAGTGGAATGACCGTGAGCTAAGCAATCTTCACTGACATTGCAACAATAAAATGTAGCATGCCATGGGAAACATGTTTTAAAAACAGTGCATCCACTACCAGTGTCTTTTTACGCTTAAATTCATATAATTTTATAACTTTATGTAATTTGAGTGCTTAACTCCATTTTTAAGAGTGGCACATTTAATCAAAATATGTGAAAGAGTTTAAAGTCATTCTGTGTACTTCAGTACTTGGCCAGTTGTCAGTTCGCTAACGCCAATAAAAGAATGTGTCTGCACAGTCCACATATTTATGCCAGATTTATTTTGAATAAATTCCAGTGTTTACACAAAAAAATGGTGTTATGCATGTTTCAGTGGTGATTATTTTTTTAGCATTAATTTTATACTTCTGGAGTTTTTCGTTCCTTGCCACAGTCACCTTTGATTTGCTCACTTGGGGTTTACAGACAAATACCCAAAATGAAAAATTGAAGTAATTGTCATTATTTACTTGCCCTCAAAGTTGTTCCAAACCTGTATGAATTTCTTTCTTCTGCTGAACACAAAAGAATGTATTTTGAAGAACGTGGATAACCACACAGTTGCTGGTCCCCATTGACTTCTATTTCCACTTGACCTTAAAATGACACAGCTCTGTTCACACCCCCAAAATAAATCTTACACATTCCTAACTTTCAAAACACTCCATCAGCACTTCCTAAAGTATTATTAGATCAGCATATTTATGTTTTCATACCAAAGATCTTGTTACTACATTGCTAATGCCATTCATACATTGCATTGTCTGTATACAAGCATCTAAAACAACAGCTCAGTCTTCTAGATTACTGTGGTGAACTGTGCTCACAGTTATTTCTCAGATATGTTTCTTTGCCTCTGTCAGAACCAATCAGATCTGTGTATGACCTTGGGTCAGTGACTGCACTGGAGCAGTTAAACACCCCCAGCCCCTTAAAGAAAGTTCATTCCTCACATTCTCACACACACTGGAAATAAAGATTTGAGAATACAGGCACTCATCCATATTCATAAGCACTCTCAGTGCCAGACGCAGTACTCCAGAGGAGAGCATCATTACTCCAGTGTTCGCTGTAGCACCGCCTCCACAGCCCTGCACTCGTCCTGTCTCACTCTCCTGCTGTCTGAAGACCATCACTAGCCGCGTTTCCATTACCCTTTAAGTTGCGCAAATTGAAATTGTGAATTGAAAATATGCCCAATAGAAAATTTCACAAAAACTCCCATATATCGCAAAAAAGTTTTTATGCTTGCATAAGGTGGTTTTTCAGGCTCTGCATTACGGCTCCGACATGGCCACTCTAGACAATGCTTGTGTTTATATCAGCCACACCACGGCACTTTTTAGAAGTGTCCCAGAAGCGCCTGTCCGTGCTGCTTCACCAAAGATACACGCATACAGTACGTCTCCTTCGATTTAAAAATAATGGTTAGTGTGGTGGCTGCAATTTACGTAAGCCTACCAACATCTGTCAAAAAAAAATTACGTCTTAGTCGCATAACATTGGTTAATGGAAACACAATTTGCAATAGGTTTTTTTATCAACATAAAATATCGCAAAAGTTTTGCGCAAATCTGTAATGGAAACTTGGTTACTGAAGACCATCACTGTCTATAGACACGCTCTCACCCTGTCTCATTGTCCTGTTGTCCACAGCCATATGTTCATCCTCTCTTACTGTCCTGTCTGGAGACAATCATTGACAGTAACTACTCTTTTGCTGTCTGCAGACTTCAGTGTCCACAGGACCTAATACTGTAGAGGACCTAATACTGAGCCCTGTGGGACTACATGCGTCTGTTGGGTTGGACATCTTGCCATTAACACAAAAAAACTGGTTGGATAGGTAGGATAGGCGATTGGATAGGTAGAACCTAAACCATACTAATGCCTGCCCACAAATGCCTACATAATTCTCAAGCCTATCCAGGAGAATGTTATGGTCTATAGTGTCAAAGGCAGCACTAAGATCTAATAGCACTAGAAGGGAGATGCTTGTATTATCTGACCGTGGCTGGAAGTCATTTTTATGACTTAAATTAAGTAAAAGATAAATCCATAAAGTACAGATCATCTCGGAGAATAGAAATCAATACACACTGCAAGAATGCCAAATGTAGAAAAAGTGCATGCGGTATAATCACAAACAAATTGCACTTGAAAGTAAATTTAAAGTTACAGTGTTTAAACAGAAGTGGCGAGTCGTTACAACAGTAGGTTAACAGCACAGCACAAATACAAATACTATGCACCAACAGGAAGTCCAGGCTTTCCTTTTTAAAGTGTCAATTGTGCATATAAATGTATATGTTTCATAAATACTGTATATATTTCAGAACGCCTGTGCCCATCCTCCTCCCCCATTAAAGTAATTTATACACTAAGCATTATGAGTGAATCTATTAATTCCAGTGATTGATCTCTATTTTTAAATTCATTGGTCAAAAGGTGTGGGAACCCTGAATGTCAAGTCTCAGTCATATAGCAGCACTGCTGCAAACTCATTCACATGTCCGTCTGGGAATGCATGTTTCTTATGTAATGTGCTTTATACTGCTGTGATTCCTCTTCTGCATCCCTCTCCATTTTAGAATCATGTCAGGTTAGATTAATGTCTTTTCAGGGTTGTTCATCATAAACTAGTTAAATGCTCTGAACTTCAGTATGTCTGATTTCTATGTCACGCTGATATTTCACACATACAGCGAGTATAAAATGATGTGTTGTGTGATTATAGTAAACGCAGGCTCTTATCAAATGTGATTCAGATACCAGAAACTATATGAGGTCATGTATAGTTGAACTGTTGCTAATGTGAAGGTCTTTTTTATTTTTTATTTTTTTATCTCTGTTATAATATAATGTGTATGTTCTGTTTGTGTTCACAGTAATGACTTCAGTAAGATGGTTGCAGAAGAGTACCTCAAATTCTTTGAGTTTACAGACATGACATTGGACCAATCACTCAGGTACATCTCATGTCAAGTGTTTGTCATTCAATTATTGTGCAGTCATACAGTCACAGTATGTGTTTCTGCTGTTTTGCAATGTACAAAATGCGGCTCATCTGGTTGTATGTTTACAATCTTTAAATAATATCTGATGAAATTAAGTTTTATTTGTAAATTATTTAGTGCTGTCAAACGATTAATCGCGATTAATTGCATACAAAATAAGTTTTTGTTTACATAATATATTTGTGTGTGTGCTGTGTATATTTATTACGTATATATAAATGCACACACACGCATGTATATATTTCAGAAAAATGTGTTATGTTTATATATTAAATATATTTATTTATAATATAAATTATATGAATATAAATATAGACGTAAACACATGTAAATATTTTCTAAATATGTGCACGTCTGTGTGTGTATTTATATACACATAATAAATATACACAGAACACACATATATTATGTACACAAAAACTTTTATTTTGGATGCGATTAATAGTTTGACAGCACTAAAATTATTTAATTCTCACATTTATTTGAAAAAAAAAAACTATATCTAGAAAGATGTAGATATAGTTTTTTGGGGGGGAAATTCTACCTGAAAATATTCCTTTTTAATGAATAAATAAATGTGAGTTAAATAATTTACAAATAAAACTTAATTTTATCAGATTTATTTTTTCAGCAAAGAGATAACAAAATGTAAGATTATTTATAATACTTTTGTGGCATCGTTACAAGAAAAAACGTATTATTTAATACCAGAGTTAAAGATGGTAAACATACAACCAGATGAGCCACATTTTAGTTATATATAAAATAACCTCATAATAAGTAAATATTGTGATATATACTGTTATATTTAAGACTAAAAGAATATAGAATATTTTGAACAATTAAGAATGCAACCAAAGAATGCTGAATATTATTTTGTTGTTTATTATGTTCTTTGAATTATATGAAGTCTTTTTTGAAGTTTTTATTATTGTTAGTTATTTTAGGACCGTGTCTGATCACAGTTCAGGAGTCATGCTTACCAAAGTTCTGATAATTGCCCAGTGTTCACAGACTTATTCATTCATCTGTTTGTGTGGTTCTGGGTCTTTATTTCATCCTGTGGTGTGTCCACACACATCATTAATGTTTTTTCTGTTACTGGACCCCTGATGAGTCTTCACACACAAGCTGCAAACAAGACGAAGTTCATGGTCATGTTATATTGCTGTTTTTGTGTTGCAGATGTTTTCTGAAAGCATTCTCACTAATGGGCGAGACTCAGGAGAGAGAGCGCGTGTTAATTCATTTCTCTAATCGGTACTATCAGTGTAATCCCACCATCATCACTGCACAAGGTACTGCATGTCTCAACCTTACGTAACCTTTCTCGATTACTTGTTACTTACTAAGATTAGTATTTCAGATCAGTTGAAGATGTAAGGGATCATTAATATCAATGGTGGATGAAGTACACAAATCAAGTACTTGAGTAAAAGTACAGATATCCTAATGAAACATTACTCCAGTAAAAGTACTCATTTCAAAAAAGTACTTAAAAAAAAGTTTAAGTTATAAAAGTTTTTGTTTACGTAATATATGAGTGTGTACTGTGTATATTTGTTATATATATTATTATATATTATATATCACTCTCATAGCCATGCATTCTTTCTCTCTGGTTTTATGACAGCTGTCCCTTTTATAGTTAGAACAGATAGCATTAGAACATTACAATCTTACATTGCTCTTTAAAGCATTAAAATCACTAAATTAAAACTACATTTTAACTGCTGGCACATTTAATGTCCAACAATGAATATTTTAGCAAAATGCATATTTGACTCAGATTTATTGCGCTCAGCGCTCGTTCACTCGTGTAAGCCTCGCCCACTCCTGAATGGATATATTTACATGACTTTCTAACATTTACAGATGGAAAATATAGTTGTCACATGTCAGGAAAAACAACGTCTCAAATGCATTAAACAGCACAAATATATTCGCTGTTTGCCGTGGTGGATCGATTAGATCCATGATCAACAATAAGGGCTAATTAAGAATAAGCGTGCACAAATGAGTGAGACTGTGTGAACTTACATTGTCGTTTATGGAACCGCTTTAGCTCCGATTGATTTGTTATGTTATTTCAGGTCAGGTTTTGGACTTTAATCCCCTCTTTTCCTCGGGTCTCCGTAGTGTTGTCTCCGTCATATTCACGCAGCAGCGGTGATGAGAGAACGCGCTTGAGAAACAGTTTCGAGAGGAGAAATCAATCTACATATAAAATATTGGTCACAGATTATTGGTCACTTTATAAACAATAAAAGTGTAGCGCATCCACTAGTCATTATATATAAATAAATCGTTTTTTACCGATGCAAATGTTTTGCATCCTGCATCGCAGTACAAATGCCAACTTGTAGCCGATGCACACTTTTTAAACCGATGCATCGCTTAACTTTTTTTTGCTGATGCACCGAGCGAATCTTCCCATCCCTAATATATATAAATTCACACACATGCATGTATATATTTAAGAAAAATATGTTATATTTCTGTATTAAATGTATTTATATATAATATAAATTACACAAATATAAATATATACATGTAAATACAAGTAAACATTTTCTAAATATATCCTTTATGTGTGTATATATACATAATAAATATACACAGCACACACACATATATTACATAAACAAAAACTTTTATTCTGGATGCGATTCATCGCGACAGCACTAATTTAAAGTTAAATGTACAGATTGATTCATTGTTTTTTCAGTAGTAGTCAGACTACTCATTAATCAGCACTAAAAAAATTAGTGCATTCATTTAATATGCATTGATCTGCAAATAAGCAAACTTTTTATTTTATTACCAAAACATAAAATAACATAGTATTTTAAAATATGAAAATATAGAATTTGTGTAATTATATATTTACAAATAGCATAAAAATACGATGTACAGAGGTCGCGTGGCTTAAACAGCTCACTCTTTTACGACAGATTTACTTCACAAATATCTGAGGGTCATTACCTAAATATTTCTTTACAATAATCAATACTAAAAGTCGACATTTATTAACTTTTCACGCCATTGTTTGTATTTCAGTAATATATCGGTTCTTTGCCATTCTGACCAGCTCATTGAATCAGTCCATATTTGAATCAAAAACGGCTTCAAATGGATTAATTATTAAATAATTTAGTGTGATTTGTAACCAGTTTAACAGGTTCATTGAAAATAATCATTTTGTTCACAAATCAGACATCGAAGTGAAGTAAAAAGTACAATATTACATTTTGGAATGTAGTGGAGTAGAAGTTACTCAAAATAAAAATACTGTAATACAGTAAAGATACTCAAAAAATGTGCTTAAGTAACGAAGTAAAAATACTTCTCTTCTGTCCATCACCGTTATTGTAACCCTAACATGGTGAAAGAGCCTTCCACTATATGCTGGAGTCCTGATCACCTGGTTGGGGTTCATTTTACCATATTCATTGTTCATGTACAGCTGACTGTACATTATTCTGATATTGAATGCCTTGTACGGATGTGCATCTCCTTAACTGAGGCTGATTGCGACACGTATCTCAATGTATAGCCAATGCTACGATACATTAAAGATACATATGAAGCAGCTATGACACGATTCACTCCTATGCAGTGCAATACGATTTTGATTCGATTCAACACAATGCGATTCAAGACAATATGATGCAATGTAAAAAATTATGCTATGCAATTTAATATATGGTACAGATAGTTTGCATTCTAATCTGCGAATAATTATATATAAATAAATGAGTTTTTACTGATGCAAATATGTTAGACAATGCATCGCGATATAAATGCCAACTTGAAACTGATGCACACTTTTTTTAAAATTGATGCATTGCATCGTTAACTTTTATGCCGATGCAAATCCGTGAATCTTACCATCTCTAATGGCTTGCAAACAATTAATAAATAAATGGATGAGAGATTAGATATTGATATGAGTTGGAAGTTAATAATGTGAGAATAGGATTAGACAATATAAAAGTAAAATGTTAAACAGGTATTTATAAAGCGGTTTCATTTCAATGTTCATGACTGTTTGTGGAAAAAAATATCAAAATGTATCAAATTTGTAATCTAAATATATAAATATTGTGATTACTTTATTAGTTGTCATGAAGTCCATTATTTTTCAGTTGGTTTTCTGTCACATTTCCATAAAAAAAAAAGGTATATTGTAATATGTCTTTATTGACCAAAAAATAAAAATATTTAGTGCTATATATTTTGTTTTTATATCGCTCACTCCTATGAGAGAAGAAAGAGAGTGTGGCATAATGCAAAAAACATGAAACTAGCCTGGCTAATATTGTCTCAAACAAAAGTTGCCTGAGGACTATTTCTGTGTTTAATGCCTCGGCATATAGTTGCTCCATATGAAATCTATAAATAAAACATTTGTGGTTTTGCACAACATTAATTATCTGTTGGATAAATCCTCTCTTCACTAATTCTCCATGAAACATGATTGGGTTTAATCGCTCATTCAGTATCACAGTGTCGTGTTTCTTCCATAGCAACCATCTTAGTAACAGCTATGACCAGTATATGGGTAAAAAGCTAAACCATCTCCTTGTTGCTAAGACTGTTGCCATGGAAGTGATGTTAGACTTTCTCCTGATGCAGAGATGAATGTGTGTGTGATATCAGAAGTTATGATAAAAATAATGTTCACTCTCGTTGACCTGTATGTGTGTGTGACTGAATGTTTCATTGATGTTTGCAGATGGAGTTCATTGCCTTACCTGTGCGCTAATGCTGCTCAACACTGACCTTCATGGCCCGGTAAGTGACCTCTGACCCTCTGCTAGAGTTGCCCGTATTACCAGCTAAATGAAAACTGACAGTTTATTCCATCTTTGCCAAAAGCACATGAATGCAGACACCGTTTGGCCTTATCAGAGCATGTTATCGGTGAATCTAATGATCCCTCTGAAGAAGGAAATGTCTGGGTCATGTTTCACCTTACAATAAAAAGAAAAGCTTAATTGTGTAATTGATAATAACTGATAATTGTAAAAAGTCTTTCTGGGGAGGTTGAAATGTTGCCCAGAGATTCATCAACTAGTGAGCAGGATTGGGTATCATTTGAATTTTATCAATTCCAGTAAGATAAAAAATTGGATTAAAAAAAATTAAGTCAAACATTTAGATGCCAAATATATTTATTCTGTCTTTTTACAAGGTGTTCTGTTGCAGCTGAATTACATGAGCAGCCTAAAGTGAACAGTCAGTAATGAAATAGGAACAAACAAATCAATTAGCAATAGCATGAATAAATACAGCCGTACAAATTTCAGGTACAGAAATTGAAATCAAAAGTTTAAAAACACTGTAGTTTTCTTTTCATAAATAAAATATAGATTATTCCTCTTTGAAGTTACAAAAGATATTCAGTGAAGATCAGTGAATTATTTGTTTTGTTCTTTGATTAACATTAATGACAGGCAGCATGTTTATTAGGCTGCTGTCTCTTTAACACCGAACGCATGGATCTAAAAATACTGAAATGCATCACAACTGTTTACGTTCACTTAAGACAAAAAACAGCTGTGTTTATAATGATATACCAGGGGTGTAACGGTACACAAACATGATGGTTTGGTACGTACCTTGGTTTTGACGTCACGGTTCGGTATGATTTCGGTACAGCAGGAGGAAAATACTAAACATAAAATAGTATTTAAAAAAAAAAATTAAACAGTGGTTCTTTCTTTAAATAAATTCAATTATAATTGAAATTTTCCTAAGAATAAAAATCTACCTCAGCTTGTGCTCTAAACTATATGAAGCCCTTTTAAGTTACTATAAGGTTACAATTAACAACAGAGCCCAAACTTAAATTTAATTACTATTTATTTTTAAATATAATAATCAACACTCAACTTAAAGAAAATGTATACAATAGGCTTGTTGCGATAGTCGGTGTGAAGCGAAACCGGTGTGAAGCTGCAACACGGTTACTTTATTTGACCACCCCCCCAACCGTTGTTTGTAATTTTTTATAGTAATAAAAATCATTTAGTACAGTTAGAGAACAGACAGTACAATTAAAAACTGAACGTTTTGCTAATAAACGTTCTACGTTTATTATTGGTTCCACAGCGTTTACTTATTTTCAGTTTTGTATACCTATTTAAACTTTGTGTAAGTTATTTGTTATTTTATATTAGGCATAGCCTATAGCATGTTCTTATATTTTGTTGACACTGAATTGTTGCTAATTCGAAAAGTAAAAGTAAAATGCGTGCGGTGCTTTTAAGCTATTTAAAAATGAAGGAAAGCGAGGAAAAGAGGAAAATTCAAACTAACAAGTGCTTTACGCCGAATTGCCGCTAATTTGAAAGTGAAAGTAAAATACGCACGCCGCTTAGACCCGTACTGAAAACTTTTGGTACGAAAACATGTACCGTTACACCCCTATGATATACTGATGTATTTTTGCGCATAATGGTCGGTAAATGTGAAAGAGAAGTCCACTATTTCTGCAGTGGAAATGCACAGAACGGTTCGAGAATGGACACAAACCGGGAACTTTTCTCTGCTCGCGCTTCAGATGTGTGTGCAAGTTATTTCCCCTCTTGCGCTAAAATTGTTTAAAATCACATTAAAATGCGAACGAGAATAAGCAAAATGCACGTGTCTTATCGAATACCCGGTTCTTGGAAATATGGAACCGGTTCTCGATACCCAAACCTACGAGCGAGTCAAGGATATCAAACTGTTTTGTTCTTAGATGTTTGATTTTACTGTGGATATTATCTATGATCAAATGTTCAGGGTTAAACCTGTGAAATCTACATGAATGTGCCTAAATATAAATGGCTCAATTCAAGCAGAGGAGGAAAACACAAAGAACTGATTCAGATATGTGCCATTAGTAACTACAGTACAGTGAAGAAGAAGAAAGTTCTGCACCCCCCACAGATTCCTCAGTGAAATGTGAGGTGCATTCTGGGTTCTCTAAGAATAGCTCCTCTCATTGGTCTCCATGGAGTTTGATCATGTGTCTTGGAACTTAGAGGACGGCGATTTTTGAGTTTGACACACTCAGTAGAACGCATGTGCCATGGAGACGTAGAGATTTCATGCCCACGCCGCAGCACTTCTCTAGACGCTTTCATTTCAAACATTGTTTAGTTTCATGTCATGTGGGTGAATACAGCTGAAAGTTGCACAGCCGTGGATCTTTTCAGAAATGTATGCCAGACGCCCACACACAATACATGGCTGCATTTGTGGAGGGAAGCGTTATACATATCACACCGGTTATATAGAGACAGAGCAGGTGCAGATGGGTAAATCTCATCAAAATCTGTCCTGACTTGACAAGATTTGAAAGATGAAAGAAGAAATGTATATTTTTCCATAAAGAAATCAAAAGTTACTTTGTGGAACCAATAAAGACTTCATTAACGCTATGTCTGTTAGCTGACAAAATAAATGTATAGCAAATCAGAAGCATTAAAATTTGCAGGTAAAAAAAAATACTTAAATACATTAAAATACTTAACAGATTGTGCCATAACTGAAGCCTGTTGTCCCACCCAAAAGTTATTTTCAACAGGACATACACTACCCTTCAAACATTTGGTACAATATTTTGATTAATTAAAAAAACAATACTTTTATTCAGCAATGATGCATTGAATTGATCAAATGTGACAGTAAAGACTATAGAAAGTTTCTATTTCAATAAATTATGTTCTTTTGAATTTTGCATTCATGAAAGAATCTTGAAAAAAATAGGTTTCCACAAAATCGTGAAGCAGCACAACTGTTTTCAACACTGATAATTATCAGAAATGTTTCTTGAGCAGCATATCAGCATATTAGAATGATTTCTGAAGGATCATGTGACACTGAAGACTGGAGTAATGATGCTGAAAATTCAGCTTTGATCACAGGAACAAATTACATTTTAACATGTGTGACCCTGGACCACAAAACCAGTCATAAGGGTAAATTTTTTGAAATTGAGATTTATACATCATCTGAAAGCTGTTAGGATCGGACAATATTTGGCTGAGATACAACTATTTGAAAATCTGGAATCTGAGGGTGCAAAAAAAAAAATCAGAATATTGAGAAAATCTCCTTTAAAGTTGTCCTTTTAGTGAAGTCCTTAGCAATGCATATTACTAGCCACAAATTAAGTTTTGATATATTTACTGTAGGATAGTTTTGTCTCATACAATGTATTGTTGGTTATTGCTACAAATATACCTGTGCTACTTATGAATGCTTTTGTGGTCCATGGTCACATATAATAACTAGAATAGTATTTCACAATATTACTGTTTTTACTGTATTTTTGATTAAATAAATTCAGTCTTAAGCAAAAGAGACTTCTTTCAGAAACATAAAAAATGTGAAGTGGAAAAAAAAACAAAGAACAAAAAAAAAAGCAGCACTTCTCAAGCCACGTTCCGTGGTCTTTCAGATTTGTTTTTATTGGGACATTTTTTGTGACAAGACAATTAACTGCATTTTCCAATAATACAAACATTTCATTATACAGTGGGTACGGAAAGTATTCAGACCCCCTTAAATTTTTCACTCTTTGTTATATTGCAGCCATTTGCTAAAATCATTTAAGTTCATTTTTTTTCCTCATTAATGTACACACAGCACCCAATATTGACAGAAAAACACAGAATTGTTGACATTTTTGCAGATTTTTAAAAAAAGAAAAACTGAAATATCACATGGTCCTAAGTATTCAGACCCTTTGCTGTGACACTCATATATTTAACTCGGGTGCTGTCCATTTCTTCTGATCATCCTTGAGGTGGTTCTACACCTTCATTTGAGTCCAGCTGTGTTTAATTTTACTGATTGGACTTGATTAGGAAAGCCACACACCTGTCTATATAAGACCTTACAGCTCACAGTGCATGTCAGAGCAAATGAGAATCATGAGGTCAAAGGAACTGCCTGAAGAGCTCAGAGACAGAATTGTGGCAAGGCACAGATCTGGCCAAGGTTAAAAAAAAAAATTCTGCTGCACTTAAGGTTCCTAAGAGCACAGTGGCCTCCATAATCCTTAAATGGAAGACGTTTGGGACGACCAGAACCCTTCCTAGAGCTGGCGTCCGTCCAAACTGAGCTATCGGGGGAGAAGAGCCTTGGTGAGAGAGGTAAAGAAGAACCCAAAGATCACTGTGGCTGAGCTCCAGAGATGCAGTCGGGAGATGGGAGAAAGTTGTAGAAAGTCAACCATCACTGCAGCCCTCCACCAGTCGGGGCTTTATGGCAGAGTGACCCGACGGAAGCCTCTCCTCAGTGCAAGACACATGAAAGCCCGCATGGAGTTTGCTAAAAAACACCTGAATAAGATTCTGTGGTCTGATGAGACCAAGATAGAACTTTTGGCCTTAATTCTAAGCGGTATGTGTGGAAAACCAGGCACTGCTCATCACCTGTCAATACAGTCCCAACAGTGAAGCATGGTGGTGGCAGCATCATGCTGTGGGGTGTTTTCAGCTGCAGGGACAGGACGACTGGTTGCAATCGAGGGAAAGATGAATGCGGCCAAGTACAGGGATGTCCTGGACGAAAACCTTCTCCAGAGTGCTCAGGACCTCAGACTGGGCGAAGGTTTACCTTCCAACAAGACAATGACCCTAAGCACACAGCTAAAATAACGAAGGAGTGGATTCACAACAACTCCGTGACTGTTCTTGAATGGCCCAGCCAGAGCCCTGACTTAAACCCAATTGAGCATCTCTGGAGAGACCTAAAAATGGCTGTCCATCAACATTTACCATCCAACCTGACAGAACTGGAGAGGATCTGCAAGGAGGAATGGCAGACGATCCCCAAATCCAGGTGTGAAAAACTTGTTGCATCTTTCCCAAAAAGGCTCATGGCTGTATTAGATCAAAAGGGTGCTTCTACTAAATACTGAGCAAAGGGTCTGAATACTGAGGACCATGTGATATTTCAGTTTTTCTTTTTTAATAAATCTGCAAAAATGTCTGTGTTTTTCTGTCAATATGGGGTGCTGTGTGTACATTAATGAGGAAAAAAAAGAATTTAAATGATTTTAGCAAATGGCTGCAATATATCAAAGAGTGAAAAATGTAAGGGGGTCTGAATACTTTCCGTACCCACTGTATATCAGCTATTTGTAATAGCTAATAGAAGTCATCCTGTTTGAGAAGAACGTGTTTTTTTATTTTTTATTTAAAGCAGCATTAATTGCATTCATTATAACATACATGATTTATTCACAATTTAATCGAAGTAGTCCTTTTCTGCATTACAATAATGAGAATGAGATTTTGGGGGCAGTGGAATAAACACACATTGTATATATGTGTGTATAAAATCTGGTTCCTGAGCAAGGCCCAAATGTTTTTTTTTTTTTTGAGAATGATTTGTTGTTCTTGCAAAATAGCATTTTATTCTGTCAGTCTTTGCTGACTTCGTGATCTGTGCTGCGGTCCCATGTCAAATCATACTGAAAGAGAAAAATGGCTTGATGTGCTGTTAAAGTGATGGATGACACAAAGCTATAGCATCTCTTCACCGATGAAGCTGCTGCAGCGTGAGATCTTATTGAATCGTGTATTTCGAAGCAGCCTGTGTCTCTCTTTGATATCTCGTGCCAGTCTGACTCTGAACATTTGTCAGTGCCATCCACCTACAAACTCGGCTGGTGCTGGCAGGAACAGTAAAGTCAGTGGAACAAACACCGTCTGCGCTTTATTTTAGACTGCAAGCGGCCGCTCCTTCAGTCTTTGTCTATGACATTATAAAAGCAGCAATCTGATGCTGTGAAGGAGAAATCAAGGTTCAGACAGAGTAATTGTAGAGGATGTATAATAGCAGCAGTCGGTGTATGTGGCAACCGTAGGCGCTTGTGATGCTTAAAGTTCCTCTGGAAATGGTGAATTATATTCATGGTGGATCACAGTCACAGTGTTGTTCGTATTGTGAGATGTAGCAATTGTATGACTGTGACATTTTCTCTGCTCGCTTATGTATGATCTGATATACCAGCGCTATGAAAATGAAACATTTTCTTCCTCACGTGTATTTTGGTCATTTGCTTTCTCACAGAACTACTGTGACCAAAACAAAGACAAATTATTGTTGGACAGGTATGCTGTAAGAAAATGCGAACTTGTGAATGTTTGAGTCATTCAGTGAATATTTGTATTTTAATATGAAATGTTTTGTAGTTAAACATGTGCACACACTATACGGTGCACCCTCTCTGAAAACTTAACAAATTCAGCAATTACTTTTTACTTCAGAGACATAATGTTCCAGCAAGTCTGCTTGATCAATTACCAAAGCAGCATGTCAGAATTATTCAGGAAAATAAGACTTTCTTATCAAAATGATAAAATGCTGTGTTGCAAAAATGAGTACACCCTCCTCAAAGTTACTAAATAAAAACAGGTATGTTGCACCAAAACATTGAAAGAGAAGTAATTTCTTAACAATTAACTGTGTTAAATAGCCCACTAAATCATTCTCAGACTTGTCAGGAGACTTGTTTCCTAGCACAAAGGAGGACATTTGGGATGCAGTTTGTGATCAAGTGCCAAGAAGGGTCAGAGCAGTATGCATAAAATTATGGAGGACATACTAAGTACTAGAATATTATACATTTGTTGAATTAAATCTAGGGTGTACTCATTTCTGCAATCCTTCTTTTAAACAAAATTGGCTAATTTACTTACTTTACAGATATTAAGGACATATTTTTCTGTTATTGTTAAGGAAATGTTTAAAATTTCATGAGTTGTGTTAGTAATCGTTAAGGAAATGCATCTTTTTGTATTGTTCAGAGGGGTTTATTCATTTACGCTGTGCACTGTGATAGCTCAGAGCTCAACTATGAAACAGCCTAGAGCAAATGTTCAGACAGTTAAATAATCTCATGCTATTACATTAGATCAGTTCCGGATTGTAATAGATATTCTTAATCCTGTACATTTAGTTAAAGGTGTCACCTCCTCCAGCAGAACTTAATCAAGCATCAGTCTGTGAATTATTACATGAGCTTGACATTATATGATGTCAGGCATCGTTTATAAACAGACTTTAGCTTTGCATCAATCAATATACAAAATATAAAGAGAAAACAATCAAATAATATGAAGTATTTTTTCATTTGCAAAGTTAATGTGTTTGTTTGTTTATTTGTTTATTCAAAAATAGACATTATAAGCAGACTACAGTTCCAAAGTTTTAAAATAAGTCTCGTATGCTCTTCAAGCCTGCATTTATTTGAGTAAAAATGGTTATATTGTGAAATATTAACATTTTAAATAACGGTTTTCTTTTTAAATATATTTATTATTTTAACCAAGCAGTATGTAAATCTCTTAATTGCTTTTGAACGTGTCACGTGTCACTGCTTCACTGATATATGTGCTAGACAACCTTAAATACAGTATAAATAGATCTAACAGGGTCTAGTTACTGGACAGTCAATTATATAATCTTTTTATATCGTCATATCACCCAGCAATAAAACTTGCTCTGTGGTAAAGCACCAAGGCATTTCTGTAAAAGTGCTTTGAAAGAATGCATGGTTAGACTTTATTTTGAGGAGTCCTTGTTACAGTGTAATTATGCATTTAAGTCCTGAGTAATATTAATTAACTACGTGTATTTACTATATTAGGGTTTGTCTTAGTGTTACTTGCATGTAATTATGCATAATTTATTGTTATTACAATATTAAGTACATGTAATGTGTAACAAGGACACCTTAAAATAGTGTTACCGAATGCGTATTTTAAAAAGCTCTCTACACATTTTCAAATGTAATTTAAAACTGTTTACTTTTTTAGCATTCTTTGATAAATAGAAAATTCAAAATAACAGCATTTATTTCAAAAAAGAGAGTCTTTGTGTTTTTTAATTAATTTAATGGATCATTACTGAATAAAAGTACTAATTTCTTTAAAAAATGGTACGTTAATGTTATTTACTGTGTTTTACGTGTAATTTCTAGGAACAATTACATAAGAAAAACTATTCCATAGTGATAAATACTGTGATATAATGTTTTGGCCTCCCACCTTATGTTCCTTGTGTTTAATAGCAGTTTGTAAATTTGATGAGAAAGCAGGACTGACTGATTTACAGCCATTGTAGGAGTGCATGCTGGGATGTCAGCATGAATTGATTAGAGATCCCCTCCTCTGCTGCTGTCAGTGGTGTCAGGTCGTGTCGGACTCGCAGGGTTAAATCAGGGTGATGCAGTGCCATCCTGTCCCATTAACAGCCCAATAAATGTTTCTCATGCCCCACAGAATATCGGGAAGAAGATGACGTGCCAGGAATTCATCAATAACCTGGATGGACTCAATGAAGGACAAGATTTCCCCCGGGAGCTGCTGAAGGTAAGTCTCAAACAAATCTCTCAGCATTCCTCTTTGAGATGACGTATGAAAGGATACATGACATTAAAAACCGGCTTGATGGATACAAAAATATTCAGAGTAGAATTCAGCTGCTCCAGGTCCTTTGAGCCTGGTGATATTCTGTAACACACAATGCTGTCTACTTTCCCTTGTTTTCACAAGATCATCTGATCTTTACTAATCAGTCCCCGTCAACCTGATGTTTGTGCACTTGATACAAGCTCAGGACAAAAGCACTCTCGACTCGGATTCATTAGTAATAGATGCTGTTATTGGAGACAGACATGGACATTTGGAGGCCTGAACGAGTGCAAGATTCTCTTCAAACTGCTGCTCCACCGTGACCATAGTTAAAAGAAGGACTGAAATAAAAATATAAAAAGATCTTGTGGCAATAATAAGAATGCAAAATGCAATGATGCATGATATCAACTTGTGTGGCTAGAAGCGTCTACGTTCACAAAAAGACAGGACAGAAGCATGAGAGAAATTATTTGTTTCACAGTCAGGGAGACACTGTGTGCTTCTATGTGAAAGCAAAAGCACTTTATTTGGCCTTCCGAAAGTAGATGCATTTAGGAATCATTAAGATTACTTAGAACAGAACAGCACAACCCAGATGTTATCACAATACATTTTATGGACGACCGTTTCGTGAACCTAGGAGAGGAGGTAATCCTGACTTTGCTATGACAATCTGGCGCTTCTGAATCAGCGACTGTGTATGTTTTGTTATTAGTTTTAAGTATTTGCTATTGACCGTTTAAATGCGGAATTTTGCGTGTCGTGTGTGTGTGTGTGTGTGTGAGAGTCACAGCGCAGCGTCGTGTGTGTGTGTGCGTTCACATGTGTGAGAGAGGGAGACACGGTCACACAACCGCGGCTTGTGTGCAAACACATACGAGCTTCATCACTGTGTCTGTCACGTGACTCTGTTCCCCTCTCGGGCTTGAACTGATGGTAAAATTAAGGACATTAGTACTATATGTGTCTTTACTATAATTTTGAAAGCTAAAGCTGGCGATTATGGAAAGGGGCATTGCATTTCCGACGCGGCTTGTGGTGTTTGGCCAATCACAATGCACTGTGCCAGTTGGCCAATCAGAGCAGACTGCGCTTGTCGGAAGGAGGGACTTTGTAGAAAACGAAGCGTTTGAGAGAGGCGGGGCATAGAGGACCTACAATAATGTACAGTATTTGAAAAATAATGTGTTTTTTGAACAATAAAACACATTCTGTTACACCAAATACACAAAATAATGATATTTAAAGCTAATTGGTATGACACAGTATAGGACTTTTAGAAAGGAAAGTTGAAAAAGAGAGAGAGAGAAAAAAAGAATTAAACAGAATATGCAAATTCTGAATAAATTACTGCCATTGTGTGAATTATGTAATCCTGTAGTCCATAAAAAAGTAACTGTAATCTGATTATGAGCAATTTAAAATGTAATATACTTAAATTTTCAGAATTTGATTACGTAATCCAGATTGCATGCAACTGCCCAGCCCTGACCATCAGATCTGTGGCCCACCTGCTAGACAATCCTTGTCCCATGTTTCCTCTGATATGTCCGGTTCTGGCACCATCACTGCAGCCGAGCTCAATCAGCGACAGGCCAAAACAGCCCCATGTGGACTCGGGCTCAAATGAGTTTGATCTGCCAAAATCAGCGGACTTAAATAATTAAATACCCCCCGCCACCACTAACACCTCTTCCGGATAGTGCACCTTTTATGTCACGCTTTAATAAAATGAATACACTTCACACACTGACAGGATGTGTATTGCATGCTTAATAAGTTGGCAGTAACTTCAGTGAGCACTTTATAAGGCGTTATATAAAGCTGCACCAAAAGCGAGTGCCCTTGCCGAGAGTCTGTCGTGACTGTCCTCTGCCAACTCCATGAGCTGGCTACTTTATGAGCTTTTTATGGCCCGCTCGCAGGTATCACCATACTGAATGACTCAAAAGCTATCTGCCTTAATGAGAGAAGAGTGCTTCATTTTGGTGTCAAATATGTCTTTTTGATGTTAGGTCACAAGAATTCTTGCGATGGATTGTGGCTATCTAGTCTAGGTTCAGTTAGTTCAGTGCCTTGGTCATTTTGGCATCTAGCAAACCAATCAGACAGCTTTATTAAGTTCTGAGACGGCAAGGTCAGAATCATTTAAAGTTGTTTTCCAGCTCCTTTCAAGGGCACATTTTGAGTAAATTGTAGCACAAGGTCAAGTTTTCAGTTGTGTGAGTCACCGTCTTGTTTTCTGCTGTAAAATCAGCCTGCCACAACTCAGAATATATTGATGGATCATTTTGTCCTTTCATATTTCTTGGTTGGCATCTGAAGGAACTCTGGTAAATGGGTGACTGATCCGCATAGCGCCAGCAGCACCTTTGTAGCAGAACGTAATGTTTTATGGTATTATTAGATCATAAGTTTGGGGGAAAAGTGCTTCTAATATCGGTTTACTACATGCTATCTGGAGCGCAGAGAGGCTCATAAAATGCACACGTATATTTTGGGGCTGTCAACTTATGCGATTAATTACATATCAGTAAATGGTGGACATTTAATAAAAGTAAGGTTATTTGCAGTTTTATACATGGTCAAATAACTCGCATGCATACTGTTTCCTATGCAATGACATTAGCCAATCATAACAGGGGCCGATTACTGACAAGCCTTAAAGGACCCGCCCCTTAAAAACAGGTCGTTTTAGAGAGAGGCTCAGAATGAGGGCTGAAAATAAGCATTTTTCCCAATATATTTATTTGGGTTTTTTTTGTGCAAAAAACTTTATTAACATTATAAGTAAACATCTAGGAACATAAAATAATTTTTTAAAATCCATGTCATGACGCCTTTAATATTTTGTCCTATAAAATAATACAAGAATATGCCAAACTACTTAAGGTAGGTTTTTTCTGCACTGTGATTTAAGGGCAGTTTTATCACCCTGAGAAACAGCGTGGCTTGTTAAGACCGTCTTCTCAGAACAACTGTGGAGACGGACTCGAATAAACTTGAAAGCATCAGTGTCAGTAACTGTGAAAGACTGCATGTCTCCGTTTGATTGGCAAACACCACGCACATGGAACAGTTTGTCACATATCTCTTGCAGTATTAAACAGTCTCTTTTGATACATGAAATATCTCATTTCTCAGTCTTCTCTAGTTACACACAGTCATTTGGTGGCTGACCATTATGTATTATTGAAATGTTCACAAGTTTAATATTGCTGTGTTTATGATTATAGCCTTGTCTGCAGTTGTGACGTACGTGGCTTATCATCGTGACTATTGTGAAAAATGCATTTCATTGATCGCTAACTTAGTTACTCATCACTGAGCCTTGTTTGTTGCTGGAATGCATATTAGTGGTGCATTATTACAATTACACATAAAGTTTAAGACTTTGTTCCCAAACTCTAACGCCTCATTTGAAATGAAATACTTCCTTTCTATATATGATGCGAAAAACAGTACAGCAAAGTGTGGTATGTCCAAATTCACAGTAGACAAAAGTACCCGCAAATGAGCTGCTGCTTCTCCCGCCTTTTGCAGAATAGGGCTGATGCCTTTACAGGTCCTGCCTCAGATACTCTGATAAAAAAACATCTGTTTGGTTTTGATGTGGTTTTGGTGCCGGAATCATGTGTTTTAAACCATATTAGTTTAAACATCTGAAATACGGTTTTCTGAGCACACACCTCCGAAGCAGGCGTTTCAGCGGTTGCACACGGCATGTGAGTACTACACTACAGCGGCGGCTCGTCAGGGGAGGCACAGCTTCCCTAAAAAGTGAATTGAGGATGATTTAATGTTAATAAAATTCACAATTCATTTCAGTTCTTGTCTCAGAATGTATATTTTTTGTTTGTAATTTTACAGCTGTAAAACCATAACATGTTACTGAAGTTGGAGAGCGCAGCTTTTCTATCGCAAATGTGCCGAATCTGCTGATGTAATTACAACCGCTAAGTGTTAGAGAAGGGGAGGGGGAGGCCAGTCAGCATCGAGTGTTCACTTTCAGCGCTGAGGAGCGTTGAGAAAAGAAACCTCTGGTAAATCAACCAATCATCATAGAGATGTAAATTACTAGTTTGAACGGCTCCCGCTGCGCTGATAATGTACCAAGTAGTTATGATGAGCAGGGATATTGAATATTTGATCACCAACAGATTTGCCAAGCTGTCATTCAAACAGTATATATACAAATTAATAATTAAACAGGCAGCTCTCTTTTAACACAGACTTTTAAGAAGGGATGGATGTTTGCTTCAAGTGATAGGCCAGGTGAAATTATATTATCTTGCTGTATGTATGTCATTTTCTTTACGTTTTCTGACTAAAAGCAACCAAAAAAACATTTTAACCTTGTTAAGCAAATAATAATAATGATAATAGGCAGGGATCCCCAGACCAATACAATTAGTGTGCCTCCTCTATTTTAAAACCCACAAGACGCCACTGCTAAACCAAGTTCTCTTTCATGTCTTATTATGCTTAAACTATCAAGTACACACAAGTGTATGTTAAAAACAAACAAGTCTGTGAAGGTAAACAGCTGGGAAAGATATTGCACGTTTATATTAAATCTGTGTATTAAGTGACAGCAGCGTAATATACAGTACTGCTGTCTACGCTGTTAATATGACCCAAACTATAAAATAAAAACAGAAAATCACTCACTGCTCTGGACTGAATAACATCTGTAACTGTATTAAGAAGACATTTGTTACTTAAAGGGGGGGTACAATGCTGTTTCGTGCATTCACTGTTAAAGAGTTGGATTTCCGCGCATGCATTGACCAGAGCGAGAGTAAGAGCTCACCCATCAACGCACTTCATTCGGCTGCACGGCACGGGACTCGCTCGGGAAGAATGTCTCTAAAGAAGTGTGTTTTTGGTTGTAAGGGAAAGATAACCTTGTTCAGCTTCCTGAAGAACCCAGCGTTACGTAAACAGTGGATGCAGTTTGTTTTTTCGGGGCAGCAATGGAGTTTCTCAAGTGTGTTTGTTGATGAACGTTTTATAAACAAGGCCCTTAAGGCCCGACGCTGGATTTGCACATGTTTTGATACTGAAAGATGGAGCGGTCCCAGCTATAAAAGATCCCGTCATGATTCAGAACTGCAGACGGTAAGTGAAACGGCATCAAATGTCTCTTGTTGGCGATCGGCGCTCAAGTGCTCGTCACTCTTTAGCTCCGCCCACAGCGTGCCTCCAGGAGCTCAGCTTTTTTCTGTGAGAATCGTAAAGCGTATAAATATGATAAAACTAAAGACTTTTTGGAGATATGAAGGATGCAATATTACTCTATAGGTACTCAAGATTAACATGAGATTGGGTGAGACTGTGTGTGTTATGCCTCCTTTAAATACTGCTTTTAAATGCTCTAGTGTGCAGATAAACACGGGCGGATTGTGCAGACTCATTCTTTCCACTGTGGTCGCTCTTTTCCGACTAACTTTCTCAGTTGGTCGCACAAGTACATCATTAGGTCGCTATTTTAAAAAAAAATTTTTTTTTGCTAATTAATCAATGCATGCTGATGAACTTTTTTTAGCAGGGCTCTACTTCTATGGTATCACTGTGAAGAACTTTTTCAGCACCTTTATTTCATCGCAATGTGGATGTGGACGATTCTGCATCGATGCAGTAATAGACCATAATCGATTATAGCCGATGACGTCATTTGCAAACGCTCTTGTCATGCGAGTATTAAAAATGCACTCTCTATTTTAAAGTCTGAGCTCGGCTTTTTCCCGCATGTGGCACATGGTGTTCCTGTTGCTCAGTGGTGGAGCATTGTGTTAGCAGAGCAAAAGGTCGTGGGTTCAGTTCCCAAGGAACAAATATACTGATAAAAAAAATGTATATCCTGAATGCACTGTAAGTCGCTTTGGATAAAAGCGTCTGCTAAATGCATAAATATAAATGTTATTGTAAATGTGTGTGCGCTAGAGACAAACGCGGTGGGCTTCATTGCACAGAATATGCGCTGTGAGACATGCGCATTGCTCGACAGTAGTGCGTGCTTGTGGAAATAGATCTGTGCATTGGTGTGAATGCAGTCTATTAAAGCTGCCTGTGTCTATGCTCTCATCAGTAATAATCAAACAGCAATAATGCTGAAGAAAAAAGAAAAACCCATAACTATGATTATCTGTAAACTTTCGATACTGAAAGTGCTTTTTGTTCATCACTTGTAATTGTCTTTTCCCCCCTTTATTACTTTATATTTGCTTGTATGTTTTGAAGCTATATTTACTTTTAATTTTTAACAATAATTAATTAATTATATATTAATGAATATATTAATTAACATAATTATTTAAAAAAGTAACCTGCTTATATAATTTAATAAAAATGCACAAAATGAATTTGATATAATCGTGATGGATTGAGATGCATCGTGATATCGAATTTAATTGAATCGTTGACATGATAATCGTAATCGAATTGAATCGTGGAACCAGTGACGATTCACACCCCTAGTATCCACTGAAAAAAATTTAAGTAATCGCGCTGGCGTCTCCATGTCCTGCAAAGCGCGCTGTAGCTTCCACTCTCCGCACACTATTGGATACAGCGCACATTTATCTAGGTTTAACGTTTAAACATTGTTATATGCTTGAACTGTTTTATATCTATAGATTTTATTTTAGGCACGTCGTGATGTTTTGAGAAGGCTAAATTGATCAAACATATATGATCAGCTTACTTTATGATGCTGGCCGCTTGGTCGTTACTTTAAAAAAATAAAAAACTTAGGCTATAACGAACAAAAAATGCCCCAAACGTTTTTCTAAATTAACTTAATAAAAAACCAAAACGAAATATAATAACTTTGCCATTACATACAAAACTGAACTATTTTAATAGCTCAAACTATTATAGCTGAAGCTGTTTTGGGGGAAGGGGAAAAAAAGACAGGCTAGGGCCTGAGTGTCTCGGGCCAGGGCCGGGATAGGGCCTAAATCGTGCAGGGCTCTACATAGAAGAACCATTTTTGGTTCCACAAAGAACCATTCAGTCAAAGTTTCTTTAAAGAACCGTCTCTTTCTTACCTTTTTATAATCTGAAGAACCTTCTTTCACCACAAAGAACCTTTTGTGAAACAGAAAGGTTGTTCAGATGTTAAAGGTTCTTTATGGAACCATTTAGACAAAAAGGTTCTTCTAAGGCATTGTGAAGCACCTTTATTTTTGACCAGTTGACAGGGATTTACGGGAGTAGCGCTTGAATGTTCAGGTCCTGTTCTTGTCCTGGTATACTGAAATCCTTTGAGATCTTTGCGATCATTGGATTTGTTGGAGGTCTGGCCTTTAAAACAGAGACATGAGTGACTGAACGCCTCCGTGTAATCAGACACCAATCACTTATGACGCTTCTATTCTTATCAGACCTATTTTTGCTGGACTCAACACACATAATGCTGAAGGTGTTTGCCAGACTCTTGGGCAAGACATGATGACCTGTGATGAATTCAGCAGAAACATAAACCTTCATTTTCAACACTAGATCTATTATATTGTCATTTTAAACCTGGCAAACAAATGCTTTGCTTGTGAAGTGTGTAATTGTCAGTTTAATTAATCTCTCTGCATATATTGTTAGAGACTTTGATACATATTCATTTGGAGAGAACTGATCTAAATTATTCTGATTGTTCTCCTGCTGGTCCAGATCTTAAAAAATAAATGAGAAAAGAATGAACATTTCAAGTGTTTCATTTAATAGAGATGCTTTGTCTTTATGGCAGGATGCTTATGGAATGATTGTGTGATATCAGGTTTATAAACACAGGCGATGTGACGCAGCTCATCTGTCTGAAAATAAAGTGTTAAATCAAAGGTCAAAAGATTAATAACTGTATATTAAATGGAAAATCACAGTGGCTATCTTTAGACAACTCCTGCTTTACACAAGTAGAGGACAGCTTATTCTTCAGTGTTACAGATCCCAGTGTAGTGATGCTTTTATTCTTTTACAGGGTTTCCGTGGGTCCTTACGTCTTAAATTTAGTTGTCAAATTTAAAGCCGTGAAAGTCCAAAATGCCTTAAATGCTAGAATAAAAGTCTTAATTGTAATTTCAAGAGATCTTAAATTTGGGGACAAAAAGACAAGAATCATGATATGACAGGATTAAACTTCGAAAGGTTATTATTTAATTGAATAAATATGAATGATACACATTTCAAGTCAAAACGTGGTGCAGGTGTTGTTATATGAATGTATTACTGAAGGGAACTAACTGTCTTGATAAAGTAGCATTTATGAGTACAGAATACAGGTCTTTCCACCTACTGGCAGAGAATGAATTTACATTTTCAATAAGCCCGTCTGCTGTTTTTGTTCAGAGCAATGAAAATCTACCCATGTGTTTAAGCAGCAAACACACAACTGGTGGATCGATAAGCGAAGCGAATGTGCTTTCTAAAAATCTAAACAATGATTGATGAAACAATGATTGATACTTTTGACTCACCTCTTTTCTTAAAAATGGATTAAATACTGAAATGTGAAGTTTATCATTTTATAAAACTTTTTTTTTGGGGGGAAAACCTCTATTTGAACTGTAAATCATATATTTTTTAGTCATTTTATGGTTTAATATTTTGCCCTACCGGTCGTACGGTATTAATTTTATATGTGTGTGTTATTATGTTTATGGTAGCGTTCTATCTCAGCGAGTTCATCTTTAGCAACAGATAGCAACAGTTTTCACAGCCTGATGTTGGTAGTTCCATTTCTTCATTATTGATTTAACAATACTCAAAGGATATTCAGTACAAGTCGAAATATTCTTGAAACCCCTGCTTTGTGATTTTCAATCAACTTTTTGGTAAGTTGCTACTAGTGATTTTTCTTAATGTGCTTATGTGCTCATGTAAACACCTGTTCACAGCGCATGTAAGCATGAACACTGCATTCACAACTCAAGCTTTCTGGTGCGTATGTAAATGTGCTCACAGTCCATGATCAGGGTATCTCCAGAAGGATTAATCTGCTGAATGTTTTATTTCTGAGTAATTTAAATGTGACCTTTGGCTAGTTGTGGAAGGTAAGAGTCTCTAGAGAAAAATGTTACTGAAATATTGATATTCTTGTTAATGAGATAAATTGATGGAATAATCTCAACTCGTTCCTTGGTCCACAGGGAAAGCTCATGTTGCATCTTAATCTGTGTCATAACCAGTCCAATTAATCGCTTATTAAACCACATCATTAAAGCGTTTTACCACATACCCGAGGATTTTTTAAAGTCTTGAAATTGAGGTCATCAGATGTTTTGGATTCACACAAGGGAGACAACGCAGCATTTGACATCACATTACCATTTTATATTTTTGCATTTGGCAGATGCATTTAGCCAAAGCTACTGTTCAAAAGTAGCTTAGCAAATTTTTTGGTAACACTTTATTTAAAGCCTTTATGTATAATTCATTATTTAATGCATTAATTATGCCTTGTAATGCACCTTATAATGCATTGTACAGTCTCATGAATAATTGTAACCACAGTTAATACTTAATAACACTTATCAATTCATTGTTACATTATACATTTTACATTTGGTAATAATTATTTGACAAGATAGAATGTATTATAATGCACATTATGAATAATTATAATGCATTATACCCCTTAGTAACTCTTTATAATGCATTATACATAAAGGCTTTTAGTAAAGTGTTACCGAATTTTTTTACTTTTATTCAGCAAGGATGCTTTAAAGGAACACTCCACTTTTTTTGGAAATAGGCTCATGCTACTGGTCTAATCGGATTCAATGATCTATGCTAAGCTATGCTAAAAGTGCTATCGCCAGACCCGGAGATCGGCTGAATGGATTCAAAAACGGTAAAACTCAACTTATTAACTCTGGGGGAGTTGGAGAATGAGCCTATTTCCAAAAAAAGTGGAGTGTTCCTTTAAATTGGTCAGTGACAGTAAATCTAGACATTTTCTAATGTAACAAAAGCTTTCTGTTTCAAATTAATGCTGTCCTTTTGAACATTTTGTTCATGAAAGAATCCTGAAAAAATGTGTCTTGGTTTCCACAAAAATATGAAGCAATCCAAAATATTTTAGTAGCAAATCAGCATATCAGAATGATTTCTGCAGGATTGTGTGACACTAAATGGGATTAATTTACATTACATTTACATACATTTGAAAATATATTAAAATTAGTGCTGGGCAACGATTAATCGCGATTAATCGCATCCAAAATAAAAGTTTTTGTTTATATAATATATCTGTGTGTACTGTGTATATTTATTATGTGTATATAAAGACACACACATACAGTATATATTTTGAAAAGATTTACATGTATATATTTATTAATATAATTTATATGATATCTAAATATATTTAATATATAAACATAACACATTTTTCTTAAATATATACATATATGGGTGTGTATTCATATATACATAATAAATGCACACAATACACACACACATATTATGTACACAAAAACTTTTATTTTGGATGCGATTAATCGCGATTAATCGTTGCCCAGCACTAATTAAAATAGAAAACTAGAAAAATTACTTTAAACTGTAATAGTATTTCAGGATATTATTGTTTTTACTGTATTTTTGATCAAATAGATACAGCCTTGGTGAGCAGAAGAGACCGAATGGTAGTGCATATACAAGCTATGCCATTTTTTCAGTTTATTCATTCCCTGGGAATCAATCCCATGACTTTGGTGTTGCTAGAGCCTCGGTTTACTGTTTGAGCTGCAGGAAGGCCTTGTTTAACATGATGGTGTAGTGTGTTGATTTATTTATGATATTCCCTGTGAAAAATGACAGTAGCTGTGAGACCAACAAAACTGCATAGGTTTATGGTGTTTTTAGTGTGTGCTGTGAAATGAAGGCGCATACAGCGCTGTATGGCATGTACCCACTATACTGGTGGTGGAAGCGAATGGAGGTTTATTCTGAGCAGCAGTGAATTGACCTGTCTGTGTGTTCTCTGCACCGCACTGAGACGGGCTCCACTGCTGCCAGCGTTTCATCCTACACATGCATTTCCACACCATTTCAAGGCTGAGCATAGAAACTGCATGCTTTATTTTTTATAGATTATACAGACACTCACACGGTCCACTGTACGTTTTTATGAAGCACTGTGTTATGCATATGAATGTAATGTCTTTGAGTTGCATGTGGCATGTATATGTTTGGCATCAGTGGGATACTATGGCTGGCTTCATGTCTAATAAATCTAATTCCGATAGTGGCCAAAATATTATTCAGTGTGAATCTTTCTCAATGCATAAATTATCAAGTAGAATCAAAGATCCTGAAGTGCATGCATGCTGCCTATTAACCTGTAGGTCACACTGAGCTGTGCTGCTTTAATGAGGGTATAAAATAAGGTGAGTTTAATGGTCAGCAGGCAAATAAACAGACCCTATAAAGATTTCATTCAATTAGAGTACATCAACTGTAAAGTGCTTTAATTCAATGTATCAGACGCTTTTAACTGTGTGATGAAGAGTTTCCACAGATGACCTTTGTGCACATTCACCATGTCATAACCAGGCGCTATATGACATGTTATTTTTTAGTCATTTTTTTAGTTCTCAATGAAGCCCAAAACTGTATGAAGCAACAAAGTCATAGTCAATCAGAATGTTTTTGATATGAGATTTCGCTGTGGGCTGACTTTAAAAAAAAAAAAAATGAATTTTTGTCAGTGTTCGGTCGATATATCACCAAATAATGCCATATTTGCATTACTGGCACATTTTAATTAAGAACATCGGCCAAGAAGTTTTTTCTGCTTGGCTGATAAGTGTCAGACTTTTATTTTGATATAAATGTGAATGCTATTATGTCTAATAAATTATTAGATCTGTTAAAGAAGTAAATGTTATATGAAATTATAACATTTATTACTAGTAATAGAAAGGCAAATGCTGTAGTACCTTCTCATATATATATCGGCATCAACCATAAGAAAATCCCATGTTTTTGTGCATCGATTATCATAATGGTTTAGAAAAAGACAATCAAGAGATTGATCACGTGCCTCTATTTAGAGCACAGTGTAAATTTGTCTTTACACTCACAGCAATTAAATCATTCTACTCAGATGTTCATCTGCAGTGTCCAGTCGCATCAGCTCCACTATCTTCACTCACATTCATAGAAGATGCTGTAAAACAGATATATTTCACTCCTACATGCGTGTTGGTAAAATCATAATATTGTGCCTGTAGTCCTAAATTACATATTAAAAATTCTCTTTGTTTTCATTTAGAATGTGAAATGTTGTTTATCTGTGTGAGTTGAGATTAAGAAGCACAAAAAATTATACAATTGTTAGACTTTATCCCTGATTTGAAATATGTTATTGAAACAATTTTACAAAGAGTTCCCCATTCAGGCACATAATGGGAAATATCTGCCCCGGGGGTTACGGATATGGCCACTGTGTGAACTAACTGTCTTTAAAGGACACTGTTGATGGTCATCATTGCCACATCACTGCTCATTAGAAAGTTCATAAAACTCAACTTTGTTGCATTGCCAGAGGTCGTTGTTGCTCATGTCACCTCCGACTCTTGTTAAGCTCAATGACGTCCAGTTGCTTTGTCACAATAGATCAGTATCAGTATGAACACGCCTGTAATGAGATGACATGAATGCTGTCAGTACTACCACAGTCTAAAATTTACACTTGGCAAGCACTAAATGCGAAAACAGTTGGCTTTAATGAGCAAGCCAAATAATACTGGCCAACTAACTGTGTAACTTTCTGTGAAAGTGCAACAATGTATTCATTTGAAATCATGACCCTATTAAGCCTATCCATACATATATATTACCTTCCAAAAAAGTGGGCATTAAATCGAAGATTAAAGTGCCCCTTTTATGGGTAATGAAAGGTTCATATTTTGGTTTTGGGAGTCGCTGTCAACAACAGGTTGACATGCATGCAAGGTCAAAAAACACTTTTATTTTCTTATAATATGCATTTATTTTTGCCTTACTTGCTCAACATTTCATTTTTCCAAACCCCTCCTTTGCGTGACGCTAATCTGCGGTGATTGGTCCGATTGGTCGATTTAATTTAAAGCAGTGTTTGTGAGCGCAGTGCTGCTTTGTGTACAGCGTTACCGGGAAACAGCTGTTTTTAACGCTCCAAAAGCAGCACCTAGTGGCAAAGAATGAATTTGCATTTTCATTCAGACCAACCTGAAAATCAAGTTTTCCCAGGTCTGCGCATGCAACAAGTGGGCGGGCAATATGCTAATGTTTCATGTTGACGTCAACATGAAATGGCTTGGGATTCGTTTTAAAAACGACTCGTTTCAATGATTCAGTGTCGACTCTTTCTTTTGAGAGACAATAACTTTATACACGGTGCACTTTCAGATTTAAAACTTTGCAGGATGTTTTCATTCACTTAGAGCTGTGTTACACACTGCATGAAAGGTCATTTTCAAAAATCCATAATAGGGGCACTTTAATATCTGGCAGATCAGTCAGAGAAATTAGACATTGTACTCATAAAAACATTGTGCTGTAACTCACACTTCTCTCCATTCCAAAAACAATTTTTAAAAAATATAAAATTAGGTGTGATCGATCTTGATTCATCACAGAAACCTGTGTGAATAATGGGTTGACTGATTCACAGTCCTTTAGCATACTTAAATACAATTATAAATGTCTTGCTATGTTGTTTCCAGTTAGTTTCTAATTAATTTAGTCTTTAATACTTTGTTTCAGTGTAACTGTTAGAAGTCGTTGTGCAAGGTGTGAAGCATTATTGTTATATGGTAACAATTTTTTGGGTCTCTTAACTAGTTGCTTATTAGCATGCATATTACTAGAATATTAGCCATTTATTAGTAGTAATTAAGCACATATTAATGCCTTATTCTACATAACCTTATTCTACATCCCTAATCCTGCCCAATACCTAAACTTAACAACTACCGCACTAACTATTAATAAGCAGCTAATCAGGAATTTATTGAGGGAAAAGTCATAGTTAATAGTGAATAAGTGTTCCCTATTCTAAAGTGTTACCTGTTATTTTTATTATTAATGTTATTATTTAGCCACAAAGACACACCAAAGCAAATAAGTAAGATTAGCTTCTTCTATTTTGTAAAGTGACATCAATGCTGTTGGCTGTAGCAGTGGATGCTGGTTGCTTGAGGAGCCACACGCTCTCCAGCTCACTGTAGAGAACAGATGGGCCTGATGATGCATCAGCCCATTGGCTCACTCGTCACATTAAGGCATATTGTCTGGCAAGTGACCATGCCGTCTTAAGCAACCTGATGACAAACCTGCTGAGAATAATATTAATAAAACCTTCATCAGATGTGTTTGAAAATGCTCTGTCTTTTGCACTAGATAACAAAAACGAAATCTGAAGATAACTGATAACTTTGATGTGCGGTTAATTCAGCTGTCGTCTGTATTGTCCCGCTCATATAAAGGGGTTGCGTCACAGGAATCAGAAAGGTTCTTATGCTTGTGACTCATTTCAGTGTAATGCAGCTGAAGAACGAGGCAGGAACGAGGTTTGCCCTTTTTCCTTCATTTGGCACTGAGGCTGGTAAATATATTTGTATTTTTTTCCCATGCCTAAAATACCTGTGGAAATGTTACAATTTCAAACAGGAACTTGCAACGTCATTTTGAATGTCAAGTTATTAAAAACTGCTGTTTGCTTCCATCAACACAAATGGCTTGTATTGTATTTATTTAAATGTAGTTTATTCGCTGTACATCTTTAATTTGTACTGAGGTAGTGCATTGCCTCCGACACATGAAGAGCTGTTGTGCTCATGAGGCCTTGAACTCTGGATCACGTCCCAGTCCCGTTAAAAATCCAGTTAAAAAGGCACAGGACAGAAAATGCACACAATTTACCAGCATGCATGCATATATTATAAAATTTCTTTTAACGTCAAGATACTCCCTTCCAACTATACTGCATTCAAACACAGGCAAAAAACAGAAAGCATTCTGCAGAATACTCTGGGGCTTCAGTAAAGTTTCTGAGTGAGGACGTCAAAGGGTTAATAGTCACAAAACAATCACAAACACATTGTTCCTCCGTGCCATAGCTGTGCCGCATGTGTGTCTATAGTAAGATGTGTCATGATGTTAAGACGTGCTTACCTACAGTGCTTTTGTTGTGAGCATCGCTCCAGAACTGACATCTCTACCTGCTGTTCATGATCTGCACAAGCTGTTCGATCGTTGCAGTCTTCAGTGATGCAGCACTTCTTTTTGTGACAGAGCAATGCCCTTCAAACTGTTGGTTGCCTCTGCGGTTTTCTACATAAAAGGAGTAATATGCCACAACTGATTTGTATTTTCTCACACTCGTGCCTTGTCCTCGAGTAGCACAGCTCTAGTGATGGCCACAGTCATGTAGCACCTTTCTGTCAGTGCCATAAAAGATAAATGTTCTTTATTGGCATCTATATTTCCATAAAAAACCCTAAACATCCATGGAATCTTTCCACTGTGCAAAAGATTCTTTAGATCAGTGGTTCCCAACCTTTTTTCCAGGGGACCCCTATTTTGCCATTCAAATTTTCAATTTTGAAAGAAATAATAATTATTTATTTATTTTTAAATCAGTTGTTAAGTTTTTAATAAGTGCAACAACAGCAGAAACACTGAAGTAATGACATTAACAAAGATGGCCAAAATTTTAAATGATAAAATGTCATAAGATAGCTTGGTAATTGGAAAACCTCACATTTCAGACTTTAGATCATTTTTAAGAAAAGGGATATGAATCAAAATTATGATTGTAGGTGTTTTATCTGCTCTATTAATAATTCTAGCTACCGTATTCAAATTGTTTCGATTTTTAGACTGCACATTCACTTATTTTCCATCAACCTGTTAAACTTTACAACAGTGCATGAAAATTCAGTCTGATTTTTGCATTGGTTTGAACAAAAACAGCAGGGCCAAATGAAAATGCATATCCACTCCTCTGTCACCCCTTGCAAATCTTTCAGATCCACTGCTTTAGATTATTAAAATATTCTTCACACAGAAAAAAATGGTTCACTGTTCACTGAAAGTTCTTCTATGGCTGTCAAGAGTGTACCTTGTTTTCTGTACTGAATAAATGTACATGCTACAAATCAAATAAAGTATAATAAACAGTAATCCTGCAGGTTTAGGATGGCGTGCTTATCTCTACAGATCCACGGCCTACCTGCTCCTCTTAGGAACTGGTGTAATGCTCTCAGAAGATGAGCCAGTCACCATGTGCCACCTACTCTGGTGGGCATGAGTGGGTTTTGGCTGCCGTGCATAATTTGAATGCAGACTTCAAATTTCAGTGTTGAAAGGGGACTAATCTCTTCTTCCACTTCTTCCAAGTGCTGTTTTTGGCAACATTCTTGTATGAAAGATCCAGTCTGTGGACATGCAGAATAAACCCATGATCCTCAGCCTGGGTACAGCACTACTCTCTATGCTGCACTGTCAGCATGGCCTCTTCCATTCTTTGGCCCTCGCTTGACTGCAGACACCATCCATCATAACAGATACTGTAGCTTTTGTTGTTGACATTGGCTTATGCTACTCACTCTCCTGCCCTGCAAGTCCATACATAAAGCATTTCTTGTTCCTCCACCACACTGTCAAGACAGCAGTCCGACATCAAGTAGAAGAATTTTGAGCCTGTCTGAGTCTTTCTGTTCATCAGCCTTATCAAACAGAAAACATTTTTTACAGGTAAACATTACAAAATCACACTCTAGCTAGCTAGTGCTCACATAATGTGATCTGTAACCTTAAAATAAGCTAACTTTATATTAGCTGCCTTTTGTTGTAAACAGGGATATGATGAATTGTTTCCTGGCAATCTGCATGGGCTCTACACCTGCATGCCGGTCTGATAATATCTTCCATCCGTGGTGAAAACATTGGTTCGCATTAATAATTTTTTTTTAATGCATCCAGGTGAAGTTTAAAAAAAGCCTCATTCTCCTCTCCCTGGCCTTCCATTTTTCTTCAAAGGATCCCTTTTCAATGTACTCCCAAATTTTCAGCCAATAGTACAAGAATATTAAGGGCCAAAAATGTAAAACGTTTTCCTCTGAAAGAGAAGTGCGAAGGTGGCCGATGACAATCCTTCCTCTGAAACAGTTCAGCCCCGTTTGACTGGCGACAGGTGCTTATTTTATACTGTTCTTGACATGACAGAAACCCTTGATTATGTGTCGTTCTCATTTCAACATGCAAACAGGTTAGCCAGTCATGACTGATGTCATTTACATGTAGAAGTCTTGGAAGTACACCAGCAAAAGCAGTCTGTGTAATTGTAAGGGTCAAAGATGGCAGACAATGATCATGAAAAACTAAATTGCAACATTTCTGATGCAGGAAACCTTATCTTATGTTATGATTGGGGAAAAAATTAAATGTGACCTAAAACCAAAATAGTCCAGTAGTTTTGAAGCTTGTCTTTCAAATAACTTCATGCTGACATAAATTTGCATCAAAAAATGTAAAAGGTGCCTTGATGAGGTACTTTTGATTGTATTTGCACCCCACGTTCACATAATGTGTCTCACAGCCTTTAAATAAACTGTATGCAGATATAATTCTCTGTTGGAGCTCAAACAGACATTTGGAGAGATGAACATTGCATGAATAGCAATTCACACGAAAACCCTGCTTGAATTATCATTCATGAAGTCAAATATAAAACAGTCTGGCAGACTTTTGACTGTTGGCATGACGTCTGGTTCACATTGTAACTTATTCTGGACAAGAACAGAACATGAGACCAGAACAATCCACAGTGATTTGCTTTATTTATTGTTACTTTACTGGGTACATCAGTGATAAATAATGATAAGCTGATGTGGAAAAAACTTATTCAGATAACGGCCCAGGAATATAATTTTCTCCCCAAATTAAATTAAAACTGTATGCATAGTATTGATGTATTTCACAGCTAAAACTGTGAAATGAGAGTTCTGAGAAAATTCTGGGCAATCATTTTTGTTATGCACAATAACCAATAAATGGCAGACGCTTGATTTTGTATACTATTTTGACACGCCAACTCATTAGAAATACAATAATTGCTTCTCATCGTTATAATGACACATTTTTTCATTCTGAGATCTACAAAAGATGATGCTAAAGTGCTAGATGAAGGCAAGGTGACCTGAATGTTAATACTGGTGGAATAGCATGCATAATTAAATATCCAATATCTGCTGATATAGGCCTATATGCGCAATACTTACTGATACTGATAAATAAAAATAAAAAAACACCAATATTAGCTGATGTGAATTATATGGCACCAATATATTTTGCATCCCTGAATCTCAGCATCCTCTAAACCTCACAAACTTTTCACACAAATTGAGTTCTTTCTCCTCGTAGCCCTGTAAACATCACTGTCAGTCAGATTAGAGCTTGTAAGCTTTTGCCACTTTTCGAGACTGTCCATGAATGTGCTTCATGTTTGTCTCATTAGAGTTTCACATCTGAAACTTAAATGATTACACCTGCCCGCTCATAATTTGTTTTATTTCAGCCGGTCATGGTGTGTTTATGAAGCATTAGTATGCGCTTTGAACACTTTGAATTATTGATTCCAGTTGAAATCATACTGAGGTGATGGATTTCTCACAGGAGATCTTTGAATTACTGCCTAGAGCCAGGCATGTTTGAAAGAATCATTATTCCAGAGCTGTTATTATCATAAACCACCTCAAGACAGCAAGAGTTGTGCACCAAAGTCTTATCGCGTTCAAAACTGGAATCTTATTTGGCCGTTTCTCCAATAAACTCCAATTTTACCATGCATACCGTATGTATGCATGCCTCAGAGGCAGTGCTGCATTGTTGTTTGCTAAGGTGTGATTTGAAGAGCTCGTGCTGGTAATATTCAGGTGATGAGTCGCCCAGGATGGCCTGTGTTCTGTGTGCAGATGTGAGTGAGTCCGGTGGGCAGCTCACATTGGCTGTTTGAAATGTAAATGAATCGATCTCAACATTGGCTCGCTTCAGAATGGGAGGAGCAGCTCCTCTCCCTTCTCTCTCTCTCTCTGTGTGTCTCTCCCTGACTCTACCAGTCACTGACGTGTTGCTTCCAGGGAAACTATCGCTCTGTATCCAAACACTCCGGCCAGCGATGCGGGAGAGAGCAGCGCCGCTCGTGTGTTGAAGGCAGGGACGTTTGTGCGCTGTTCTACGTTGCTCGTCTGTCCGCTTTCACGCTTCTCCTTTCGCCGCCGCCTCACACGTCTCTCCAGATCAAGCTGCTCTCCTCTCTGGCGCTGTGTGCGTGCGGAAGGGCTTTAATCGGAGGAGATGATCGGGGTAAACAGCGTTCAGGGGACCGGGAAGGTCCGCATGCGGGCCAGCGGCTCCGTCAAGTACGGCAGGGAGGAGTCGGTCAGGCGTCAGCCCCAGCACCGCTCCAAGTCTCTCAAAGTGTCCAATTCTGCTGAATTCAACACTGGACTGCCCAAAAAGGAGAAGGTAACGAGCCTGACATTTGCTGTGGTGTTTGTGTGCCTGGAATGGAGATGATTTTTCTTTGGCATTGTGATGTTGCTGGACTTGTTGTGGGATTTTTGGATGTCATTGCTGACATTATCTCGCATGCAGACTAAAGCTCTTCTTGTAACGCTGTTATTAAGTGCCGCTCTGCAGCACTGGGCGCAATACTTGCACTCAACAAAATGCTGCATTTCCCTGTGGATGAGACGTGTCAGTGTCCTTACACTGGATATATGTCTTTACCTGAAGCTGGCAGGCTTCTTTAAGTGATGGATGATTTGATGAAGGCTTTTTTGTTGTTTGCTCCAGTTATTGAATGAAATGCATGCTGTTATTGTGACGGCATTAACATGTCACCTTGACCCAGGTTAACGGCATCTGTCTGTTTTATTGGCCACTGTGTTTGATTTATGATTCAGAGACATTGTTTATGCCAGCGTTAGCCTCTCCGGTGTTACTCGCTCCCTCGTTCACACCCGTGTGTTTTCTGTTGTGCCGTAAACACGTCGGTGTAATGTGTCTGTGTCCAGCGGGCGGTATCCACTGACACACATCTCATGTGAGAGGAACATGGCTTTGTGTTTGAACATTGACACTTCTCACTTTGCGTCAAATAAAACTGGAACATTGCTACACACATATGCAGTAAACGACAGTGGATGCTTATAAAACATTTTTTGCATTGGTTGCGATTCATTTAAAGAAAACTGATGATTTGGCTGGATTTAAAAGTCTTAAGTGATAGGAGTTGGAATATGTGCACATTGGAGTAATAACAGATTATATATATATATATATATTATTTTTAATTTATTGCATTTTTCACCTTTATTCATATAGTATAGTATAGTATAGAGTTGGCAGGAGGCGATGTGGGAAACGAACATGAACCGGGACTCAGACGAAGCACAACCAAGCTATATGTTGGAGCGTTGCCCATGATGCTATTGACTCCAACTGATTCTTTTTTAAGAATGTGTGGTTTACATCACGACCTATTTTTACATCACATCAGGGCTGTTTTTGTCAGTTGAATTTAATTTTTACATAACTAGCATCATTAAATAGAAAAACAAAATAATGTTTTCAAACAGGTTTCAATTCCGTCAGTGCTATTGGTCATTCACCAATACATAGTGCTGCCCCAAACTCACCCCATTGGCTGGGTCAGTAGTCGTGCCTCTCGGACAGATCAGTGTTTTGAAAGCACCACATTGTTTACACTCTTCAGAAAAATCAGGCTACTTATTTTTATCATTTTAAATATCAAGTAAAGCTCTTACATTCATGATTACTAATTACTGTTTTGCTTATAGATTCTTATTTAAAGTCACTTACAATACAGTATACACTACTCTTTATTGTCCACTAGGCCACATGCACATCATCTTTTGACATACAGCCAGCAGAGCAACACACAGCAAATTCTGGTAGATGCTAGATTTTAAAGAGTTTTCCTATTAACACTAATTAAGATGCCTATCAAAAACAGCAATTTCATGTTTCTTTGTTCCAAATTAAATACCTCAGCAAGAACGAATCTACTATTGAACACACTCCATTTAAAAAGTGAAATAATAATCTTAACAGATTATTTTAATTAAAACAATGGAATGTAATTTCAAGTATTTGTTAGTGAAGTAAACACCGCTTTAGATTGGTCATGTAATTAATCAAATAAACCACCATAGAGAACAAAGAAATAAATTAAGAGCAGAATGTTTTCTGTTTTCAGGCAGATTTATTGTTTGATTTAATGTTAGCAGATATATCTAATTGCAAAGATTTAATATCATGATATTTTGCAGATTTTTCCTGCCTGTTTATGTTTATTTAAGACAAAAGTGGCACTGAAATCGCACCACGATGGGCATTTTGACCAAGAAGTGCATTTGATCATTCTCATGTTCACACAGATCGCATGTGCACTTAGATATACAGGCGTTCAAAAGCAGCCATCTGTCAGTCAGAAGCACAGACTGGTATCATAAAATCTTCTCATATTTGTATTAACACGAATGAGTGTGTTGCAGACCATAACCGTTCGGGCCGTGACCCATCGTGTGTGATGCAGCAGCTTCACGTGTTTAATGTTATGAGATATCAGCCGCTTTAGTGTCTGCCGTGGGTCACATCAGTGTTACGGTGACGCTGCTTCATGTGAAAAGTGTATCAGAGGACAGCTGAGGGTATGTCTGTCTGTTTTTTCTTGCATGATCATGAATGTAGTGAGGCCCTTTTTGTCATATGACACCTGCGCGGATGTATAGTGTGTGCTTCTGAACATCTGCATGTGGTCTGTGTGTAATATTCATGCTAACAAATGAAGATTTCTGCAGCATTTTGATGTTTGGTTTGACCTTTCGCTCACACTTCACGCAGGAATCTGGGCGTGCATTTGCATGAATAGTGCAAATAAATTGTGTGCCGTTTTGACAATGAATTTTACTGATGGCACTGCATGAGAAAGCTTCATTAGTCCAGAACAGACAGTGTTTCATCATAACTCATTGACTTCAGGGAGATATTAAATAAAAGAGCACAAGCACAAAATCTGGTGCATTTTCCACAGCGATGAAGTTAATTACACGGCTCACACGTACCTCACATTTGAAGAACAGTTATTTAAGGAGATTAAATAAATAAATTGTGCTTCAGGTGAACATGAATTCTGTTAAACTGAATGCATACCATACTAAGTCTTTGTCTTTTTTCTGTTTTTTCCCATGCAGTTGTTGTATAACTCCATCAAGAACGAGAAGCTGGAATGGGCAGTGTAAGTACTTCTGCATTCACCACCACCATTGCTCTTTTTTAGAACAGAAATAAAAAGAATAAACAGGAAATTCTAGAGAAAAAGCAGGGAATTAGGATCAGGCTGGATTCAAGCCAGCATTCCCATGAGCACATGCAATATTCACTGTCCCACAGATCATACACCATCACCTTTAAAGCATCAGGTTTCCGTTCATCTTCCTTTCATCGAATGATGGTTTTATTTTTATCTTGGCTTTGGTTCCGCCACACACAAATGCACAATAAGTACATGGTCCAATTAAGGTCCAAAACATGTGTGTGATAGTGTGCCTTTGAGTCAAATGATTAGATTGGTGGCATTTTGAGACATGAGCTGTAATTATGATCTTGAAAACATGACATTAGACTGACAATGTGCTTCTCTGATAACAGTCATAGATCCAGACACCGTCCCATTGTGCTAAATTACAGCAAGCCCTGGCCAACTCTCTGCACCAACCTCAAACCACATCTCACCCTGCCTGAGCCCAGCCAAACGTCCTGAACCTCAAGCTAATCTCTTGCTGTAACATCTAATATACAGTAGTTATTTGCAGATTAAATATGAACTAATATCATGTTTGAATATATTCTGCTTATTAAAGTGATTTTAGAACAGCTAAGGGGCACGTTTAGGCATGGCATGGAGCATGACTGATTCCTTAAATACAATTTAAGCTTTGTCAACAAGAGTTTGTCATTTACCACAGAAAATATATTTTTAACAATGTTTTAACAATTTGTGGTAGTAAAAGTAAACATTAAAATTCATACTATTTTGAAATCCACGACTTTCATATACATATAAACCTGTTAATCTCTCTCTCTCTCTCACACACACACACACACACAAGGAAATTAATTTTTTCTGTGGTCAACATTGTCAAAAAAAAAAGTCTAAGTATTGAAGCTGGAATATTTCTTAAAATCAAAGCTAAGTTGTTTTTCAGCAATTGCCAAGCAGTAATACTGATGTAATGAGGTCACAGGGTGTGTTTATAAAGTATTTTACAATGGCTTTGAGCGCAATTTGATAAATTCACTGTCCAGCCAGATCACATAAAATATTTTCAACTTTAAAATGCAAAATGAATTTTTGTTTATTTTTTTAAATGTTATTTACTGATTTAGTGGAAGTCAGTGGTGTCCAGCATTGTTTTGGACCCCTCTGAATTTGAAGTGAGTAAGTAGTGACACCATTTTCATATTTGGGTCAACTGTCCCTTTAAATCGGTTTTAAAAATTTATGATAAAAATTTTTTCGAACAGTTGTAGAGATTTTAAAATTTGTCAACATTCGTTGTGTATGATTCTGTTAGATTCTGTTTTGCGATGATTCCTTGGAAACTTGGATTAAAAAAAATCTAGCAGAAGATACCGATTGAATTTTAGATTTTCAAAAATTCGGAAATTACTTCATGATCGGCCTACTGGCCAAGTAATCTCATTAAAAATTGAAATAACGTGAGTAATTACAATGTCATATCGTGAGAGTGGTCCCTTTAGATTTCTATAGCCCATTGTTCCAAGCTAATTCACTAATGAAGTCGATTGTGAAGACAAATGGCATGTATCTTGGCAGTGTTTTTGCATATTAAAGTGACCTCGGAACCATGCCATGAGAGCCGCTTTCCCCTTGTAATTTGCGTATTTTTACTGGCTGTTCACTCGTCTCTTTAATCATGTTTGAACTTTCTTAGTTAGGCTAGTAGTTTTTGCTGTGGCATTGAAGAAGTATTAGCTTTAAGTTATAAATGGAAAGCAAAGTTACACTGAAATATTTTTTCTTTTCTTTCTTGCTGATCCAAAAAAACGATCCAATCAGTGGCGCAAAAAACGTAATATGTAACGTAACCATGAGATTGTTGTCACCCAGTGGTGCAACCAAATTTGGCGCAACTGTTTTTGGTAGCTTTGGCGAATTATTTGGTCTGGTCCTATCAGAGTAAATCAGAGTGAACTTTATATCATTGATTGTAAATAATAAAAGTGCATCATACCACAAAGGAAGGACATTTCAGAAGACCCTTGTCAGAAAGTCATTGCGAATAAAGTTGCTTCGAAGTCTCTACTGCTCCTGCGAACTACAATCAACTAAAAGTGGAACTACTTTTTTGACTTGGTGTGTATGGCAAAAACCAAACACTGTGTTTCATAAGAAGAGCTTCATCCCAACAGTCAAGCATGCTGGTGGTAGTGTGATGGTCTGGCGATGCTTCTCCAGGAGAATCTGAAGTCTAGTTCTAGTAGTTTTGCTTTGTGTCAGTCTTTCCAAATTGAATTGTTGTTGCTCTGGAAATTTTGTAGCAGCTTTTGGTTTGCCGCAAGCAGGTCAGGGACATGTGTGAACTTTTAGCACTGTAGTTTCCTCTGATCAATAGCTGTAAATAACTGGCTCATTTAAAAAAGATTGCTGCTTGCAGCTTTATTTCATTTTATATTGGGAAATCATGGATTAGTGCCCATGAAATAACACTTGTATCATCTGTTCCAATCTGCGTTTTAATTGTTTGTCATCATTTCTGATCTGGCGGTGGTTGGATATGCCAAGTATCGCTTTGTGCCTGTTGTGCAGAAGTGTGCAGCCCTGTTTTATGAGACGTTTTATTTAAATTTGGAAAAGTGCGGTCAGTTAACATTAATTGCAGTCGTTTTCTTAAAGTCATATGCATACAGAAACATTTGTCATTTATAGCTAGCTCTGTTTATTTCTCATCCTGCTGAAATACTCTGCCTCCATCATCATTTATCTGGGTTTTTATAGGGTTTTGTGGAGACTGAGTGCTATATATAGAGAGGGAGAATGAAATAGTCTGCTGAAATGCGGGTGATATGAATTGTTTTCTGATTTGAAATATTGTTGTTGGTTGATTTTGTGGGTAGGTAAATCTCATCTCCCTGTTAATGGTGTGATTCAGCTTGAGTAAGTGGATGGGAACTTCTAAAAGGGTCATTTACTGCATATACTGAGACAAGAGACACTGCTGTGAGCCTGTCTGCCAGTTCTGACTAACTTGACTTGTTGCCTGTTTCAGTATTTATTCATGTATTTTTTTTTCAATAGCTTGTGTGATCCTTCTTTACATAAAGTGTGTCTTTGTGCTTTTCTAATGCGTCCTGACACTGGACTAATGTCACAAAGCAAATAGTGGTCTCAAGCTTCAAACATATTACAGCAAGCCGAAGTAAATGGCTGCTATTGGGATTGTTAGTTTCCTAGCAACGTTCTTTTCCATGACTGACAGAAGCTCCAACCTTCAGGACAGAGTCCGGCGGAGTGTTTGCATTTCAGAAAACATAACAGTGCAACTGCAATCTTTGTCCAAAACCCATCAAGCATCATCTCAGCTGTTAATATGACAGTATTGAAGTGTGCGGACATGAAGTTTAGTGTTAAAGATCCACTTCAAATGACCTGTTAATGTTGTGACCTCTGACGGTCATTACAACTGTTCGTCTTTAATCAAACACTCTTTCCACCTGCTGTACAAAAGAAAGAGGTGTGTGTGTGTGTGTGTGTGTGTGTGTGTGTGTGAGTGAGGAACAGATCTAAAGTCAGCACATGCACTAATCTCTTCTGCTCACCAAGGCTGTAAATGTTTGATAAAAGATACAGTATGAACAGCAATATACAGTCAAGCGGTACAGTGTTCATTACAGCAGGCACATAGCTGACTTTTGTAAATAAGGTGCTATCTATAAAACAATATTGCAGTTAGTTATGTAATTGGTAACACTTTAGTGTAGGGACCAATTGTCACTGTCAATTAGTTGCTTATTAGCATGCCGATTATTATTGGTAGTTTATTACTATTTATAAAGCACATATTAATACCTTATTCTGCATGAGCATATTCTACATCCTTTAATCCACCTCATACCTAAATGTAACAAATACCTTACTAGCTATTAATAAGCAGCCAATTAGGAGTTTATTGGGTCAAAAGTCATAGTTAATGGTTAGTTAATATTGAGAACTGGACCTTAAAATAAAGTGTAACCATGTTACACTCATTTTGTAATGTATTCTGACTACCTGTTGATTACTTTTAGATTACTTTTGAGCATATAACAGATTTGAATATGATTGTTGTGTGCCATATTGTACTTCATTTGACCCTCTAACTCTATATTCTAATCTATTTTATCTATTTGTTTTCTTTTTCATTTAAAAAAAAAATTATTGATCCTCTAACACTTGCGCTCTCTATTCTATTTCTATTCTAGCTACTTGTTTTCTTTTTATTTATTATAAAATATGGCCCTCTAACACTAGCATCCTCTATTCTTTTTATATTATTTTAACTTGTTTTATTTTTCTTTGAAAAAAGACCCTCTAATACTAGCGTTCCCTATTCTTTTTCTATTCTATTTACTGTATAAATATTCTATATTCTCTATATTCTATTTATGTACTGTGTTAGGCTAACTGAGACGTGTCACAGCACTCACATATCATTGCTGTTTTGTTGGTTTTGATTGCTTCTGTTGTCCTCATTTGTAAGTCGCTTTGGATAAAATCATCTGCTAAATAACTAAATGTAAATGTAAGTATATTTCTTTAAAAAATGAGCAAATTAAAATGAAATATATTCTAATTACTTAAATTTTGAAATTGATTCCGTAATCCAGATTACATGTCATGGACAGGTGTCTGGTTATATAAAAAACTAGTGTAAATGCCTGCCAAGATACCCTACCTAGTTTTTAGAAGCCCTGCCAGCCATACATGAGCAGTAATAGACGGCATGCATGGATGCGGTGACTGTGAAACACTAACTGCCATATGGGATGAAGATAGCAGCATATAGAGCAGGAATAGCACATTGGATTTATACCTGTTGGGTGGATAAACATTTATGTGACCTTCTATAAACTGGAGTGTGCATACTGTACCAAATCCGATATCAATGTGATCGATCAAGATGCATGGATTGTATCTTTTAAATATTTTTTGCTGTCATTTAGCTGTCTTGCAAAAGAGATGATGTTAACAAATGACATTTAAGGTGAAATCTACTGATTTTTCCTGCTTTTTATTTTCACAAATGTCAGGTGGCCACATAATAACAGATGTGCATTATGAGTCAGTGGCCAGTGTGTTTGTGTGGGGATTCCTGCAGACTCTCCCACACATCAGTTTCCACAGCTCAAACCTGTTCAGACTTTCACTACACATACTTCATACATTGTCAGGGCTGTGGAAGAGTTGTCATGCATGAAGGTTGATGGGATATGTGTGTGTGTGTGTGTGTGTGTGTGTGTGTGTGTTGTAGTGATGGAGATGAGCTGAAGAAGTCTCTGTCTGAGCTGGCGGATAAGAACCATCACTCTCACACTAAGAGCATCAGTCGCATCAGCAGCGGCAGTAACCCGTTCCTGGACATTGCCCATGACCCCAACGCCGCTGTCTACAAAACTGGCTTCCTGGCCCGCAAAATCCACGCTGACATGGACGGGAAGAAAAGTAAGATTTAATCTGAAGCTATCATGTCATACAACACCTGCTCGTTTTGAGGATAATATGTATGTGATCCAGCAGCCATGCAGCATGATTTTAAAACAGCAGTGGAAAATACTGTTGAATTTAATTTAATACTTAAAGCTGAAATTATTTATTTTTTTATTCAATCTGAAAACATAAATAATAAAAAGCAGAAATCTTCAACTGAAGATTTCTTATTAGTAGGTTTTAGCAGGACATTTACTTCTAGTTTTTAGGAAGCATTTTGATGTATTAATTCTTTGTGTAATTAAAAGTCTTTTTCATAAGCACGTTATATTTATGACTCTTTATAACTGAAGCATCTGGGTGTGCAGGGAATGATGGGAAAGAACATTAAATAAATGCTGTGTAATGTGAACGAGGATAAAACAGGTGTGATTCAGTGCTTTGGCAAGCACACATGGTGAATTGGGATTTTGGCCGTAGTCTCTCGTATATTATGTCCACTTATTTTTCCTTCCTAATGAGATTCTAGAGTCACTTGAAAACCTGCTGAGCTGTTGTGTTTGTTTGAAGAGACGCACCGATTACAGCTCGTCCTGCAGAAGAATCTCAAAGACTGACAGTTGATATGATCAGAAAGTTTAAAAGATGCTTTTAAGAACTAATAAATAGTTCTGTTTTTGTGTTATATGCACTACCATTCAAAAGTTTTGGGTCAGTAAGATATTGAAAGAAATTCATAGTTTTATTCAGCAAGGATGCATTAAATTGCTCAAAAGTGGCAGTAAAGACATTTATAATGTTACAATATTGAGAGAGGAAAAACTGCAGTAGATTGACTTTGCAGGCCATATTTTACTGTCATGATGAGCGAATATTGTAGAAAAATTCCACACTAAATAGTGACTAAACACGACTCGTTAATACATGTTAACCAGGAGTCACTCTCATTTATAATCGCGACATATTGTGAAATAGGCCTATAGTGAAAAGAGACCCCTCTCAAACAGTGTTGCGTACCGAACGTTATTTAAATAACACTGGTATTGCGGTATTTTAAAAATTCATATCATAAAAAAAATAAACACCGGTATTCGGTATGAACTGGTATACCGTTCATCCGCTACTTCCTACCCTCCACTGCTTTGTGATTTACGGTCCAGCTCTGGCAGAAGACGTGCCAACATGAGTTTAGTAGTCTCCAATACCAAGCATGCCAGTGGGGTCTAATGAGCGTGTCCATGGGCGAATTACAGTGGGGATAAAAACAGCAGGGCTTTAGTGATCTGCTGCATCACATGCTGAGAGCATTCAGGCCAGGGTCCCAGAGGAGCCATCAGCGCACTACTGAGAACTCCGACTGTATGGGGTGTGAAGGATTTGGATGCTTCCCAAAGCTCCTATAGCACAGCCGTAAATAAAGCTGTTCTACAGAGACGCTATCAAGGGAATCATTTGACAGGAGAAATGTAAGTAATGCCCTTCAGAGGTGGAACAGACTGGTGAAATGTTTAACACAACAGTATGGGAACGTACAGGAACAAAGTAACAGTTCACCAAAAAAAGTCATCATTTACTAGTGTTGGCCGATATGTTCAGTTTTCATATTGTCAGCCTGTGAGATCACTTATACATAATTTATTTAATTATTTATTTACATAGTTTCATTGCCAGAAAGTAGTGCTGTCAAACGATTAATCACATACAAAATAAAAGTTTTTGTTTACATATTATATGTGTGTGTTCTGTGTGTATTTATTATGTATATATAAATACACACACGCACATACAGTATATATTTTGATAATGTTTACATGTCTTTATTTATATTCATATAATTTCTATTATAAATAAATATATTTAATATATAAACATAACATATTTTTCTGAAATATATACATGCATGTGTATTGTAATTAAAATTGACTCTTAAATGCATGATAATTGTAATTAAAGGAATGGTGTAGCACCAAATGTGTGTATATATATATATATATATATATATATGTGTGTGTGTGTGTGTGTGTGTGTTTGTATTTATATAGACATAATAAATATACACAGCACACACACATATATTATCTAAACAAAAACGTTTATTTTGGATGCGATTGATCACTACCAGAAAGTAAACCAACTCCAGCGAAAAGGTTAAAAGCAGCCTAATGTTTTTAATATATGATATAATGATAACAATTTAATAGAAACATTGTAAGTTACTAATCATAATGCTTACGTTTCCTCAGTTATTCAAAAAGCAGCTACAGAAAACGAGCAAAGAACATTTATATTACCAAAGAACATTGACTTCAGTCCAGCGCGAGTATATGCATTTAAAAGAAAATCCCATTACAATCAGTGAAGCTGTCTATACTGTATGATGAATAAATCTCTTATAGTTACATCACACGTACATCTGCACTTTGTTGTTTATGATGAGAGAATTCGCAAGAGAGCAGAATTCAGTAAACGAGTGCGCGCTGAACAACAAAACACAGCTGTTTCAGCGATGACTCCTCTGAACGCCTCTGATTGGCCATTTCGTTCATAAACTCAACAGAATCATGTGTTATTGGTTATAATGCGCAACACTGTAAAAACTCGGAAAAAGAAACATAATGGAACAAATAAGCCCTAATATTAATTAGATAGTATTACTAGCTTGATGATAATAATAATCGTCTTGCTATCGTCAAAGGCATCAGCCACAGGTGATATCTATCGTTGATACACAATACAATACCATACTATAGTAAAGTGTATTATACTGTATATTATTTACAACACTTTGTTAATGAATGCTACAGCATACTGTAGTATTAACTGATAAACTGTAATAAATACTGTAGTATACTTTAGTTTTTACTACACTAAACTATAGTGTATTGTAGTATAATACACCCTATAGTTGTAGAAAACTAAGTACAGTATTGGGTAAAGTAATTTTTTTATATTACTATAGTTGTTATATTACCACAGCAAATTAATTCAAGTACTTTACTATAGTATGGTTCAAAAACACTATAGTATTTACCATAAATTACTATAGTATTTTTTCATGAAAGACAGAACACGGACATGTAAAGCTCAAGGAGATGTTTAGTAGGATGCTCGTGTTGTGAATGGGGACAGATGCTGTTGAGCTCCATAAAGCACTACAAACGCAATCCATGCTGCTTTTATGTGTGTGTTGTTACTGACTGAATAGCATCTTAAATTTGGGTATGTTCCTCACACAAAGCAAATGCCTTCAGAAGAGTCAGAAGAACTTATGATGCCTATAATGATGTTTTTATTTGTCATTTTTAGTTTAACAGTCTTGGTCACTATGAACTGTTAGTGAATGGAAAAGAAACATGCTAATTGCGAATAAATGATTTAATTGTATTTATTTCACTTGTGTTCTCTAGCACCGAGAGGGAAACGAGGCTGGAAAACCTTCTATGCTGTTCTCAAAGGCATGATCCTCTATTTGCAGAAGGTTTGTTTATTCGCTCTTTCATTTTCCCCCTCGCACTGCTGATTAATCAAATTTCCATCATTTCCCACAAACATCAATAATAAATCAATTTCTCCTCCAGGAGATTCTGATGTGAGAGGTAATCACATTCACACATTTATTTCAGGTCTGACAAACCTTTTCAGAGCCCATCAAAGAAAGAAGCGCTCCAGCTCCCCCATTCTCCATTACAATAGTTTATTTATGTGCTCCGTTTGAACTTGCATTAGTTGCTTAGCTGTGCAGTCATGCGAAAGTCACAGGAATGAAATATTGGTGTGAAAGCAGGCCGTACCTGTGCGTATATTTTTGTGCTGGTGACTGATTGTATCCACAGCCGCAGGTTTCCATGGCATTAGAGCTAATGATGTGCCCTTTGTGCAGCAATCACACGAATGACTCTCATCAGAGAAACGGGAAATGTGCTGGATGGCTTTCTCATTCTCATCTCAAACAGACCTTTTATTTGGGAGAAAAAGGATATACTCAAATGCAAACGCAGTGTCATGTTTTCTGACTCTTAAATGCATGTTAATTGTAATTAAAGGAATGGTGTAGCACCAAATGTATATACACAGTCCAATGTCCTAAAGTTTTACTGGGTGTGTGAATCCCCAAAATATCAGAAAAGGGGTCTACACACCACGAACAGGGCAAAGGCTCCGCAACTGTTCATTTATTTTGCTTCATTAGAGGCCACATTAAAAAAAAAAAGTGCTGCAGAGTGCAGTGCAAAATGTTTTTAGGATCAACTCTTCATCAGATACACACCTGCATCAATTTAAAGTGCACACATTACCGTAGAAATCCTAATATATGTGCAGACACAAAAAATACAAGGCATTATCAGATATGGGCTACAGAATATTTATATCATAATTATATCTATGTCAAAAACCCAAATGCATCCTTGAAACATTATAGTTACAAAAATATAGTTCACATCTGTAAATAAGCTTAATTATATAAATGTATATCATTTTGTAAATACACTACCAGTCAAAAGTTTTTGAAAAGTACGATTTTTAATGTGTTTTTAAAGAATTCTCTCTGCTCACCAAGCCTGCGTTTATTTGATCCAAAGTACAGCAAAAAAAAAAAAATGCTTTGTATTTGAATATATTTTAAAATGTAATTATTTTTTTTCTGTGATTTCAAAGCTGAATTTTTAGCATCATTACTCCAGTCACATGATCCGTCAGATATCATTCTAATATTCTGATTTGCTGCTCAAAAAATGTTATTATTATTATTATGACAACTGCTGAGTAGATTTTTTTTCAGGTTTCTTTGATGAATAGAAAGTTCAGAAGAACAGCATTAATCTGAAATGGAAATCTTTATAAATGCCTTTATCATCACTTTTGATCAATTTAAAGCATCCTTGCTAAATGAAAGTATTAATTTCTATAATCCCCCCCCCCCCCCACACACACACAAAAAAATGTACTGACTCCAAGGTTTTATAGTGTATAATGTTACAAAAACGTTTTATTTCAGATTAATGCTGATCTTTGGATCTCTCTATTCATCAAAGAATCTTGAAAAAATGTACTCAACTGTTTTAAATATTGATAATAATAAAGAAATGTTTCTTGAGCAGCAAATCAGCATATTAGAATGATCTCTGAAGGATCATGTGACTCTGAAGACTGGAGTAATGATGCTGAAAATTCAGCTTTGATCACATTATATTCAAATAGAAAGCAGTTATTTTAAAAAGCAAAAATATTTCACAATATTACTGTTTTTGCTGTACTTTGGATCAAATAAATGCAGGCTTGGTGAGCAGAAGAGAATTCTTTCAAAACATTAAAAATCTTACTGTTCAAAAACTTTTAACTGGTAGTGCATACCTCACATATGCAAATGTCCATGATAACTCTACTCACAAAATCTATATAAAACATAAGCACAAAAATGTATCAAAATAAGAATCCTGTTCCTATCAATAGGCTTAGTGTATAAAGTAGTTACTAATCCTAGTATCAGGGAGGTATACAGAAAAAGTATGAATTTCTACATTAAACTTGATCGAGTTCACCATATTGTTTAAATATACAACAGAATCCTCTAACGTATTCCTAGCACCCCTGAAAATACAAAACATATCATCCACATATCTTTTCCACATTTTCCAATAATGTTGTTTGCAAAAGGATTATTATTATAATTCAAAATATATCTCTCCTTCAAATAACCCATAAACAACCAGGCATAATCAGGGGAATATGTTGAGCCCGTGACAGCAGCTTGTTTTTGGAGATAACACTCATCCTCAGAAAAACAAAAAAAATTTCTCCAAAAGCAATAAAAACATATCAATAATAAATTCGGAAAATTATGATAAGTTCTTTGACATGTGCTTTAGTATCTTAGTTGCCACATAAAAATAAATGTAATTCAACAAAAGATTGTTAAATAATAATGGTTTAAAATGCACTTTAAAGTAAAACATTTATTTTAGAAATTTTTTAGAAAGCGCTTTAAGAAACAGTCATGAAAGTATACTCTCAAAGTACACTTAAGTGGCCTTTTATTGTTTTAATTTTTTCCACCAATGAATCACACGAAAAATATGGATATAGGCTGGTGGAAAAAAAAAATATATATATATATATATATATATATATATATATATATATATATATATATATATATATATATATATATATATATATATATATATATATGAAATAATCTACAAGTACCGTTTTTACAGTCAAGAAAACGTTTTATACAATTAAGCACATTTCTTTTTCCACCAGCCTTATATCCTTGCTGTGACTGTGATTCATTGGTGGAAAAAGAGAAAACACAACATCTGAAGATTAAATTGACTGATAGCATTATCTGTTTATTTATTTTTCTAAATACCTACAGATATCACAATAATATTGTTATCATAAATTCTTTTGGCCACAATAAATGTGTATTGAAAATTTGAGCCTCCAAAATTTCGAGTTCCTGTTCACTGATTTATATGTTTGATCAGGGTGAGTCTGAGAGCTTAAAGAAGCACCACTACAGTCAGGTTATATTGCTTGTTCACTCAAATACACAATTAACAGACTCAACCTGGGGGTGTTTGGCATCCACACATCACTTAGAAACAATATGTGATTCTATTTCAATGCAATAATGCAATGATCTCATTGATCATACAAAAATCAACTTTCTATTATGTTGGCTCTGCAAAAGGCACTAAGTTTTGAGATTACATTTACATTTAGTCATTTAGCAGACTCTTTTATCCAAAGCAACTTACAAATGAGGACAATAGAATCAATCAAAACCAACAAAAGAGCAATAATATGTGAGTGCTGTGACAAGTCTTGGTTGGTCTAACGGAGTACACAAGGGTTTTTATTATAAATAACAAGAAAACAAGTAGATGGAATAAAAAAGAATAGGAAACGCTAGTTTTAGTGTCTTTTTTTTTTCTTTATATAAATAATAAAACAAATCAAAAGAATAGAGAATGCTTGTGTTGGAGGCTCTTTTTAAAGGTCTTTTTAAGGTTTTAGAGCAGGGTTCCTCAAATCTTTCCCTGGAGGGCCAATCTGCTGCAGAGTTTAGCTCCAACCCTGATTAAACTCACCTACCTGTGATTTTCTAATGATCTTGAAGACACTGATTAGCATGCTCAGGTGTGTTTGATTAGGGTTAACTCTGCAGGAAAGTGAATCTCGTTGGCCAGATTTGAGGATCCCTTAAATAAAAAAGAAAACAAATAGATCAAATAGAATTAGAATCGAGAGTGCTAGAGTTAGAGGGACAAATGAAGATGTAAGAGATGTGTTTTTAGCCATTTTCTGCTCAGCTGCTCAGATCGAGTTGGTAGATGGGGTAAAAGAATCTTTAGAAAACAAGAATCTGAAGCAGATTTATTAAACTCCTTGGATGTCCATCCCTGTCGGTGTTCATCATTTGTCGTGTGTGTGCTTGCTCCTGCAGGATGAGTATAAGCCGGAGAAGGCCCTGTCAGAGGACGATCTGAAGAACGCCATCAGCGTGCATCATGCTCTCGCCATCAAGGCTATGGACTACGAGAAGAAGCCCAATGTCCTCAAACTCAAGACTGCTGACTGGAGAGTGTTCCTCTTCCAGGCCCAGTAAGAGACAGCTGCCGAGAACTCCAAGTCTAATTTCATGCTTCAGTTCAAGCTCAATTAAAGCTCGTTTATCTCTTCCATTGGTCTGCCCGCAGACCTTTTATTTCTTCGTAAGGCTGACTGGTCTCATCCTGTGAGTTTGCACGACTGTGGCGTGGCCTTCTTCATATGAACATGTTCCGTCTCTTCTCTGTAGGAGCCCTGAGGAAATGGAGTCCTGGATTAGAATAATCAACTCGGTGGCGGCCATGTTTTCCGCCCCGTCCTTCCCGGCTGCCATCGGCTCACAGAAGAAATTCAGCCGCCCGCTGCTGCCGGCGACCACCACCCGCATGTCTCAGGTGCGTCTGAAGAGTCAAGTCAAATCCTGTTGTCCATCTGAAGCTAGGGCTGGGCGATATGGCAAACAATTAAAAATTTGACCAAATCTCAATTTTTTTATTTTATTTATTTTTAAAAAAAATTTAACTAGTCAGCTTGAAAATATAACTACAACATGCTTCAAGTAACTTTTTCTTTATTAACCCTCTAGTTAAGAAAATTAAATTCCAAGTGCACCACACATGACGTTGTCAACATGATGTAAATGTTAAACAAATCACATGTTTAATATATCTGCAGAAAAGATGCATGAACTACAACTACATCATGTACAAACTTGTCTTATACATATTATATGTTCAGAAATAATACGAGGAAAATGCTTTTAAAAAATCTAATTCAAATTCAAAATGACTGAAGGTATAACACAAGTAGACTATTATTAATTATAAATGTTCTGTAAAAACAACAGCAGCTTTCAGCTGGTCACTATAATGCAAACATGAAATATCAGATATACAGTAGTAGTTACAGGTCTTTTATTCACTTGATCTACTTTTCCATTGTTTTTTTCTATGTAAACATGGACACGTTTGACTCGTTTGCATGAAACGGCAGTCTAAAAAGTTAAAGAAGTTCACTCCCAACTTCTTGCATTTTTTTCCCTATTCCACTGCCTATTCGCATCTTTGTCAACACAAAAGCACATTCTGTGTGAATGGTGTCTAGCAATATGAGCGCATTACGCGTGAGTGGTTAATCACGTGCACCGACATGCAGTTGGATCGATCTTTTCTCTTTACTGTTATCATTGGCATATTGTCAAAGTGTCTTAATTCTAACGTTTTTAAATATTTTTATTCAAAATCGCAATTCCTCTTTCAAAATCGCCCAGCCCTATCTGAAGCCTTTGATGACTGCTGGTCATTTAATGTGGCTGTTGTGTTACAGGAAGAGCAGCTCAAGTCCCACGAGGCAAAGCTGAAGCACGTCTCTACAGAATTAGCCGAGCACAGATCCTACCCTCCAGATAAGAAGGTCAAAGCCAAAGAGATCGATGAGTACCGCTTGAAGGAGCACTACCTGGAATTTGAGGTAGACGTCGTTGCCTTTAATGATGCAAGAGACACAATTAAGCAAATCATTTGCTCAGGTTTACCTTGGCCGTGTTTTCCCCCTCGACACACAGCGAGCCGTTTGACGTTCCTCATCTAGACTGTCAGGGATGAACTTGCCTAGAATTGATGGAAATGCATTTGCTGAAGCCGTTTTATTTTCTGGCTTTGATTGATGGTTAAGGTCAGGTGAAGGGAATAAAACAGCACTCTTATCACACATACTTTTGCTTCAGTATTAAATGATGCTTTGTAAATGCTTGTTCTCATCTTTAATGAATTCAGACATAATTAATGCATATCTAATATGTAATATAGGAACTTTTAGTGCTCTCCACAAATACAAACGAGTACAAGTGGTATCTCGGTACTTTTAGTACACTCAATAATGTATAATAATAATAATAATAATAACTTTATTTTTATATAGCGCTTTTAAAACAGTTTCTCAAAGCACTATACATAATAAAACAAGTAAAAATCCAACACACACATGACAACCAATTAAAAAAGAAACTTTAAGATTTTATGATATTGCTTAAAATCAGAAACGTCAAGAAAAATCTAACCTAAAAAAATTAGTTTTTAAGTAAGATTTAAAAATGCTTAAATTCTGTGCATCTCTGATTTGAAGAGGGAGTGCATTACAGAGACTGGGAGCGTAGGAAGAGAAAGCCCTGTCCCCTACAGAGCACAACCGTGTCTGTGGAACTACCAATAAACCAGCTTGTGAGGATCGTAAATGCTTGGGTGTATATAAAGTTAAAAGTGCAGACCGATATTGAGGGGCCAGACCATGCAGTGCCTTATATGTGAGCATAAGAATTTTAAAATCAATTCTGAACCTGACCGGGAGCCTTTGGATAAGCCTTTCAGTCACAGGGAGGGATAGTATAGAACGGAGTCTAGCAATATTTCTGAGATGAAAACTTCATCATATTTCTGAGTTCTTAACAGTGATACATGATAGTCAAAAGACAGACTCGAATCAAATATAACTCCTAAATTTTTTAATTTAGTGTGCAACTCCAAAACAGAGCCATCAATGTTTCAAATTAATGAGCCAGCTTTACGAAGCTGATAGCAGGAGCCGATGAGCAAGACCTCAGTCTTATCATTATTAAGACACAGGAAATTTCGGACATCCATATTTTTATCTCAGAAATACAATGTGTTAAGAAAGGAACATTCAAATTTTGACCAGGCCTAGAATGAATATAAATCTGAGTGTCGTCTGCATAAAAATGATAATTAAGCCCAAGTGATCTTAAAAGCAGACCGAGTGAAAATATGTAAATGCTAAAAAGTAAGGGGTCTAAAATTGAACCTTGAGGAACACCCGTACGGACAGGGCCCATCTCAGACCGCTAACCATTCATACAAACAAACCGTTGACGATCAGTGAGGTAAGATCTAAACCAAGTTTAAACAGTCTCAGAAACACCAAAGACATTTTCCAGACAATTGAGTAAAAGGATGTGATTAACAGTATCGAAAGCGGCACTAAGATCAAGAAGAATAAGAACAGAGAGAGAGCCAGAATCTGAGGCTATTAGCAGATCGTTGGTGACCTTGACCAAAGCTGTCTCAGTACTATAGTACTAATATAGTGGTTTGATTATTGCACTGACAACATGCACATTAAAAAAAAAATAACCAATGCATTTTATTTTGTGCTTAAACATTAAATAATTATCTTTAAAATCCATTTTCTCAGTTTTTACACAAAAATATGTAGTTTTAAAACAAAATGATCTTACAAAAAATTTATGGGAAATGGGTTTATCTGTTTTACTTGTTTTTTGTTTTTTGTTTGTTTTAACGGAGGAGCAATGTGTGTGTGATAAATACAAAACCGAGAAACTAATGAATACACTTTCACATTAAAATTTGTTATTTACTCTATTATGGTAAATCCAGTGAAATTTAGTAATTGGTTGAAGTGACCTTAGTTTAGTTCTGTTGGACAGCACCATTATAATGTGTAATTCTGATAAACTCACTGGTATTGCAGTGTAATAACCCTTCCTAATGAACTGCAGCGATCACACATCTACATAACACACATCCACTCTGATGCACTTTCAGCTACAGTTACTAAAACAAGCACCTTTTTGGATTAATTAAAAAAAAAAAAAAGCTTTTAAAGCCCTTTGGCCTGACAAACATGATCAATATTCCAGTTAGTGTGTTTTAGAGCCTCCTGTATGTGAATCTTTGCTGAAAATTGACACCCTCAGCTCATCCAAGATGTAGATGAGTTTGTTTCTTCATAAGATTTGTAGAAATGTGTTATTGCATCACTTGCTTACCAATGGATGCTCTGCAGTGAATGGGTGCCGTCAGGATGAGTCCAAACATAAAAACATCACAATAGTACACAAGTAATCCACACCACTCCAGTCCATCGGGTAACATCTTGAAGACAAATGCTGTGTTTGTAAGAAACAAACCCATTAAGATGATTTATAACTAAAAATATGAGTCTTCTACGCATAATATTGCTTTATCCAGGTAAAGAAACAAACTCATCTACCTTAGAGCTTCATCTATGGGTGACAAAATCTTCAGCAAATTTGAAAAAATCTTTTGGATGAACTTTCAGATCTCTCCTTTAAACTGTCAGGACCACCTTCAGAAATCAATCCCATAATCAGCATAATGTGACAATATAATATTTATTTCATCTTATATTTAGCACTCTTGTGAGTTAATTTTTATAGTATTCAGATATTAACTATGTAGCTCACATAGGCAAGACACCACAGGTCAATAGGCTTAAAAAGGGTTAAGAGAATTGTTTTGTATTACAAGTTATCTAAAAAATTACACTTTTTTTAAATATGCAAATCAAGCATTATTAAATAAAATATGCACTCATTTGGTTACATTGGAACAGAAATCTGAAACTGGATGCAACCAAGTTCAAAATTCTTATCTTGTTTTGTTGACGTACTAGAATTAAAGGTGTTTACAGAGTGGAGAGATGATATACTGTATGTGACCAAACCCCTCTGTAAAAACCTTCATAGTATAGGTGGGAATAAAACTGTTAGGTTTGGTGTATGTACAGTAAGTGCTGCTGAAGTTCAGCCTTTAAAGATATGTATATAATTAAAATCAACCGATGCAAAACACTTAAATGTGTATTTTGGATGTATTTTTCCATGTTATGGATGCAAAATAGCCCAAAATGTCACAATTGGCCAGTGCATGAAAAACAGTGTTTTTGCCCTAAATGAGCCACTCACAAGGTGCTGTTTGACTGAAGATGCTGCTTTGAAGGTACAGTAAGAGCGAGGGCTGTGAGCAGAGCTATTGTTAGTGCTGTGCGGTGGCTGATGACATTATAATGGAGTCTAATGTATTTTCTGAATTCTTTCTGAAGGAGAGCCGTTACGAGATGTACGTCAAGCTCCTGAAAGAGGGTGTGAAAGAGCTCCTGACGGCCCGGGACGGTGACGCGGCGCTGAAGAAGTCTCAGTCCAGCCCATCTCTCAACCAGGAGTCCCAACCGGCCGCCGCTAAAGTCAAGCGCAACACTTCCGAGCGGAAGGACTACCGGCCCGAAACACCCAAGGTCACATAGGCAGTCTCCTGCTTCCTGTCAGAGAGCCATTGTATATCACGCGTGACTGTATTTTGATGTAATTTATTTATCTGCCGACAGTTGTATCAGAAAACATTTGTGTAAAATGTAAATTGATCAATTGGTTGGAAGTTGTAAATCTCTAGGTCTCCCTTGACCAGCCGGTGCTTGTGGAGCAAATAGTGTGGTTTTCTTTTTTTATTCGTTAGCGTGTAAAGATCTTGTGGTTGCACTTTATTTTACAGTACGCACGTTTGTGGAAATGACTGAGTAATGTGAGGTAACTACATGGGTTAGGTTAGGTTTAGGGTTAGATTCAGTGTTAAAGGGTTAGTTCACACAGAAATTGAAATGCTGTCGTTAATTACTCACCCTCACGTCGTTCCAAACCCGAAAGACCTTCGTTCATCTTCAGAACACAGATTAAGATATTTTTGATGCATTGGATACTCTCCAAAATGGCACTATTGGGTGACGTGGAGGAGACGAATTGTTAAATAAAGTCGTTATTTTTGTTTTTTTTTCTGCACAAAAAGTATTTTCGTAGCTTCGTAAAATTGCAGTTGAACCCATGATGCCACATTTACCGATGTCCTTGCTACGTTTCTGTGCGTTGTTCGTGGTTATATCCTTGCTGTCTATGGGAGGGTCAGAGAGCTCTCGGAATGCATCAAAAATGATTCCCGAAGATGAACGGAGGTCTTACGGGTTTGGAACAACATGAGGGAGAGTAATTAATGACAGAATTTTCATTTTTGGGTGAACTATCCCTTTAATGCCTAGTTATTACCCAGTTACACTCTTAAAAATAAAGGTTCTTTATTGGCATCAATGGTTCTAAGAACCTTGAACATCCATGGAACCTTTCAAATGCAGAAAAGGTTCTTTAGGTTTTAAAAATGTTCTTCAAAATGGTTCTTTTAGGAACTGTTCACTGAAAGGTACTTTGGGGAACTGCAAAAACCTTTATTTTTAAGAGTGTGTTACTATAGTAAGAGGACTGTAAAATAAAGTGCCGCTGCATTCGTTCTGAGAACATGACCGTCTCTTGATTGTGCTGTTCCCCTAATTTGCTTTTCCTTCGAGAGAAGTATTTTCTTCAAGTGGAAACGTCCACTTACATATGCTAGGCAGTAGATATAGTCTCACTCGGAGCGTTAATTCTTATTTTAATAGACGAATAAACGGCGGATCTGAGCTGACAGCAGAGAGAGGGGTCGTTTTTAGGATCCTTCAGGATTTCAATGCATGGATATGATGCAGGATTTATCACGATACCTTTCGTTTTCGATGTACTAACCACCTACTAACAAACCACCGAATTCTCAGTGTAATATCTACTCACACGCGCGTGTTAATGGATCGTACCAGCATGTCGCAGCAATGGACCGAAACTCTAAATAGATTATTTTCTAATGATGATTTCGAGGTACTTGCTGAGTTACGGCATTTCAGACTGCAAGATTAGATGATGATGTTCGCATTAACGTCATCGGCTGCGCAGTTTGTGCCATTTATTTTTTTATCTGTTTGTTGAAGTAAAGAGTATACTTCTGCTTTTTCAGTAGTGTAAATGCCAATGCTCCTTTTGTGTATTTTATAAACTTCTATATTTGAATTTTTAATTCTTAGTTCAGAACATTATTGTTGTAAAGATGACAGTAGTATTTATAGTGCACTTTATTAGTTCTTTTGACTCTTTTAGAGAGCTTTATAAAGGGTAGTGATATGTTACTTCATTATACAGGTTTTTCAAGCATAACCAAATCTGTGGTTGATTTCATTGAAGGTACACAGCCGAAGGTACATTTTCACTCGTGTAAAGTCGTGTTAGTTTGTCTGTGCTCCTGTATTTTTGCCGTCGTGTTTAGGTTGTTCGAATACAGAGGTTTCTAGAGGAATTGAGAGCGTTTCAGTTGCTGACCTTGAATCTAAGATGTCATTTTCATTACAGAAAAAAACCCCGACGTGAACACTATACGAACGTTCAACACTGTTTTTGCACACCAACAAAGCCGGATCTATTTACTTATTTGATCGTTTGAAGGTTTAAAAGGAATCTATATGAAAAGCTTTTCACATTTACAGATATTAGTTTGAGTCCTTTCAGTCTATTATGGCGTTTTGTTTACTTGAAATATTTTTAAGGACACTTTATTTTGTTAGAATTTGACAAATAGAAAGAATTTGTTCATATCTGCATTGTATTTTTTTTGTCTTAACAAGCTTGTTTGTTTTTATTCTCGCTGTGAAATTGCAGGACGTATTATTTCTCTTGTCCAGTTCTGAACACAGAAGCACTTAGATAATGTTTATTTTTATTTATTTGTTGCTACTTTTAGAACAAAAGCTGCATTACTTTTCAGCAGTATTTACAGTACACACTTAGTAATGAATACTACAAACTGTCATCAGTGTGAATGGTAATATGAAGAGATGTACTCTTCCTTTTATGTGCTTTATATGTTTGATGTTCGCCGCTTTTCCAGACCAAATAGTTTCCTGTGACATGTAACTCTGGCACTAACCCTTTAACAGCGCACGTCCTACACAGACTGAGTACTTTAAAATAGTAATTCCATTTGTTATTATTTTACATAGAATGCAGAAAATGATTGGAAAAAAAAGTCTATAGATAAAAGATAGGGGCATGCAAGTGCACTTTAGGGTTTCAAAATAAAAACAACAACAACTCATTCAAAAGTGAGGCTTGCATAATTACAAGCAGTTACGAGTTTTGAAATGTATTTCTTTGTCATGCTAATATTTTGACTGGAACACTCACATTGTTTTTGGCTTTTGTTTGTGAATCTCCTCTGGGTGCAGACTGCTCATGTTTACCGTGATGTATGCCACAACTCAACTGAACTTGATTGTAAACATTACGACTTGTCAGTTTTTCCTCCAGCCTTGTCATCTTTGTGCGTTTACTTTGGCTAACCCTGTAAGGTATGATCTCCTTTCAAAATGCAATTGTGTGAGTACTGAAGGAGAGCAGCTGGTTTTAATGCGCCTTAGCCATCAGTTGGACCGTTTGGTGTCCAAACTCAGATCTCGTGAATACCTTTTTTAGCTGTGATCCTGTACTACTCCTTTAAATCTGTAAATGTTGTTAAATATGCCTGTTGCCCTGTGTTCAGAAGACTGGATGTGTTGGTTGTGATCTCTTGGCATGAGCGTGTCTTACGCCTGCCCACAAAGATCAGGGACACAATGTTGGCTTCAGTGAATAAAATACTGTATTTAATCGTTCATTGCATCTGCACTCATTTTTGATCCACACATCTTCAGAAAGAAGCTTCAAAGGTGATCAAAAAGAGCGTTCTGAACCCTCATCACCGAAATGGTTCATGTATGAATCAAACAGCCAAACACTTAAAAAATGGATCATGTACTATATGCTGTTCTTGCCTTTATCAGTGTTAGCTATTATAGGAATATTTATTAAAATCAACTGAATCAGTGCAGAACCAATAAGTTCAAGCTTATTATAAACATAATTCCTCAAACAAAAGCCAACATATTGCAAGTCAACACAAAGTTTATATGTTCGCATGAAAAGCTTGACATGTACTAGCAACTATATAATGCTATTTAAGGCTATTCTGATCATTACGACACTGGCACAGCAACTGTTGAGTACTTGTCATTTATAATGTTTTCATCTTGTGTGTAGATGCAGTGACACGGAGAAAACACATGGAAGGTCTGAGGTGAAATCAGTGGTTTTCTTTTCAAATTGGAACTTTTACATGACAGCAATTCAGATGTAGCCTTTGTAAAACATAGTATTTCCAATGTGCCATTAGTCAAATAGTCTTGCACATCCCTGCTTCAAAAACCTGCAAGAACACCGTTTATGTATATTCAACTCAAATGGCATGATCTCTAAAGCTACTTTTCTGCAAAAACTTCTAGAGTAAGTCCATGATTTCTGTGGACAACATTAAAAAAAATGTATTTTGCCTTCAGATAAGACAATGACACCTTTTGGAGAGCCAACTTTTACACCACGTGAACAGCCGTGATTAGTAACCACTTTGTAACCAGAAATAATGTGTATCTGCGGTACCTTCACATCCACTGGAAATGAATGTAATGGAGCCTGATTGCTCCTAATGAAAGCCGTGAGGCTGATTGCACACCACTCTTTGGACGAAGAAGGTCGCATTTGTATATATGAAAGTCAACCGACATCACCTCCTGCTTACACTTTGCTCCTGACAGCTAGTGTTTTGGCAAAGTAGAGTTGCACACAATCACTTAGACAGGCTACTGTGTGGGTCTGAACAATAGACATTTCTTCAGGATTTTGATGAAAAACAGGAATCTAACTTGCATGTGGCTGAGAAACAAAGAACAAAAAAGCAGCACATCCTCTACATATACATTAAGAGAATGATATAAGCTGCCGTACACAACATTGCATGCATACTCACCGAAATGCATGGCGGACAGTTCAGCCGTTTGGCGCAAAGCCTGCCGGGTTACTTTGGAAGTGTTTGAGGATGTAAAAGTTAAAGGGTTACTCCACCCCAAAATGGAAATGTTGTCATTAATCACTTACCCCCATGTCGTTCCAAACCCGTAAAAGCTTCATTTGTCTTTGGAACACAATTTAAGATATTTTGGATGAAACCCGGGAGGTTTGTGACTGTCCCATTGACTGATATTCTCCAAAATGGCGCTACGCTGACGCAGAGGCGAATTGTTGAATAAAGTCGCTATTTTTGTTTTCTTTGCATACAAAAAGTATTCTCGTAGCTTCATAACGTTACGGTTGAACCACTGATGGCAGATGGACTATCCTGACGATGCTTTTCATACTTTTCTGTGCCTTGACAGTGTTAATTACTTGGCAGTCAATGGGACAGTCACAAGCCTCCCGGTTTTCATCCAAAATATCTTAAATTGTGTTCTGAAGATGAACAAAGCTTTTACGGGTTTGGAACGACATGGGGGTAAGTGATTAATGACAAAATTTTCATTTTGGGGTTTAAGACACAGGAGGTGTAATGTTGATATTTCATGCACCTATTGCATATGGATTGATGTTTCTTTTTTTCTTCCTTTTTTACATCTTTTTCTGCCTAAGCTGTTTACATTGTTTGAGTAGTTTGCCCAACACTGGGGACTGAGAAGGGGTGAGTGGGTAGAAGAAGAAGAGAGGGAATAGGAGAACAGATAAAGAAAGAGAGGAGGTAGAAAGATATGGGAGACAAATAACTCTTGTTATGAACTTTATGATAAATGTATTTTTTAACACCCAGTTGCACACTGTTTTTTTTATTTGTGAATTACTGTACCTAAAAACCCATTTAAAGCAAATGTCGTTTCACCTTGTCAAACACAGTTGTCTGAACAAACAATTTCATATTGAGCAATATTGCTGAAATGTGGGTTTGTGAGTTCCCAGCATGCACCTCAATCATCCCATCAATCCAGTCGTTCAGTTCTGGTGTTCTGGGACATTTCCAGTTATAAAAAATAATCCCGGCAGCCTTAATACAACCAATCTTAGAATAAATGCATTTTTTGCTATGTTGGGTACCACTAATTTATCTCCAAGAAGGCATAATAATGTATAATAATATGTATGCAATTAATTTTCCTCTAGTCAATCATTATCACAAATATTAGTTCCCAAATTCTTCTGCCATATGGTTTCCAGATTGTTACAAGTGAAGTTACAAGTTACACGGTGCATTGATTTGTCACACAGAAGCAGTCTGAGCTTCACGTGGCAGCTGTAGATAAGCATGCACAGGATTCTCATTTGCACTGACACGTTTGTTCTTGACACACTGCATAACAAGTTCACTCCCCAATATTATATATTTTTTAGCAATTCAGAGTATGACATAAAAATTCCATTCTCATACAAAACATTAACGACAGCCACTCCTTAGAGTTGCCTTTGTTTCCAAAACCCCACTGCTTTGCCTGTACAGATTCCCGGGTTGTTCCACAGTGATGCATATAACTCTATAACGTGATGTCCTGCACAGTTTATGAAATTTGCTCCATACAAATCTTGAATGTATCGTCACTGGATTTGAGTACCATTCCTCTCTAGAGTATTGTGAGAGAAGACCAATGGGATGAAATGGTGATGCCAGTTTCTGATCAGTCCATCCCGAGTCTGTCTCACCCCAGTGTTTAGCCAACTTGGCCTTTTCAAAAGAAAGATTATACATCCATACGTGCGGTAATCCAAGGCCTCCCCATCCCTCGGAGAGCAGAGTTTGCTCATTTTAATCTTTTTCCTGCCCACAGAAAGTCCTTGATGATTTTGTTGTATCTTTTAAAAGTAATGTCTGCAATATTCACAGTTATCATCATAGTTATATAACTGAACTGCAGCACAATGACCATTTTGACACCGTTAACTTTGCCCCACAAAGAGGCATTTATCCACATTATTGTTTATCTTTGTCAGCAATGGTTCATAGTTTAACATTGTTTCGTTCAAATTCTGAGTCAGTTTCACTGATAGGTACTTCATCCCTATTAATGGAGGTAAAGATTTGAGAGGGTCACAAGATAGCAACAAAATCTCATCTGCAAACAACACTGATTTGTGTAAGATCTATTCTTCTGCCTCCTAACTCCTGTAATGTTTGAGTCTGCTGGAGTCATAATGGCTCTGATACTAGATTGCCACTGTTCTGGAGGCTACAGGTCAAGTGTTGACGTCAGTGTAAGGTCAACTATACGTAATATACATGTAGTTGCCTTGATGAATTTGTAGGCTGAATGAGGCTTTTTGCATTTAGTGAATTAACAAATTCAGTCACTTTATTTTAAGGTCCAATTCTCGCTATTAAAAAACCATTAAGCATGACATTTTCCTCAGTAAACTGCAAATTTTCTGCTTATTAATAGTTAGTAAGGTTGTTAAGTTTTACGTATTGGGTAGGATTATGAATGTAGAATATGCTCATGCAGAATATGTGCTTATAAGCACTAATAAACAGCCAATATGTTAATAATAGGCATGCTAATAAGCAACTCGTTGATAGTGAGAATTGGTCCCTACACTGAAGTGTTGCCACAAAATCAAATGAACAAAACAAACTAGTATTGCTTAAGAACATTTTTAAGACAGTAGTTGAGAGAAAATCTGATTGCATCAGGTTGTGCCGAATTAAGTTTTCTCAATTCCTTTTCTACAGTGTGTTTGTCAACAGCTGAACGCTTATGTAACGATTCGAGAACAAATCTGTAGTTTGATGTCAGTGTTCGCTTTCAGTAAATGTGGCACTGAAAAGAATTCAGCGTTTTATTATGAAGTCATATCGAACTCGAACAATGATTATGACAGAAAAGACTAACTGAGTTCTGTTTTTTGAGAGCTTTGGAGTTACCGCTGAGTTTTCTCAGTAAGCATAGCAGATGTAGGATATCATTCACTGTAAACCCATTCAGTGTATCATTAGGAGTCCCAGTATTTTCTTATGCCAAAATATGTTTAATAATCTAATTGTACATTACAGTTATTATGAAAGATTATTAGGATTAGGAAACATAATTAATCTGAACAAACTGAGGCAAAGACAGACCATGAAACAAAAGCAGAGGGCTGAACAGAAGGAGAAGAACAGCGACTAAAGGAAGATCTCGAGGAGGAATCTCATCCACTTCCAGCTTCAACTTTAAATGGCACTTAAAGTGAATGATCATCATGTTTCTCATTAACAAGAAGAATCAAAAGATTCGAATGAAATGAAGCATTAATCTTGGCTTTTGCGTCACCTGGTGCGGTCAGAACAGCTTCACGCTTTCTTTAAACGGGTGAGCGAGTGTTTTATGAAACTGATTGGAAACAGTTGCTTGGAAACCAGATTGCTGAGATGCTCTTCAGATGATGGAGACGGAGTCGAGGAGGGATAAGGAGCTAATGGACAGCAAGCATGTGATGTCCGGAAGGACATCTGTGTGGGTTTACTTTGACATTTATGTGTTGGAAAGTCACTGAATGTCTGAACATACGGTTCAGTTTTCTGTTTTTGTTCACATGTATTTCAGTTCCACAATTGTATGAATGACATCAAATTTACATAGTTTTAGAGATCTACACAAAATCTCTCTTAATGTTCTGATTGTCTGATGTCATGTTTAGTATCTTGTATAGGATTGTAATTCATGCAAAGTGAATGATGTTATAAATCTAATTCTAATCATATGTGCCTTGTAAGATGGCTTTGTCCATGAAATCAGCTTTAATGTGTGATTAATGTGTGTCAACAGCAGACACATGATCAAAGTCAAGCAGAGCGCTGGTCTTCGTTTAAGTGCCCAATTGTGCTTTCAATAATTAGACTCTTGTGTCTTTCTTCAGTGTATAAATTTGTGGCCACCTACACATGTTGCCACTAGCAACCAAATCCAAACCATGCATTTGCTCTAGTTATAATTAGCAGCAGCCATAAACTTGCAGAAATACTTTCCAGAGAATAACATTTTACACTGCTCTCTCTCGTGCGGTTTCTCGGATAACTGTTAGTTTGGTTTACACTTTTACTCTTTCACATCATAATGCATTTGTGCTCAAGTTTTCAAACAGCATATACAATACAATGCTATACGATCCTCTGATACATTTGCTAATAAATAACATGGATGTGCGCAGATGGAAATAGGCATGAGAACTGTGCTTGTTTATATACCGAACCGTTCAAAAGTTCTAGGTTGGTAAGATTTTTAGTTTTTTTGGAAAAAAGTGTCTTTCTTCACCGAGGCTGCATTTTTTTAATCAAAATGTAATTCCTGTGATCAAAACTGAATTGTCAGCATCATTACTTCCAGTCTTCAGTGTCACATGATCCTTCAGAAATCGTCTAATATGCTGATTTGCTGCTCAAGAAGTTCAATTATCTGATGGAAAAAAAGACCAAAAGAACAGCATTTACATTCAAAAACATTCACATTCAATTCACAAAAATCCACCCTTTAATTGAAGAAAACGCGTTATGAAATAAAGGTTTTTCTCCAATACAAGTTGTCCTTTTATTGAATATTTTTTTGCAGACCAGACTCCTCCTCCTCAGTCTCCTGCAGGGTTCAGCTCCGGGAGCTGCATGGTTTTGTGTTCAGTTACCCATTTTGCTGTTGATTTTGATGTTTGTTTTTGGATCATTGTCCTGATGGAAGATCCAACCATGGCCCATTACAAGATTTCTAGCAGAGGCAGTCAGGTTTTGATAAAATCCATGATGCCATGTATCTAAACGAGATGTCCAGGACCTCCGGAAAAGTTCAAACTTCGCAAAAATGTATGGAGAACAATTCATTCTGAGCAAACATGCTTAGTTTGGTTAATTTCTTATGCTCTGGACGCAGAACTGAATGCTGTGATAGTGAGGATGATGAGAACTCTTTTAGTTCTGTCCGTTTCCATCAGTTTGAATGCATAGATCTTGTTCATTTCTATAATTATGGTGTACAGTTTCATATCATTAGTGCAAAAAAAAAAGATAAATAAATAAATACATACAATCTGTGAAGTGCTTATAAATCATTAAGTGTTTTAAATTTTACCCCAATAAACCATATTTGTCAGGCTGCCAGACAAGATTAAATATATGGCTGTCCATTTCAAATGGAGTCTCCAATAAAATGGAGTCGCTTTTAAGATAATACATCGTGTCATATATAAACACTTGTGATGGAGTAAAGTATAGTGTACGTAATCAAACAGACGGCGTATTCTCCAGCTCAGAAGCACCTGAGGCCCAAAAATGTGTTCAATTAAATTTATTTTACTTCTTCTAATATGTTGTCTTAATTATTATGTCAATTTGTGTAATCTGTGTAGTATTTTTGCATTGTATTATTATATAGTACCACTGTATATTATAATTTGTGCAAAAAATATTACATTAATTAATTTTTTCTTGGTTTTAGTTTTAGTCCTACAAAGCTTTACACATTAGAATGGAAGCCCGTTTCCGCCACTGGATAAAAAAGGTTATTGCGACTTTTTGTCTCACAATTCTGACTTTTTTTCCTCAGAATTGCGTGATACAGACTCGCAAATTGCGAGTTAAAAAGTCATAATTCTGAGATATAAACTCGCAATTCTGAGAAATAAAGTCAGAACTGCGAGATATAAACTCACAACTCACAATTTTCTGTGAAATAAAGTCAGAATAACATTTTTTATCCAGTGGCGGAAACGGGCTTCCATACATTAGAATTTAAACGCATCACAGGTTAACAGGCCTCACAGAAATAGTTGATACAAATTTTAAAAGGTCCTTTAGATAAACGCTTTACATCAAGTTTTGCACTTAAAATGATCTTCACATTCATCTGAAATTGTCATATTTCATGAATCAGTAGTGGGCTGAGTGAGAGCCAATGAGATGCAGACATTAGATGAGAGATGCTGTTATTAGTCTTTGTTTGGTGAGTAGCTATTTATTGTGTTTGTGAAGTGCTCTTCACTTTGATTATAGGAAACGGAAACCTGTAAATCATGTAATAGTGAGCCATCAGTGCTGTAGTGCTTTACTCTGCCTTTAACACATACAGTTTCAGCCCACAAACCAAAAATCACTTAATAAAAATCTGTGTACAAAATGTGCTTTTACTGACCTTTCTTGAGCATTCGTGAAATGTTCTATTCTAATTCTGTTTTATCTGTTTTCTTTTTTATAAAAAAACACTTGATCCTCTAACACTTGCACTCTCTGTTCCATTTCTATTCTTTTGACTTGTTTTATTATTATTTAAAAAAAGACCCTCTAACACTAGCCTTCCCTGTTCTATTTCTATTCTATCTACTTGTTTTCTGTTTATTATATAAAAACCTTGCTACGTGTACTGCATTAGGCAAACTGAGACGTGTCACAGCACTCGCATATCATTGCTGTTTTGTTGGTTTTGATTGCTTCTGTTGTCCTCATTTGTAAGTCACTTTGGATAAAATCATCTGCTAAATAACTAAATGTAAATGTGCAGGAATCGATTTGTCTGACAGTCTGTTTGGCTATAGTTTAAAAACAACAACAACACACTGATATTAAACAACAGTCAGTTGTAACATTAAAAAAATCTAAAGCATTACTATTTGTGAACCTCTGTACAAAAATTCATTTCGTATTCGACAGCCGTGTGGTTTAGTGTGAAGCAATGTGTTTGTGATGCGCTTCATGAGAGGATTTCTCCTCTGAAACATAAAAGGAGAACGGCCACTCAAAGTATTTTTGTTGTTGCCATGGCAGCAAACAGGTATGACTCACGGTTTGCCCCGGTGAACTTCATCTGTTAAAGCAGATGTACTCTATACATCATAAAAAATGTGCATCTTATTGACAGTTTCCCTTTTTTTGACATTCAATTCGTATTCAAATGAACTTTATGTACATAATACATCTCAAGTTTACAGACAACATAAAGTCTAAAAGTAAACAGATTTTATTTTGATGTAAAAAGGTCAATGGGCCTCCCAGAATTGGCGCGGAAGGCCCTCGGTGGCATGTTATTACTATTATTGTTTTTTAATTTAAGGGGAGACACTGCAGGCAAAAACACGTCATGCAGCTGTCAGTTTTGAGATTTTGGGCTTTTTGGTTTTTCATAAAGTGTGTTTTTCAGACTAGTAGAAAGAAAACATCCAAAAGACACTGTTAAGTGTTTCTTTTATAGCACTTTATCTCTATTTGTGTCAATAGATTTCAACTACAATACATATTTTTAAAGGCTGTTTTCTCAAAATGAGTTTTTTCACCTACACTGAGCCATAAATCTCCACTTCAGTAGCACTTACACACACCAAACTTTACATTTTTATTCCTGTCTATATCCTGAAGGTTTTTACAGACGGATTTGTTAATATATAATTTGCTTGATTATATACAACATTTTAATCCCCCCAAAATTGTGAAAATATAGTGTTTTCTGAATTATGGAGTGACAAAATGAGATACCCAAAACTCTCTCTGTAAAAACCTTTGACTCTAATATGTCCAAAAAATTCAACTGACTTCATCCAGTGTTCAGATTTTTGTACTAGAAATGTATGCAAATCAGCACATATTTCATTGAATAATGCATCATTTGCATATTTAAACCTAACATTTTAGAAAACTTGCAATACAAAATGTATTTTGCAATTTAATAATTTGCAATTATCAATGTAATCAATCAACTAGGTAAGTAAGGCGATAACTTACTTTTTTTACCCTATTCACCTGCAGTGTCTTGCCTTAATACTTAGGCCACGTGCACAATGTAAAGTTTCAAGTGTAACAATTAATTGCATTTAAATACAGTGAATCAACAATTTTAACCAAACCTCCATTGACAGAGCCATTGTGTTTTGTTCGTTTTGAAATCCACGATAGGTTTTCTATGGCCTTACAAAGGAGGGAAAAAATACATTCAAAAATACAGAGAGATTGATTATGTTGGTTGGAAGAGAGAGAAATGTCAAATTTGCTGTCACTCTGAATTTGGCTGTAGTGTGTATATGGACTTATTGTAATTTGTGCTGTTATTATTCAGTTAGATGCACATGTCAGATCTAGTTGCTATTTATTAAAACCTATATGAGTAAAATCATTAAATTTGAGTTCATAGTGTTGCTGTTTTGACATACCCTCAGTTAAATATGGGCAATTAAATATATATTTATTAAAATGCCTTTAATATAGAATAATTTTACCTTTCAGATGAAAATGGATTCTGTCTCTGTCTTTTCAACTGGCCAAAACACACAACAGTTGATTTAGTATTTTACATTAACAGCACTTTAAAAAATATAAAACTATTCATAAGGAAGATATCAAAAGTCATTTATACAAGGTGTCGTAGTGAAATATAGGTGCTTAGATCAAGTTTATGACAGAGATTCATATTTAGAGTAATGTGTGCTGATTATGTCCTACTTATTGGGGTTAATTTTACTTACATGGGGCTAATTTTATGAAAAAATGCATAATGTACATCTCACTTGCCACCTCTTTTATTCACTATGAGAATGTTGCATGGTCAACAGCAAAAAACTTTTCTTTAATGAGTGTGTGTTTCTGCGGTAAAACCCTTCTCAGAGGAAGCGTCTGTGGTTTAAAGGGACGCGTAACGGAAGTGACGCAGAAACTACGGAAGCACGCTCTGCGGACTGCAGCTATGAGATCAATATATTTACAGGAATAAATCATGCATCACAGATCGCAAATATTCGAAAAAACATGCCATCAAAATAAATAGTCTGGAAGTGTTGTTGTTTTTCATGGTACGCTGACGGAGAGAGGGTTTGACATGTGGCCAGTCTCTGTGAAAAAACTTTGTGCTTTTTGTTTCTGCGCGTCTGCCTTTGTGTTTTTAATCATGACATTTCAGGTAATATATGAACTCTACCTTTAAATTAAACCTCAGATAGTCAGCAAAGATTTGCTTACCTAAACATTCAAATGTTTTACTTTGTATACTGATAAGTCGATTTTATAGGACACCTAGCTCTAATCTACTCGAAGCGCACGAGAATGCTGTCTAGGTAGGAAGCTCACTCTGATAAATGTAGCGCAAATGAACCATAAGTGTGGAATATGCTGGTTTTAAAGTTGTTCTTGTTTGCAGATGTCACGCTGTGTGTCCGCTGGCCTTCGGGATCTGATCAGTCTCTCACTAACCTTTGGATAAATCTCTGTCCTTTCCTCATCCTTGGTATCTCCTTTTACTAAAATCTCCTTTTTTCCATCCCTGCAAACTGACATATGAAATAGCAATTGATTAATGTTTTTATTTATTTATTTATTTATTTTTTAATAGATGCATTGCATTATTTTTCTCCACTTCTCTAACAAATAAAACATTTATGAAACTTTTTCTTTTTCTTTTTTCTCTCGAAGAACAGCCGACTCATATGTGACCCTGGACCTCAAAATCAGTCATAAGGGTCAGTTTTTGAAATTGAGGTTCATACATCATGAATAAATAAGCTTTCCATTGATGTATGGTTTGTTATGATAGGACAATATTTAGTCGAGATACAACTATTTGAAAATCTGGAATCTGAGGGTGCAAAAAAATCTAAATATTGAGAAAATCGCCTTTAAAGTTGTCCAAATGAAGTTCTGAGCAATGCATATTACTAACCAAAAATGAAGTTTTGATATATTTACGGTAGGAAATTTACAAAATATCTTCATGGAACATAATCTTTACTTAATATCCTAATGATTTTTGGCATAAAATAAAAATCGATCATTTTGACTGATACAATGTGTTGTTGGCTATTGCTACAAATATATATATATATATATATATGTGTGGTCCAGGGTCACATATATTTGTCTTGACCAAACCTTCCTCAGTAAATCCATCCTTCATGTGTGCAGTATCAGTGGTCATGTATTCACAGGCTTGTCTGTCTGTGCAGGTTATCGAACAGCTTGGAGAGTTTGAGCAGAAGGCACTCGGACAGCAGTTGTCACAGAGACAGGCCGCTGAGGCGATTCCTCGTGGCTCAGAGCTCCAGGACCCTGTTATTGTGTGGTGGTCTCCTCTGACCGGAGAACTGGGACGTCTCGGAGAGTGCGGCCCTAACAGATGTTTCTTCACTGTTAACAAGTCTTATCATTCCCATCCACAGACAAAAGCTTTTCTTTTTTATGGTGAGTGCAATTGTTCCATACATGCATTCATTTTATATTCGCATTTATATTAATTAAATTCAATATTAAAATTGTATACAGTTTTGTCTACATAAAAAATAAAATACACCGCACTAATATTAGTTGTTTTAAATGCTACAAATGAATTTAGCCATCAAAACATCGTAATGTACAGAGAGTGGTAGGTAGATTACTTACAAATTGTAGTCCAATGCTGATTCCAAAACATGACAAAAACTATTCAATAATGTACATTATATTACACATTTTAGGTAATATAATTTCTAACTTTTGGGGAATTGTGAGTTAACAAATGAATTTTACAAACAAATGAGCAATTAATAAAATCTAGTGCTGTCAAACGATTAATCGTGATTAATTGCATCAAAAATAACAGTTTTTGTTTACATAATATATGTGTGTGCACTGTGTATGTTTATTATGTACATAAACATATACATGCATGTGCGTGTATTTATAAGAAAAATATGTTAGATTTGTATAATAAATATATTTACATATAATATAAAATATATACATGTAAATATTTTCAAAATATATACTGTGTGTGTATTTATATATACATAATATATATACACAGTACACACACATATTATTACATAAACAAAAACGTTTATTTTGGATGCGATTAATCGTTTGACAGCACTAATGAAATCATTAAAATGATTTTAAATTATTTTAAAATAACAACAATTAAAATAAAACACTTACTTATAAAAGATTAAATAATTAATTTACATCAGCAAACCGTGAACATGCAAATGTTGCTGAATTATTATCTTATTCTCTCAGGGGGTATTTCAATTCAAGTAAATATATTAGGTGAAAGATTTTCAGCTGAAACAAATTTGGGGAATCCCTGCATTACACGTAAATAAGAAATAACATGAATTTGTGCACTTTAATGTGTTTGAAAGATAAAAACCATCCAAAGACATAGTAATACATGGTTAAATAAACAGTGATAATTCAGATAGACATTAATGTGTTCATCAGTATTCGATGCAACAGAATGTTAAGAGAACACTTCTTAAAATTGAAATGATTTTTGTAAACCCAGTTGTCAAGTGCTGTGTGCCCTCTCAATTTTCTGTGTAATTATATCCACCTGACTACTAAATCAAGAAATGATTAATGATGACTATTCTGTGAATAATATATAAAAATATAATCAATAAAAAGTAACTGTATTCTGATTACAGTTACTTTAAGTACTTAATTTTTTTAATCAGATTATGTAATCCAGATTATATGTAAATGAGTTACTATCCAGCATTGTGTACAGAATGAAAAATCTATTTTCATTTAGATTGCTTTTAACAGTGTTATTAAATTAGGTAATGTTAGATTGTGCCAACAATGACAAAAATGTTAGATTTCGTCTCCACATCAGGAATACTAGATCCTACTTAAATATCCGTTTGTTATGTTTTACCGGATTTTGTGTGATACTCAAAAAAACTGTATTAACAGTAATTTGTCAGTCCAGGAGGCAGACAGAAGATGCCAGGGAAGAGCAGAAAGCAGGAGACGAGGGATGAAAAATCTTAGTTGTGTATGTTTCAATCCTTAGGCTTTGTCTGACCTGCACAAATACAACGAGTATTACATTATTATACAGTACCAAAGCAAAGGCAATGGAAAATGACTGCTTCACAACATGTGACGTTAAAAACCTTGAAATGGAGACATTTTCTTATCTCTTATACTCTTGAAGATAAATATTCCTTGAAACCACAGAATCATAAGACTAAACAACAATGATAAAATAATATAAAACTCCACCCACCAACATGCGATTGGGGCAGTGAACATTACAAAACACAATCATCTAACAACAGTTTCAGTGGCGTAGATGGTTAAGCATGTGCTTTTTGACGTGATCGAATCTGCCTTTCACCAATTTTCTTTTCTCCCTTTTCAAATCAAATTTCGTATCATTTCAATATCACATGGCAATGGAAATTATTTTCAATAAAAATGAAGTAAATATTCAGAAAGTTGGGTAGGGTTAGGGTAGGTGTAGGGAGGGTTTCATTGTCCCAATAAGGTGGCATCCATTTAATAATTTGAATTGAAATTATAATTTACATTCAATATGTTATTATTGCATTCTGTTTTATAATGTACTACAAATACAGATATTTGGCACTATTCTGCTATTTGAAAATCCTTCTATTTTAACATAGTGTAAATAGAATCCATTGCTATTTGCACTTAATGTAAGTAGCATCTATCGCTAAGAAAATATGCTGTTTTCACTTAGTGCAAATAGCCGCTGCCTGATATAAAATATATTAATAAAATATAATGCAGAATGACTGATCAATGAATGATTGACATCCAGCTAAAACAGTAACCCCATATCAAAAATTACTCTTTGCAAATGATTTTCTGTTATAATTTATTAAATCATAATATTTTTTCCAAAGTCATTCAACAATATGGTAGAAATAATATTGATTTTGATCCTTGTACTGATGAACACAGACACTTCCTTTAAAGGGACAGTTCACCCAAAAAATGAAAAGTCTGTCATTAATTACTCACCCTCGTGTCGTTCCAAACCCGTAAGACATTCGTTCATCTTCAGAACACAAATTAAGATATTTCTGATGGATTCTGAGCGCTCTCTGACCCTCCCATAGACCGCAATACAACAGAAATGTTCCCAGGTTCGAAGATGAACGAAGGTCTTACGGGTTTGGAACGACACGAGGGAGAGGAATTAATGACAGACTTTACATTTTTGGGTGAACTACCCTAGTAAAAAAGTAATATATTTAAAATACGTTTATTTCATACTAAATATAGTTAAAATCTATTAACATATTTACTGACAGATATCTCGTGACTTACTGATATAAAAATTATAGTTAAACTTTATTTGGCATATTAATGCACAAGTCTAAAATGTGTTTTAATGTCAATTTTGACGAAAATCGTATGATCTTTGAATAATATCGGTCTTTAAATGCAAGTATACTTGCAATAGTTCCACTTTAGCACAATCAGATATATCAAGCATATCTTTAATTGTACTTCAGCACTACTTCTGCACAATTAAAGTGTATTAAATACAAAATGTAGCAGATTTTAAGTATACCAGTTTAGTGTACTAAAAGTACAATTGCAGGGCATTTTATAAGTACATAAATATGAAAATGTATTTGTAGTATACTTAGCATGAAATAAATGTATTTCAAATACATTTAAGTCTATTTATTTTTCACTAGGGTAACCTTTTTTCCAGGTACCGATTTCAGCATTGAAAGTCTTCCTCTTCCGCGTCACGAGCAGCACCAGTGGGCGTTGTTTCATGAGGAGTCACCCAAGAATAACTACAAGCTTTTTCACGAGCCGCTCATTACCCTGTTCAACCACACAGCGACCTTCAGCCGCCGCTCTCACCTGCCCCTCACCACGCAGCACCTGGAGGGCCTCGGCGCCCTCAGCGCACAAACACACCTGCTGCCTCTGTCCTACAAAAACCAGCTGAGGAGAACTCTGGCGCCTGTGGTGTACGTCCAGTCCGACTGCGACCCACCGTCTGACAGAGATGTTTACGTTCGAGAGCTGATGCAGCACATTCAAGTGGACTCATACGGACAGTGTCTTCATAATAAAGACCTGCCACCTCATCTGAGAGACTCCACTGCGATGGACGATCACGATTTCTACCAGATCCTCGCCCAGTACAAGTTCATCCTGGCCTTTGAGAACGCCGTCTGTGATGACTATATCACTGAGAAACTGTGGAGGCCGCTCAAATTAGGAGTTGTGCCGGTGTACTACGGAGCTCCTAACGTGCGCATGTGGTTGCCAGATAACAGGAGCGCAGTCGTGGTCGATCCCCAAGAGCCGCCGAAGAAGCTCGCTCAGTATTTAAAGAGGTTGGACAAGAATGACTGGGAGTATCTTAGGTATCTGGAGTGGAAGCACAAGCGGGAAATATCTAACGTGAATCTGGTGACCGAGCTGAAGGAGCGTCCGTGGGGTGTTCAGGATATTGGTCAGGATAACTTCATTGATGCCTTCGAGTGCATGGTGTGCAACAGAGTCTGGGAGAATATCCACCGGCGGGAAAAGGTAATGAAATGATGATTTTGAGAGGACTTCTCATTCTCTTATGGTAACACTTTAGATTAGGGAACACACATTCACTATTAACTAAGAGTTTTTCCTCAATAAGCTCCTCTAACTACTGCTTATTGATAGTAATTAAGGTAGTTGTTGTAGTAGTTATGTTAGGTATTGGGTGGGTTAGGGGATCTAGATTAATATGGCATTAATATGTGCTTTATAAGCAGTGTTGGGAAGGTTACTTTGGAAAAGTAATAGGTTACAGATTACAAGTTACCCTGTTTAAAATGTAATAAGTCGTGCAACTCTTTCAATTACTTTAATAAAGTAATGTAACTGATTACATTTGATTACTTTTCTAAATTTCTAATGTTTTCAACTGTTCAAACTTTTAAAGCAGGCAGGGTTTAACATTACAGTAGTGCTCAACACTGATTACTGTCACTTCTGCAATCCTTTATCCCTCGAATTAAGATTATAATCATTTAATTTCAAAGCACAGCCACCACAAAATCAGACTTACTTGAGATCATTCTAAGGTTAAATATAGATTTAAAATCATAACAAGATAGCTATGTTTTTGAAATCAGATCTTTGCATAGCTATGACAGGATACACTGGCGTCTAACAATGCCTTGAAAATAAAGTTCATCTTAAAAATAAAGCATACACATAAACCCAAATCGGAAATAAAACAGAATAAGCATGTTCTGTGTCCTAAACTCTTGAAACATAGGTGTCTCATATTTTAGAGCAGTCAATTTTAATTTAGGAAAGAAATCAAATCTGTATGTGTGTAAAAAAATAAATAAATCAGATGTAACCCCCTGTAATAACTGTAATTTAATTTTCTCAGCTAACTGATTACAATTACATTTGTTTTGTAAATTACGTAATTCCATTACATGTAGCTAGTTACCCCCCAACACTGTTTATAAGTACTAATAAACAGTAATATGCAACTAGTTAATTAGGGAATACCTAATCTAAAGTGTTAATGTCTTCTCTTTTACTCGGTCTGTGACAGAAACTGCCGTCTAAAGTCTGGCGAGCTGAAGAAAGCCACCTCACATGCCCACCTCCAAAACTGTTTGAGTTTGCGGTGAGAAGCAGCTCGTCTCCTCGGCAGATATGGAGAGCCAGTTATGAGCAGTCCAGACGAGAAGCCCGAGCGCTGGGACTGCTGATTCACAGGAACAGAAACTTTACGGTCACGCAGTTCTGGAGAAAAGTGATTGAAGGAAACTGATAACTGAAATGCAGTTATGATGTTTATGTGGATGGTGAACCTGTGGGCTGCATTTCAAGAGGAAATACAACATCAAAAGTGATGTGTAATTCATAGGGCTATTTTCATGTTATGTGGAAACAATCTTTATGTGGACGTGACATTTTCTCTTAAACATGCTCAGGATATGCATTAACGTGATTTTATAGTATATAACCTAATATCCTATGCAAAAGGCTGGTAACACTTGACAATAAGGTCCCATTAGTTTAATGTTAGTTAATGCATTAACAATGATGATTACATTTGTTACTGTATTTTTAATCTGTTAACATTTCGTCACTTTGGAATTATAAGGTTCTATCTGCATTCTGAGCAGTTTTGAAATATTGAGCTTCAAAGTTTTTGCATTCTTATAGCGATAAGGCGAACAAGTTTCTTTCATACATCAGGCCCAAAATGTACACAACTTACAAAAAAACAAACAAACAAAAAAAACCAATGTAATTAAGTTGTCACAGAATAAGAATATGTGAATAACTCAATTTTGACAAAAACAAAAAAAACAGATAGAGCCTTATAATTCCAAGGTGATGATTTGTTAATATAAACTGTGACTTTCATAAATTCAGTTACAGTTTAGCAAAAATACAGAAAACCCAACAGAAGCAAACATTAAACCTCATTTTTAATATTTGTTTCCTAAGCAGTTTCTTTGCGTGAGTATGGCAGATGTTTTTTTCATCCGTGAAGTCAGTGTTCAGTACTCAAGGCAGCAGACGTTGCCTAATAAACTTGAAATAAATGACAATTTTACACCTTGTAGTGTGGATATAATTCATAGGATCCTGTCTTTCAAATGAAATCCCCTTTTATTGCTGTTTTCTTCTGTGTAGTGCTTCCTCTTCACCTGTCTCAACACTAGATGGAGACACAAACATACAAATATACAAAATATAGCTATATGCCACGTTTTCTGTATTTTGTCTCTGTATGTAGATATATAGCAATATATAAGCGAGCGATGTTGATAATATTCTATTTTTCTATCAGCAGTAGTGCTTCATGTTACTGCAGAGTGACTACTTTTTTGATAGGCTGTCAAAATAGAATAAGGATTTGGCTCTACTGTATAATGTAACTGTGTAAAAAATTATACTTGAAGCTTATTGAATGTGAACTTAATTATGTTAAAATGTAATTAATTATGTAAAGTTTACAAAGAATTATACAGAGGTTACATTTCAGCCAGGATCTACCACAAATGTAATCAATTTTGATAGAAAGTTGAATAGTATAATTATGTTATAATGGGTTACAAAAGTACTTATGAAACTTAAGTACTGTAACTGTGTTATGTTATTCTGTGGTTGAAATCAACATACATTTCTGTTAAATCATTACAGTATTTTCATACAGGAAGATAAATTTGACACAAAATGGAGCAAAATTATGAATTCAAATGTTTAATGTGTTAAGACTTATACAGCAGTAAGTCATTGATACACAATCATCAGTCTGCAGATGATTTACATAGTCTTCTGATACCACTCTAGTGTAACATTTTAGACTAAAATATTCTAGATACCCAAAAGCTACTGGAATTGCAAACATTTTTCAAGTACAAGTGAGTACTTGTTATATCTACAGAGCTGAACAATGCAGACAGTATGAATCATCACATACTTTTCTTTGTTTGGTCCAGAAATCATCATTCTGGAACTACAAGTTTTAACTGTTGGCGAGTTTTTACATGTAATTCAGTTATGAAGTTCTGATGGGTAGATATCCAGCTTGAAGGAATGTTTAACTGATGCAAAGATTACTGAAGATTAGACAGTGGGAATAGGAAAAATCAGCAGAGCAGCGATGGCAAAGGAAGCATGAGATGTTGAGGTGGGATTGGAGCATCAATCTGGATGTTGAAATGGTCAAGCAGAATGAATGGAGTGCTGTTTTCTGTTTTCTGTGATGAGTGCCATATATATCCAGACACTCAAGGGCTATGACCTGAAGCAATTCCAATTAAAAGCAATTACAATTAAACACACTGAATTAAAGATGAAATTTTGAAGTAGAAAAAAATGCACCTCAGGATAGACAGATGGTCACCAGTTTTTGAATTTTATTTATTTATTTTTTTAGTGCTGGTGGTGCCATAAAAACATAAGTTATTTTGAAGAATATGGGTAACCAAAAAGTTGATAGACTAATGGGGTCCATCAACTGTTTGGTTACCACCCTTACAAAAATGAACCATGGTTTTATTATATTAAAAGTGTAGTAATCATGTTTTTTATGGCATATTGACTACCATGTGCATAACCACAGTTTTACTACATATATCATTGTTAAACTATGGTTAGTGTAGCAAAACCATGGTTAATCTGTGGTTACCATAGTTTAACTATAGTAACCATGGTATGTTTTGTCTGACCTCACAGAAATATAGAGCTGAATATCATCAGTGTAATAGTTAAAACTGACTCCATTTTTCTTAATGGTATCACCCAGTGGTAGCATGTACAGAGTGAAAAGCAACGGTCCTAGAACTGAGCCTTGCAGTACTCCATACCAAACTTGTTAACGATATCCCAGGTGAAAAACAAGTGCACTTCCATAATGTACTTAAAGTGCTCTATTTTCGCGCATTAATTTTGTACTTAATATACTAAAAATGATCCTTTAGTACTTCTTAAGGTCAACTTAAGATCATCTAAGTGTACTCAACTGTGCTATTTTGAGACACCATGAATATGAACTAAAATGCACTTTTAGCATACTATCTTTGTATTTAAAAAATGTATTTAGCTACCACTTGTAGTACACTTGAGTGTACTAGTGAATTAAAGATTTTTTAAATACAAAGATAGTATGCTTAGATGATCTTAAGTTTATCTTAAGAAGTACTAAAGGATCATTTTTAGTATATTAAGTACAAAATTAGTGCGCAAAAATAGAGCACTTTAAGTACATTATGGAAGTGCACTTGTTTTTCACCTGGGGACACCTCTTAACTGTAGCAACAAGCTGATAATGGGAAGTACAATTTGAACCATGCCAATGCAATTCCACAATGCCAATATAATTTTCGAGCCTATTCAAGAGAATGTTGTGGGTATTAAAGGCAGCACTAAGGTCCAATAACTCTAATGGAAAGAAGCAACCATGATCATATGATAGAGCAAGTCATAAAAGAGCAGAGACGTCCATAAAAGTGGGTAAAGAATAATAAAAGAGGTTTTCCTGGCTGTGGAAAGGGGTCTTGAGAAGGGATAAAAAAACAAGAGACCAAAAGATGTCTGTCACCAAAAGGGAAAATACAACAGTAATGTCTATAATTTAGGGAATTGTAGGTCGGAAGGAGTCTTGATTAGACCTTCAATGCTGTTCTTCCTCAATGAACACTCTAAACTTCACTACTTTGTCCAGCAGGCTGGCCCTCCAGCACAGATGCTCTAAGTACATGCTACTGATGATAAGTGGTTGTGAGAGAAACAGGCCTGTTTTACCACTGTTATTACAAAGATGCATCCTCACGCAGATTCATTTATGGCAAGCAAAGCGGGCAAATGGAAAAGAGCATTCGCACTTGCAGAATAAAACAAAATTCTAAACAGAACACTAAACTGAAAAAAGAAGGTACATTGATTTAATTTGTGATGATGATTAATGTCCCTCACAACCTGTTAACCATAGACCATTTTTCTGGTATTTAACCAAAAACTCAATCAGAAGACCCACTGACCAGAAATGCTAAAATGCTAACTCATTTCCAGGTTTTAGGACTCATTGCTGCACCCTCTATAGCAGGGGTGTCCAATCCTTCTCCTGAAGAGCCAACATCCACGCTGTAAAACAATTCTGTAAAATTTATGGTAAAAAACTGTCAGCTGTGGTGTCAGCCAGAATTTTACCATACAAAATACGGTAGCAACATTTTAGGTTTTACAGATTTGACTTCAATTTAAATTTAAAAACCATACTTCATTAACTGATATAATGTTAATATACCAACCTACTGAAGAACTAAAATTTGTTTAGTACCTTTGTAAACACACTGATAAGCAGATGGTAATGAGAAAATTACACGATGAACTAAAGCTCGTCACAAGCTGAAAAGAGCAATACTAACATACAGAAGGTCCACTGTGTCATTCACACAAACCCTAAACACCATCATGGTAACACACATAAAACTGAAATATGCAATAAACATTAATTTAACAACATTAAGAGTTAAATACAACCCTAATGAACACTGATCAAACTAAGACGAAACAGTTATTTCAACGAAGAAAAAAAAAATCAAATGTAACACAGGGAATGTCAATTTACAGTTTTTCACTGTAAATTATACATTCTTTTTCACTTTCAAAAACTGTTTATTACTGTAAAATGACATTTAATATCCAATACTGTTTTTCACCTTATATAGGGGGAACTTACCGTTAACCAATTAATAGGTTTTTACTGTAGCATTATCACAGTCTTTTACCATTAAAATCATGATAATTTTTTTTTACAGTGCAGCAGAGTTTAGCACCAATGCACTTGGTTGCAAGTTTTACTCTGGTTCAGGTGTATTTAACTAGGATTGGAGCTGACCTCTATAGGATAGTGGTCCTCCAGGATCAGGACTGGACACCCCTGCTCTACAGGGATATTCATAGTACCAATTACTCTACACGACTTATAATAAATTCCTAAGCTGCAATCACACCAGGCTTTGAACATGAGCAACTACTTTAGACCCTGCAACACTGCATCTTTTAGTTTTAAGGCCAGTGTCTGATGTTTGCTATTCAAATTCAAATTCAAGGTTAGAGTTCACCAAACTTGAATTTTGGTATGCAGCAGGATGAAACTTTTGCTTATCTGGTAACATTCTGATGAATAGAAGTGAATGGAGGATGAAGTCTAGTGTGACTGTATGTTTATATTAATGAATGCATTTGAAGACTTACTAAATTTGCACAGTTGTTTGCACTGAACATACAATTTATGTACAAAGGGAACCTTTGAAAAATAAGATAGTGACAGAATTGCGGTGTGTAAAAAGACTATGAATATAACTACTGAAGATGAAAACACCATTGGAATATGTCCAATGAAACAAGTGCAAACCATAGCTGTCAAGATACTGGGACTGCTAGGATCTCATATACTTATTTCATCCAGAATGATAATATCATCCAAATAAATCACATGTTGAATAAATCACAGTGAACATTTTCTATTGTTCTCTGAAAGGTGACATTACAATTTAATATTTCTGAATCTTATTGTCACTGGTTTTTGCAATGGATGCTATTTCCATTCTCGCTAGTGCACCCACTGTAACTCTAAAATAAATGGTTTAAGTAAAAAGAGGCTGGACCCTCCAAGCTCGTCAAGACCTGTTGGGATCCGAACAGTTGATGAGCACCATTGGCTTCCATAGTAGGCAAAAAAAAAAATACTATGGAAGTCAGTGGTGCTCATCAACTGTTCAGATCCCAACATTTTTCAAAATATCTTTTTTTTTTTCCAATTCAATTCAAGTTTATTTGTATAGCGCTTTTCACGATACAAATCGTTGCAAAGCAGCTTTACAGAAAATTAAGTTTCTACAATATATTTCGTAGTAGCTTATCAGTGGTGACTATGTCAAATTGATGTACATGTGGCAGAAATGTACGGTAAAATTCAGTTAATGACGTAATCAAACAGACAATGAACACTATTAACAGCAATGATTATATGTTGCAATCAAACTTATAGCAAAATTTGGTAGTTCTGTGTGTGGTTTGAGGGTTAGCATCATCTGAGGTCCTTTGAGGGGTTGGCATCATCTCTTCTCAGGTGTTCTGGATCCAGACTGAAGATTGTGTAATTCCTATTTACCACGGGATGTAAATGTAGAAACAGAGAGAACCAAATAGAGACGTACTAAGCGTAGCTGCTGTTCCAACCAAGCAAAAATGATTTGTTCAACCCAACTTAAATAATAATAATGTACATTTGATCAGCTATAACTGCAGTACAAGATTATGAGATGCATTATTTGAATGCTTGGCTAAAGAGATGTCTTTAATCTAGATTTAAACAGAGAGAGTGTGTCTGAACCCCAAACGTTATCAGGAAGGCTGTTCCAGAGTTTGGGAGCCAAATGTGAAAAAGACCTCCTTTAGTGGACTTTGCTATCCTAGGAACTACCAAGAGTCCAGAGTTTTGCGGCCTTAGGGAGCGTGATGGATTGTAGCGTGGTAGAAGACTAGTTAGGTACGCAGGAGCTGAACCATTAAGGGCCTTATAGGTGAGCAATAGTATTTTATAACTGATACGGAACTTAATAGGAAGCCAGTGCAGAGAATGAAAAATTGGAGTAATATGATCATATTTTCTTGACCTGGTAAGGACTCTAGCAGCTGCATTTTGGATATCTTCTTTTGTGTTCAACAGAAGAAAGAAACTCATACAGGTTTGGAACAAACAAGTGAGTAAACGATGACAGAATTTTCATTCTGAAAGTGAACTTTAAGGACTGTGGAAGGGTCTAGAGGTGATTTCACAAGTAATCTTTATGAATTGAACATCAATGGGCTTGGAGACCTGTTTTGAGGCCCCCAAACAATAAATTGCAAGTTTATTAGAATAGGTGAAGTTGCCATAAGATAAAAGGACTACACAAACTATTTCAATTATTTCAATGCCCATTTGAAATTAAGGACCATATTAGAATAATCGATATGACATATTTTTATGCAGTTTAGTTTTTTTCAATCTAAACAGTTTTCACCACAGCAAAACCACCAAAAACCAAAAGTCAGAGGATCCCAATCCAGGACCTTTGTAGTATTGTCCACTCATTGTCGCCCTATAGAATACCTCATTTATCACAAGACATTGAATATTTCATAAGAAAATGGTTCACTTCAAAAAATGTTTTCAGCATATTTGGAGTCAGCGATGCAATGTTCAGTCCATTCAACTTCCAAGGGAGTTTTCCCAGCAATTCTGCAACAGCTGTGGCAATACAGCGGTGTGAAAGAGTTTTACTGGGCTCTGGAGGGTTACTCACTCTGCCCAATTAAGAGCTCAGGACACCAGCGGAGCTGTGAAGCCCCTCCACTCGACAGGCTCAATGGAAGTTTTGAAGGCGGACGTTTCTCTCTATCATAAAACAAAGTTGTGCATGTCCACGGAGCTTAGAGATTGGAAAAGATAAATCAGATAATTTCCTAGGGATCAAGGCATTTGTAAAGTGCCATGTTCATGAAGCTCTTCTCTAGTGAACAGCATTTAATTCATCTTGGGCCTCATTTATAAAATGTTGCACAGAAACCATCCTGAATTTGATCTTATGATCATCTCTCAAATATCCGTATGTGTGATTCATAGAATGAACGTACGCACAGAAAACACCTCTTTCAGATGTAAAATCTATGAATCGCAAATGATCTTGAACTTGCACACAACTGAATGGTTTCAGCTCTCTGACTTGTAAACGACTCCTAATTAATGTCATTAACATATAAAAGATCACCAGTCATCGTCCAATTTCTTTATTAAAAAATGGATAGTTCCGGTCCTTGATTCTGATTGGTTGAGTCATGATCGAAGCCGTTGTAAATTACACTACAAACCTACACCTTTGTTTACTTTGTGAGACATGTGCACGCACAATCTAAGATCAAATCTGAGCGTATACGCACACTTTAAATAAGGCCCCATGTGTACACGTCAGTTAAAAATATCACTGTTTTATTATAATTTAATAGAAGAAAACTATTATCATCTAGCCTTTAATGTATTTTATGCAGTACATTAACTTAGACCATGGGTTCTTAACTCTGGCCCTTGAGCAGAGGTGTAAAGTCCAGGGGTCAGAAAGTAAAAGTCCTGCCATGTGTTTATTCCACCCATGAACTCAGCAGCTGATTTCACCAGAGGAGGAACCAAGTCATTCCTTTCATCAAGTCTCGAGTCAAATCTCAAGTCCTCAAAGAGTTAAAGTTAATGACATATTTAAGTGACTAATTAAATGATGATTGTGCATTAGTGATGTAAACCTGCTGTTAACAAGCAGCATCACTGAAGAAAAGAGAAACACAAGAACTACAAAATAAAATAAAAACGTTGCCACCATAATTGTGGTCAGTGTTTGCTTTAGTCTGTCTCTTGACCCTTTTAGTAATTTGCTTCTAAGAAATTGTATTATTGTTTCACAGCAAACATTTGTGCATTGCAGAACCAAAAGCTTGAAATAGCAGATAACTTATGCTTTCTATTTATAACCAGTTTGAATGAACATCAAGAAGTGATCTCTCTCTTTGGTTTAATGACTGACATTAAACTACAGACTGACATTCAGTGACTACAGAACTACAAAAAAGTTCTGTTAAACAAATGTCACTGTAATGCTTGAATATGGGAAAAGAACAAACTGTATTGGCTCAGGCTTTTAGTTGTGAACACTTATCATACGATCCTCAACAGTGGTGACAATAATAATTAATAATAATAATTTGTTACATTTATATAGCACTTTTCTGGGTACTCAAAGCGCTTTACATAGAAGGGGGGAATCTCCTCAACCACCACCAGTGTCACAGTGACATACTGCAACGCATGATAGAAGTTTTTACTATGGTGTTACCCAGCATGCATTGCAGAATGAAGCATTTTGTTGATTGTCACCATTGTTGAGATTTATATGCTGGTTCTTGATGTCTGTGTGTGTCTAAATAGAACAGGTGATCAAATTTTTACATGCAGTGCATATATTTAAAATTCACTCACTATAAGTATTAGCGCATGACCTTGATTGCATGCTGTAGTTTTACAGGGCTGATTACACAAAACATAAAAAAGTTATTTTGGATGCAATCAGACCAGCTTACAACAATTATATCATCATATAAAAACAGCTAACAGCTGTTTCACAACAGCACATGCATTGCTAAAGAGAGAGAGCTAATGCAAGAGTCAAGGGTCAAGAGCCCAACTAAAGCAAACACTGATCTCCATGATGGTGGCATCATTTTAACCAATAAAACATCAACATCTGGGGCCCCATTTATAAAATGTTGCGCATAAACCATCCTAAATTTGATCTTACGATCATTTCTTAGATTTGCGGATGAGCGATTCATAGAATAAACGTACGAACAGAAATCGCGCGTACGCCTCTCTTTCAGATGTGAAATCTATGAATCGCAAATGATCTTAAACTTGCGCACAATTGAATGGTTTCAACTCTCTGCCTTGTAAACGACTCCTAATTAATGTCATTAACATATAAAATATCACCAATCATCATAATTTAGAACAGCGAGCTGCAAGAACAGCTTACATTTTCAAAAACCTGCAATACTCCAACAATAAAAAGTGCGTACGTCTGCTCGGACCCTGATGTGATGCTAAGCACTTTTCCACGTCAAAGACAGTCTTTATAAATATGAGCGCTGGCGTGGATTTAAGCGCACGCACACTCAGATCAAATCTGAGCGTACGCACGCTTTATAAATGAGGCCCCTGATCCTCTGTAATTCTAAATATCAGCATGTATTCATCACTAATGCACAATCATCATTTAATTAGTAACTTTTAATTATCTCATTAACTTTAACTCTTTGAGGACTTGAGATTTGACTCGAGACTCGTTTGTGATGAAAGGAATGACTTGGTTCCTCCTCTGGTGAAATCAGCTGCTGAGTTCATGGGAGGAATAAACATATGGCAGGACTTTTACTTTCTGACCCCTGGACTTCCCAGTCAACAATTTGATCTCACAGTGATGTCACCATGAGCTCACAGGATACTCGTGATGAGGTCACAATGTGAGGTAACAGTGAGCTAAAAGTGTAACCTCACAGCGCCCTCACTGTGTGCTCATACTAATGTGAGGTCAAAGTGCACTCACTGCACAGAGACTAGGTACCCAGCATGCACTGCAGCATGAAGCTTTTGACTGTCACCATTGTTGAGATTCATACACCGATTCTTGATGTCTGTCTTTGTGCTTAAATGACACAGTAGTTCAAAATGTTTGTGTTTTGTCATGCTTTTAAAATCCTTCATAAACGATTATGAAACTGCTGGGTCCTATACTGTATAATTACAGAGCTATTATTAAAAGCTTTAGATTAATAACTCCTCACAAAGACTGCATACTGAATATAGGTGACGGTTGCACTGTTATCATCAGTAACAAACCAATACCACTTGGTTGCAGTCACTTTTTGGTTTTCCGTGTCATAACAAATGTGCTTTACAAACACAGTTACAGCAGCCCCAAAAAATATAATGTTATGAAGTCAAGGGTCAAGAGCCCAACTAAAGCAAACACTACTCACCACAATGATAACGTCAAACAAAACAATAAAACATCATCATCTAAATCTCTGTTAATTCTCAATAAGCGCTTTTGTAGATGTCTAACAGAAATAAGAACCCTGTTCATCTTTTTGAGTTCACAATGAGTTCACATATTACTCACACTGTGAGGATCACCGTATGAGAATGGTGTGATGTCACCGTGATCATCGCGTGATCTCACGTGTTGACTGGTTTACACCTCTGCCCTTGAGGTTCATTTCCCAACCCTTAACAAACACACATACACCGGCTAATCAAGGTCTTCAGGACTCAGAGAGAGACAAGCAGAGGAGTTTGATCAAGGTTGGAGCTAAACTATGCAGGAAAGTGGACCTCAAGGGCCAGAGTTAAGAAACACCTGGGGCCTCATTTATAAAGTGTGTGTACGCACAGATTTGATCTTAGAGTGTGCGTACGCTTAAAATTCACTGGATGATGACTGATGATCTTTTATATGTTGTGAACTAATGATGAAATAAGAGTTAGCTTTTGGTTTACTTTGACCCCAAATGATTAGATCTGTTCAAAAGACACGATCCAGACAGTGTCGGCCCAGATCCGCCCACATCTGGCCCACATCTGGCCCGCATGGATTTCACGTGGGCCAGATGTGGGCCGGATCTTGGCCAACACTATGTTGCTGTCTGGGGAATTAAACCACCGGAGTTGTACTGATTACTTATGCTGACTTTAGGTGTTTTTCGAGCTTTGGTCTACATTCACTTGCATTGTATATGAGACATCCTTCTAAAATTCTTTGTTTGTGTTCTGCAGAAGATCGAAAGTCCAAGGTGAGTCAATGATGAGAGAACTTTTCCTTTAAATAATGAATGCAATGCTTGCAGGCCTGCTTGCTTGAAATGCCTTTAACTGAAAATTGAGTGTTTAATCTTATCATTATACATTACTGACACTCTATCCTCCAGTTTGATACTGTTAAGTGCTTTGACACAATCTGTATTGTAAAAGCGCTATATAAATAAAGGTGACTTGACTTGACTTGACTTGCTTGGAATGCTTGCTTCCAAGTTGACTGAAAGGTATTTCAAACATTTTAGACATTTGACCCATGACAGTTAAAACCTCATTCTTTGTTTAATGTAGTGTAGCTGGAACATTCCTGTGTTGCTTTTAAAGCAAATACTTCTAGAAGGGTTTATCAGACATCCAGAACTCTGACACTTAAGCTTTATTCATTATAACCTGGCTATTTAAATGGTGATGAGACAATGAACAGGATGGCATAAAGAGTTAGTCATTGTACCTGTATGATGACTGAAATTAGCTCAGTAAGGGGCTTGGCGTCGCCAAACACAATGCAAGAATAATTCATGCGGTAATACTTTATTTTAGGGTCTCTTAACTAGTTGCTTATTAGCATGCATATTACTACAATATTAGCCATTTATTAGTAGTAATTAAGCACATATTAATGCCTTATTCTACATGACCTTATTCTACATCCCTAATCCTGCCCAATACCTAAATTTAACAACTACCGCACTAACTATTAATAAGCAGCTAATTAGGAATTTATGAAATTAGGAAAAGTCGTAGTTAATAGTGAAAAAGTGTTCCCTATTCTAAAGTGTTACCATTCATGCTTTTAAACAGGTTTCCAGATCAATGCCCCTTGGCTGGCCAGATAGCACAAATGTGATCTCAGAGAAATAAGCTTCATCAACCAATTGAAACAGCAAATAACTAAGGACATGTCATGTCATATCTGCTTACTTATTAACAGATATCACTGGTGGGACTTTTTCTTTAGCTTTTCTAAAAGGTTTTCCCCTTTTTTAGTGAGCAGTCTTGTTCTGCGGTTAAAACAGTAGATAGCATAGCTTCATAGATGTTTTATGTATTTCACAACCCAAAAGATCGGTACTTGCTATTTCTAGATAGGCAATAGTAAATGTCTCTGTGTAAACTATTTATCTTGGCCCACGATCAATTGTGCACAAATTCTTCTGTCTCAGGGAATTTTTGGTTTCTTCCTGTTTCTGACAAAACGCAAAAATGGAATTGTTCTCATAAATGCCACACGCACCAGACGTGCCATTAACATCTTTTGTTGGGATGTGGGTCAACAGTTCGTCCGTCAGTGAACGTGCAAACCATTAATCTTGTTAATAAGAAATGCATCATGACTTCTAAAAAGACAGACTATCCACAAACTGACAGTTTTCTGTACTGTATAACTAATGCAACAACAACAAAAAAGAAAAATAAGATTATAGTGGATATTTTGAACAAAATTATTAAGGAATGTACAAAGAGGGATTGAAAGAAAGTACATTGCTGAAATATAACTTACCGTTAAACAGTCTAAACAGATCCATGTCAAGTGAGAGTGTTGGTTTCAGGCAGCAGTTACGAGTCCAAACACTGGTGTATAGTGGACACATGGTAATGACACATACAGCCAGTCAGTATCCAAAAGTCCAGCCTCACCTCTTGTTTGGCTGTAATTTTTGCCAGCCAAATTGTTGTTAAAAATGCATTTCATCAGTATTGTGAAAACTGAAGTGAAAATGACGTTCTGAATGCAGTAGTATTAGTAAAAAAAACCTTTTTTTTTCAAGATGATAATTTTTATCTAGTTTAAAGATTGTTTATAAATAGGAGGTGCTGTCGCTAAATCCAGGGTACCGAGACAATACATACCAAGCTTCACGTCAGCATTGCGAAGCATTGTGAATATAAGTCCTTGCTCCTGTTAGGCATCCTCACTGTGAAATTTAATAAAAGAGTTTGCTATAACAGAATAACCTTTAGCCAGCATTATTTAACTCAAATTCGGTGAGAATTAGAAATATTAAACCATCAAAATGGCTAATGTGCTGCCAAGTTCGAAAGAAAATCCTCAAAATTGTCACCAGCAATACTGATACCCGCTCCAGAGAGCACAGCTGAAAGAAGCTACCAGATACATCTACGCAAATGCAAACACTTAAGAGGGAATCAAATGTCTGTGAGTGTGCACCAACACCTTTAACTTATTTAAACAGCTTAGAGAATAAGACATTGCAAAAATAAAGAGATCCAACACAATGTTAAGCTATCATACATATTGCCCAGACATTTTATAGAGTCGTTCACACAAGAGCAGATGCAAATGAACATTTTGTTCTCAGTTAGTGTGGTCACGTCTTGACTGACATCTCTGCCCATGCTTGTTTGCATGTGTTGTGCAAGGCATGCCTGCGTTTGTCCTCCTGTGCTCATGCAGCTATCAGAATGACATGATTTTTGGAGATTTTCTGTTCTTCCTTTATCTTCACTGGCAATGTGGAGATCAAACAATAAGCCAAAATCTGCTATGCTGGAACACTGATGCATTTAGACCTCACGTACATACCTTGGTTTGAATATTTCTGCAAAACGTAATAAACATTTCATCCAAACAGTAAATGATTAGCCATTTCTGAAAACAAAACTAATATTGATGATGGAAGAGGTGATGTTAGCCATCTGTCCGCACGTTGTATCATATCTAAAATCAAACATCTCAAGGTGGCCTGAATCGTTACGTAAAGGCTTGTGTTAAAAGTAACATAACAAAGGCTGTTTTCAAGTGTCCCAGATGCAGTTCGGCTCATTTTAATTGTATAATCAGGTTCATGGATATTTGTCATGGTGAACATTTATTGTTTTTGAATGAGAGTTTGAATAACAGAGTCTAGGCCTAAATGGCAAAACAACACACATATATTATGGAGTGATGAGAAAAAAAACAAAAAAAAAACAATTGTTGATGTACCCAAAGACTGCAAATATCTCTTATTATCATTGCTATTAAAATATAGATTTATAGATGCTAGATTCCATAAGGCCCAGATAATAAATAAATAAATAACAAATAAATAAAGAAAATAAATACAATAAAATGGGCCACATTTCATTTAAATGAAAACCTAGGGGAAAAGGCCTTCACGCACTAGAGCCGTGAGCTTTATAGTGAGCTCTAGGTTAAAAGTGTTGTTTGTGTAACCAGTTCCTTCTGTTTAGCAAGCTGAATAGACTATTAGAGGCTATTTTCAGTAAAACCTTGTGAATACATAAGTTACTGTAGTAATCTGGTGATGCAAACATAGCAAAATACTGTACAACAGGTGATTTGTTCTTTAAATGATCACACATATACACATAAACATGATGAAAAATAACATGACACAAAGGAACACTTTGAATATAATGTAACATTCTACATGGATAGCAAAGGACAAATGTTAAAAAATGATTTGGACAATAACTAATAAGAAATAAAAAGATGTCAGTATCATAAAAGTGGTGCTGTAATTTTCCCACAATGCATTGCTCGAGAAGCCAATGAGCACGATCGACAAAGTGAGCCATATATTCAGTCATTCTGCAGTAATATGAAAGAAAAACAATCAGATCTAACAGCTGTCTCATAGAAGTAATATCTGCTATACATGACAACCATAATATAAAAGAGAATAAAGTGATTATGTTTGATTACTATCTGATCGTACATGATTTGCTTCCTGTGAGTATTTTTTTTTTTAGCATTTACTCTTAATTTCTATAGCTTTCGAATTGTCTTGTTTTCAGTTTGCAGCAGCCACACAACAGCCACACTCATATTTTAAATCAAAATGCATGAATAATTATTAACGTAATTTAAAAAACATTCTTGCCACAGTACGGTTAGTCCTAGTGATCAACAGCGCCGCTTGTTTTGTACGTCTCTTTTATCTAACACAGTTCACTTCATGAATCAGGTGTGTTAAATAAGAGAGAGCGGGTCGACAGGAAAGCCAGCGGGTTACGAGACCACACTCTTAAAAATAAAGGTCTCAAAAGGGTGTTTTTGCAGTGATGCCATAGAAGAACCATTTTTGGTTCCCCAAAAGAACCTTTCAGTGAACAGTTCCTAAAAGAACCATTCTGAAGAACATTTTAAAAATCTAAAGAACCTTTTTTGACTATAAAGAACCTTTTCTGCATTTGAAAGGTTCCATGGATGTTCAAGGTTCTTCATAGAACCATTGATGCCAATAAAGAACCTTTATTTTTAAGAGTGCGTGATGCTTTTTTATACTTTAATCCGATTGCAGGAATTCCGACATGGAGTGCTGGTGGAATTTTTTTTTTCTCGGTCACACACATAATTTATTTTGTTGCCTTAAAGTCATGAATATATGGCCCAGTGTCATGATGCAGTCCTTTTTTTTCTTCAAATTTAAATGAAAGGCACCATAGATTATATTTTTTCTGTTCTGCCATTGAAATACTGTGACCTCAGCTACATGTGAATGGCACTTTTTTTCCATGACACAAACACGTCGTACACATATATAAAAGTCTTTGTTTCACTACATCACTAAAATAAAAGTTGGAGTTTTTCTTTTTGCAACACTTAATTATAGAAAATAAAGGTTTAGTGGTGATTTTTTTCTTCAATGCATCTTTCACACAGCTATAGGATCTTGGTTGACCATGACGGCTGTCAGTCTGCTCTGCAGGTCGTGTTGCGGTGAGAGGTGCAGCGCGGGGTTAGTTCTGCTGCCCTCCAGCCCGTCCAGAACAACCGATCCAGCGGCCAGAGGGCTCTGTAAGCCCAGAAACGGCGTGTCCTCTCCCACCCGCTCATCCTCGGTCTCGCTCTCCGAGCTGCTGCTCTCTGAGTTACTGACGCTGACCGGCTCTGGCGCTGCCGGGACGCTCGGGTGAGTTCTTGAGCTGTTCGGGGCGGACGCTACGGCTGTGCTTTGGTTCTGCTGTGAACTCTCCTCCTGCTCCACAGTGTGCAGAGGGCTGGCCGGAGGGCTGGGCAGCTCCAGGCCGTGATTGTAGTGAGCCGAGTTGCGGAGATTATGGCCTGACTGATTCGAACCGGATTTGTCACGCAGGATCGGCGGGGTCCGAAACAGCAGGGGGCGCTCCTCCTCTCCTGAGGGACTCGCTGCCATGGAGGGAACGGAAGTCGCCAGGCTGGACAGGGGAGCCGACATCTCTGAGGGAGGCGAGGAGGGCGTCACCGGAGAGAGAAGCCCCACGGGGGACAGACGGCTGGGGGTAGTCATGGCCGAAACATACCTTGTGGAAGAAACACAGGCTCACTTTACTGAATCTATTGGAAATGTGATTGGTTACAGATTACAAGTTACCTGCAGAACCTGATTTTACCAATTGCAACATGTTCCTGGATCAACATCTTTGTTGACCCTGGAACAACATTGTGATTAAAGTGCCCCTATTATGGGTTATGAAAGGTTCATAATTTGGTTTTGGGAATCCAAAACCAGTGGTACATGCATGCAAGGTCAAAAAACACTTTCATTGTCTGATAATATGCATTTATTTTTACCTTTCATCAGGGGTGTCAAACTCAGTTCCTGGAGGGCCGGAGCCTTGCAGAGTTTAGATGCAACTCTGATTAAACACACCTGATCCAGCTAATCAATTCCTTCAGGCTTATTTGAAAACTACATGGTTTGTGTGTTGGAGCAGGGTTGGAACAAAACTCTGCAGGGCTACGGCCCTCCAGGAACTGAGTTTGACTTGCCTTACATGCTCAACGACTCCCAAATGATTCATTTAATGATTCATTTTAGCAAACCCCTCCTTTGTGTGACGCTAATCTGCGGTGATTGGTCGATTGATCTCGGGGAAACAGCTATTTTACAGCTTCAAAAGCGGCACCTAGTGGCAAAGAATGAATTTGCATTTTCATTCAGACCAAGGAGAAAAGACCAACAAGTGGGTGGGCAATATGCTAATGTTTCATGTTGACGTCAACATGAAACGGCTTGGGATTCGTTTTAAAAACGACTCGTTACAATGATTCAGAGTCGACTCTTTCTTTTGAGAGACAATAACTGTATACACGGTGCACTTTCAGATTTAAAACTTTGCAGGATGCTTTCATTCATTTACAACTGTGTTACACACTGCATGAAAGTTAATTTTCAAAAATCTATAATAGGGGCAGACTTGAAGAACCAGTTTATAGTTTTTGTGAAGTTTAGGCTTACAATCAGTGTTTGGTGCTTGTACACTTCATTCATCTATCATTTCCTCTGATTTTAGGGATTACTCATAAAAATTTAGTCTTAACCATATCCCTACACCTAAACCTAACCTTAACCATATTAAAATGTTCCAGGGTCAAAACATTATGTTGACCAAGGAACACATCTAACTCAGCAAAATCAGGACATGCCAGTTAAATCTGCATGTGTGTGTGAAAATATTCAGATGTAACCCCCTTTGTAATATTTAACATTTTCATAAGTAAATGTAATTGAATTAAACATTTTTTTCTCAGTAACTGTAACAGTAACAGTAATATATGGTTAGGATTAGGGTTTGACTTAGGGTTACTTGCATGTAATTATGCAAGTGTAATTATAGTACATGTAACGTGTAACAAGGACACCTTAAAATAAAGTGTTACCAATTTATTTTGTAATTAAATTACATAATTCTGTTACATGTAACTAGTTACTCCCCAACATTTTCTTTCATGACCCATGCATCACCATTGACTGATGTCTTCTTTTGAAGGCTGCACCCTCTGAAGATCACATTTCTTGATGCATACATCAGGGAACATGCCATTTCAAAAAAGTAAAATTATAAAATTGACTGTTCTACCTTATGAGGCATACTGTAATGTCTTTCTTACTTTGGAATGGTTGCTTTTCTGAAATAAGACATCCTTAACGGCTACATTTACATGCAACCAAATAATCCATTAGTAAATGGATTGATGGCTCAACTGGACCGAAAAGCCTACACGTAAACACATGCTTGATCCAAATGAAATTTCAATCAGATTGGAAGCGGTCATGTAGATCTTTCCTAATCCAAATGAAAGGACATATAAACTCTGGTCTTCACAAAGAAAATAAGCAATGGTAGAAGAACAGTATGTGCAAACAGCAGGAAACTTTGTAAATTTGTGTCAAAAGATCAAAAATGATATTCCAACTGAAACAGAAGGTGCCGATATAAACTTAGCCATTGACATTTGCGGCTGACAAATGTGACCTCTGGAGGGCGCAAACATTGAAATGAGACACAGCAATAGCGTTGGAAAAGCTGCTACAAAACTGCACCAAACTACAAGCTACATAGTAGTGCAGTAACAGCTGCTCTTTTGAAACATAGTTACAAGCATCTAAGACTTAAAGCATACTTAGTTTTCTGTGTCCCGCTATGTTTTGTGCATTAACACAATTCAAATAGGTGTGTCAGATAAAAAAATGTGCTGTTGTTTACAGAAAAATCAGGCTATGAGCAAATTATGTGTTTGTGGATGTCATTGGACTGTACTGTGTCACATGCACTGTCTGTGAGACGGAGCATAACGTGGACAAGTGAAGTATACTTTATTTTCTGAATGAGTGAAGTACTAATATAACTGAGGGGGCCTACTGTAAACGTTTTTTTCGTTTGTTTTAAATCTATTTGCTTACTTGAATCATCTGAATGAGCTGTTTCACTAAAATGATTCAGACTTACCAGTGAAACATGTGAGGGAGAGAACATTTCAGCAGAATTTGATAACTACCTCAGTTCACATGGCAGTAAAGCTGCATGCACAATGTAATGTGAAAAAAAAACAAACAAGTCAATTTGTCACACTACATGACTACTTGTTAGAAAAAATGGGAAACTATTTTTAATACACAAAAATATAGTTAAGTTAGGTGTGTTGCTTCTTTTTCTTAGTGCCTCCCTAAATCCAGAGTTCTGTCATGAAACTGTAGATGCCGCAGGCTTGGTGCTCAACATTCAAATACTTGGCTTGTGTTTGCTGTAGCAGTTGCAGAGCGCTTCAGAAACCCTCCTCCTCCCCAGCTCCACCTGTACAGATCTGCTACTAGAGCCCTGCATTTCAGACCAGGCCTGACGGGCCCTGACTTTTTTACGCCCTCTGGGCCAGGCTTCTGGCCAATTTTCACATCATAGTTCAGAAGTGGGCCGGGCCTCGAGCCTGTTTTTGGTTTCTCCTTATTTATATATTTTAGACATCCATCAATTAGTGATGCAAAAATATTTGCAGCGCTGGTGGAATGAGTGAAGTACTAATATAAGTACAACGCGAGACCGTGCTAACCGCGACTGTCAAGAACGGCTCACCGGTGTTTAGTGTCCAGCAGCAGCAGCAGAGAGCCGTCAGCACAGCTGAAGAGTTCTGCGTTCAAATGCACGCAATAGGCTAAAGCCCCAGTAAAAGTAATTAATGTGTCCGGCGGAAATGGTAAGGAGATATTTGAATTATTTCCTAATAAACTAGTGTTTTCTGAGTCTGTGTCTCAAGGATGAAGTTGCCGATCCTGACCCATTTTCTCATTAGACGGGCCTTTAGAGAGAAGTGCATCTTTACGGATTATGATTATAATAAAAGTTTTTGTTTTCGATTTGTTTTATTTTGTTAAGTAGTAATTTAATGCTTTCTATAGATATTTTTATAATGTCTGTGAGGCATGTATTCCCTGAGTTTCGGTTCATTTTTGTGAAGCGCTCCAGTTCAAGACGAGACGGCAGAAAGCGCATGATGTTTGTTTTCTTTATTTTATAAAGGCACAACGTTTTGTTGATATTGTGAGTGTACACAAATAAAAGTAGACCCTTTACAGTTCTGAATGATGTATTACTCATACCTTTCTGAGTTGTTTAGGGCTATGGCCTAAATTTGAGGCCCGTGCAGGGCTCTATCTGATACGAGGTGATTCATGAATGCTCTTTGGGGGTTATTCATGTACAGTCATGGCCAAAAATATCGGCACCCTTGGTATGATCAAAGGCGGCTGTGAAAATTAATCTGCATTGTTAATCCTTTTGATCTTTTATTTAAAAAAATTCACAAAAATCTAACCTTTCATTGGATAATAAGAATTTAAAATGGGGGGAAATATCATTATGAAATAAATGTTTTTCTCAAATACATGTTGGACACAATTATTGGCACCCCTAGAAATTCTTATGAGTAAAATATCTCTGAAGTACATTCCCATTCATATTCACATTTTGAGCACTTTTGAGCATTTGAGCACATGTATTGGCAGTAGCAAGTCTCGATACTTGCTCTGCCGCAGCAGTGTAGCAGATCTATTCCGCCAATACCAAACACATTAACATTGTCATGTACATTACCATGGTAAACCCTCCGAGGGTTGTCATGACAGAACTCTGCTCATTATGTAAGACAGGATATTTATTCACAATCATCAGTGAGGAGAGATGGGATCCTGCAGGAGTGTTATGCAGTGAACGGTACCTCTCGCTGTAGGGGGAGTCTCTGCAGGAGCCCTGGGTTTCTCTGGAGCTCTTCAGGTGATCGTTGAGCTGATGGACTCCTCCGGTAGCATTCAGACGCCCCCTGTGACCGGGCGTACCATGCCGGCAGTTCTCCACTGATGACTTGACCAGGACTGCGTGACTGTCAGAAACCACGCTCTCTGCTTTCCCATTACTCCAGCTGCGAGAAGCCAAAGGCAAAGCCACTCGTCACATGCGTCATCTAGTCATGTTGTTCATTCACAATGATTCTTCATCTTTGAACAGCGACTGTCCCTCGTGGATCTTTTGTAAAATTTCTATCAATACACTACCCTTCAAATGTTTGGGGTCAGTAATTTTATTTATCTTTTTTTACCTCAATAGCAGCAAAAGTGTTTTGCAATACAATATGACCACAATAAGTACATGGTACTTTGATGTAAGTACATAGTAGTTAAGGCCACCTAATATAAAGTGTGACCATACATTTTATTTTATTTTTAGCAAGGATGTGTTAAATTAATAAAAAAGTGATGGTAAAGATTTATATTGTTAGAAAATATTTCTATTTTGAATAAATGCTGTTCTTTTTTAACATTTTATTCATCAAAGAATCCTGAAAACAGTATCACAAGTTCCAAAAAAATATTAAGCAGCATAACTGTTTCCAACACTGATAATAAATCAGCATATTAGAATGATTTCTGAAGGATCATGTGACACTGAAGACTGGAGTAATGATGCTGAAAATTCAGCGCTGCGTCATGTGAATAAATTATATTTTACAGTATATTAAAATATATAACCATTATTTTAAATTGTAATAATATTTTACATTATTACTGTTTTTTTCTGTATTTTTGATCAAATAAATGCATCCTTAATGTGCAGAAGAAACATCTTAAAAAAAACATTAAAAATCTTACTGATCTCAAACTTTTGAACGCCATCGTATATATATATATATATATATATATATATATATATACATATGCCATTCAAAAGTTTGGGATCAGTAATAAATATAAGATATATATATACACTTCTACAGAACAATATGTCAAAAACCATAGGAGCTAATGTTCAATGAATTTAAACAAATTAAAGACACTACAGTATAAATATAATGTTACAGCATATATTCCTGTAAAGCTGCTTTGCAACCATGTGTATTGTAAGAAACACTATACAAATAAATATTTACAAATAAATAGGACTTGATTTGACTGACAATCAAATGTTATGTTGCTGTTGTTATGTGGGATTGTACTGTACCACTGGCTGGAGGAGTGAGTGACAGCAGTGGACGGATGTGTTGAAGTAAAATCGTTTGTAGAGAGAGATGTTTCCACTTCTTTGTCTGTCACGTGCACATGAGGAGGGACGGTATTTTTAGGCATGTAATGCTGAAATCAGACAAAAGTCGACTGTTGTACCACTGTTTTTCTTTTAGCATGTTATACATTTTGTTTAACATCAACTTTACCTGTTTTTACATAATTTAATATTGTTTTTTTTTTTTATTGTATCCAGAGGCTGTTTGAAATAAGAGAAAGTCAGTATAAACTAAGAGGAATATGTGTGTTTAAAAAAATAAGGGCAAGAACTAATACAAAAATAGGTGTATGTGTGTCAAAGGGGTAATCTATGGAATAATTGTGACTAAAATTAAAATGATGTATTTCAAATTTAAGAAAATGTTTAAATACAAGGTGATAAATAATTAAATGACTCATTATGAATAATTTGTACTTAATATGTTATTTCAATACTTAAACTGTTGAAATAATATCTGGAATGTGCATTTTTGTAATTATGTATGTACATTTTGGGAAATGTCTTGTTTATCTTGTATTATCAAATCCAGTGAAAAAGTGAATCTCGTCAGATAAATATGTTTAAAATATATATGTATAAACGGTAGGCATAATAAGCAAAGGCTTCGGCCTACACCTTTTTCAGTTATTATGCATATTTTTAGTTTTATTTATTGTGAAAAGTTATTTAGTAAATTTAAGTTGAAGCTGAAGTATTAAGTGATTGTTACAATATTTGGTGACCACTAATGTTAACATAAATGGCATCATTTTTTTTCTGACAACTTCTTATCTTCAAACTGCAGTGTACAGGATTAAAAATGTTTAAAAATGTTTCCAGTTATGGTACTCACATTCACCAGCTGCAGGTTTTCGGGTGGAGGGTGAGGGTGAGGGTGCTGAGGGCCTTTGGCCGCAGCGTTTCGCTCTCGTAAACTCTGCCGCAAACGATCATGCAGCTTTTTCCTCTGTTTCCTACATGTGCAAAAACACGAACAGCTCTTAGACTGCAGGAGATCGCATTCAACGACTATCAATAATTTTAGTTTTTGAGTGAAACATTAGTACAAACTAAGACATTTCAAAAAGTGAATTACTTTGTTTTGCAGTAAGCCACCACACACATGATGCCAACAACTAGAAGAGCGATGCAGATGCCTGTTATAGTCAAAACGCGTTTCTGATAGAGCTCCTCAGCTTCTGGAAGAGAGGACAGACTGCTTTTGAAGCTTCCAGGTGTAACACACACACATCACACATCTGTCACATTCTTACTTGGAATATTTGTATAATAATAACTATGTAAATAGATTTCCAAGTAAGAACAGAAGCTAGCACACATGTATGTTTCCAGTGAGACTGGAGCATTTCATTAGACAGGGTTTACTGCTACTAGGACACACAGATGCTTATTGATCTCAGGATATCGTTTTGCTGAGAGGGGAGGGAGGAGACAACGGGACGTGTTAATTCAAGGTCAGTTCAGAATCATCATGTTATCACAATTACATGAAATGCAAACTGTGCAGGGCCTGAGGCCTCTGGGATGTCTTCAACACTCAGTCATGCATTTCACTCATTTCATTATGAGGTTTAATCACAACACTGACAGACTGAATTTATCAAAGCCTTCAGCAAGTTGTGTTCTTTTTTCCAATATTGTTCATCTGTTAGTCTGTTTTGATTTGTATTTTTGTGAACGGTCAATAGATATGGATGCTAAAGGCTTTAATAAAAAGTCATGAACTGGTAGTGGTGTAAACTCACAGTTTGGTAACACAACTGAATGGCTAAAAAGACCCGGTGAAACTGTTTGACAAGCATATTTTTCTTTCCTGTGTTGACATACGGTACAGTTTGACATAGGTCATTGCAAATTTTTATAAATTGGGTTTAGTTTACATGACATCCATTTACTGCTTGCAATAGTCAAGGGGTGTGCAATCCTGCTTGTGGAGGGCCACTTAGCTGCAGAATTTAGCTCTAACCTGAACACATCTAATCAACGGGCCCAATTTTAACGATCTAAGTGCATGGCCTGAAGCGCACGGCGCAGGTGCACTTAGGGCGTGTCCGAATCCACTTTTGAATGAATGAATGAATGAATGAATGATGCATTTATATAGCGCTTTATTGTGTATTGCTGTACACACAAAGCGCTTTACAATCATGTCTCTCCTCAACCACCACCGGTGTGCAGCATCCACTTGGATGATGCGACGGCAGCCACAGGACAACGGCGCCAGTGCGCTCACCACACACCAGCTACAGGTGGAGAGGAGAGAGAGTCATAGAGCCAATCAAGTGGATGGGGATTATTAGGAGGCCATGATTGCCAAGGGCCAGTGGCGGGAATTTGGCCAGGACACCGGGGTTACACCCCTACTCTTTACAAGAAGCGCCATGGGATTTTTAATGACCACAGAGAGTCAGGACCTCGATTTAACGTCTCATCTGAAAGACGGTGCTTTTGACAGTATAGTGTCCCTGTCACTATACTGGGGCATTAGGACCCACACAGACCACAGGGTGAGCACCCCCTGCTGGCCTCACTAACACCTCTTCCAACAGCAACCTAGTTTTCCCAGGAGGTCTCCCATCCAGGTACTGACCAGGCTCAGCCCTGCTTAGCTTCAGTGGGCAACCAGTCTTGGGCTGCAGGGTGATATGGCTGTGACACTTTTGCTAGTTAAACAACGGGAAAACGGTGCCCGGTGCATGGTCTAAAAGGGTTGTCCCTATTCTCTTAATGAGTAATGGGTGTGTTTTGGGCATAACGTGCAATAAACCAATCAGAGTTTCATCTCCCATTCCCTTTAAGAGCCAGTTGCGTTTGCGCCATGGCGGATTCGCTATTTACACACTGGATTTTGCAAGCACAAAGACTGAATGTGTCTCCAGAAAGGAAACGGATCTGCTCGTACGCGAGCCTAATTCTGATACATACAATGACTATTCATTATGACATGTAGGTATTTTTATATTTATGTAGCCTACACATTAATCATTTTTTACACTGTAATCCTTTATTTTTTAATATTTGGCATGTTTGGTCTCGGTCTGCTTCCAAACGAACTCTGGTGCAGTTCGAATGAAATATGAACGCAACATGGACCAAATACTTCTAAACAAAGCAAAAACAGGATGTAATGACAAGATGTGACGCTATGCATACGACGCAGAACGAGCAGTGTATCCAAAACAAAATGAGCAAAGGGCAAATGTGGAGCAACGAGGAGGTGAAGCGCCTTTTATGAGCGGTAAAAAAATTAAATCATATGTACACGCAATGAGCGCGCTTAGTCCGGCATTAGGTGTATTCAACTTAAAGCGGCGCTGAGCAGACCGATCAGTGAATGGGTGTACTTTGATGTCAAACACAGATCAGTCTGCGCACGGCTGCTTTAAGTAGATCACACCTATTGTTTGGTAAGTTCTGTCACAAAATATATATCATTCAACCCGACCAATCAGGTTGTGAATGTATCACTATGCCTTTAGGTTTGGTATCTTTAGGTTCGCTGTCAAAAATGCCAGTATGAACACTAACCGGACCAGGACAAAATGCATCATTTTCGAACCAAGAGAATCGAACTACAAGTGTGAACACACCCTAATTCTGCAGGAAGGTCCTGCAGGAACGGGTTTAGACAGCCCTGTATAAGGGGGCGGGGCATTCTCATTCCAAAGAGCATTTGATTGGACAAAAATCTGTACACACCCCTGAATGCAATATGGTGTCATCAATATTTTTGGGCCATTTTCTCTGCAAAAAAGATCATTTTGATTATTTTTGACTTCACAGGGTCTTTATGGCACAGAATTCTGTACGTTCCTGTCACAATAAACATTATTGAAGCATGTGAGCAAACACTACCACCCATTTGATTTAGATCTTAAATCTCTAAGTATAGCATATTCTTGATGCACACAACACAATGGCAATCACTACAAACAGACATTGATAAAACACTGAGGAAGAAACAGAAAAATGGGAGAAAACATGGAAGAAAGTGAGGAATGCAAAGTCATGCTGAAGACAGGGATGCATGAATGGAGGGCAAAGCAAAGCTGAAGGGATCTAAACACAGCATAACTACTGCAGTACGGCTTCTCTTCTGCACAGCTGAACTGTGTGTGAATTATTTTAGCTGCCTCTTGTGTGTGTGTGTGTGTGTGTGTGTGAGAGCCTTACATATCTGCCTTGAATAGGAGATATCAGAGGTCTTCATGAATAATTAACGACATCCTTCCTACCTAATGCCCCCCTGCACATCACATGCTTTGGAGCGGCTATCCACTTTCTTGCCTAAAACCCTAGAAACCTGCAGAGTGGCTCTGAGCAGCCATCTGAAGTCCGGTGCATTAATATAATAAAGAATAATAATGATGTCAATCTCCAATCATCTTGTTATGGCTGTTTGATCCCTTCATGAGCAAAAGGAAACCAGCTGAAGTTGAAGGAAACAGGCTCAAGCTTCTAGACCTACGAATCTGCAAACTAGAAGGAAAGGACGATTCATACCCATAAATTCAATCCCAAGATGTTCTGCCAAGGCAGACAAGGTGATGAAAAGAAAGCAAAACACAAACAAACAGAAAACAGTTGAGCGGTGATGTCAAATCTGACTGACTGCACACAAACACCACCTCAAACCACCTCCGAAAACACTGAAATCATCTCAGCATGTAGAGTACAGCATGGTACATCATGGTACATCACACAGACACACAAGACATTGGAAAATAAATCATTCAAGCCTATTCTGTTTGACTTTAAACCCACCATGAATATGCATCATTTAATGCTTTTAGAGTTCATTAAGAGATACATGGATGGTTTGTCACACGTATATAGCGATGTGCATCTCTATATACAGATTCGTATGGTTGGTTGTCATCATGACACAAAGACATGCACATGCAGATGTCACTGCGCTCACATCATTATAGAGACTGACCCTCCACATTTCACTACGGACAAAGTCAGACGCGGTTATTCATGTCATTACGCCAGCACATGTTTTAGATAAACATGCTGTTAAACACATGCACATCGCGGTCACCTAAACTATCTATAACATCCAGAAGAAAACCTGCTGTTGCTTGTCTGAAACCTGAGCCAGTCAAAATTTGAAAGCAATAATGCCCTGTACATTGAGAACAGGTTCCAAAAATATAATTTGATATAAAAAACGAGGTTCTCAGAAATGCACATACAGATTTCCGAAGGCATAAAAAAGGCTCTCCAGCCATAAACTGGAGTGATATTACAGTCACAAAAATGTAAAATGACCAATTTTAATATCATTTCAAAGAATCACCCTTGCTTATCAATTGTTTGACTGGAATACTGAGCTAATAATGAAGTGTTGTTTTAGCCCTTGACTGATATCTCTGATCTTTCCTGCATGTCGTTTATCAGTGATAAAAACTCTCTGGACACTGAGCCAGAGCATCTCTACTGATGGAGGTCATGCTATGAAGGACAAATTAGCAAACACTATTAATAGATGAGAATAGATTGTCTGCAGATCTCCAGTAAATTTTGCTATTTTTTTTTTAGCACTTTAGATAAATCGATGGAGATGTTCTGTCTGCTCCATAATACCTCCCTAAAAGTCCTATTTGAAGTCTCTTTTGAGCAAGGTTCACAGTGTTCACGGTGTACTGATGGGTTTCAGCAGGGGTCCTTCAGATCTGCTTCAGAAACTCTGAAGTGTGTGCTTTAAGTGCGTCAATTAAAGAAACTATGGTTTTTACTGTGGTAGGCCACTTTAATAGGGTCATTCTCAGAGAAAGGTGCAATTTGTGCGCAGGGCACTGAACGTATGCTATTTTATTCATTTGATAATTAAATTATTATACTTTTTTTTTTTACAAATATGTTTTGAAAAAGAAATGTCATACTGGGTTATTAGGACAGATTATTATTATTGTTGTTATTATTATTATTATTATTATAATTTTTTCAATTATGAATGATAAAATATGGGAAATCTTTTAGTTTTATTCATATACTATTTTTGTTTTTAATAATATAGTTTAATAATTAGTTTTTATTTTTATTTATTTTTATTTTTATTTTCATTTTAGTTTTTACATTTTGTAATAATTTTGTTAAATAATTAATTTATTTTTATTTCAGATTTATTTTTAGTAATTTAAACAAATTAAAACTTATTTCAGCTACTGCAGCTGCTAATGCAATATTTCTAATTTTCATTTAAGTTTCTTTATGTTTATGTTTTTCATCTAATATTTCTATTTAATTTGATTTCAGCTTAACAAATGAAAATGATTTGTAATAGTTTTAGTTTTCAGTAAACAGTAACAACACTGTCCCAAACTATTTTTAACTTTTTAAAAGAAAAAGCACAAATGTTCACTGTTTCTTGAGAAGGACCCTTAGTCGTTTTACAGGAGGTAATTACCTGACTAGCTCAAAAAAACATGTTGATAACATATCGTGAGCCAGTTGCTGTGATTTTGTCCGCAGACAGAGTCTCGATTCGTCTGTTCCTGTCTAAGTCTAAGATGATGTGAAGCAGAGAAACCGTTAATAACTAACGTGTCCAGATCGATGAATGTCAACCCTGTCTAACCACTGTCAGCTAACTAGCATCCAACAGAACAAAACTAGATTAATAAACACTAAACATGCAAAGAGAAGTAAAGGAAAACATAAACAGAATCCCAAAATAACCAAATCACTGTCTGATCTGACGACCCGTCCATCGAGAACACAAAAACAAAGCAACAGGAGGAAGAGCTGACTGAGCATGCTCCAATCCAAGCACAGACAGGAAGAGGAAATAGACGTACTGTAGAAGCTGGCCATTACGTAGTTTTGGCAGCGATCACCAGTAAACTCATTGGGGCACCTGAGAGGGAAAGACAGAAGTCACAGAGAGAAAAGAGAGGAAGACAGGAAGTGAGTTTGACACCCAAAAGTCCCCCGCACACACGCTTGTCTCCAGTGTTGCCCGCTGAACGTCTCGCAAACGTCTCCGCTCCCAAGAGCCAATCACAGTTTAAATGTGACAGAGAGACTGTTTTGTGAGTGGCGGAGGTGGCGAGGCAGTGGGAAACAGCGGCGATGGCGTGAGTGTTTGGGGGTGAAGGGGATGTTCACTGACTGCACATACGTTTGGGGTCTACGACTCTCACAGGGTCTGTGGATTGACAGCGGTTCCCTGTGTATCCGGGAAGGCACCTGGGTTAGAAAGAGGATGAACACAGCACAACACAACATTACACAACAACACACAAACACTCTCACAGGCATAGGAGCCATTTGCGGATGGGACTTTTTGAAAGCCGTTGAAAAAATTATAACATGCAGATGGCTTAGAACGCAAAGTAAAATCATCTCCAATCCGTCTCCAGTCGTTCTTCACAATTGAATTCATTCATGTAACACAAAATATATTTGCACCTGATCTATCCACCTTTTTCCTGATGAGCCTACTGCGTTTTAAATTATGGGAGGCACTTCTGGTTTGGGGAAGTTTGGTATATTAATGTGACGTGATATAACAACGATATCTATAGAATAGCTCTTTTCAGACTGCTGCATTATTTTCCTTCTGATTATTTTCATGTTTCCTTTGTATTACACTGTAAGTAAAGATATAAACCATGAATAATTCCCTGGAAAGCACTGAGAATCTTTCATTTTTCTCCCCAAATCCTCGCGTCTCTTTCCAGGTTTGTTTTCACACGGATGCTGTTAAATGTAATTGTCACGAAATATAGACACATATTACTATAATGATATTTAACATGTCCGTAATATTGCTGCGGATAGGAGGAGGATCTTTAGGAGTTATTCATGGTATGTTGAAAGTAATTTTTTAATGCTTTTACACTTTTAAATTTCCTTTTAATGATCGATGGTTAAAGGGTGAGTAAAATAATGTCACCTCATTGCACCCAGTTTTTGAAAATGCTTACTTTTGCGTTCATAAAGCGAACCTTTTGCTGATTGTTTACAGTGTAAACTGAAGTTACTCCCATAATTTGCTCAAAGCGGGCGCAGGAAAAAGCTGGATAAACCTTGTCACAAACATTTCAGCATTTATAAACAGTAAACGGCGTAATTATGTGTGCAGAACCACACACTCTGGACTCTTTTACTATGTGATAGCGATGAAGTAAACAGAATGCTTTATATTTACACATTTAGAGTAAATATACCACTCTCATAAATTAAGCCACAAATGGCATGATGTAATTATCAAGAAGTTATTATTATTATACGTTAAAAATCGCCTGTTTGTAAGTCACTTAAAGAAGCTGACTTGTGCTGCTACATTAATATGACCATTTTACTTATTTTCTGGTTAGAATTAATTTATTTTAATCTCTAAAGGTCCAGGGCTAAGATTGTTCCAGTCTTGATCATTTTGCTGACCGGCTGCTCTCTGATGACACTGAAAGCGCTCAAAAACACAGCCGTAGAGCTCCAGCTGTGCGTCCGAAAGGAGCAGCTGCCTTTCTCAACAGAGAGTGAAGGCCTCCATATACTTCAGATGAAATCACAGATCGAAATAAGTTAATTTTGGGAGCTCGAAACAGCTTTCCAAAACAAACTTTCTGAAAAAGTTTGCTCCAGCTGGTAAAACCTTCAAACTACGTAATAGTGTGCTCTGGGGCTCCATCATCTTCAATGTGGAAATCTTCTCTGGTTCATATCACCGTCATCATTTCTGTTCAGCGTTTATTTAGTGTACTTTGCCATCTGTATACACTGCCATTCAAAAGTTTGCGATCAGTAAGATCAGTTTTTAATTGAGTCTCTTATGCTCATCAAGGCTGCATTTATTTGATCAAAAATACAGAAAAAAACAGTAATATTGTGAAATATTATTGCAATATCTAATATTGGTTTGCTGTTTCAATATACTTTAAAATATAATTTCTTTCTGTGACACAGTTTTCAGTGTCACATGATCCTTCAGAAATCATTCTAACATGCTGATTTATTTTCAGTGTTGATACTGTTGTGCTATATTTTGGGACCTGTGATACTTTTTTCTTTGATTCTTTGATGAATAAAAAGTTTAAAAGAACAGCATTTGTTCAAAATATAAATCTTTTCTAACAATATAAGTCTTTACTATCACTTTTTATCCGTTTAACACATCCTTGCTGAATAAAAGCATCAATTTCTTAAAAAATAAAGAAAAAGTGCATATTGTAACACAAAATGTCTATGCTGAATAAACACTATTCTTTAAAACATTTTATTTATCAAAGAATCCTGAAAAACGTATCACAGGTCCCAAAAATATAAAGCAGCACAAATGTTTCCAACACTGATTATAAATCAACATATTAGAATGATTTCTGAAGGATTATGTGTCACTGAAGACTGGAGAAAGGATGCTGAAAATTCAGCTTTGATCACAGGAATAAATTATATTTTGAAGTATATTAAAATAGAAAACTGTTATTTTAAATTGCAATAATATTTCACAAAATTACATTTTTTTCTGTATTTAAAAAAATAATAATACAGCTTTGATGAGCATAAGAAACTTCTTTAAAAACATTAAAAATCTTACTGTGTATTTACTAAGGGTGTAACAGTTCATTTATTAGTACTAAAATTGTTTGGTATTGGTCTTTCAGTTCGGTACACATTTAATCTGGAAATTCAAACAATAAATGCCATTTAGGATGATTTTTGATGTGGCATGTGAGATATAGGTGACTCAACTCAAGGCAGCACGGATTTAAGAACATAATTTATTTAGATTTAGAAGTTAATGTAATGTTAACTGCCGTGTGTGCAATTTACATAGTTGCATAGAAATATTTTATTTGAGTGTTAATTATATCTTAAAAATAAATAAAAATGAATTTAACAGTTTGGGCTCTGTTGTTAATTGTAACCTTTAATATTATAGTACTGTGCAAATAACAGGGCTCCCTATGTAGTTGTATGTAGCCATTATTTGTTCAGTAAACCACTATTTATTAAAAATTGTATGTTTAGCTTTTCTCCCTGCTGTACAGAAAATGTAGCAAAGCATCTTTTTTGTGTACTGTTACACCCCTAATATTTGCCTATTGATTTAAAGGTGACTCCCAGCAGCGTGATGGTCAGGATGTTCTTTTTATCGTTGAGTGAAGGACAAAAAAGACTGAGTATATCGGTGCCTTTACTCAATAAGAAGACAATGAGAGGACACGTTAACAACTAGATTTTTGGCTTTCCCCGAGGACAGTGTGAATAGGGTTGGGCATCCAAAAGTCTGCCATCTGTCTGCTACTGCATTTACAGTAAAGAGAGAGACAGAGAGAAGCTCCTCTTGACTGCAGTGCTTACTGATGAGAACAGAGTCCTGACTTCAGCACTTGGGTTTGTGCTTATTCACCGAATTGGACAGTAAGAGCATGAATACCCCAGAGAGTGCTGTCAGAGTCATGCACGCAAAAAACCTTCGCTAGCAGTATGTGATCTGAAATGAGGAGGCAAAGTCCTCACTGCCTTTAATGCTTCAGTTTAATCCAATGTAAATTAATGTTCCAGTTATGCTTAATGTTACCACATCTTTCAGGTTAAATAAATAAATGTTGCCTACACTTTCAAAAAACCAACAGACAATACAATTTTAATTTGTATTATTATATTAAAAACGCTTTATTAATCAAAACTAAGAATATATCTCATCAGATTTATAAAGCATTTTTACATTTATTCCAAAATAGTAACTATAAGAACACATAGCAACTTTCAGATTTCATGTCTATTTTTCTTTGTGAATTGATGTTCAGCTGTTATTTTTAATAGTCAGCATATTTTCGGATCAGCAGTCATCAAAGCTCGGTAAGCTTGATTTAAAAATGGTCACAGACACATAGATGTACCTTTAAATTCACCATCCTTGCAAGTTTTATTTTGATGTGGTAAAACAGTGATGTATAAATTGTTTACTTACTTTGTAATTAGTCTTCCCATTAAAATCATTGTATTTTCTCATTCAGAACTATGGCTGGGCGATTTTTCCGATTTTATCGGTTAATTCGAATTTAATGTTTTTAAAATTTTTAGAAATCGAGTAATCAGAAACATTTCCAAACACTAGAATTAGACACTTTGTCAATATGCCAATGATAACATAAGAGAAAAGAATGATCCAACCGCATGTTGGCGCACACTCTGTGAAGGAGCATAAGTAACGTATCGGTGCCATTCACACAGAATGTGCTTTTGTGTTGACAAAGATGCAACACAGCAGTGGAATATGGAAAAACATGCAAGAAGATGAGAGTGAACTTCTTTTAACTTGAGCACCACATTTTTAGACCGCCATTTCATGCATGAGTCAAACGTCCATGTTTACATAGAAAAAACAATGTAAAAGCAGCGCAATCTAATAAAAAAACCTGAAAAGAACTCCTTCTGTATGTCTGATATTTCATGTTTGCATCATGGTGAAAGCTGCTGTTCATTGTTTTTACAGAACATTTATAGTTAATAATAGTCTACTGGTGTCTACCTTGACTTTTGAGAATTTTTAAAAAAGCATTTTCCTCGTATTATTTCTGAACATACAATAAGACAAGTTTGTTCAAGATGTAGTTGTAAGTTCATGCATCTTTTCTGCAAATATGTTAAACAAGTGATTTGTTTAACATTTACATCATGTTGACAACTTCATGTGTGGTGCACTTGGAATCGAATTTTCTTAACTAGAGGGTTAATAAAGAAAAAGTTACTTGAATCATGTTGTAGTTACATTTTCAAGTTGACTAGTTAAGTCATCGAGAATCGAAAAGTTCTGAAAACAAAACTAGATTAATTTTTTTTTTTGCATTATCGCCCAGCCTTATTCAGAACAATCTACTCAGAGGTAGGATTTATTGAATAAACAGTGTAAAAGGCCAATCATAGAGGTTTGGAGGCATTGCACATGACTTTTCCCCATTTGTTCTCAATTACCCAACCCAGGCTCATTCGAAATACAAGCTTCTAAATACATTTCTGCAACACCGTTATTACGTACATTGCTAAAAGTTTCGTGGTAGTTTTAAAATAAAAAGTCCAGTGAGTGGTGCTAAAACGTGGGTTCAATACGTAACCCTGGCACATTTTTGTTATGTTGCTTCAGGTACGTATTGCAGTGGTTCATAATTCAAACATCCGATGAGTGTCGCTAAAAGTTAATGGTCTGTCGTGTTGGAAATATCCGCTACACCAAACCCAACCCTAAACCTACCCGATAGTGTTAACAAATGCAAAAGTGATATAAAACGTATGTGTTGATGCAGCCTTGCTATTTTTACTTCCTTATGCAGATTTGAGCTGTTTTGTTCGAACTGTAGTTTAACAGGGTTCGTACTCGTCATCAAGTGCAACGCCGTATCGAGCAAACCAGTTAGAAAACTCATGCATATGAAGCTGTATATGTGACGACAACATATAAAAGTATCAGTTTTCAAATCTCACAGCATGTTAAAATTGTTTTGAATTCATAACATAATATTCCTCAAGTAAGTATACGAAAATTAGGCTTTATTAATCGAAACTGTGGACCTGCAAATCATATTTTGTGTGAAAAAGTTGTCTGAGTTTTACTGCCTCTAGTGTTCATTTCAACTGGATACTGCAGCGATTCGTGTGTATAGGTATGTTTTTTGAGTTTTGCAGAAATGTAGGTAGAGGCATGTATTTCCAATGAGCCTATGTTGCAATTATCACCCACAAAACCCTTTATTGCTTTGCTTTTTCGGTTAAAAACCAATGAGCTCAAAGGAAGCAAGAGAGACAGTGCCTCCCACTGCAACTTCAATAGCTGGTGTCGCTGGTGGACAGGACCTTTTTTAAAGAGTGATATATTGGCATTGTTTTTTTTTGTACTGTGGATATTTTCTCATTAAATTATTTGAGGAGGCATTACCACTTGATCCTTGAGAGTGGTACCACTACATGAGAATCAAACCTCAACTAAATGACTTGAGAAAAACACGTTCACAGTGGAATGGCTCTGCGATGGGCAGACTGAATCTCTCAAGTGTTAAACACATGCGGAAGAGCAGCTGTACCTGCAGAGGCGTCTGATGTTGCCGGGTGTGACCTCCAGCGTGAAGCATTCGCCGCCGTTCACGCAGTAGTTCCTCTCGGTCTCACTGCAGCGCGTCACATGACTGGAGGTCTTGGCTGAGGGAGTGGTGCTGGTGGCCGCTGCACACATCAACACAACACATAAGTGCACTGAGCAGGGAACAGTTTTACTGCAGAAAATCAACGATGAGGTGCAGCAAGTTATGTTAGAGCTTCAATGCTCAGAATCACTGTTTAGAGCTTCTAAGAACACTAATGCTGTGTTTAGTGCAACTAAGCAAATGAAGAGAATCCAAGGCCACAGATGCTGAAAACCTTCTTTCTCTGTAAGAGAAAATTGGTTTATGCAATGTTAAGACTAAAGCTTGCCCACATGAAAGATGTTTCTAACATATGAAATGAAATGTTATTTGCAATGCAGAAAGACAGTTTTTAATGTGTTCTATGCACAGCAAGTTATGTTAGAGCTTCAATGCACAGCCTGATTAGTTTAGAGCTTCACTAATTTAAGATCAAGGGTCTGAGCTGCAGATCATGACATGCACAGTATGGGTGTCTGATTCAAATGACCTTCACAAAATATCTGCTAAATATAAGACGAGTAGGAGAAGGCCATCAATGAACATCAGGCTGTTGAAACCGAAATAAATGCAAACTCATCACATTTCACTTTAAAAAAGAATATGAGTGAACAGGTATGATAATATTTCTCAACCAAACAGCTACTTCATTGCATACCTTCACAGAGTCAAAGACGAGCAACATTCTAATAATTATGTTTCTGCTCAAATATAGTCTTTTACAAAGCAGCACTATCATGCAATGCCGTGATTTAGTTTTAAGCATGTGACAATTTCAAATGAAAACAGATCAGGCAATCACAGAAATTTTACACCAATTCTAAAAATCTGAACAGCATCAAATAATATCACTCCATACCTGTAACATTTCGATAATATCTGGATATATGAAAGCGCATCACTCCTGTGTGTCGACAACCACTGGGATGACAAAGTGTTTCCCTGAGCTCTTTGGATCTACTGCCTTCCTCTGCACTTCCTCCAGCCACACCGGTCTGCAAAGTCCTTGCTCATCAACATTTTTAACTGAGCACCTCTACACCAGCTCACGAGCTCACCGCACACGTCACATCTGGCATTGCATCTCTAATGCGTCATCAATGCAGCACTGAATAATCAAAGTTGTCACAATCTGGCCGACCCTCTTAACTGTATTGAATGTGTACTTATAGCCCACTTCAAATCTTCAAAAAGTATATTTTTAAAAACTGTACTTTTAGATAATATATGAAATAAATGGTCGCTTAAGTGTATAGAGTACACTTTCATGAATGTTTCTTAACGCACTTAAGGGCACTTTTAAAGTCACCATAAAATCTAAATGGACAATTCTTACTTTTTTTGTGGAACATGGCAGTGTTTATTATAAATATTTTTTATTTATAATAAATAAATATTTATTATAAATAAAATATAAATATTTTTATTTATAAATATTTTATTTTAATTATTATTATTTATATATATATATATATATATATATATATATATATATATATATATACACTGCCTTTCAAAATTTGGGATCCGTAAGATTTATGATATTTTTAAAGAAGTTTCTTCTGCTCATCAAAGCTGCATTGAATTTAATAAAAAACACAGAAAAACAGTAATATTGTGAAATATTATTGCAATTTACAATCCCAGTTTTCTATTTTAATATACTTTAAAATATAATTTATTTCTGTGATGCAGCGCTGAATTCAGCATCATTACTCCAGTCTTCAGTGTCACATGATCCTTCAGAAATCATTCTAATATGCTGATTTATTATCAGGTGTTTTTTTGGAACCTGATACTTTTTTCAGGATTCTTTGAAGTTAAAAAACAACAACATTTATTTAAAATAGAAATCGTTTGTAACAATATACACTACCGTTCCAAAAATTGGGGTGAGTAAATCTTTTTCGTTCTTTTTTTTTTTTTTTTTTTTTTTTAAAGGGAATGAGTACTCTTAATCAGCAAGGATGTGTTAAATTGATAAAAAAGTGATAGTAAAGACTTATATTGTTATCAACTGTTTCAACATTGATTATAAATCAGCATATTAGGATGATTTCGGAAGGATCTTTGTGACATGTGATCACACCATCCAATCAATTCCTTACAGACAAAATCAAGTCCCACCCTACATTGTTTTCTTATGTGGGAATCCGTTTCATTCGGATATACATCACAATACCCTAGTAAAAAAGTAATATATTTAAAATACACTTATTTCATACTAAATATAGTACAAATCTATATTTCTATATATTTATTGACATATAGCTCAAGACTTACTAAGATAAACATTATAATTAAACTTTATTTGGAGTACTACTTTTGCACAATGCACATTATGCCTAAAATATTAAGCATAAAATGTGTTTTAATTTCACTATTTATGAGGATTGTATGATCTTTGAATAATACTGGTCTTTAAATGCAAGATATTTACATTTAGTCATTTAGCAGGCGCTTTTATCCAAAGCGACTTACAAATGAGGACATTTAAAGTATATTTAAAGTGCACCTGAAGTATACTTGCAATTTACTTCCACTTTAGCACAATCAAATATACTTCTTTAGTTGGACTTCTACTTTCGCACTATTAAAGTGCATTAAGCACAAAAATTAGTTGTTCCAATTTAGCAGACTAAGTATACCAGTTTAGTATACTAAACATGTAACTGAGTATTTTTATTAAGTATATAAATATGTAAATGTATTTGTAGTAGTCTTGAAATAAATGTATTTCAAATACATTTTAGTATATTTATTTTTCACTAGGGTAGGGAGGAAAATTTGGCTGTATATTTTAACCATATTTCAAAAACAATACATTTATTTAAATTTAATACAAATTTAAACTATACAAAATTTTTGCTTAATTCTAAATAACATGTAACTAAGTTTTCCAAAAAAAATTACATTCAGCTCATAGTGTTAGTCCTTTTTTACAGTATGCTAAATTACTGTAATTACTGTAATGTAAAACTGTACTTTAAATCTGACATTTCTTTTTCACAAGGGAAAAAAAGAGCACACATGTTCTGGACATCAGGCCTTCTGTGACACACACACACACGCTTCTGTGAATTGTGGGGACTTTCCGTAGACTTCTATTACTTTTATACTGACTAAACGATATTTTCTATCCCCTAACCCTAAACCTACCCCTTACAGAAAACCTGTTTGCTTTGTTACACTTTCAGATAAACTTCATTTACTATTTTGAATCATTTTTTCCCCTCGTGGGGACTGCAGGCCGGTCCCTACAATGTCAAAAATGTCAGGTTTTACTATCCTTGTGGGGACATTTGGTACACACACACACACACACACACACACACACACACACCCTCACTCTGTATGATTTATAAGCGTTTTGAAAAGTGGGGACATGGGTCAATGTCCTGAAAAGTCACCTTCACTTTGTAATACCTGTTATACCTTTGTCATTATACAAATCTATGTCCTGACTTTTCACAGAAACGCGCACACACACACACACACACACACACACAGACACACTCCTGCAATCCTTCTGGATCTGTCACCATTACTAGGAAGGGACTGATGACAACCCAACCGTGAGATCCACCGATTCCCTGAGAACCTCCTGAAGTTACTTCATGACTTCACATACTAATGGCTCTATTTTCTGCTTTTAGGACCAAACCAATTCCACCAGGAAATATCAATAGCCTTCTCTAACCAGCTCTGACATCAAGTTACTCTCATTTACGGGCCGGAGCGCATGACCACATCCGGCCGTCCTGACTTCCCCTCTACACTGTTGATACAGCCACTGAAGGCTGGGGATATTTCGAGGCTGCTGGTATGAAGATGAGAAGATTAGAATAAAACTCAGCCTTCATCCTGACAGATAATCGAGTTAGCTTCGTAGGTCACAGACCCCATCAGGTGACCACTGAAGCAGGAGACATTCTGCCTTTGAGCTCAATGTAATTCAATCTTTACCATCTGAACTGCTGATGTTTGAGACAACCAGCGCTGCATGAATAATTGACAGCGTAACAGATTGCTTTTGTCCCGTTAATCTAATTGCCGTTTTTCACTCCCATTAAACCTGCAGCATTAGTGATCAGGCACATTTTATCATCCGTCACATCGCAACAACGTTCGGTGTTTTCTAAAGATGGGAAAGTGACGTGCATTTGCATACGACTGACTGTCAGCACATGAAAGAAAACGCCAAATGAAAAGACTGTAAGTACAATGACAAGATTTTAAATAGACACTATTCATACGATATTGGCATTTTGGCATCCTGCGCTTACAGTGATGGGCACCAAGGTAAAGTGGAACTGTCAGCAAAACAGCAGGAGTGCATTTGAGTCTTTTCAAGGTGAGAGACACGAGCCAAATCATTCAACTCACGTATGAGCACATCTCAATGCAGCCAAAGTCTGGCGGCAAACAGCAAAGATGCTACAAATAAACATGAGTGATGAGCAAAGGAGAGGAGGGACAATTGCATTGCTGTGTAACCTTCATGCTTGTACTTGAGTCCTTTGACATGTTAATGAACACTGACCTGGTCATAAAGAAGGAAATTACCAGGAAAATTCCCAAGGTTTAGTTAAGTGGTGACTGTAGAAGTGGTGGCTGAAATGCAGTTGAAATTTAACTTGACTTTCCATGGACTTTCCATCGAGATTTGAGTTTAAAACTAACATGAATATAAAAAGTCAAGTCAAGCTTTTATTTATATAGCACTTTATACAATACAGATTATTGCACAGCAGCTTTACAGGGATAAACAAGAAAATAATGATTTAATGATGAAAACACAATTCAATTGTGCTGTAAAGCATCTCTAAAAAGTCTGAAATAAGTTTAGGTACTAAAATTACTCCAGCAAAATTTTAAATTAAAAATAACTAAACAATCCAAAAACTAATAAAAGGACAAAAGCACATAACAAAACTAAAATGCAAGCTTAAAATAAAAATAAAAGCCAACTCAAAATATTTAATATACTATAATAGTATATAAAATATATAAAACACTAAAATAATATAGCATATCTGTCCAGTAATAGAACATTAAATTAATTCAGTTGTAACTTGAGTCAAGCATCAGAGTCAAGGAGTCGCAATCAAATAACTAAAAATAAGCAAGTAATAAAAACAGTAAAAAATTGAAACTGTATTGTAAAAAGGAGAGTGTATATCTTATCTAAGTTTTTCACCATTTTTAAAAACCCTTTGACTTCCGCTAGTTCAAGGGTCCTGCGGTGCAACAAATCGATATTTGAAAATACAAATATTTCATGTGCCTTTAATTATTATGTGCTCATAACAGCGGCATGTATAATAACAATAAACTGATTAGAAAATTGTCACACAGGACATTTCAAGTTCCAAAATGTATTTCACGTCAACTAAGCCAATGCAAAGTTTGCAGGTTTAGTCCCATGTAGTGGAGTCAGTGTCTGTGAGATTACCTGCAAGACGCAGCGAGTCTCAAAATAAATGCTCCCTAAAAATAGCAGTGCAGGGCCACTGCAGCGCATCCACTGCAATGCAGCAGTGCTCAGGGTCTCTTTCTCTGCGTGAGCACTTTGAGGGGCACTGCTGGATCGATTTGGTTCCATTTCATTTTTTTTTTGCTGGTGGGAAGAAACCAAAGACGCCGGCTCTGCATCATGCTGCAGTGCAAACGTGCCACCTCTCCTAATGCAACTGCTGGACCAGCATTTTCCTGTGTCCTTTACTCAAATACACAGGGAGAAAAATCCATCCGAGCATAGGTTTATTGAAGTATATTTTGTTCTTTCAGATGGGGTTTAATCTAATATGTAAAAACACAGTGTTCCCGATGTTGTGAGAAGTGAACAGACTGCTGAATCATACTGCAGGTTTATCGGTGACTCAGTGAGTGCTGTGTCCAAGGCACCGGCTGTCTTTCCTCTTTAAAAAGTTATGTGATACAACATCTGCAATGTACAGTACTGCTGTTCGCTTAAAGTCTGAGAATCAGGTCACTTAAAGCCGTACACTAGATCATGTGCCACACAGCATGTTTGCCGAGGACATAAGCTCAATATTTAAGCACAAATGAAACATAGATATAGGCTACCGGGTAACATAGTTCATGCTATCTATTCGTATTGCAGTTACAATAAAATGGGGACTAGAGCTTTCAAGCTTCAAAAAGAAGCTCTATAAAATAAAAACACCAGTGCCCTAAGCTTTTATGCATTAAATTGTATTGTTCTGGAAAAGAGTAACCATAACATTAGTCAAAATTTTCCCTTTCTGTATCACAGAAGAAACTCCTAAAACTTAGAATACTAGTAGGTTTAGAATACATAGTACATAATAAATAGTAGGTTTAGAATACTAAAACATAGTAGTGCACTGATGAAAATGATTCTGTGGTAAAGTCAATACTACAGAAAAACAAATGTAATTTCTATATGAAAAAGCAAGTTCAGGCAATAATTTAAACAAAAAAGTAAATTCTATATTGGTACTCAATTTAAGCTCGTAGAAGTTAAAGCGTAAATATAAATACTATAAAAACTTTTCTGATGCTGGTGTTAATTAACAATCAATCCCCCGCATACTTTTTTAATGTGGTCGAGTTTGCAATTGCACGTAAGAATATACCTGAATGTCATGAGACCGAAACATTGTTAATAAAACTTTTTTTGATACTTTTTGGAAAGATAGTAGGTAGTGTGCGGGATTTGCTTTGTTTTTTCTGATTCTGGTGTTCCCATCAATCACTGGGGCATGAATAATTAATACAGTTGATTTTTGTCCTGTTTACCAGCTGTATTTACACTGTTTTATCAACTTTTGACTTGTGATTTTGTTACATCTGGAGTTTATTTTCTACTCAAAATGACACATTCATACTCAAAAATTAACCACAGAATGTTACCGTCACCGTGTATTGTGTACCAAGTATTGAAGTCTCTGTGTTCAGACGAGTGCTAGTACTAATCATATAGATATGGTGTCTACATAATATTTATTGTTTTATTTACTTCTAAATAACATACACTTTAAAAGCACGGTTTAATTAGGTTCTATATTAAGTGAAATCAAAGTATTGCCAAGTAAGCTTTGACTAAATAAAAATTACTCGAAATTTTACTGGCCAAGCTCATTTTCTTTGTTAAATTTACGGAATTTAGTCGATTTTACTTAATTCTATATGTGAAATTATATATAATTATGTACTATTTACTTAATTTCATAATGAATGTTAAGATCAATTGTAAGTAGATTGTACAGAGCAGTAGCAGTAAAATTGATCTAAAATCTGTTTTTTAAGTAAATCCTACAAGTTATTTTTTTTCAGTGTACTCTCAATCATGACACATTATTGCTTAAACACCACAGAAAGCCTAAACTAGCAGAACCCAAAGCTGACGTTGTTCTTCAAATGTTGGTTCTGGTGTGGCAGGAAGAGCTGTGTACAGCAGGTCATATCAAACATCCCTCCAATCTCTCAGCGTTTACCTGATTCATTTCACACATGCCCCGTCAACGACCGCATGCAGCAATGCAACGAGATTTCTGTGATCTGTAACCACATGTCTCACTCGACATAACCAGCAGGAAACGAATGTGTGCTTCAGAGCGCTCTTGTGTAATGTGTGTAAAGAACACACCTTCGGGCTGCAAAATGTCAAGACATTCTTGTGCGGCGTGATTGGGTGCGGACGTGTTTTCCAGTTCTAATGGACCCACCCGTATGGAAGAATTACTATTAAGCACAGTATTTAAATGTTTTACACTGAAAAACCCTACACTGGAAAAAACATGTCATTAGATCAAAGTAAAAAAAAAAGAATTCCTTCAACTTGTTACAAGTAATTGGTTTACTTTATCTTAACTCTTTCTCATCTTGCTCAAAGGCCCGGTTTCACAAACTGAATGAGAATGTGAATGTCAATTCACTATAGAAAAAGTAACAAAAAACTGACGACTAACGCTGCATTAATGGCGCATATTCTCTCTGAGACAACGAGAGACGAATCTACTTTAACATTTGCTGGTAACGGTATATAACTGTCTTAAATGATTCCCTTAATATTTCTCTTGTGGCTCGTATAGTGAAAAACGTATTCCGCATTAAACAGGTTGTTTTTGAAAATCAGTGCCTGAAATAAAGCTGCTCTGATTTTTCATTGATGACTGCAGTGTTAATCATTTTAATTATAGGCCTATAATTCATTGTATAAATTAATAGACCTGTTTAAAAAAAAAACTTTTAAAAAACATTTTCAATGAGGAGTAAGCTAATAGCCTATTGTAATATCCTCGCAGCGCATCGCGGGGCAATAATTTAATGTAATTTAATAATAAAAGTAATCTAATAGTAATAATATGCCTAATAATAAGAAGAATGTAACAGGCTTACATTAATTGGAAATGCAAAATCCTCTTAATATTACCAATTTTTGATGTTTATCTCTGGCTATCATCGACACATGATACCATGTAAATCAGCACGGGGAGGTTATCACCCGCAATGTGTGCCCATGTGGAAATAGTTTTATGAATTGTAATTTTTTTGTTGTTTTTATTGAATTGAAAAAAGAAAAAATCCCAACTTTCTCTCTTTTCTATATTCGTTCATAAATTATATTACTTTGCAAGTGTCATATTCGGCAGTTGGCATTAGTATATTCCTAATAACAGTGGCATATGAGAAGTTTAATATCACAAAAAAAGTAAAATATGCCTTTTTTAAGGTGCTGTATATAAAAACTGATAGTTAAGTTTAGGCGTTCATTACTTTCTCTCAATTTAATTAATTTTTAGCTCCCCCTCTGAACTGTTAAGCTCCCCCTTAGCACCCCCAACAAAAAAATCCTGGAGCCTCCACTGGTTGAGACAGCTCAAACATGCATTTTAGTCTGGGACTAGCTTAAGCCTTGTCTGTGAAACTGGGGGAAAAACACATAAAATAACACTTAATTACATAATTTTTTATTCTCCTCATTAAGTCCCAAAGCAAAGCATGCTGGGAACAATTCTCAAACCGAACTTTGATGACGTCAGTGATCACGTGGTTTTTACAGAATGCAAAGTTGTCATTTGATTTGAAACAAATAGTGTAAATTACACCAACAAAACTTTGTTTTACTTCCAGTAAACTAAATATTTTACTTTAGCTCAATGACAAGACAAAAAAGTAAACGTATTAACTTGGATCAAGTACAGAATGTTCTTTATTATAACAAGGCATATGCACTTTTTTCAGTGTAGATACTTTTTACGTTTTAAACGAAAAACTGAATAAAGAATTCAGACAGTTGTTAAACACTTCAGCGTCCTGCTGATAAGGTTTACAGATGTTAGCGAAAACACAACTGTTACTTTCACTGGCACATTATTTTAGTCTCTAATTTCTCAACATACTGTTATTAGTAATAATAATATCCGCATTCTTTAAAAGGCAGTGTCACTTTACTAGTTAATATATAGCAAAACACCTTATCTATGTAATGACCAAGGTGCCTACTTGGAAAGGGCTGGCTGATGTTCTTACTAGTTCTTACTAGAACCAGGAAGTATGACCACATTAGCCCGGTTCTGTCAACACTGCACTGCTCCCTACTAAAAAATCTTGTTAATTACTTATAAAGAATGGTATAGCTCCTCAGTACTTGAGCGAGCTCTTATCACACTATAGTCCTCCACGTCCACTGCGTTCTCAAAACTCTGGCCGTTTGATAATACCTAGAATATCAAAATCGACTGCGGGCGGCAGATCCTATTCCTATTTACACACTCTGTCAGTTTAAATCTAGATTAAAGACCCATCTCTTTAACCTGGCGTACACATAACACACTAATACGCTTCTATTATTCAAATCTGTTAAAGGATTTTTAGGCTGCAGTTAGGTTGCTTGTTAGGTCAACCAGAACCGGGAACACTTCCCATAAGAATGGCATCTACGCTAATATTAGTCTGTTTCTTTCTTATTCCGAGATCACCGTAGTTACCCGATCCAGTCCGTATCCAGATCAGATGGTGGATCAGCACCTAGAGATGACCTCTACAGCCCTGAATGTCAGCGGAGATCAGGACACCTAGATGAGCCCCAGAGACAGATCCCCAGTGAAGACCCTGTCTCCTAGACGGCCATCGGGAACCAGATGAGTCCTCTGCACAATCTGACTTTGCTGCAGTTGGAATTAAACTGCTGGTTCGTCTGGCCAGAGGAGAACTGACCCCCGACTGAGCCTGGTTTCTCCCAAGGTTTTTTTCTCCATTCTGTCACAGAGGGAGTTTTGGTTCCTTGCCGCTGTTGCCTCTGGCTTGCTCAGTTGGGTACACTTAATTACCAATGATATCGTCGGCTTGATTGCACAGATACTATTTAAACTAAACTGAGCTGGATGATGACATCACTGAATTCAATAATGAAATGCCTTCAACGGAAAATCTTGTCATTTTACATTATTGACACACTATTTTCCTATTTTGATATTGGAATCATTAGGAACGTTACTAATCACATGAATTACAATACTGTTGTGCTGTTGGCGTCGGTACATGCGGGGTACAACCATTTAGCCAATTTAGAAATACTGAACTTCACATAAAATGAACAGCAAAAATACAAATTGTTTAACAACAGCTGTCTACCTGAATTAACTAAATTAAATATATTTAAAAAAAAATAACTTAATGACTATAAATTTACGGTCACACTTTAGTTTAGGGACCAATTCTCACTATTAATTAGTTGCTTATTAGCATGACTATTATTAACATATTGGCTGTTGCATATTGGGCCCATGAGGTATTATGATAAGCTGTCAAACATTCTGAAATCATTTTATCTATCCCAACAAATTTGTATTATCTTAGTCCAGAATAAGATGTAGTTTCATGCACGTTTTGCTAGGCTGCTTGCAATGCTGAACATAAGTCTGTAAAATCTGTTTTGGGCTCATGAAAGAGTAGATCATCTTGCCTTCTGTTGAGGATGGCAATAGCTAAACCTTTTGACCTGCCATTTATAAACATTAGATCCATAATTATAGCATAATATTAATCTAATTAATGAAAAATGACTAACAGACCAGAGGGAGGAAAATCAAAAGCAGAAGCAGAGCAGAAGCAAAGAGTCTCATTTCTTTATTTGCAGTCTCATAAGACTATTCAACCTCGAGACTCTGTGATCTGGCTCTTGTCCCTCTTTCAGTATAAATCTGAGGGATTTTTTCCCACCTCTTTTATTGTCCAGGTTAAAATAATCACAAGTCTGATCAAATACAATACAGTGATACTCAACTTGAGCACTAATAATGACAGGTCTGAATAGCACAAGATAAAGTACTCTGAGATGAAGGCAACATATAGAGAGCGTGTGAGGTCATATCTAAAGCAGTTGCGGAAATGTCTGTTTTTTAGTCATATGATCAGTTAATTATTCTCCTGCCAAGGCCTTAGCATGCACACCACTGGGATTATGAGACAGATGGTGTGAGGAAAACCCTTTTGTTTCCAACATCTTCAAAATAATTAGTCGCACCTGGGCTGTGCAGAAGGACAGACCGATGATCATACTGTGGAAACAGGTCATAAGTCTCACTGTACCCTGTAGTGAGCACCAGTTTCTGTTAATGGCTTCACTATTATAATAGTGACAAACAGTGAAAAGATGAGTAATTTGTAAGAGGTAAATCTTAAATCACATGTGCATGAACTTGTGCAAAGCCGCAGGCATCCTGACCTACAGGAGACCTCCAGATCGTACCTCATCTAACTGGCCTAAACAGAGAGAAATTGGCAGGTGAAGTTAATGTAGGTGCCGCTGTTTTTATAAGTCTATGTGGAGTGCAAAATATGTGTTCCTGTTTAAGAAAAGTCTTCACACCAACTACACTTCTGTTGTCGTCAGCACAAGATAAACTGACAGAACCGGGAAAGAAAGATTTAACTAACTACACTTACTCTATTTTGCACAAACTCATTTCTGATAAATGCTTGATGCTCATTTCTGATCAATGTTACAGATCTGAACCTGTTGTGGGATCCTGAGACTGGTTGATTTTACACTGCTTTTAAGACTCTTAAACATGCATAAAAAGCAGGTCATTCTGTGAATATGAAATAGGTAAGCAATGTTCGCACAGTATAGGTGCAACTGATTTGCTGCAAAGCTGGTAAGAAGGCATTACTGCTTATTGCTTGCACATTTGTCTGTTAGACTGGTGATGCAACTAGTCTGCATTGCAGCCAATCGAAAAAGGCACAACAGAACAAAATATAATGACTACTGGCAAAATTAGCATGTTTTAATGGTAGCAATGGCCAAATTGATTATTTTAGTTATATAAAGGTTGAGAATACTCAAGAAGGTCCTGAAGAGCATCTACCCATGATTCCTTAAGCCTTATGGCTACCTAAAGTAGTTTGTTTGGGCACAAACTGGCACACAACAAATTCTAGGAAGAAAACTTATCCCATAATGCAATGAAGCAAGTTGACTGTTGATTTAGTGAACTGTCATAAGTTATTGCTGAACATTTCACAACAGACAATCCTAGGAAAAAATGGACTATATTGTGGTAACCAGATATGGTAACAAATGACCCAATGTAACAAGAAACTACATCACTGCTGATGTCTGAAATACAATGTGATTAATCTGAGGAGAGAAATATATGCAAACAGCCTGTTGTTTCTTCATTATATAAAAAGTATATGAAAACGGGAATCTTTTGTTCTGTAAGTCCCAATAGTAAAGCATGTGCTCTTCTAGCTTACTTTCTGATACTAATGCAATTACACACATCTACTCAGGAAAGGCAATTAAATTCAGTAAGTCAACCATGAAAATGAGCAAAAACAACACCCAGAAGTGCTGATTCACAAAGAAAATAAAATATGGGCACATAATGTTTCTGTTTTTTTTTTACAGGAAACTGGAGCTTGTGTCATATTTTTAAACTCAGTCAATGAACATTATGCGTGTAGACATACTGAGTGACATTGAGCAGGTCATTGTGGTCAGTGTGTGTGTTGTTCTCTGTGGGGTTTCGGATCTTGACTGTGAGCTGTTGAAGCAGAAAGAACAAACAAACGCAGCATCATATCCTGCAACATCACAATCACAGCAGCAATCTCACTTACAATCTCACCCTGACAAAACACACACCTGCCCAAATTTAGCTAGCAGCATAAATAATTACTACAAACGCAGTATATGCACTTATTTTTGTAATGCACTTATTCTTGTTTTTCTTCTGGAATCGAAAAGACTCATTTTTACAGTACCATGCTTAAAAGAGTGAATATATATATATATATATATATATATATATATCCAGTGAGCAGCTGTTCAGTGGATATTTAAGGCAGATCATCAGCAGTTCAGTCTCAGCACTCCAGCACTAATCCCCAATTTCAAACGGAAGTATGCAGTGTGCTTTTTTGCCAGCCTTTCTGCTCATTAGGCCTTTTGTCCCAGCGCTTGGACCAGCAACTAAAAAAAGGTCTGGTTGCTTATAAATAAATGTTGGTGTTGCTCCAAACGCTGCACCAAATCAAGCATTTTTAAAAAGAACAGTTATTACAGAAACAACGCACTTTAAAATAATTGTGCAAACTCAATGTAATGTTTTTGGATACTTAATTGCATGTTAAATAAAATTAAAAAGGTATTATATTTGAAATTTATGTTAAATGCAATTAGCTGAACAGAGTGCTATTTTTACTCACATATTCATATGTCTTTTCAAAATTACTTTTGTTTTCTTTGAAATATGGTTAAAGTGTACTGCCAAATACGGACAAATATTTATAATAAACTGAAATATTAATGTAATTTCTACTGAAATAATTGAAACTTGTAAGTCATGCATTTAAATCTATTTTAATTTAAGTTTTGCTGATATTTAGTGGCTGTAGGAAGTTCACACATGTTCAACAAACAGTGAGAAAAAGTGACATTTAGTCTATTGTTTTATTTTGTATTTTTTGTCAAATATTTTCTTTGTAAAGTCTGGGTAGTGTATCTAACTGTGACTGTCCAAATATTTTTGTGGTCATTGTATAATAAGCGGAAGAAATGAGGTGTCTTTAAAACATATGAAGGACACACATCAAAGTTCATCATGCAGTGATCAGGAGAGAAGCATGATGGTATGTTTTTGTCTATTCTCAGAAGTTGGCTCATTAGCATTCAAATGCTCATTATGCTGCTTACTCTCAAAAGAGAAAAAACACACAGAAAGACGTGTGTTATGTGGACGGCTGGGAAATCAGACGCTGCTCGGAGGGGAATGTGATTTCCACACGATCTCCAGAGCGGACAGATGCACAAACACAGGAAACACTCTCACACGCATGCCACTCTTTGGCACAGTACATACACAGCCAGGAAACTCAGTGTGTGTGTGTGTGTGTGTGGTGTTAATGAGACTCTGAAGGTGATCATTAGGTAAACCCAGCTCAGCTCTCCAAAGACACACACTGATTCACAGGTGTAGCAGATAATGTGGAACAGTCAGACTGCACACACACTTATTTTTAACATCTCTCTGTTAGCAAGCACTATTTCTGCTCCATGAACTTAATTTTTTTCTAGATAATATGCAATGAAATGAACAGTCGCCATCATGAGATGCTGCTAACTTAGTGTTTCCTGTCTCGCTGACCTTGTCCATGTGCATTGTAATATAAGACTGATGTGCATCTCACCAATATCATTATGCAGCAGAGACTCAAGGGAGGTCTGTTCTCAGGAGTGTATCATATATTCGCTGTACCCACAATGCCTTTGGCATTCCATTCAAACCCTGTTACCTTCCACCAAACAAGGTCATGAAAAGACACTTGTGATATCTGCATATTCATGACGTTTCAAAATTTTCTCAATCAATTCAGGGTCTGCAGAAGCCCAAATAACACATGGACTGAATTATTTTGCTCTGCAGATAGCAAAGGCTCCACAAGACAAGGCAAAGCAGAAATCATGTGCACCGAAAAATGTACATGACGCGATTGCGCTGTGAAATCCACTATCAAACATCTCTATATCACTGGAGAAATGTAATGCTCTAAATGATCTAAATGCTCATGACATCAAACATGAAGTTCCTGAACAGAAATCACCCAAAATGATGGCAAATGTGTTCCTACACACTGTGCGATCCTTGTCCAAAAGTGCTAAGTACTGATTACATTATCAACATAAAACAAAGCATAATATTAGTCAATTACATAAAAGAGTGTTTATGATGAAGACAAATATTTTAAATCAAATCTTAAGTCAAATCTCTGCCTAGTTCAAACTCTTCATATGTACTGGTTTAATATGGCTTTGAAAAACTACTTTGTACAATTTTTAAGAAAAGATTACATTTAAAACTATCAAGTAAATAGTAATACCATTTCCTTACAACTTGAATATATTTGTGTGCACATCTTAAACTTTATTTTCTAATAATAATAATAATAAAATATATATTTTTCAAAGTAAAAAGCATTATGAATTATTATTGTTTTGGGTAGCTGTACATCCTGTGCTAACACTGATCTTGAGACATATTCATAAAACTTGTTTTATGCTTTCTATTCTGCATGTTAGTTGCACCATATGATGTATTGTGAAATATTATTCTCTTTTTCCTATTAAAATTTAATAAACATTATGCCAAAGTACTTAAAAGGGTTTTCTTTTTAAGAATCTCATTCTGTTTGTTTTCAGTATCATACCAGGACATTTGTATCTCCCTAAAATGTTTTACTTCATGCCCACCCCGTGTAATTGACCGGTTTTGTGTGCAGTATGCATCAGTCAGCAAACAGACTATCTGTCTGTGTGTCTGAGACAAATCACATCTAACAATCAATACAGTCAGTGTGCTGCTCAAATTTTGACAGGAAAAACTGAAAGATTAAAATCTTTCACCTAAAATCTGACGCAAAGACATTTGTGAGACGGAAGCTGTTAACTCAAATGACTTTAAGGATGGATGTCTAGCATAAATAAGACTATTATTTATGTGCTGAGTCACTGGATCGAACATGTCGGGCCATTAGAGGATTCTGTTCAGAACGGCACCGTTACCTTCCTCATAACTGCCAGATGTCACTTCATTCCAGCATAATTAAATCAGAGATGTTTGCCTCAGCTGGTCTCCCTCCATTACAATAATGAATTCATCAACCCCATGGCTCCATTTCACCATCACATCTCCATACACTGTTTGGATTTAGATTTGGATTTGGTGCAGTAATGGAAGGGGTGAACATGCTGTGATCAATAATATGTGCACTGCCCTGATTAACCTAACTTTACCTTCATATAAGGATAAACACAGCTCCTCTGAGATTATGCGACGAGTTTGATGAAGAAAAAGAAGCCGTTCTGGTGTTTGAAACCCTTTTTTGCTGTGTCCTTTGGTGTTATGTGAGACTTGCGGAGACTTTATGAGCTTCAAGACCACGTGCAGATGGGCCTCATGGGACAGAAAACGCCTGAGAGACGGCTAATAAAAGATGATGCATGCTTCCATGCATGCACATTATCATTATGCTCATTGTTCATTCACGTTTGGTGCACAGGTACACACGTTTGGATTCCACCTGATATACTAGTGTGGTGCTTCTAATGCTGGGTCAGATAGGAAAAGATGGTTTACATTGATCACGTGTTTTATGACATTTGGTAAACAAATTTTCCTACATTCAGGCATGTTAATATGTTTGCCAAATTTGGGTCTACGAATCCGGTAACACTTTAGTATAGGGACAAGTTCTCACTATTAAGTTTTTGTTATGTATGTGTTTATGTAAAATAGATCCTTGAATCAGTTAAAAAGCGCTATGACAGTGAGAAAAAAAATAATACTGGCATTTTCATCATCACATGGCCAATTGGACACTTACAACGGTGGCTGCAATTAAGAAAGTGAAACCTTTGCCAGCTAGCTAAGATGAAAAACAATCCATAGGACAAGACCTTCATTATTAGAAGTAAAAGGCACTGTGATGGGAGGAACTCATCTACTGAAAGCGGGGCATGAACTCTGCGTGAACCTCATTACACTGAACAAAAGCGGCAGGAGAACAGACCCAATAATGAAATGAACAGCTTCACAGATTATTTGTTAATTAAAAAGGATAAAGTGGAAACAACAGTAAGTGGATTCGAAACATGAAATGCTGAAGAAAAATTGAGAACAAAATCACAGTAATGAAGCTTCTTCAGAAGTCTTTTTCCTTGCTTAAGTAATAAATCATCTACACTGTGTTTTTAGGTCCTGATGGCAATGAGCATGTGAAATGTGTCTGTGACATCATGAGGAAGACATTTTAAAAGGTTGGTGAGGCGTGCAGCACTGATCGATAAAGCCATCAGCTCAGAAGTCCATGGGAAGTTATTTATACATTATTTAATGAGTTCACAGTGCTGTGCATTTATGAGCAGCATGTTTTACGGGATAGAGACCTATGGCTTATGTATGTTTACTATCATGTACTTAATGCTACACACCATTTCACTGTGTTTGCATAAGCTAGCTGGTTCATGAATCCTTTATTGTTTGAAGGCTACACCTGCATTTCCTTACATTTAGTAAAAAAGAAGAGGCAGAATCCAATCCACAAAGAAATGTTGCTTAATCTATAACACTAATCTTCCACAGGAAAAACTTGCTACTATAGTGATGTTACCATGCAGGACCATACCATCAATATATTCAGCATTGTAAAAAAAATAAAAAGGCTAAGTTTGATTCTTGGCTTTACTCCCACTGAAATACTGCAGTAAGATATGAGTCAGGTTGTTCGTGCAAAGCATCTCAAAATATTCTAGATCTAGACACTGCTGCCTATCTATAACACAGGTCAGCAGTGAGCTCCGATGTTGAACTACATGAAAGGCTGAACTGTCCCTGAGCTCAAGGACATGACAAGCAGAACGATGAAGCTGTGAGGCCAGTGACTGTCACAAACAACTTTGTATTCTCAAGTTCTGTAGAGAATCATCTATGTACCGAAAGAACCCAGAAACCAACAAACTGATCTAAAGAACCTTAAAAAAACAACCATTCAGCAACCTAAATTCCCACACAACACAAAACTGACATTAATTATAATACAGTGAATCAGAGTTACTGGGTTGGTCTACATATGTATCTCTACTATTTACAACCATTACAGTCTTTAACATACTGGCACATGAAATTTACAAAATTCACTATTTCCAAGTTATATACAACCAGCTATCTGCTCATTCTCACCTCACATCAATCATATAGGCTCTTACAGAGAGATCAGTGCTCAGTGTTACCTGTGATTGATAGAATCACAGGCTTTTGAGTGATAATGTAAATGTAAATTACTAGTACAAGTACAAATGCAATCACATATACAGAATGGGCCCATGATGCATTTGTCTCTCGCAATATTTCTGTCCTGTTCTTTAATCTCACAAAATCTGCCATGTATTCCATCAGGCTCAGAATCACGTTGACTACAGCTTCCTTGTTAGTCAGCTGATCTGCTGTCTGTTATTGATTTAGACTGAAATTTCTAACACAACCGATCGCATTTCCATTTCAGGCCTGGACAATTGATTACAGTGCTCGCAGTGGGAGGGTCTTTGAGCTTCCCAGCAGCACTTGCTTCAAGCAAAGTCTGCATCTGCAGCTAAATGGGGCAAAATTCTGAGGTGAAGTGAGGTTATGAAGATTGAGTCATCGATCACATCCGGTCTGCGCAGAAATGAAGTCTGGTCAGAGTAATCATAATTTAACATGAATGAAGCTGTGAGGGACAGTGGGTTGGACTGTTGTGTACATTGAAGAAGAAATGCGTGCATCAGACTCACAAAAAAATCAATAAAGGTATAGTAGTCCAGCTCAGCTCTGTTTTCATTCACATCAAAATAAATATGATGTTCAGCCTCACTAGGGTGCATTCTCTATTACAAATATTTCTCAATTACAAGTAAAGTGCAAGTTTTTTTTGTGTGTAACAGGTTTTCTTGAGTTCTCCTAACAGTCGCCTGGGAGATCTTGATTCTGTAATTGCTCAGTATTTAAAGGTGCAGTAAGAGATCTTGGAAAATGCTAACTTTAGCCTGATAGCACTGAAAGCGAACGTCCCACCCTCCCTGCAATCGCCGCCCAAAGCCACGCCCCCTGAACGCACATACGCTCAAAGAGCAGAATACCAGAGACAACATTAAATTACTACAATAGGCTACATCAACGGTTTCCAATTACAGTCCTCGCGCCCTCCCCGCTCTGCACTTTTCATATGTATATCACGTCCGATGGTTGTTCTGTTCGACTGTAATAAGTGCCCTGTGAAGTGGACATCACCAGATATTCCGCCATGATTCCAGTTCAAAGCGTATGTTCCATACAAAGGGCATTAAAGTGTGCGAGACGTAAATTTAAATAGTATTTATTTACAGAGGTATATGTCACACTTCACACTACTCTAGTAAGTTTCGTCTGTGTGTGAAGATGCTGCGCAGCGCAATGTGAATGTTCCGAAGTGAAATAAACATCAACGGATTTCCCTGCTCAGGGAGTAGAGAGCAATGAACACTGTATAGGGAGCATGTCAATCGTAACACAGTTCATGCACGGAGCTCACTTCTAATGAGCTGGTTATCTGAACCAAGTGTGTTAACTAAGCGAGACATGCAAAATATGCAGAGTGGGGAGCGCGAGGACTGGAATTTAACCGCTGGGCTACATCATGTGTCATTCGCCGGTGATAAAACTTTACAGCACAGTTAGTAAAAGTACTACAATACCAGGAAGAAAGATTGGGATGTTGATGTTTGCCTGCCATTCTCGCTCTGTCTGCAAAGCGTGCATGATGACATATCCTGTCTGCGCGAGCAGGGTGCGCAGAGGTATGCAAATACATACGTTGACAGGCACGTAGGAAAGACAATTAAAACGCTCGGACCGAGCGTTTTGATTGGACGAACATTTCTTGGTCCTACACCTTCCACAGAATATATAAATACAGATAAATACATTTAGACCACTTAACTTAATGATGGCTATCAGGATATGAAGAGACTTTCAACCAGAATAACAAAAAATGTTTCTGAAGACAATCACCTATGGCACCTTTAACACAAGCAGCCGTCTTAAACTTTGACAGATGAGGTGAGATAATCCAATCCTTCAATTGGATTAAAGTGAAAATCTCAGTCTCAGAGAACTGAAGGGCTCGGCTGAGATAAATCAGTTATATCTGCATGATATGAGCTGTGACCTGCAGATACATGAGCAGCATCATTATCAGACTGACTTCAGGAAACTTCTTGCAGGATGACGGTGCATCACTGCACACTGCTAAAAGTGGCAGAGCTACAAGAAAAAAAGCAGGAGAGAAAAAAATGAAGGGAGGGAGATCCGAGATCCGTGAGTGGAAGTCTGGCAGTCCTCCAGCCGTTATAATTCTTCAAGCTCTCAAAGTCACGGTGGAGAGCGGATAGTATTACTGACGATCATCTTGCTCTGGAAGGGTATCTGCTAGTCTTTATGGAGACTCTGACCTTGAAATGGAGCAGAGCCAACAGGAAGTGTCCTCCTCTCACTGCAGCACTGCTGCATTATCATGCATTATCATGTGCCGCGACTGGGGTCTGATGCAACTCGTGTGGGCAGGTAACCGGTAACAGTGTTTAGATTTGACACAACAATCGTCAAGCAGCTTCAAAGGGTTGTCTGCGTCACTATCAACGCCCATCTCAGTTAGTTACGTCCAGGGCTTATTCACAGGAGTGTGCAGCACAACTGACAAGATAAAACACGTCTGCTTTGAACTAACAAAAGCACTCACATCCGGCTCTTGCCTCACTATGAAACACTGCTTAAATGTATAAACAATTAATGTTCTTTGATCCTGTATGAATGGACAGAATGTACTGACAGAGGTTTGCGTAACCATTTTAATCATTCAACATTTAGACCTAGACCTAAAATTGTAATATGCATATGCAGTCAAATATGTGACCCTGGACCCATAAGGGTCAATTTTGTCAAATTGAGATGTATACATGTGTATAAAGCTGAATAAATTAGCTTTCCATTGGTGTATGGTTTGTTAAAATAGGACAATATCTGGCTGAGATATAACTATTTGAAAATCTGGAATCAGAGGATGCAAAAAAAAATTGCCTTTAAAGTTCTCCAAATTAAGTTCTTAGCAATGCATATTAGTTTTGATATATTTATGGTAGGAAATTGACAAAATATCTTCATGGAACATGATCTTTACTTAGTATCCAAATGATTTTTGGCATAAAAGAAAAATCGATAATTTTGATTCATACAGTGTATTGTTGGCTATTGCTCCAAATATACCCCAGCGACTTATGACTGGTTTTGTGGTCCAGGGTCACATATGTGAACACTATGACGTGAACACAGATTGTACTTACAGGTCTTTGGAACAATATCGTTAGATTCCAGAGTATGAGATGTATACTGGTTTGCAGTGGCATTCTGGACGGGTTTGAAGGTGCTCTTGGGGCTGGGTGGAGACACAGAGTTTGCGTGGACAGTCACTGCTGCAGTGGGCGTAAAAACGGGCACCTTCGATGATGGCGGCTCAAAGGGTCTGGCCGTGGACTCCCCTTCCACAAAGACCTTGGGCTGTCCTGGGACAGATGGAGTCGATGGGGTGGAAGGTGAGACTGATGCGGCGTTCTGAGTGAAATCTGAATTGATTATAGGATCCTGTCCTATGCGCTTGAGATCAAGGTGGGTCGGCGGCTCGTATTCGAAGATTTTGTCCACAAAGACCCACTTGAGACCAGCGGTGCAGAGGGCCAGACTTAGCAAGCAGGCCAGGATGGGCAAGATGCAGATTTTTTCAGAGCGGATGCAGTTACTCACCCGCTCCAGATCGAGGCACACGCAGCACGCGGCCACAGGCAAAGGCACGCATCCACTCTCAGAGCTGTCGCTGCCCCCCGCCACGTCTTCCTCCGCTTCCTCGAGTGTCTCTTTCGTGGCCACTTCAGACAAGGCATCCGAAGGAGCCTCTTGAGATGCAAGTCCGGCAGAGATGTCCTCCGCCGCTTCCGACTTCATCTCTGCCCCTGGTTGGGTCGCTCAGAAGCAGCTGTGCAAGACTCCTCTAATGCTGCGGCAGGCATGCTGCCTCGTAAAGTCTTCTTTCCATTATCAGATCACCAGCGAGGGGGAAGGGACTCGACACGATGCTCAACTGACTAACCTCGTTACTAAAGAGGAAGACTTCCGTGGCTCCGATTTCTGTCGCCCGGGTTTGTTCTCACAGAGCAGGAAGAAAAACACAGGCAGCAAGTCTATAAATAAGGCATATGCTCCGGAGGCCGCCCGAGGGTGGATCCCGCCTCAGAGAGTCCCGGAGAGAGCGCTGCACTCACCTGGGGGCAGGGCTGGAGCGCCTGGGCTGCGGTTCATGCTCTGCAGAAAACGGCTGAATCATCCAAAAGCAGCAGCAGGTGCATGTCCGATCAAAGCGCCGACTCTTAGAAAGACTTGAGCACAGAACCGCAAACAAGGATGAGTAGATAGGAGTGAGGATTACACACACCCCTGCTTTCACCCCTCCTCTTTCTTTCTCTCCTTATCCATCACACCAACACACACGTTCTGTCTCCTGCTCTGTCTGCTGTCTCCATCCTCTCACACTGCGAACACTGAGCACAGAGTCGGGCAAGTCTGCGCTTGATCCAATTAGAAGAACAGCAGCGAATGAGACAGTCTCTCTCTCTCTCTCATTCACTCATCATCTTTCTGCCATTGATTCTGCTGTAGATGAGGATAGAGTTGTATCTCACGCGTTGATGGGCTCTTTCTCAGGGGAATAGGATGCTATTGTTTCTATTATAGGTCGAGTGATATGTTTTTTTTCAATGGCTAATAGCCGATACTGATATCTAGAAGGCAGGGTGGGCGATGGCAGATATTATGTCCATGTATATGCATGGGGAGTCGATGCATAATGTGTCCACACGCTTTTTTTAAGATTTGAGATTTTAAATGTATATGAATGTGTAAAATAAAATTTGTATTCTAGATGCTGCTCACTCTTTGGCTTACCAAGTTTTTAAAAAAAATACTATTTGGCCCCACTTTATATTAGGTGACTTATTTTTTATACAAGTACATAATAGTTAAGTACAATGTACTTATTGTGTTCATATTGTAATGCAATGCACTTCTGCTGCTATTGAGGTGGGATAGGGATAAGATTAGGGACAGGTTTGGTGGTCTGGGTAGGTTTAAGGGTGGGTTAAGGTGTAAGGGATGGGTCAACAGTGTAATTATAAACGCAATTACAGAAATTAATTACAGATGTAATGACATGCAGGTATTTTTAAAAATATAAGTACAATGTAAAACATGTATGTCATCAATAAGTGCATTGTACCAAATTATTAATTTAAATGTAAGTACATAGTAGTTAAGGCCACGCAACAAAGTTATTTTAAAAATTACAAATATTCAAAGAACCTGTTCTAATATGTGCCCATAAAAACTGCAGGTATACTTACACAACTTATTCACAAACTGCTGTTTAAAATAGTTTTTGATGAAATATCACATCACAGGAAACTTCCCAATTGTACTTTATTTCATGTCATATTACAGCTTCGTGGCATTTGAGGTAAACTGCTGAAACTTTTCATAAAACTTTTTTCTTAATATAGGCATATGCATGTTAAAAGTCTATTGGTAGATGTTGAAACTGACACAAGTAATGACCACAGTTATTAGATTTTAAGTATGATCTTTTCTCAAAAAGGCTGCTGTGGTGCTGATAATAAAAGAGAATAAAACATGAATGGAAATGCTTCACGATCCCCTCACAGCATCATTCAATCAAATGCCTGTTTTTAAATCACAGAACTGATTTTTAAAGGCTAAATTGATTTGTTTGAGTAATGTTGGTGTACATTCAGTCTGCCCTTTACTGTTCTATAATCACATTTGCCTGTACATGCTGAAGGAACGCTGACTCAGGGGCCGAGAGATCGCAGGCGGTCCAGAACCCCCATCCAGGGCCAATAAATACTGCATGAGGAACAGACTCCATAGGGAATACTGCAGCCACACCGGAAATCAGTGTGCTTTTATATAATGAGACGTTTTCTTTACACCTCAATTGTGCTAACACACCATATAAGAACAAAAGCTTTTATAATTAACTGCTTTTGTCACTATTATGTAGTTCAAGTCGTTCATTACTACTCCTTCAATGCCATAGATACATTCACTTCAGTGATCTCAAAATTAAGCTAATTTCACGGTTGATAGTGAGATTCATCTTTAAAGCCCTAATATAATATGGAAGTGTAAATGTAATATAACAAATCGTTGAAGGATTTGAGACATATTACATTTAGCATGTACATAATTTAGTATATTACAAAGATAAAACAGGTTAATAAATTAACGTATCTTGAAACCTCTAAATCATTCAAACTTGTGTTTGGGTGAATTTCAGCATATTCAATTTCAAAAACTCTCAAGAAAAACAAGAAATTATATTTGGCATTAAAAAAATAAGCCTGTTTTTATTAAGATTCTTTTTTCAGTCTTATGGAGTATTTTGCATTTTATATTTTCATGACAATAAAGCCCCTTACTTTCAATGACATTTCATCATCAGATTTCCATTACTGTAATACAACAAATTTTCTTATTACTGTATCTTATCAACTTAAATTAAAAGTACCATAAACAAAATAACTTTTTTTTTTTGCTTTACAGTAACTAGGGTTTTTTTTTTTTTTTTTTTTTACTTAAAATGTGCTTAACTGTCATGAAAAAACCTGATTTAATATTCTCTGAGCAAAACATAATTTATTTTGATTTTGGGGTGAAATATGACTTCACGGGTTTCATGAGATTCACACGTTTATAACATGAGAGTCTCCAAATAAAGTGAGTTAACCCAGATAGAGGCCATCTGTTTAACAGATTAGTCAGATTCAGACTCATCCACTATGTAAGTTTTTACATGATCTTTAAATGATGATGTTCAAACTCACTCTTTTACACACACACATACACATTACTTTCAAATGGCCCTCAAACTCTGATGTGGGATGATGACTTGTCACCATTATCAGATGAGCTGGGATTAGTGACCACACAACACGTGGCATCGAGCCCCTGCAGGGGTATATGAGGCAGATACGGAGGGGTTTAATCCCCCTCAGGCCTGTTAAGCTGTCCGACGTCTCATTGCCATTAGGCTGGGATTCAAACGTACACGAGGTTGTGTGTATGTGTGTAGGGTCATAAGGTCAGGTCAACAGCCATGACCCCTCACTCTCACAGAAAAGGAAATGGACTCTCATTGTATGGACAGATGTTAACTTCCTGCTGGACATACCAGCAACAACTGAGAAAAAAGTCCTTATAAAAAGAAGGTTTACGTGTTTACAAACACAGCTGTGATGTGAAACAGTGTATCACACTGCACAGCACCTGTAAAGACCAACTATTAACCTTAGTTTACATATCTACACCAGATGTACTTGTTAAGTAGGACAACAATGAGTTTGAGTCAGAAGGTTACTCCTTAAAATAAGCTACAAAGCCTTTAGAGGGTTTCTGTACGCATAGGTTACTGCGGACTAAAATTGTCATTTTTAATTACTGAATATGTTAAAGGGGTCATGAAGTGCCTTGTACTGTTCTCTGAGGTCAACATATCAAGATTTTTACATAAAAAACATCATAATTTAGAAGTAATAAAGTTTCTGTCCTGTTTTTTACCCCCCTCATCAGAACTCTGTTTGAATAGACGTGGAGGATTGTAGACTCAGAAGTAAACACACACTGCTATGATTGGCTAATAGTTGTGTATGTTTCACAGCCTACATTCCTCACAGATAGACGCTGCGGTGATTTAGGTTTAAAATGCATAAATACTCATATCAAACGATCAGTTTAACAGACAGAAGTAATAGTGATCATGAAATAAAAACAATTGCTCACACTTGTGCGTTGCGACATTACTGTCAGATCCAATATCATCACACAGCATCGTCTTTTAGTTTCAATCTTTCTGAAAATCCTGCATCAAATGGTGCTTTGTTTGTAAACGAATCTGTGGTAAAATGAAGTGAACAAAGGACAGAGTTCTTACTAAATCAGTTTGGAAGTTCATTCACTCTTTCCTAATGTTGGGATCAGAAGAAAGGCAATGCAAAGACTGCTTTTCCACATCTTGGCACTGCACAGCATCTTGTTGTCTTCAGAGCATCTTTATCGTTTGGTTTCTGCGTAGACCTGCAGTTGCCTCTTTCGTTATTTACACTACATGCATGAATCGGTGGGCAGCGCTAAACAGAGTGATGTAGAATCGGTGGCCGGGGCTAAACAGAGTGATGTAGAATCAGTGAGCGGGGCTAAACAGAGTGATGTAGAATCGGTGGGTGGGGCTAAACAGAGTGATGTAGAAACGGTGGCCGGGGCTAAACAGAGTGATGTAGAAATGGTGGCCGGGGCTACACAGGCAGTGATGTAGAATCAGTGAGCGGGGCTAAACAGAGTGATGTAGAATCGGTGGGTGGGGCTAAACAGAGTAATGTAGAATCGGTGGCCGGGGCTAAACAGAGTGATGTAGAAACGGTGGCCGGGGCTAAACAGAGTGATGTAGAAATGGTGGCCGGGGCTACACAGGCAGTGATGTAGAATCAGTGAGCGGGGCTAAACAGAGTGATGTAGAATCGGTGGGCGGGGCTAAACAGAGTGATGTAGTATCGGTGGGTGGGGCTTAACAGGCAGTGATGTAGAATCGGTGGACGGGGCTAAACAGAGTGATGTAGAATCGGTGGGTGGGGCTTAACAGGCAGTGATGTAGAAGCAGGCGTTGATCTTCTTCTGCGGAGGCAGTATTTAGCCACACTATTACATCATAGAGTAGAACACTCCACAAGCTGCTTTTTTGGCAGACTGGCTTCAGTATAAGATGATTTTAGACTAACAGGTAAGGGCGTGTTCACACTTGGCGTCTTTTTCGACAAGAAAATGTTGACAAGAGCGCTTTTTTAGTAAAATAAAAAGCTGGCAGCATTTTGGTTACAAATTGCAGCCGAGGGCATATTTTGTTGCTATAACAACAGCTGCAACAGTAGCCTAGCACCGTGTGCTGCAGAAATGTTGAGAAAGAGTAAAAGGTTGGCTCTTGCGTTGTCTTTTGAAGTTAAAGGGGAGGGTAACGTCGGTTCACAGCGATGTTTGTGGGTGCGCGACATTATATAGGGAAGGAAACAGTGTGGTGCTTACAACAATTTAGTCCAGGAGCTCTGGTTGGATGATGCACGGTTTGTGGCATATTTTAGACTAGATCGAGTTTTATATATAGACAGTTTCAACGGCAACAACATAAACAAACGTTACTGCGCATGCGCGCTTTTGTT